>NC_086323.1:181123201-181723201 GCF_036172605.1 Pelobates fuscus | reverse complement strand
GTGTGAATTGCAGGGAATTGGGAGCCCAGTCTCCATTCCCCAGCGGCAGGCTGAGTTACAGGGGGCAGAGGTAGTTGGTCCTACCCCCCAGCAGCAGAGTGATATGCCGGGAAGGCAGTGTGAAGTGCAGGGAGAGGAGAGCAGCGTCCTCCCTCCCCAGCGGAAGGCTGAGTTACAGGGGACAGAGGTAGTTGGTCCTACCCCCCAGCAGCAGCATGATTGTTTGGGAATAGAGAGCCCAGTCTCTATTCCCCAGCAGCAGGACACTGAATTGGGAGGAGAGACAGTCGGTCTCCCTCCACAAAGACTGAAAGTAGGCATGGGAGAGGAGATTGTTACCCCCTCTCCCCAGCGGCAGACCATCAATGGGCAGAGTGTTCTAATGGGAGAGGAGATTGTTACCACCTCTCCCCAGCGACGGATCATCGATGGGCAGAGTGTTCTAATGGGAGAGGAGCTGGTTACCACCTCTCCCCAGCGGCAGCTTAATGTACCAGGGGGAGACTGTAAGCCCCACACCTGTGCAGATGGGACCGTGGTCTCTGCACTTCCAGCACAGGGGGTAGGGACGGTCGGTCCTGCCCCCCCACAACAGGGCTGTTTAGCCAAAGGGGAGACAGTCTGTCTCCAGCAGCAGAGCTGTGTAACTAAAGGGGAGACAGTCGGTCTCCAGCAGCAGAGCTGTGTAACTCAAGGGGAGACAGTCGGTCTCCAGCAGCAGAGCTGCGCAGCTAAAGGGGAGGCAGTCGGTCTCCAGCAAGGCTCCAACCAGACTACTCCCGGGGTAGTGCTGGCACCAGGGCAGAGTACCGCTGGGCTCTGCCCACTCAGCAACCCACCAAAACAGCCTACCAGTCCCCCACACAGCCATGGTGAGGCACCTGGACCTGGACAAGTTTTTCTCTTACTCAGGTGTAGTAACCATTTATTGTGGGTGGGCTGTACTGCTGTTTCTGTTTTGTGGGTGGGCTGCTGGACTAACAAGGGCACTGACCGGCAAGAGGTCAGGTACCCTGTTAGTCTGTTTGGAAAAGGGGAGAAATGTGGCGAAACCAACCTCGCCACTGGGCCCTGGAGAAGCCTGTTTGCTAGCCTCCTACCTGCTGACTATGGCCCCTGGGTTATTTGGGGCATATTGTACTGTATTTCGCTGCTACTGGCCCTTTTAACAGCATCTATGGACATATTGGGACTTTTGGGACTACTGTCCCTTTAAGACTGTGATACATATTCTAGTATATTGCCTGTAATATTATATGTGTATATGTGTATTAAGTTTAACCTGGGTTATATGTATGCAGCATTCATCTGATTGTTCGGTAGAATCACTCCATTCATTATATTGAGTGAAACTACCGAACAACCAGACCACCCAGAAATAAGTGTGCCTCCAATTACAGTTTGCAACAATGTTGCGAACGGGTAATTGGCAATCAGTGTAATGTATTCTTTGTCCTCTGGGTGGCCGCCATTCGGGAAACAAACACGTGGCGGCGGCCATCTTAAACTACCGAACAGCGGTGTTTTGCCGTCGAGTGTCTGGAACTAAAATCGGACACTTGACTAGGCAAACACCGCTGAGACCTCCATACTTCCAGAAATTCGTATGGAAACTACCGAATGACCCGCCGTTCGGTAGAAAGAACCCCACAAACAAGGGAATTCATTCAAACCCTCTCCAGGCTCTATAACACAGGCAATTCGTCTGTTTTCATTCCCTTGTTTGTGACCGACCGCAGGGCCAAAATGCATGGAACTGTTTTCGGATACTTTACCCATGCGGTCGGTCAAATCTTTGGAACCCCATATCTCCCGAACCATTCATCCGAATTACTTGAATTTTGGATATGTTGTCCCCCTGAATAAGGGCTATCCAGCGATGCTGGATTTAAAGGTGTACCCCCGGGTTTTGGGGTACATCCAGAACTTGGCTGAAAAAGTGTACCGGATAATTGGGTTTAATGTTATCTGAGGGGAGGGGATGTGTGGGCTGAACCATGTATGTGATTGGTTATGTTATGCCTCCCCCTGGGTGTGGCCTGTATGTGTATTATTGTAATAAAAGCCAGGCTGGATGAGACAGTCCAGAGTTCCTGTTTTACCCTCAAAGTGATGTGTCGTCTCATTATTGGGGGGAAGGATTTATTGCATGCTGTTCCAGTTGACTGCTAGGAGTACAAGCCTATTCGTATGGTTCCTATTCAATGGTCTACAGCATTCATATGCTTGGGAGAATTTAAAGGTTTCTCGGATTCGGTGATTGTGGTGTCTGCCAGAGTGCTTGGAGTCCTCAGGAAGCACTAGGAGCATCCATTAACGGAGGTACCCGGTCGGGGTGCCAGGCGATCCGTTACAGTAGCCATGTCCCAAAGATCCACAAAAAAAGCGAAACTGCGCCAGCCAGCATTGCAGGTTGCGGCCTTAACATCGCCGCAACGAATCCCACAAGATGGCGCCGACGGCCCTTCATCTCCTGCGGCATGCTCAGACAGAAGCGATAACACCTCGGTCTCCTTAGACAATCTGAATCCCGCATCAGAGACCGCGCTATACAAGATGCTCAAAGATATGCAGCATACTCTCCAAGCTGAATTTGCTAAATTAGCTCGAGATGTACGGAATGACATCAAAGAAATAGGTGAGCGCACCGCTAAATTAGAGGACAAAGCGGATGAAATCATAGAAGCTCACAACAATTTAGCAGACACCTATGAATCACTTGCAGAAAAAGTGAATTTCCTAACTGCTAAGGTGGCGGACCAGGAAGACCGCGACAGGCGTAACAATATCCGCCTGCGTGGCATCCCTGAAACTGTCACAGCGACAGAACTCAAGGCCTACACTCAGACTTTCTTTAAAACTCTATGCCCGCAACTTGAAGATAGTGATCTGTGCATAGATCGCATCCACCGACTACCAAAACCACGATTTCTGGCGGATACGGTACCGCGTGATGTTATTGTCAGAATACACTATTTTACCACAAAAGAAATGATCATGCGCAAAATCAGGGATACCACGGACATACCAGCGGAATACACTGGGATCCAACTTTTCACTGACTTGTCCGCGGCCACACTTGCTAAACGGAAATCGCTCTTAACCATCACTAAAGCACTACGCCAAGCAACTATCCTCTACAAATGGGGATATCCTACTCGGCTAATAGTGAAGAGAAACGGCATCGAACACCAGATAAAATCCGAAGCTGAAGGAATTCATCTCTTGACGGAATGGAAAATCCCGTTTGCTCAGGGTACTGGAGAAGATCGCCCAATTGAACACCGCAAATCACCGGCAAAAATATCGAAGGACTGGATACAAGTTCCAAGGCCTAAATGAAGGACTACTACGAACAAGGTCGATAGACCCGCTATTACCTTGCTTTTCAGAGCCGACTTGACCTAACAGCACGTGAGGTTACTAATGTACATACGTACATGATGATTGTTTTTGTTTATGATAATGTTGTATTACAGCCCGTTTGGCTACTGTACTGTTAGGCATCGGCAAGTCTCTACCGATAAAAGTGCTAACTACTAGCTTAACTCACCACTGGTGAGGACTTAAGGCAATATTAACACGTCACTAATATTAGTCTCTACCTATATATTGCACTCACCCTCCCCCGATTTGGCTACATGTGGCCGATACTTCTTACTAGGACACCGGACGGTAAGTCCTGGAATGTCTTGTTGTACATAGTTGCCATCTGGCACTTTAAACCCCTTCCTCTCCCTCCGTTTCTTCACCCTTCCCCCTCTCCATTATGGCCCCTGAATGAACACACTGATCTAAAGGTCGTAAAGTTGCGATGCAAACGTGTCTGGGTCGATAATGCATTATGGCACCTACAATGGTTTAATCTTCTCCTCCTAAACCCCCTTAAACGTAAGTGGTCACAGGATGACTCACGATACCACAAACAAGACGAGGGCAAAGTATTAATTCACTATTACTGTTCTATTGGTAGTGTTTATGTTTTGTGTACAGACGAAACTCCTCTCTACACTTTTATGATCACTAACGTGGGTGTGCTGAGACGACAGACTCCACCCCGGGATTATTCCCAGGCTGAATACATTCCACTTATTACTGGAAACTTTTCTTATTTTTCTAATGCCTTTAACTATACTCTCCCTTAATACTAAGGGTTTAAACTCTCCGCATAAGAGGAGATTAGCCCTAACAGAAGCCACAAAACTTCAAACAAATGTAGCGTTCTTCCAAGAGACCCACTTTTTGAAATCTAACATGCCCAAGTTCTCTTCTAAACAATTCCCGATCGGTTTCCATGTGGGATATGTAAAGAAAAAGAGAGGAGTCTCAATCTTGATTGGTTAAAGAGAGTGGTATTCTCGTTTCACCATAAAGTCATTGATAAAGAGGGTAGCTTTTTATTGTTGCAATGTTTTTTGAACAATGAGCCCTACACACTGCTAAATGTCTATGGCCCCCATGACAATCAACTGCAATTTGCTAACAAAATACTTGCATTGACACATGCGCACACATTTGGAACATTAGTTATAGGAGGAGATACAAACTTTGTATTAGATGATATAATGGACACAACTTCAACCAATACTGTAACACAGGCCACAGCCCGCAAACGTTCGATTGTGGCGTCCAATCTAAGGAAAGCAATTCATTCCTCTGAACTTTTAGATGCATGGAGGGTACTCCACCCCTCAGACAAAGATTACACATTTTACTCGCAAATACACAATTCATATTCGCGTATAGACAGATTTCTAGTTCACTCCTCCACGATTCCAAAAGTACGTGCTGTAAATATAGGGATTATTACGTGGTCGGACCATGCGCCCATCACTATCTCACTGCAGGAACGCTTTCCCTCTAAGGGACGCGGAACCTGGCGTCTCAACGAAATCTTACTGAACGACCCCCTTATCAAACGCCAAATTGCAGAAGACCTTAAGACGTATTTTGAATTCAATACCACCCAAGATACTACTATAGACTCGATTTGGCAGGCTCACAAAGCCGTAATTAGAGGATCTTTCATCAAACATGCTAGCCGAGCCAAAAAACAAAGGGAAAAAGAATATTCCACCCTCATTAATGAAATTGCGGCCCTTACGCACGCTAACAAAATAAGCCCTTCTATAACACGTAGTGAAACACTTAGACGCCTCCAAACTAAATTGAATGACATAGATATAGACAAAGCAAATTTTATTCTCCAACGCTATAAACATAAATTCTTTGCAAATGGGAACAAGGCGGGCTCTGTATTAGCGGCCAAATTAAAAGCTAGAATGGCCAACTCTAGGGTGGCCTGGATTTACTCCTCAACGCACAAAAAATTAATGAATCCACAGGACATTGTGGACGAATTCGCACGCTATTATAGCGCTCTGTACAACCTTAAAGAGGATAATACCACTCCTACTCCATCCCTCTCCCAAATACAATCCTTTTTAAATACGGTTGATCTGCCCTCTCTCCAACAATCTGAAATTGATTTACTCATCCAACCAATCTCTGAACAAGAATTAGGCCAAATTATCAGACAACTACCCCGACATAAAGCCCCGGGCCCAGATGGACTCTCTAATATTTATTATCAGACATTTTTTACTACCCTAGCTCCCTCCCTGACGGCATTTCTTAATCATTGTTTTAATAAAGGGGATATGCCACCCGAAATGCTACAAGCACATGTGTCTACTTTACCAAAACCTGGCAAACCGGCCACATCATGCCAAAACTTTAGACCTATATCACTTCTAAATTGTGACACCAAGCTCTATGCTAAAATCCTAGCTGATAGATTAAAAAACATTCTGACTCGTATTATACACACTGATCAATCAGGGTTTGTGACATCTAGACAAGGATCAGACAATACGAGGAAAATTCTTAATATAATAGCCCATATGGAATCATCTCACATGGAAGGCCTTCTCTTAGCGCTGGACGCGGAGAAGGCCTTCGACAGATTGAATTGGCTTTATATGGAACAAGTTCTGGTGAAATTCGGTTTCCCCGACCCATTTATCAAAGGGATTTTGGCCCTCTATGGCAAACCATCAGCCAAAAAAGCTAATGCCGGTTTTATATCACAACCCTTTTTGATAACAAATGGCACACGTCAAGGCTGTCCGTTATCGCCCCTTTTATTTGTCTTATCTTTGGAACCCTTAGCAGATAGGATACAGAAGAACATTGACATAACCGGGATAGCCATTTCCAACTCGGAATGCAAACTCTCTATGTTTGCAGATGACGTTCTCATTACCATGTCAAACCCGACCCATTCCCTACCTCATCTTATGAGAACACTACAAGAATACAGCGCCATTTCTTACTATAAGTTGAACCAAACGAAAACACAAGCCTTACCACTGAGACTTCCACAAACCACTGTCCAAACACTGAAAGACAGATTTTCCTTCGATTGGAGGCAGACACATATCACGTACCTAGGTATAAAGATATCAACCACGTTAAGAGAAATCATTAAACATAATTACTCGACACTACCACGAATGTGTACTCAAACGATATATAAGTGGAAAGATGTAATGCTGTCTTGGTTTGGGAAGATAAACGTAATTAAAATGGTACTTCTGCCCAAATTACTGTATATATTTCGGATGATACCAATCCCGATCTCCCCGACACTAGGCAAACAGGTTCAAAGAATCATATCTACATATATATGGGGAGGAAAACGACCTCGTCTGGCTTCCAGTCTGCTCCAAGTCCCGACTTCAAAAGGTGGACTGGGTACCCCCAACATAATACAATACCAGAAAGCGGCTCTGTTGGAAACAGCAGTCAAGCTCCATGCCGCTAAGTCCACATTACAGTGGGTAGATATAGAAAACAATTATAGCCCACTGGGGTCCCCAGTAGAAATCATGTGGACACCTAAACATTTGAGGAACCATACTCATACATTGTTGCCACTGTCTAAATTCTCAATTCAAGCGTGGGATAAGTTACATTATAAACACATACCTGACCGTAAGTTTTTGCCATGGGCGCCATTAAATGCACTAGCCACGGTTTCTCCTTGGCTATCTATACACAAATGGAAACAGATGGGTAATCCCCGGATAATAGATATTTGTAGCTGCGATGAGATCCTACCGTTTCCAGAACTCCAAGCTCTTTATGACTTACCCCACTCATTCATATTTCCTTACCTTCAATTGAAGGACGTCATAGCTACTAGAGTTGCCACACTAGTAGACCTAGCCCCAGGGCCAGGCAAGAACCTTCTCAAACTATATGATAGATGCCATAAATCCCCAATAAAAACCAAAACTTTGTCCTTAAGCTATCTTACCTTGATCGAGCAATCCCCTGAACCGAAGGTTGCTTATAAATCCCAGTGGCAAAAAGAAAACCCTCAGAATTTCACAGACGATCAATGGCTTCAATCACTCCTGGCATTAAAAGGGATTACCTCCTGTTACTCTCATATAGAGTCTCATAAAAAACTTATCTTTCGGTGGTATCTCACGCCGGACAGATTACACCAAATTTACCCTAACGCTCCGGATAACTGTTGGAGATGTCTCCAATCCAAAGGTACCATGACCCATATATGGTGGGATTGCCCCCTTATTGTACCTTTATGGGAGGAGGCACAAAACTTATGGAATGAAGTGGGCTTTCAGCCCTTAACTTTGACATCACGAATTGGTATATTTTTAATGACACCGGATAATCTGCCACACACGGATAAACAGTTATTAAGCATACTAATCCTAGCTACACGTAGTCTTATTGCTGCTAATTGGAAACAGACCACATGCCCACACCCTAACTTACTGTACCATAAAACTAGGCAGTTTTTAAGGTATGAACTAATGTCAGCACACTCGGCTACACAATTATCTACAGCCCAATATAATTGGCACCTCTGGAACTCAAATGCCTATATAATACAGAAGGATAAAGGTCCTTAACACAATCGTGACTCATATCGGATATGTGAACGGGCAGAGAGTAATAGATTAAACAGAGCAATCTTTAATACATTCCGACCAAGTTCAATACACCTCTTGATCGCTCTACCAGACCTACAATAACCATACACAACATCTACTCTAGCTGTCCTCTTCAATATATGCATTTTATAGACCCTATTACCACACTATGCCCAACCTGGAATTTAGTTTACGGGGACCGATTTGATGAATGGATCGTATGCTCCATGGGTCTTCACACACTATATCAGGATGTCTTCTTGTAATGTACCTTTATGTTGTACCACATTACGTAACGTAATATCTCCTTGCAAAGAACTTTAAGACACTCATACCGTACCAGAGGAGATTAAACTGTACCAGTCGCACCTTTGTGTATTTCATAACGTTGTGTAAATGTTTCTACTGATAAATTGTCATCAGGAAATGCTTCCAATCAACCGGCTTCATTGAAATTTGCTGATTGTCTTTATGACTTATTGTATACTACTGATATGTATTTTTTTTTGGACCTTACATATGTTTCCCCTCCCCTCCCCTCTTCCCTTCTTTCTTTCTGTACCCCAATCCCAATGAAAATCTTTCAATAAAAACTCAAATTTAAAAAAAAAAACCAAAAAACCAAAAACTTTTTTCACTGTTATAGATTGAATAGCAGTTAGTTGTCTGCAAGCGGATGTCAGGCCTACAGCGAGTACTCTGCCAACCTCAGCAGGTGCACAGTTCCACTCATATCTGGTGTCACAATAGCTTGCATTTAAAAACAAAAAAATGTTTTTGACTGTAATCTAATAGCAGTCAGTGTCCTTCATAAGCGGGTGTCAGGCCTACAGCGTGTACTCTGCCAACCTTTTAACATTTAACATTTTTATAAATGATCTTGAAGACAGCATTGAAAGTCATGTTTCAGTGTTTGCAGATGACACAAAACTTTGTAAAATAATACAATGTGAGCAAGATATTACTTTGCTGCAGAAGGATTTAGATAGACTGGAGGACTGGGCACTCAAATGGCAGATGAAATTTAATGTTGAAAAATGCAAAGTTATGCACTTCGGCGTAAAGAATACACAAGCAACGTATACCCTTAATGGAAGCGAATTAGGGATAACAACACACGAAAAGGACTTGGGAATTGTTATAGACAACAAACTATGCAACAATGTGCAATGTCAATCAGCAGTGGCCAAGGCCAGTAAGGTATTGTCATGCATGAAAAAGGGCATTCATTCTCGGGACGAGAATATCATTTTGCCTCTCTATAAATCACTGGTAAGACCACATATTGAATATGCTGTGCAATTTTGGGCACCTGTTCTAAAGAAGGATATCATGGCACTAGAAAAAGTGCAGAGGCGGGCTACAAAATTAATAAAAGGAATGGAACATATCAGCTATGAAGAAAGGTTAACAAATTTAAACCTATTTAGTTTAGAAAAACGTCGCCTGAGAGGGGATATGATAACATTATACAAATATATTCGGGGCCAATACAAACCATTGTGTGGAAATCTATTCACAAACCGGACTTTACATAGGACACGAGGCCATGCGTTTAGACTGGAAGAAAGAAGATTTCGTCTAAGGCAAAGGAAAGGTTTTTTTACTGTAAGAACAATCAGGATGTGGAATTCTCTGCCTGAAGAAGTGGTTTTATCAGAGTCCATACAGATGTTCAAACAGCTACTAGATGCATACTTGCAAAGACAGAATATTCAAGGATATAATCTTTCAATGTAGGGTAATAACTGCTTGATTCAAGGATAAATCTGACTGCCATTCTGGGGTCAAGAAGGAATTTTTTGTCCTAGCTTGTTGCAAAATTGTGCTTCAAACTGGGTTTTTGTTTTTTGTTTTTTTGTTTTTTCTTTTGGATCAACAGCAAAAAACAGGTGTGAGGAAGGCTGAACTTGATGGACGCAAGTCTCTTTTCAGCTATCTAACTATGTAACTATGTAACCCCTGCCAGTGCACAGTGCCACTCATATCTGGTGTCACAATAGCTTGCATTTAAAAACAAAAAAACTTTTTTGACTGTAATATAATAGCAGTCAGTGTCCTTCATAAGTATGTGTCAGGCCTACAGCGTGTACTCTGCCAACCTCTGCCAGTGCACAATGCCACTCTTATCTGGTGTCGCAATAGATTGCATTTAAAAACAAAAACATGTTTTGACTGTAATATAATAGCAGTCAGTGTCCTTCATAAGTGTGTGTCAGGCCTACAGCGTGTACTCTGCCAACCTCTGCCAGTGCACAGTGCCACTCTTATCTGGTGTCGCAATAGATTGCATTTAAAAACCCAAAAACTTTTTTCACTGTTATAGATTGAATAGCAGTTAGTTGTCTTCAAGCGGGTTTTTCAGGCCTACAGCATGTACTCTGCCAACCTCTGCCAGTGCACATTGCCACTCATATCTGGTGTCACAATAGCATGCATTTAAAAACAAAAAAAACGTTTTGACTGTAATATAATAGCAGTCAGTGTCCTTCATAAGTGTGTGTCAGGCCTACAGCGTGTACTCTGCCAACCTCTGCCACTGCACAGTGCCACTCATATCTGGTGTCACAATAGCTTGCATTTAAAAACAAAAAAAGTTTTTGACTGTAATCTAATAGCAGTCAGTGTCCTTCAAGCGGGTGTCGGGCCTACAGCGTGTACTCTGCCAACCTCTGCCAGTGCACAGTGCACTCATATCTGGTGTCACAATAGCTTGCATTTAAAAACAAAAAAAGTTTTTGACTGTAATATAATAGCAGTCAGTGTCCTTCATAAGTGTGTGTCAGGCCTACAGCGTGTACTCTGCCAACCTCTGCCAGTGCACAGTGCCAATCTTATCTGGTGTCACAATAGCTTGCATTTAAAAACAAAAAAACTTTTTGACTGTAATCTAATAGCAGTCAGTGTCCTTCAAGCGGGTGTCAGGCCTACAGCGTGTACTCTGCCAACCTCTGCCAGTGCCACTCATATCTGGTGTCACAATAGCTTGCATTTAAAAACAAAAAAAGGTTTTGACTGTAATATAATAGCAGTCAGTGTCCTTCATAAGTGTGTGTCAGGCCTACAGCGTGTACTCTGCCAACCTCTGCCACTGCACAGTGCCACTCATATCTGGTTTCACAGTAGCTTGCACGCATAGTACCACTAATCCAAAAAAAAATGACAGGCAGAGGCAGGCCACCCCGCAGGGGCCGTCGTGGTCGTGGTGCTGTGATTCCCTTTTGCCCTAGAATAATGCCCAGTTTTCAGAGGCCACGTACCCTGAAATTGAAAAGTTCTGAGGACATAGTTGACTGGCTAACACAGGACACCCAATCTTCTACAGCTTCCGCTCGGAACCTTGACGCACCATCCTCCTCCAGCTTAGCTTCGGGCACCTCTCAAGATACCACTCACCCGCTTGCCGCCACCACCAACACCAGCACCACAGCCGCTTCACTTTATCTGTCAGAGGAGTTATTTACACATCTGTAACGGACCGTTTCAGCATAAAAGGGGAAAAATCCGTTTAGGCGATAATCCCCTTTTCACAAAAAGGCACAGCTACTGTAAAGGCACCAAGACTCATGAATTCGGATATAAATGAATGCACCAAACTCCTGAACTGTATACCAGGGAATAAGGTAGCACTCCAGCTAGAACCTCACGAATAGCTGCTAGCAGACGAACAGGAAAAGCAGACATCAGCTTACACTCCTAGCAGTCAATCTCCAGCAGCATACAGTGAATCCCCCCAAGAACGAGACAAGGCTCCGTGTTGAAGGTCAAGCAGTGGTCTGAGGTGCTGGGCACCCAGCCTGGTTTTTATTACATGAGTACACATACAGGCCACACCCAGGGGGAGGCATAAAATAACCAATAACATAGATGTTACCTCCCACACATCCCCTCCCCTTAGTGTGACACTTAATCACATTATGTGTACAGTTCAAAATATAGTTTTACATAACTTTCATAACTTTACAACCATACATCGTATCCACATAACAATCACATATTCAGACTCGGCATATTTTAAACATAACCACTCTCAAAAATCATACAAATCCCTCCAGTAAATAAAAAGTTACACGGAAGTCCTTTTATGACCGACCGCAAGCACCTTTTCTTGCCCTAAACAGTTCCATGGATTTGGGCTGTGCGGTCGGTCACTTTCTAGCATAAAAACGGCTAAGTCCCATTCGAAGTATGGCCGGTACTTCGACTATAGTCGAAGTGTCGAAGTGAAGTCGATGGTACGGGTCGGCGGTGTTCGAGTTAAAATGGCCGCCGCCACGTGGTCCTTTGTCCGAAGCCGGTCACTTTCGACGACTTCGACAACTTCGGAAACTCCGGCACTTCGGTAACTTCGGCACTTCGGCTGCATCCGAAATGCCCTATAAAAAGTGTCAATTCTTCTCCCATAGTAATAAAAGGGCCGAACACTGTTTGTAAAGGGCCCAATCTCCTAGGGCCATAGTCCAAAGGCAGTAGGCGGGCAACCAGGCTCCTCCAATACAATGTGGCGAGATTGGTTTCGTCACAACATCCATTGGAAGAAATGAGTGATGCGCAACCATTATTGCCAGAGGATGTAGATAACAGGGATATATCTCAGTCAGGCAGCATTACACACATGGACATACAGTGTGATGATGATGATGTTGTACCCGATGCTGCTTCCTTTGCTGAGTTGTCAGATACAAGTGAAGCGGTTGATGATGATGATGCGTCCATGGATGTCACGTGGGTGCCCGCTCGGCAAGAAGAACAACAGGGCGAAAGTTCAGATGGGGAGTGAGAGAGGAGGAGGAGACGAGTTGGAAGCATGGAAGGTCGTCGCAAGGAGCTATTGGCACAGTCAGACAGCATGCATCGGCACCTGGGGTCAGCCCAACAGCACGCCAATGCTGTGTCCACCACAAGAATACCGTCATTCCAGAGCTCAGCAGTGTGGATTTTTTTTGTGTGTGTCTGCCTCTGACAACAGCGATTCCATTTGCAACCTGTGCCAAAAGAAACTGAGTCGTGGGAAGTCCAACACCCACCTAGGTACAACTGCTTTGCGTAGGCACATGATCGCACATCACAAACGCCTATGGGATCAACACATGAGTACAAGCAGCACACAAACTCAAAGCCGCCATCCTCCTCCTGGTCCAGCATCTTCAGCCACATCAACCACTGCTGTCCTCCTTGCCCCCTCTCAACCATCCGCCACTCCGTCTCTCGCCTTGAGCAGTTCCCGCTCAACTGCCCACAGTCATGTGTCTGTCAAGGACATGTTTGAGCGTAAGAAGCCAATGTCAGAAGGTCACCCCCTTGCCCGGCATCTGACAGCTGGCTTGTCTGAACTATTAGCCCGCCAGCTTTTACCATACAAGCTGGTGGAGTCTGAGGCATTCAAAAAATGTGTAGCTATTGGGACACCGCAGTGGAAGGTTCCCGGACGAAATTTCTTTTCACAAAAGGCAATCCCCAACCTGTACTCGATTGTGCAAAAGGAAGTAATGGCATGTCTGGCACACAGTGTTGGGGCAAGGGTCCATCTGACCACTGATACCTGGTCTGCAAAGCATGGTCAGGGCAGGTATATCACCTACACTGCGCATTGGGTAAACCTGCTGACGGCTGCCAAGCATGGAATGCGTGGCTCTGCAGAGGAGTTGGTGACACCGCCACGACTTGCAGGCAGGCCTGCTGCCACTTCCTCTACTCCTCCTACTCCATCCTCTTCCATAACCTCCTCGGCTGAGTCCTCTTCTGCTGCGGCATCTTGCTCCACATCAACGGCACCCCCCCAGCTCCCCAGGTACTATTCCACATCCCGGATACGGCAGTGTCACGCCGTCTTGGGTTTGACTTGCTTGAAAGCAGAGAGTCACACCGGACAAGCACTCCTGTCTGCCCTGAACGCACAGGTGGAAAAGTGGCTGACTCCGCAGCAACTGGATATCGGCAAAGTGGTTTGTGACAACAGAAAAAATTTGTTAGCGGCATTGAAGTGGGGCAAGTTGACACATGTGCCGTGCATGGCACATGTGTGTAATCTGATCGTACAATGCTTTGTGCATAAGTACACAGGCTTACAGGACATCCTGAAGCAGGCCAGGAAGGTGTGTGGTCATTTCAGGCGTTCCTACACGGCCATGGCGCACTTTGCAGATATCCAGCGGCGAAACAACATGCCAGTGAGGCGCTTGATTTGCGACAGCCCGACACGTTGGAATTCAACACTCCTAATGTTCGACCGCCTGCTCCAACAAGAAAAAGCTGTTAATGAATATCTGTATGACCGGGGTGCTAGGACAGCCTCTGGGGAGCTGGGAATTTTTTTGCAACGTTACTGGACGCTCATGCGCAATGCCTGTAGGCTCATGCGTCCTTTTGAGGAGGTGACAAACCTAGTCAGTCGCACCGAAGGCACCATCAGCGACATCATACCATTTGTTTTCTTCCTGGAACGTGCCCTGCTAAGAGTGCTCAGGCCGTAGATGAGCATGAAGAGGAAGAGGAAGAGTTGTGGTCACCATCACCACCAGAAACAGCCTTATCAGCATCGCTTGCTGGACCTGCGGCAACACTGGCAGAGGATTGTGAGGAAGAGGAGTCAGAGGAGGAATGTGGTGTAACGGACCGTTTCAGCATAAAAGGGAATAAAATCCATTTAGGCGATAATCCCCTTTTTGAGAGACAGGCACAGCTACTGCAGAACACCAAACTCCCGAACTGGATACAAGATAACACTCCGAACTGGAACAGCTGAACAAGAAAAGCATACAATCCGCTTACACTCCTGGCAGTCAGCTTACAATCCAATTCCCCCCAAGAACGAGACGACACTTCATTTTGAGGGTTAAACAGGAACTGAGGACTGGCTCATCCAGCCTGGCTTTTATTTCCAACTCACACATACAGGCCACACCCAGGGGGAGGCATAAAAGAACCAATGACATAGATGTTACATCCCACACATCCCCTCCCCTTAGTGTGACACATAATCCCATTATGCATACAGTTTAAAATATACTTTTACACAACTTTCATAACTTTAAAACCATACATCACATTCACATAAAAATACATATCCACAATCAATCCATTCAGGGGAACAACATATTATGCCACAAAAATGGCATGGATCAGACCAGGGGTTCAAAAGTTAGTAAAGTATCTTTTAAAACCCCTAGCTTTCCAGCTTCCTTCTCTGTGCTGGAGAAGTAATCCAATTACCTCCCAGCACAGAGACAGACTCCATTGAGCACATGGGGATACAAAGACAGTAAAACACTTTAAAATACATAAATTCACCTTTTACACATAACACACAGACATTTCACATATCCCCAGATAGCTGGGATCTGAGCGCACAAAACTACTGAATAGCGCGCAGATCCTATTCACACAGTATAATTGCCATGGAGCTAAAGTCTTTCCCATAGTCTTTCATTATATGAATAGGCTCCATGGTATAGCTATCTGGGGTATCACATTCCCATAAAGTCTGGTCCATAGTCCAAAGGCAGCAGGCGGGCAACCAGGCTTCTCCAGTTCACAGTGGCGAGGTTGGTTTCGCCACATGTGGCTTTGAGGAGGAGGAGGAAGACCAAGCACAACAGGCATCCCAGGGTGCTCGTTGTGACCTATCTGGTACATGTGGTGTTGTACGTGGCTGTGGGGAAGAACATACCTTCATTGACATCACTGAGGAGGAGGAACGGGAAATGAGTAGCTCGGCATCCAACCTTTCGTGCCTGTTGAGGGACCCTCGTATAAAAAGGCTGAAGGAGAACGACCTGTACTGGGTGTCCACGCTACTAGACCCCCGGTATAATCAGAAAGTGGCTGAAATGTTACCAAATTACAACAAGTCGGAAAGGATGCAGCATTTGCAAGATAAATTAAAACGTATGCTTTACACAGTGTATAAGGGTGATGTCACAGCACAACGGGAATCTAACAGGGGAAGAGGTGAAAGTAATCCTCCTCCTCCCACGACCACGCCGGCAAGGACAGGACGCTTTAAAGATGCTTTGTTGATGGAGGACATGCAGAGCTTTTTAAGTCCTACGCATCGCCACAGCCCTTCGGGATCTACCCTCAGAGAATGACTCGACCGACAGGTAGCAGACTACCTAGCCTTAACTGCAGATATCGACACTCTGAGGAGCGATGAACCCCTTCACTACTGGGTGTGCAGGCTTGACCTGTGGCCTGAGCTATCCCAATTTGTGATAGAACTTCTGGCCTGCCCCGCTTCAAGTGTCCTGTCAGAAAGGACCTTCAGTGCAGCAGGAGGTATTGTCACTTAGAAGAGAAGTCGCCTAGGTCAAAAAAGTCTAGATTACCTCACCTTTATTAAGATGAATGAGGGATGGATCCCGAAGGGACTGACAGTGGGCGATACATTCGACTAAAAAAGGCCTGATGAGATGAGCTGCCTTGGGCTAAAAATGGTCCACACGCTGCTGTACTTTAGCTCTGAATGCCGGTTGACTTGCGTGACTTATCCGCCACCAACTAGGGTTCAAGCCGCAATGTTTACGGGCACTTTCGGCCTGGGAAACAAACATAAATTTTTCTGTCCGCTGCTACTGCAGCGGTTGCAACAATACCTAATTTTTCAGGCATGTGTACATGCCTAATTTTTCGGGCCTCTGCTGCTGCACTGTGGCTTCAAAAACCAAACCAAAAAAAAGGCACATAACAGGGATTAAACTGATAGGAATAGTCAGGGGCGGACTGAGAACCCTCAGGGCCCCCGGGCAAAATAAATCAAGGGCCCCCTTACAGGCCCCACTCATACTCCGCAGCAAGCTCCACCCATGTCCCGCCTCCATGCACCGCCTCCAGCCACACCCTACACAATCTTTAGACACAAGGAACAAAAGTGCAATACTCCCTTCGAGGTCCAAGTAGAGACTACAATTGAGGGCTAATGGGCCATGGAACGGGGTCTTTCTAGCAGAGGCTATCTCAGTGTCCTTTAGAGAGTGTGTTAGAAATAATCCCCTCCAGGCCCTATTAGAGACTACAATGGAGTCTAATAGGCTTGGAAGGGGGTCTTTCTAACAGAGGCCATATCAGTGTCCCTGCTGGAAACAGTTGCCTCCAGGCCCCAGTAGAGATTACAATTGAGGGCTAATGGGCCATGGAGGGGGGGAGCATTCTAGCAGAGGCTATCTCAGTGTCCTTTAGAGAGTGTGTTAGAAAGAATTTCCTCCAGGTCCCATTAGAGACTACAATGGAGTCTAATGGGGCCTGGAGGGGGGGTCTCTCCAACACTCTGGTTCCTATTCACAATATAGCAACACAACATAGCTCGCTGATACCTAGGTCACGTTGGCTCCTCTTACCTTAATTACTGTTGCTGGCTGGCCGGCTGTGTGGGCTTGCTGGAAGGCTGTGGGCTTACTGGCTGCGGCTGGCAGGCTGTGGGCTTGCTGGCAGGCTGTGGGCTTGCTGGCTACTGCCGGCAGGCTGTGGGCTTGCTGGCTGCGGCTGGCAGGCTGTTGGCTACTGCTGGCAGGCTGTGGGCTTGCTGGCTGCGGCTGGCAGGCTGTGGCTTGCTGGCTGGCAGGCTGTGGGCTTGCTGGCTGTAAGCCTAACTGGTGGCTTGTGGGCTGGCTGGCCGGCCTATGGGCTGGCTGGCTGTCCTGTGGGCTGGCTGGCTTGCTGGCTACTGGGGCACTTGTAGATTATTTAAAGAAATAATCCATGCACAATAACCACTACTGCTCTGTGTAGTCGTTATGGTGCCAGGAGGGCCCCCCTTTCAGAGTAAGTAGTCAAACCGTTTAAGAACAGTTTGACAACTTACCTGGGGTCTGCTGGGATATGAGGCACTGTAGTAGGGTATAGGTGCAGTGGTGCAATGTGTAAGGGGTGCAGTGTGTGTAAAAGGTTCAGTGTGTGTGAGGGGGTGTAGTGTGTGAATGTGTAGGGTGTGTGGGGTAATGTGTATGAGGGGGCTGTGTATGTGTGTGGCAATGTTAGTATGGGGGGCTGTGTGTGTATGGGTATGTGTGTGTGAGGCAATGTGTGTAAATGTGTATGGTGTGTGTGGGTGTATGGGGGGCAGTGTGTGAATGTGTATGGTGTGTGGGGGCAGTGTGTTTATGGGGCTAGAGTTCACTCTCACCACTGCGACCACCAGGAATCCCTGGTGGTCACAGTGTTGAGAGTGAACTCTAGCCCGTAGCTCCAGGGCTAGAGTTTACTCTTGCAAGAGCCGTAACATTGCCGTGGTAACCGCGGCAACGATCTGTGCTCGCGCAAGAAGGACCCAGAGGAGCTGAAGACTGAGCTCCCAGGTCATCTCTTCCTCCCTCCCCTGCAGGCTGCCCGCACGGTGCCTTACTCCCCCCTCCTCCTCTTCTTACTCCCACCTCTTCTTACTCCTCCCTCTTCTTACTCCCCTCCCCCTCTTCTTACCCCCTCCCCCCTCTTCTTACCCCCTGCCCTCTCTTCTTACACCCCCACCCCCTCTTCTTACTCCCCTCCCCCTCTTCTTACCCCCCTCCCCCCTCTTCTTACTCCCCCCTTCCTCTTTTTACTCCCTCTTCCTCTTTTTACTCCCCCCTCTTCTTACTCCCCCCTCTTCTTACTCTTCCCTCCCCCCTCTTCTTACTCCCTCCCCTCCCTCTTTCTTCTCACCCCCTCCCCTCCCTCTATCTTCTCACCCCCCTCCCTCTTTCTTCTCACCCCCCCTCCCTCTTTCTTCTCACCCCCCCTCCCTCTTTCTTCTCACCCCCCCTTTCTCTTCTTACCCCCTCCTCTCTCTTTCTTCTTACCCCCCTCCTCCCTCTTTCTTCTTACCCCCCCTTCCTCTTTCTTCTCACCCCCTCCTCCCTCTTTCTTCTTACCCCCCCTTCCTCTTTCTTCTCACCCCCCCTTCCTCTTTCTTCTCACCCCCCCTTTCTTCTCACCCCCCCTCTTTCTTCTCACCCCCCTCTTCTCACCCCCCACTCTTCTCACCCCTCTCCCTCTTTCTTCTCACCCCTCCTCCCTCCCTCTTTCTTCTCCCCTCCCCTCCCCTGGCCGAGCTGCTGTGCGGTCCGCGGTGCCCGGCCGAAGTGATAGGAAGGTGCACACTGAGTGTGCACCTTCCTATCACTCCGGCCGGGCACCGCGGACCGCACAGCAGCTCGGCCAGGGGAGGTGACAGGGGAGGGGAGGTGAGAGTGCGGTCCGCGGTGCCCAGCTGGAGTGATAGGAAGGTGCACACTGAGTGTGCACCTTCCTATCACTCCGGCCGGGCACCGCGGACCGCACAGCAGCTCGGCCAGGGGAGGTGACAGGGGAGGGGAGGTGAGAGTGCGGTCCGCGGTGCCCAGCCGGAGTGATAGGAAGGTGCACACTGAGTGTGCACCTTCCTATCACTCCGGCCGGGCACCGCGGACCGCACAGCAGCTCGGCCAGGGGAGGTGACAGGGGAGGGGAGGTGAGAAGCTGCAGCCGCCTGAGGCTCTTAAGAGAGCGCTCAGGCGGCTGCAGCATTTAAAGGGGCGGCGGGCCCCCTGATGGCGGGCCCCCTGATGGCGGGCCCCCCTCCCGGCCGGGCCCTCGGACCATGTCCGAAGTGCCCGACCGGTCAGTCCGCCCCTGGGAATAGTACTACTTAACACACCACTCCTATCTGGTGGCACATTAGATTGCACACGCAGTGCCCTAAATTTGAAGTAGGAGGACCGACCAAGCATCTTTTTCCATCTCCCGGTTCCTAAAATCGATGCCATATACACGTCCCCTGATAGGGCGCCAGCTCGTTATTCTTTTGGGCGCCAGCTCGTTATTCTCTTTTTCACTTCACTAGTGTTACGATTGCCTCCAGGCTAGCAGGAGGTTTGATCGCTTGGATGTCCTGGTTCGTGGGCTTGAAGAGTCGAATGGAGCGATACTCGGTAGAGACCTGTAAGTGTAGAATCTCCCCCTAGCTATGGTGCAGCTAGGATACCCTTTCCCCACAAAACGAGTCGAGGCTGCGAATTGAGGGTCAAAATAAGAACTGAGGACTGGGGTGCCCAGCCTGCTTTTTATTGTAAATACACACAAAAGGGACACTCCCAAGGGGAGGCATAAAATACCCAATCACATATTGGGTTCAACCCACATGTCCCCTCCCCTCAGATAACCAAGTAACGCAATTATGTTACACATACTTTTGTCCATATTCTGGATGTACCCTAAAAACAGGGGGTACACCCCTACATCCTGCATCGCTAGATAGATCTTGTTCGGGGAGCCAACATATCCAAAAACTGGCCCGTTCGGATGAGCGGTTCGGGAGTTAGGAGCTTCTACAGTTTGGACCGACCGCACGGACTTTCCAGACGAAAATAGTTCCATACGTTTAGGCCTTGCGGTCGGTCTTCGTTCGGACGGTAAAACTCCACAACCCTTTGCCTTCCGTAGTCATCCCTGGAGTTGCTGTATTCCCCATGTGCAGGGCAAGTGCCTTACGGAACGGTGAATAGTTCGGTACGTCCAGCACGAAGTTATGTGATCCTGGAGGTCTCAGCGGTGTTCGCCTGTTTGTGTCTCCGTTTTTAGTTCCAGATGGCCATGGGCAAACACCGCTGATTGTAGGTAAGATGGCCGCGAACACGTGTAAAGTAACAAAATGGCGGCCACCTATACGCTTACATAGCGGGTTCGTGCTGGACCATACGAGGACTGTAAATCAGTCAGAACAGTGTCCAAAGGACCAAAAGTATGCGACAAAATAGGGCTTTCATAACAGGGGACAACAGTGATGTAACAACTAGGGACACTTTACTGCACTATGGGCACTTAGACCCACTCTTTGTCTTGCACAGTGTTATTCCTAGCCAGCATCTGTGATGGGAAATCAGGCAGTCATCTAAACGTTTAGATTGAGCTTTAGCTTAGAACACCCTTGAAGGTGTTTAAGGAGATTAGGGCTAGTTTAGAGGATTCTTCTTAGACCTCTCTGAGTATTTATAGCCCTTCTACCTATCCAGCATTTCTGGAAACTAGCTAAGAGAAAGGGTGGCTGTGTGTCTGTGATACATTTAACTTTATGTCACCTTATTGACACTTTTTATGACAGCATCACTCCGGTCTCCATACTCTTTTTGTCTATACCCATCTATTTAGAGGGAATTTCCTTGCCCCTGGCAATATTATATAATAGGTAATAGTATTGAAGATTATACTAGCTTTAGTGTACTAATAATCTTAATTTTAGTAATGACAGGAGGCGAATATTTGCATATCTTTCTTTACTGAAAACTCCAGCAGCATAGAAACAGTAACAACCAATCAGAGAAAAGATATGGTGCCCATAAAAGGCCCTGTCTATGACATCACTTCCTCTTTCTTTGAAGCGAAACAATAAATATCAACAATAAACATAATCATATTACGTCAACAGTTCCACAACATATTAGAATAATCAACTCCAGTAGTTCCGTGATGTAGAGTTATGGAAGGTGAGTCTTTGTCTTGATGAGAAGACGTTCACGCTGTAAGAAAAAGAAAAAGGTGAAAGGACTCTGGCGTGGTAGCTTGTCCGCATACAATAAACATTAAGAATCTGATATACCAATGGATACTAGAATGAGTAACATATCAATATATATTAATTCTAAAGCAATGATATTTAAGAATCTGTAAACACAACATAATTCAAGGTACATGTCTAATTATTCAACCTATACAAGTCTCTCAAGCCACATATCTAAGTAGCAAACATACAACCATAACGTACTTACCTTCCTGAACATAGAGGGCATATTCTGTTAAACACGAGAAAAACATGGGAGGGATCCTATAGGGTGGGAAATATTCGCCTCCTGTCATTACTAAAATTAAGATTATTAGTACACTAAAGCTAGTATAATCTTCAATTTTACCACATGACAGGAGGCTTCATATTTGCATTTTTAAAGCTTAGAATTGACCAGTGTGAAGGAAGTATGAGATGTTTGCCGAAATAGAGCGTTCTAAACGTACCCTCTCGCGCTCAAACCGCGCATCGTATAATGTCGGTTAGGGAAGCGTCGGCCGAAAAGGACTTGTGGGGCCACCGCACCCTTGACCGAGTGGGCTCCGAAACAAGGTTCGACGCTCGTTAGATGCAATAGCCCGCGGCTCCATCTAGCCAGTGCAGTGGTAGGCACCTCTCCATGAGATTCCACGTAAGAAGTCAGGAGTAGACCCGTCGCATGAATACGAAGGGGAATGATTTCGGTACACCCCATTAGCGTTCCGACCACACCTAGTTTGGTGTCTGACACAAAGTATGGGTATGACACCGAAGATGAACTGGACTAGTTCGTCTCGCTATGGTAAAGGTAATCCCATCTGGTGTGATAGAGGAAACCATCCATATCGAAAGCCCTAACGTCCGTCACCCGTCTAAATAAGGCGAAGCATAACAAGCGGGCTACTTTGGCTGAAAGTTGTTTCCGTGACAAACAAGGATTGTCCTGCTATTCCCCCAAGGAATAACAGCACCACATTCACCTGCCAGAGGTGTGAATACTTGGGTGCCGGGTCTCGATAATTCGGCACCCCGTATCAGTCGACAAACCGGTGGATCTTGACCTACTGGTCCGCCCTGTACCGGAACGTGCGCCACCGATATGGCAGATCCGATCACGTTGAGGGACCGATATGACCGCCCCAACGAGACCAGGTGTGACAGATAGTTAAGGATCGGTGGGGTAGGTGCGGTAAAGGGATCGGAATCCCTTTCCACCCAACATACACTCCAGGCCGGACAGGCAGAAATATAGCATTTCCTGGTGCCGGGGGCCTGAGTCCCATCAGAGGTCTTTAGTTGATGCAATAGGTCGTGGACATTTCAGGAGGCCCTGAAATCGTTCAGTCCACTAGTGCCAGTCGTACTTCCATGACAAAGAAGTGGGCTTCCCCTTGAGGTCCCGTCAAAATAGAGGGAAGGTAGGGAGTGGTAGAGGGTCCTCGCGAGATGTCCCCAGGTGATCCGGGAACCACGGTTGGCATTGTCCGAGGAGTGTCAGGAGCGATATCCTGTGTGTGCGTGTGTATCGAAATAACCCTTGCCATTGCGGAGAGCGGTTGGGTCCGTTTGAATGGATTCATCCACCACTACGCATCCGGAGGAAGAGTAAATGATTGATTCGCCGATCCAAGTTTGCAAGTGAAGTAGTCACCATCGAAATTCCGTCCTCACTTCTGCCGACAGTGGTCGCATGAGTGACCGGCGTGTGCGTATCTAACCAGCAGTCGTTGTATGGCCCCGTAGCGTAGTGGGTCAGGGGATATCGATTGTATGGAGGAGGAGAGGAATCCCACAATCCGGTGAATATTCTGAGAGGAATCGTATCCAACCTTAGATCGTGTCCGACATCCAACCGTATAGGGGTGATCTTGTTGGGGACCGACGCGTAACGTAGTTCTCCAAGCCGATGTCGAAACCGAGGAACTGACCCGACACAGATGGGGGAGCAATTGTCTGCGTACTACCAAACAAAAAACCCGTGAAGTCCAGAACGTGAACGTCAAATTTGACTGCAAACGTAGTCTGGATTCGCAAGGGGTCAGCAAGTCCTCCAGGTACACGGGACATCGCACGTCCAAATTCGCGGATGTGAGCCCTCACCGGCTTCAGTAGCTTTGTGGGTACCACAGCGTCGTAAACTGCTGTGTTAGTCCTCATCACTGGGATCGGAGGAAAACTAGATAGTTTAGAGTAGCGGATATTGACAAGTATGTGTCCTCAGGGTCCCGATGTGTAAACCAGTCGCTATCGTTCAGGAGATCTAGAAGAAGGTAGATTTTCCCTATCCTGAAGCGTTTGTATACCACGTAGGAGTTCCCTTGATGATAGGTTGACTCACTAGTAGATGAAGCGGTTGGTGGTTCGGTTCCGCTACCGACCAGTCCTCCCAAAAAAGACACCTTTCCCCGAAGGGGTGTGGAGGATTTGCCTCAGGGAGGTGTGGGCTAAAGTTAGTGTGGTGGGTGAGTTCCCACCGTCAAATAGTAGGTCTTGTGCTTCTGGGTCGAATACTAGTCGATCTTACGTTCCACTTCCTCAGATGGCGAGTTGTCTTCGTGTGAGTGATCTATTATGTCCAACGTGCGTGGTGGATATCTACTTGGACATGAAGGTCTCCAGCAAGCAGTTTGGGGCAGAGCTCCTAACAAGAAAAAACATACTCCATTGAGTAGGCTAGAAGTCCTAGGGGGTTGAGAGTGTTCTCCATGACCCGTTCTCATCCTGTTGGGAGATAGTAGTCAGTGGGAGTAGTGTTTGAGGGTCAGCCCGTAGGGGTGTTAGACTCCCGGTAGCACTGGGGGTCACCCAGGTAAAGCGGCTTGAATTGCCTGCATCAGGTTGTCTGAACGTATGAAATACTCGTGTCAAGTGTAGAGGGGTCACCTCCATTAGTTTAATCCGGCTATTGGGAGCTGTGGCGTAGGCGCGATTGACCGGTAGAGCTGGTCCGGTTAGCTGGGTGCACCATAAATGCACGCCAGAGCTGTAAGCACGGATGTAACTATACTGGCTTATTATAGAAGCGCGTGGGACCTGCCCCCATAAGGTCTGCAATCGCAGGGTCCACGTGTATACGACTGGGGTCATCCCAGGTGGTGTGCCATGGTAACCCAGAGGGCACCCACATTATAGTTGTTGTTGGCACCTTGCAAGTATTGCATGCATGTCTGGGGGTCACACCCAGGTGGTGTGCCATGAAAATTTGCTCAGAGGACACCCACGTTCAATATTTACGCCAGGTACAGTAAATGTACGGATATGTATCCCTGTGAAGGGTACTCCGCAATACACTCAGTACACTCATGATCCTGCCTGCAAATCGTATCCAGCAAGGTGGTACTGATGCTTTAATGTAAAACTGCCAGGCAGTGTTTGAGCATCCATATATGTATGCAGTAATCAGTGATAAAGTTGAGGCGTAGAACTTTGTGCACTCTATCGGGGTTCACCCCGGGTGGTGTGCCGTGGTAATCCAGAGGACACCCACATAAACGTAAAGGTCTATGAGTGACCTTGCATGCATATCTGGGGGGGTCACCCCAGGTGGTGTGCCATGAAAAATACCCAGAGGACACCCACATCAATGTAATGGTCTATGAATGACCTTGCGTGCATATCTGGGGGGGTCACCCCAGGTGGTGTGCCATGAAAAATACCCAGAGGGCATCCACATCAACGTAATGGTCTATGAATGACCTTGCATGCATATCTGGGGGGTCACCCCAGGTGGTGTGCCATGAAAAATACCCAGAGGGCATCCACATCAACGTAATGGTCTATGAATGACCTTGCATGCATATCTGGGGGTCACCCCAGGTGGTGTGCCATGAAAGAATACTCAGAGGACACCCACATAGATTTGCACCGTCAGGTACAGTAATATAATATGACCCTTTGTAGGGTACAGTAATACAAAATGCCCTTTGTGGGGTACAGAGATATAGTAGATCTTGTTATAGGTACAGTATATGTTTAGTATAACAACTGCGATATTGTATGGCTTCACAATAATACATAGATTGTGTGCTCAACATATAATCATCCATTGTAAGGCACCATGAGAGATATATCCATGAGAGTAAATAATTATAACTGTATCCATAAATGAAAGTGCCCAGAGAGGGGAAACCCTGAAGGGGTTAATCCAGATGCAGGGCGCGGTGATCGGGTAATTCCTGTAGGGTATAGTGATATAGTAGAACCCTGTGCAGGGTGTAGTAATATAGAATGACCCTGAGTAAGGTACAAAGACATAAAGATCCTGAGGTATAGGAAAAACATTGTGTCTCCTTTAATGCCTGCATGTAAATATATGTTTGGCAGACACTGTTGGCAGGCACTGTGGCAAAAAATCGCAACAGGGAAACGTTAAAGAATATCAGCACACGATCCTCTAGCCAGTGTGTACTTACACAGCAGGTTGAACTCTTGCTGAACAGGGGAGTTGAACTCATTGAGGAAAAAAATCACAGTGCAGAAGGGTATAGTAATACCAGATCCCCTGAGGGGAGGTGTAATGTGTTAAATGTCCCTGCAGGGATCCTTTAAATAGTATGTGTACAACAATACACTCCACAGCCTTCATAAATCATAAATAGTGCATGCTTTACATCCTTCACATAGATTCCGTATAGAAAAAAGGGTCCTTAGATGGCTTGTGGAAGGATATTTATATATTGGTATATATTTATATATTGGATATTGGTATACAAACTGCAAGTGAGTCAGTAATTGGGGCAGAAAAGAATGCCTTAAGAGCAATCCTTTATGTAGGACCCTGAGCCTGCTTCCACCAAAACCTACGCAAGGAGCTTAGTGTCCCTTCAAATATAATAAATTCCAGTTTATCCCTATGACAGGCACAGCTTAACAGACTAGGAGCTAATGATTATTGTGCATTCACTCTCCTGCAATAACAAGTCTTGGAGCAGCTCTAGTGCGTTGCGGCGGTCGGGTGATTTCCGAACTGCCGTGTGTGAGGTAGGGCGGCCGTCGCGGATCTCGCGAGCCGCGAGATCCAAGATGGCCGCCGGCCGCGTGTGTAAGAACTGCCCGCTCGCGGCTGCGAGCGGGCTGGAAGAAGAAACGCGGCAAACAGCAAAATTAACCCCGGCTACCCCCCACCCGTCCCCACCCGGCCCCCTGTATGTAGAGAGAGCAGGTCCGCGCGGCGAGTGTGGCACGGACAGCCGTGACGCCCGCGGACCGCCGAACGGAGACAACATATAAATACACTTAAACAATAAATCCGACAAATTCGATGAAAAACAGGGGACTGGATATAGGAAAGGAAAGGGACAGGTTATAGGTAGTCAGGGTGAGAATAAAGTACAATAGCATTATGGAATAATTGATAAGACAGGTATATAGATAGAGAAGTAATGATTACTCTGACCTGTTGATGGCTGGAGCAGCAAAGAAAGAGGAAGTGATGTCATAGACAGGGCCTTTTATGGGCACCATATCTTTTCTCTGATTGGTTGTTACTGTTTCTATGCTGCTGGAGTTTTCAGTAAAGAAAGATATGCAAATATGAAGCCTCCTGTCATGTGGTAAAATTACCATTATTACACAATTAGCCACTATAGGGGAATGAGTATAGTATCCCTTTGTTATTTATAAATGATACAATACAGACTTTTGTCCATTACTCACTTTACTTTAACAAAGGGTACTAACCGCGGTATTAGTAAGCGTTACTCTGCTTTCCCTTTCTCCCTCTATTATACACCTATGCTCACTAGAATTTGTAGGTATCACTTTATTATAGTTGTCTAACCTTGTCCTATGCCAGTTTTAGATCTCCTTCTTGGGAGATTTTTTATTTTTTCAGTTTATTAGCCCTCGGTGGGGCTGGCACCACCACCTGACCACATTTCCTCGTTTCTTCCACTCATACCGCTTTTTCCATCTTTGAAGGGGTTTGGCGAAACAAGGAAATAGTCCTCTACTCGTAACAGGGTTTAAACTGATAAGCATAGTGCTACTTAACACACCTTATAATAACGCAGAGAGAGGCAATACAGAGAGAGGAGTCTGAAGAAGAGGAGTCAGAGGAGGAAGGTGACTTTGGGGAGATGGAAGCAGGCGTCCCAGGGGGCTTGTGGTCACCTTTCGGGGACCCTTGGTGTTGTACGTGGCTGGGTGGAGGAAGAGACCTTCAATGACATCAGTGAGGACAAGGAACGGACATGGTTAGCTTGGTATCCAACTTTGTTCAAATGGGGAGTTTGCGGTTGTGCAAATGGACTGTTTGCGGTTGTTTGCGGTGCGTTAAACGGGGAGTTTGGTCTGCCACTGTGAAGCGGGTGTAACCCTTACACTACATGATTGATACAACATCATACAGTAGGTCCCCCCCTCATTATTTTTATGGCCCCCACCCACCGCTCACGGGTGGGGGCGGGCGGGAGGACAGTAGGTCCCCCCCATTGTGATTTATGGCCCCCACCCACTGCGCAGGGGTGGGGGCTGGGGGGAGGACAGTAGCCCCCCCCCCTTATCCTTATTTACTGAATATTTCGCTGTATAACAATGTTTGGCATTTAGTGAATATTCCCTATTCTGCTCTGTGTCAGTGTGTATCAGGGTCTCTGATGACAGGTGTCAATCCATATCTGCCAAGTGACCCTATGTAGGAGGAACAGTCCCTTTTCTGCTCTGTGTCAGTGTGTATCAGGGTCCCTGAGGACAGGTGTCAATCCATATCTGCCAAGTGACCCTATGTAGGGGGAACAGTCCCTATTCTGCTCTGTGTCAGTGTGTATCAGGGTCTCTGAGGACAGGTGTCAATACATATCTGTCAAGTGACCCTATGTAGGGGGAACAGTCCCTATTCTGCTCTGTGTCAGTGTAACGGATCGCGTGGCACCCCGACTGGGTACCTCCATTAAAGGATGCTCCAACGCTTCCTGAGGACTTCAAGCACTGCAGCAGACACCACAATCACCGAATCTGAGAAGCCTATAAATCCTCTCAAGCCTCTGAATGCTGTAGACAGTTGAATAGGAACCATACGAATAGGTTTACACTCCTAGCAGTCAAACTGGAACAGCATGCAATAAATCCTCCCCCAATAATGAGACGACACTTCACTTTGAGGGTTAAACAGGAACTCCCTGTACTGGCACATACAGCCTCTTTTATTCCCAATCCCCAAACACATTACAGCCCACAGGGTTTTGCAGAACAACCAATAAACACATTACAACTCATACAATGCAAGTACAGCGGCCAATCAGACACAATGGGACAATAGAAACACACCCAGCATATTCCTCCCCTCTGCTTAGGAGATAATTGAGTCAATTTCTGTATCTACTCAATTATCTCCAAGCTGAAAAGTTACACTTTTTATACATTTTTATAACTTTCTGAGTTAACATCGTACATACATACAAATTATATTATTTTAACCAGTATAACTTGGGGACAAACATATCCAAAATTCACTTGAATAGGTTCAGGGGTTTACCAGTTAGGTCGAAGTCCTTTGTTTTCACTTGCAAGCATGGCTTTTCCTGTCCAAACGTGTTCCCGCTGGTTTGGCAGTGTCCCTGGGACAACACTCTGCTGGAGAACAATGGATCCGGGGGAGGGGAAGAGGAAGTGTCCAAATAGTTTCAGTAAGTCCATTCACTGTGCTTAAAGGGCCAGTATCCACACAATAAAATACAATATGCCCAAATACTGTATTTAAAAGGCCAAATCTCCCAGGGGCCATAGTCAGCAGGCAGGAGGCAGGCAGCCAGGCCCCTCCAATGCCCAGTGGCGAGGCGGGTTCTGCCACATTTCTACCCTTTCCCATTAAGACTATCCAGACTCCAGACCTCCAGTCGGTCTGGGGCTCTGATAGTCGGCCGGCCTTTCTCCAAGGGTGTAGTTGTCCATATGGCCCCCTGCCACTTGTGCCCAGTTGTAGATCCATGGCTTGGGGAAAAAGTAACCAGGGTGCCCTCCCCCTGGTTGAACAAAGCTGTTGTTGGGGAAAAGGGGTAACGGGCTCCTCTCTCTGCGACACCCTCTCTTGTTGCAGGGGAAAAAAGACCGCCTCTCCTGCCAATACATTGTCCTGTTGTTGTGGACCCGGACAGACTGTCCATATCTCCAGTGGTGCAGGTGCAGAGACTACGGTCCCATCTGCACTGTTGTGGGGCTTACTGTCTCCCCTTGGTGTGCTAGGCTGCCGCTGTGGAGAGGGGGTAACACACTCCTCTCCCTTAACCGTAGACTGCCGCTGGGGAGAGGGGGTAACAAACTCCTCTCCCTTACACACTTTCAGCCGCTGGGGAGAGGGGGTAACAGGCTCCTCTCCCTGAACCGTAGACTGGCGCTGGGGAGAGGGGGTAACAGGCTCCTCTCCCTGCGACACCCTCTCTTGTCTTGCTGTTGGGGGCCAGGACAGACTGTCCCTATCCCCAGTGGTGTAGGTGCAGAGACTACAGTCCCATCTGCACTGTTGTTGGGCTTACTGTCTCCCCTTAGTGGGCTAGGCTGCCGCTGGGGAGGGGGAACGAGACCCTTCCCTCCCGGTAAAAGATTCGGCCGCTGGGGAGCAGAAACATATCCAAAATTCACTTGAATAGGTTCAGGGGTTTACCAGTTAGGTCGAAGCAGAGGCGGCTCTCTAATTAGGCGGTTTAGGCGGCCGCCTAAGGCCTCGCGCTGGCGGGGGCCTCGCGGCCGCCTAAACCGCCTGTTGGCAGAGTGTGTCAGGTCCTCGGTCAGTGACCGAGGACCTGACACCAGGAGGGGGCCCGGCGGCTTGCCCGGTATGCCGCCGGGTGCGAGGCCCCTCCTGGCTGCCCGGCCACCATCGCAGACACTGGTCTGCAGCTCCGCAGTGTGCAGAGCTGCAGACCATGTGACTCACGAGAATTGGCCAATCAGAGCGTTGCCGCGGGTTACCACGGCAACGCTCTGAAATCTCGCGAGACTACTCGGTCTGCAGCTCTGCGGAGCTGCAGGCCGAGAGCAGTGGCCACCGGACCACCAGGGAGCCCACTGGACCACCAGGGAAATCAAGGTAGGCTCTCCCTCCCCATCACCCCCCAACACACTCAGCCTCACCCCCCCAGTCACCATCACCACACTCAGCCTTACCCCCAGCCTCACCATACCACCACCCTCAGCCTCACCACCCCTAGCCCCCACCACCCTCACCATCACCCACCACCCCCACCACCCTCAGCATCACCCCCCTCAGTCTCACCCCCAGCCCCCCTCAGCCTCACCCCCCACCACCCTCAGCCTCACCACCCCTAGCCCCCACCACCCTCACCATCACCCCCCACCACCCCTAGCCCCCACCACCCTCACCATCACCCCCACCACCCTCACCACTACCCCCACCACCCTCAGCCTCACCACCCCTAGCCCCCACCACCCTCACCATCACCCCCCCACCACCCCTAGCCCCCACCACCCTCACCACTACCCCCACCACCCTCAGCATCACCCCCCTCAGTCTCACCCCCAGCCCCCCTCAGCCTCACCTCCCACCACCCTCAGCCTCACTACCCCTAGCCACCCCCACCCTCAGCCTCACCCCCACCCCCTCACCATCACCCCCCTCACCATCACCCCCCACCACCCCTAGCCCCCACCACCCTCAGCATCACCCCACTCAGCCTCACCCCCACCACCTTCAGCATCACCCCCCTCACCACTACCCCCACCACCCTCAGCATCACCCCCTCAGTCTCACCCCCAGCCCCCCTCAGCCTCACCCCCCACCACCCTCAGCCTCACTACCCCTAGCCCTCACCACCCTCACCATCACCACCCCCAGCCTCACCACCACCCTCACCATCACCCCCCACCACCCCTAGCCCCCACCACCCTCAGCATCACCCCACTCAGCCTCACCCCCACCACCCTCAGCATCACCCCCCTCACCATCACCCCCCCACCACCCTCAGCCTCACTACCCCTAGCCCCCACCACCCTCAGCCTCACCCCCCCACCACCCTCGCCATCACCCCCCACCACCCTCAGCCTCACCACCCCTAGCCCCCACCACCCTCACCACCACCCTCAGTCTCACCCCCAGCCCCCCTTAGTCTCACCCTCAGGCCCCCTCAGCCTGAGTACAGGTGTCAATCCATATCTGCCAAGTGACCCTGTGTAGGGGGAACAGTCCCTATTCTGCTCTGTGTCAGTGTGTATCAGGGTCTCTGAGGACAGGTGTCAATCCATATGTCAAGGTGTCAATATGTCATATGTCAGGTGTCAATCCATATCCATTGTGATTTAGGAATGTTAGGTGATTTATGCAATTTATGGATTAAAACCAGACTCTTCATCAACTGTGTAATTTTCCATGGGAGTTTTGCCATGGATCCCCCTCCGGCATGCCACAGTCCAGGTGTTAGTCCCCTTGAAACAACTTTTCCATCACTATTGTGGCCAGAAAGAGTCCCTGTGGGTTTTAAAATTTGCCTGCCCATTGAAGTCTATGGTGGTTCACTTCCGCAAATGTTCGCGACATCACTATATATATATATATACACACACACAAAATACAGAATCCAGCGCACTCGCTTATTCACTAAACAATGATTTCAAATCTTAGAGATTGTAATAGTTTTATTTAAAAACACCTCACTTAGGCAAAAAATAATGGGGCTTTAGTTACATTATATGATCATATATTACATAAGCCTGCCACCGTCAATGTACCCCATTGTTGGCAGGTCCTATCCTAGCAGCCTAATGCTTGCTCTTATGAGATGAAACCACTGACTTGGGAAATACTTCTTTCCTGGGACACTCTGCAAGTCAAGTCTAAATAGGGTCCTGGAATGAGGCACCTGTGACAGGGAGGCGTGCAAACCAAGGAGTTGGCCTGGACTCCCAAATATACAAACAAAACCAAGAGGGCTGTGTAACGGATCACCTGGGTACCTCTTTTGAAGGATGCTCCTAGCGCTTACAGAGGGCTCCAAGCGCTCCGCAGACACCACAACCACCGCAGACCCAACGAACCGCCGCAGCTTGGTTCGGGTCTCGCCGTCTCCTTTCTACCCTGGACCTCCGACAAGGCTCCAGGTTCCAGTGGGTGAACCTCTCTTCCAAGAGAGGGAAGCAGGAACTTGCTCTTACAAGAGCTCAGTGATTATAACAAGGGAATATGTAGAGAATAGCAATCCCTTGTAGTGATATAGCAATTCCCCCAATAAGAGACAGGACTCTAGATTGAGGGTGAAGAAGAACTGATGTTTAATGGCAGGTACTCTGCTTTTATGCAGTGCTCCCCTGCAAGGGAGATGCCCACAGGCAATTAGGCATTAACCAATCAGACAACGGTTACATCCCACAGATTCCCTCCCCTCTGCTTGGGAGATAATTGAGTTTCTTACTGTATCTACTCAATTATCTCCAAGCAAAAACGTATAATTTTTTATAATTTTGTATAACTCCAAAACTATACACCCAATATTAATAAATTATTATTATTAATATATTATTAATCAGCACACTTTACTTACAAACATGTCCAAAATTCAGCCAATTCCATCCAGGGGTTAAAGAGTTAGCTGGAAGTCCTTTATGACCGACCGCAAGCACATTTTCATGCCCAAAACAGTTCCATGGATTTGGGCTGTGCGGTCGGTCTATTTTACAACGAGAAAATGACTAAGTCCCATTCGAACGAGCGTTAGAATCTTTGAACGGGATTTAGTCTCCAGCCGCGGTGTCGAAGTAGGTACGGGTCAGCGGTGTTCATGCAATTGGGTAGCCGCAAACAGTTCCATAGATTTGGCTGCACACACCGCTGACCGCACAGGGGGCACGGCGCATATAAGGTCCTCTTGGATATTTACCGCATACCGGCTTCATGGTACCGACCAAACGCTTCAAATTGTCATGGCCGTTACTTGCACTACCTGTCTCTTCCGGGTTGACGGACTGTAGCCACACCCCCCTCTGACGCGGTCTCATTGCGCTACATAATGCGACCGCGCCAGGCAACAGACGCTGGATTAATGAACAGCGTACCACGGAATTATACCGGCTGCAACTTATCTCTTCAACCTTACCTGTGTACCGACCCGGACTCGTAAACGACTAACCTCCTTCTCCTTCCTCGACCACGGCTAGCACTTGACTCCTCTCGACATCTCTCCACGGAACCGCTCCGGAAGGCACTCTGGAACCAACTTCAATTCCTCTGGAAGCTAAGTTACCTCGCTGTATTATACGAACTTTCCCTGACTACTGAGCAAGCTCAGCCTGCTCACACTTCCTCCTATCGTTATAGGAGTAATTCCTAATTAATTACCATTCTACCACCATATGAGATGTGTTCTATCAATTAAGTTAAAACGAATCTCTGCAAGTTAAAGCTACATTGCTTCCTTCATATTATTGCTTCAATTCAATTGTATAAATTAATCTAAGAATCCACTCAGCAACTTGAACCATTTAAAGATACAGTACCTGGGGGGCGGGGCCTGCAGCCAAAATGGCCGGACGCACATTCTGAGGGCTCCTGCACCAGCAGACGTTAAAACAACCCTCATGGCTACCCAGCCTAAGCCACCTATACAGGACGCCCAAAAAAGGTACCAGGACCACACGGGGAACAAAATGATGCCCGTCCTACGTCGAAAAACAACACCAGTGCCTGAATCGGCCACACGGCCTATACCAGAATGGAGCCTGAGGCCTGGGGGAAGCGGCCGATCTCCCGGCACAGAACCTCCTCACAAGCGGCAACTAAACACGGCCCTACCACCCCCCCCTCTGGACCGGCGGGGGATATCCCGGTCCTCGCTGGGGGCGACTACCCCCCAAAAAACGGCTGACCAAGCGACAAAGCCCAGAGCAAAGAGGGGAGAGCAAGGCCCAACAAAGATGGCGGCTCGGAAGCAGCCCACAACGAAGTGAGCACTCACCGAACCCCCCAAGCATACACTCGAGTTCTACACATGCCTCAGAGCCAGCATATGGCTACAATTACGCACCCGGAGACTGCTCTTCAAACAGGCGATGCAGGCAATAGCGGAATGGATCCGCCCGGCAATCCGCCGCCGCATTGGAGAAAATCTCCCTCGAGTCTCCAGAATAAGCCGCAAACCAGCACGGCGGGACACAAAGCAAGGCAACCTGGACACCAAACACCGAAGCGGGATCCACCAGCACGCCCGATTCACCCGCCCTCAAATGACCCCGACAGCCTATACCCAGGGTGAGGTGCCCCAGCACAGAAGAACCCACGCTACGGGCCGCGACGCTGACCGGAAAACGGGGAAGGCAGATGTGGTAGGGGGCCACAGGCGGAGAGCTACAGAAGGGGGTATCCTATACCCCACTAGACTGCCCCACCCAGAGATACCCGTGGCGGGGGTCGGCTGAACACACAGTGAAGACCAGACTCAGTCCTCTCCCCAGTGACTCTCCAGTAAGTGCCATGACTTTCGCTGCCTCCTTGAGGGACGGACTGATGCCTCATCACTAAGCATTTACAGATCCCGCAGACTCTCTCCTGTCTTAATCGGCTGGGACTCTTATGACTCGAGCATGGAGCCTGGTCTCCACAGGAGTAAAATACTTGCCTATAACAATGGGGGAAAACATGAGGACTCTCATCCGTTCAAGGTTGTGGTCAGACTTGTTTGCATGGCCTGTTTATTTAGTTGATTTAGTGTGTTCACATTATACCATAAGAGTGCAACGTTAAGCTTCATGATGTAACTAACGTATGATGTGGCAAACTACTATTAACTGTTAGGGACCGATTGTTAATGTCTAAGCCTGCATCCACTCTCTTTTCCACTGTGACACTATACGTTTTACCTGGTTAGCTATAGCTGAAGGTAATCTAGGTTCAAGAGCAAAGTTCTGAGAGGGCGTATGTAATAAGCTATCGTGACTGTTGTACTCACCCCATAATCTGCCTAACCTGCACTAAAACTTGTGTTTCACACTGATTCGTGACCCCATTAAGCGACTCTTCAAACGGAATTAACCACAATAGTTTACTCGTATAATTATCATAACGCTGGATACAGCATCTTACTCACTTATCCCACGAGCAGAAAGTTAAGCTTTGCCAAGTTAGCTTATTTTAGTTGATTTTATGTTATGAATATGTTAAATAAAGAATTAAAAAAAAAAAAGATACAGTACCTGTGTTTATTCAATCAAAATTATTAAAGACACAGTATCAGTTAAACTTCCTGGTGAACAGTCATCTCTTTATTTTCTCAACTCCTCACATTCACATCTAATTAATCAGAAATCTGCAGTTGAGCGCCTTCAAACTCTATGTGAACGTGACAGATTAATCCAGCCTTGTAATGAATCCAGCAGATTTCGATTCAAAATTGACGATGCTGAATCAAAGAGTCGATACACTTGCTCAAGGCATGCAAGATCTCCAGGTTACAAATGAACGGATTCTTACTTATGTTAGAGACTTACAAACCCACACTCCTCATGCTGTTATGCACTCAGCCAGTGAACCTGCTGTCTGTAATCCTGAGAAATTTTCTGGAGATAGATCAAAATATAGGGAGTTCCTAAACTCCTGCAAACTATTGATTGCTCTAAAACCCCGATCTTATCCCACCGAGAGATCTAAGGTTTGTTCAGTTATCTCCTTCCTAAGAGGTGAACCCATGGCCTGGGCCCACTCCTTTTTGGAAAATGATGATCCCATCTTAGACTCATTGGACGAGTTCTTTGAAGCTATGTCTCTCCTTTACGAAGATCCTAATAAACAGTCTACAGCTGATTTAACCATCCGAACCCTCCAGCAAAAGCATAGACCTGTTGAGGATTACATAGCTGAGTTCAAGAGATGGGCAATAGAAACTCAATGGAACGATATAACCCTGCGCAACCAATTTCGAATTGGATTATCCGAAGGAGTAAAAGATGAACTTTCTCGAACTGAACTCCCTGCTACATTAAACGCTCTTATTCAACTATCTATCAGTATTGACAGACGGCTTAGGGAAAGAAAGGCTGAAAGAGCTCTCTCAGGTTCATCAATTAGGAAACCAGCTGCTCCTCCAAAACCAGCTGAAAAACCTTCATTGCCTAACGAACCTATGGAAATTGGCACTATAAGAAGTCCTCTCACACTAGAGAAAAATCTAGAAGACGACTACTTAACCTTTGTATGTACTGTGCCTCACAAGACCACTTAATCCCGGACTGCCCTCTACTGAAAAGACCACGGAGTGGTAAGCATGCTCATTCCACTTCTATACTGAGTGCACTCCCTCCTAAATCATCCACTCAATTTTTCTCCATCTCTCTCATATTACAGTGGGACAAAGAAAGAATAACGACTGAAGCCATCGTTGACTCTGGGGCTAACGGAGTGTTCATCGATTCATCCTTTGTAATCAAAAATAAAATTCCTTGTGTCCGTAAAAGCACTTCTGTCTCAGAGTAATTGATGGCTCCCTCATAGCCTCGGGTCCTATCACAAAAGAAACTATTCCTATACGAAAACTTCACTTAACACTCATACCGAATACCTCATTTTCGATGTTATCTCTTCTCCCCTTTTTCCGGTCATCCTAGGAATCAATTGGCTAAGGGACCACAACCCTCAAATTACCTGGTCTCCCTTTTCTCTCGCTTTTAACTCTGTGTACTGTAAGGAAACGTGCTTACAACATATTCCACTCCTCCAAACTATTGAAGAACCATCTATACCTTCTTGCTATTCAGAATTCTCTGATGTATTCAGTAAAAAGGAAGCTGAGACACTTCCACCTCATCGTCCCTACGACTGCCCTATCGACCTCATACCTGGTGCCCCCATACCTTTTGGGCACATATACCCTCTCTCTGAATCTGAATTAAAAATCCTCAAGGAATTATTGGAGGAAAACCTCCGTAAGGGGTTCATCAGACCTTCCAGCTCACCTGCAGCCTCCAGTATGTTTTTTGTGAGGAATAAGGACCAGACCATCCGTCCCATCATTGATTACAGAGCTTTAAATAAGATAACAGTCAAAAATCGCTATCCTCTTCCCCTGATAAACGAGCTGATTGAAAGGTTAAAAACAGCCACTATCTATACTAAGCTTGACCTCCGTGGGGCATACAATCTCGTTAGAATCAAAGACAACGATGAATGGAAAACTGCCTTCAGAACTAGATATGGTCTCTACGAGTATCTTGTGATGCCTTTTGGCCTCTGCAATGCCCCTGCCACCTTTCAACATTTCATAAATGACATCTTCAGGGATCTTCTGGACGTCTGTGTTATCATTTACTTAGATGACATTCTTATATACTCCAATACACCTGAAGAACATAAAAAACACGTGAGATGGGTGTTATCCAGACTGCGAACTCATAAATTATACGCTAAACCAGAAAAATGTCTCTTTAATGTCAACGAAATAACCTTCTTAGGTTACGTTATCACTCCTCATTCAATTGGAATGGATAACTCAAAAATCAGTTGTATCCTCAACTGGCCCATTCCTTCTAACGTAAAAGAATTACAACGGTTCTTGGGCTTTGCTAACTTCTACAGGAAATTCATTAAAAATTACTCTGATGTAACTCATTCACTTAATTCACTTAACAGCAAAAAACATGCTTTCAATTGGAATGAAAAGGCCCAAAAGGCTTTCGATGAATTGAAAAGAAGGTTTACAACTGCTCCTATCCTTCAACTCCCTGATCCCACCTGTCTATATGTCCTTGAAACAGACGCTTCAGAAACTGCTCTCGGAGCTATCCTTTCCCAACACAAAACTCCTCAAGATCCTCTTCACCCTGTTGCCTTCTTTTCCCGTTCCATGTCTCCGGCTGAAAAGAATTACCCTATAGGAGAAAAAGAATTATTAAGCATAAAATTAGCTTTAGAAAACTGGAGACATCTTCTAGAAGGAACCCAAACTCCTATAATAGTTTATACTGACCATAAAAACCTTGAATATCTTCACTCCAACAAAACTCTGTCTTCTCCCGGTTTAATTTTCAAATCGTTTTTAGACCTGGGGCAAGGAACAAAAAGGCGGATGCCCTCTCCAGAATTCATCAAGAACCTGAAGTAGAAAGTCCCCATACAGTCATCAGAATTGTCACATCCCTTATAGATGACATAAAAGGTCTTCATCCAGATGCTCTTGACCTTCCTAAATCAACTAAATTATCACTGAAGGACGGTCTCTATTATTTTCATGATAGAATTTACATTCCTCCCTCGCTTAGGAATAAAATACTTGAATTCATTCATGACTCTCCTCTGGCAGGTCATCCAGGTATCAAAAAGATCCTCGAATTATCCAAAAGATATTATTGGTGGCCGCGTCAGGACAGCACCATCGAATCCTACGTGAAAAACTGTTCAACCTGTCAAAGATCCAAATCTGACCGTCATCAACCCTTTGGTCAGCTGATGAACCTACCAGTTCCAGAGAGACCTTGGCAATCCATCTCTATGGATTTCCTGGTGGAACTTCCCCCTTCTCAACACCATTCTACCATTTTAGTAGTAGTAGACCGATTCACAAAGATGTCCCATTTCATTCCTTTGAAGAAATTACCCTCCTCATCAGAACTTTCCAAAACATTTCTCGATAACATTGTGAAACTTCATGGACTCCCAGATGAAATCATATCGGACCGCGGAACCCAGTTTACCTCCAAATTCTGGAATGCATTATGTACTTCCCTTCGTATCCAACGTAAACTATCTTCCGCTTATCATCCTCAAACCAACGGGCAGACTGAAAGAGTTAACCAATGCCTAGAACAATATTTACGTTGCTATTGTTCCCACCTACAGGATGATTGGATGACGTGGTTACCTATGGCCGAATTTGCTTATAACAACTCAGTTCATTCAAGTAGCAAAATGACTCCCTTCTTCTCCAATTACGGATTTCATCACTCCTCATTTCCTTCTCAAATCATTCCTTCATCTAACCCCACTGTCTCGGATCAAATTTCTCATATGTCCTCCTTATTTCGACAATTACATGAGAATCTTGAAGTGGCATCTTCTAACCAGAAGAAGTTTTATGATGCTAAGAGACAACCTTCCCCTTCTTATAAAGTTGGCGATTTTGTCTGGCTCTCCTCAAAGAACATCTCCACCAACCGTCCTTCGAAGAAGTTGAGTTCCCTGTTTCTTGGCCCTTTTCAAATAACGTCTATCATAAACTCTAATGTTGTGAAATTGAAGCTTCCACCTACTTTTAAGCTTCACCCCGTCTTTCATGTGTCCTTGCTCAAGCCCTATCATCCTGATCCTTTTCAAAGAAATTTAATCACTTCTCCGGATCCTATCTTGGTACATGGTACTGAGGAATACGAGGTCCACAAAATTCTTGATTCAAGGATCCATCGTGGCTCTCTACAGTACCTCATTAGATGGAAGGGTTATGGAGTTGATGAAGATTCATGGGAAGATTCCTCTGAGATTCATGCTGATAGGCTTCGTACAGCTTTCCACAAACGTTATCCATCCAAACCACGTGGATAGCAACCGGTGGGTGCTCGTTACAGGGGGGATACTGTCATGGCCGTTACTTGCACTACCTGTCTCTTCCGGGTTGACGGACTGTAGCCACACCCCCCATCTGACGCGGTCTCATTGCGCTACATAATGCGACTGCGCCAGGCAACAGACGCTGGATTAATGAACAGCGGACCGCGGAATTATACCGGCTGCAACTTATCTCTTCAACCTTACCTGTGTACCGACCCGGACTCGTAAACGACTAACCTCCTTCTCCTTCCTCGACCACGGCTAGCACTTGACTCCTCTCGACATCTCTCCACGGAACCGCTCTGGAAGGCACTCTGGAACCAACTTCAATTCCTCTGGAAGCTAAGTTACCTCGCTGTATTATACGAACTTTCCCTGACTACTGAGCAAGCTCAGCCTGCTCACACTTCCTCCTATCGTTATAGGAGTAATTCCTAATTAATTACCATTCTACCACCATATGAGATGTTTTCTATCAATTAAGTTAAAACGAATCTCTGCAAGTTAAAGCTACATTGCTTCCTTCATATTATTGCTTCAATTCAATTGTATAAATTAATCTAAGAATCCACTCAGCAACTTGAACCATTTAAAGATACAGTACCTGTGTTTATTCAATCAAAACTATTAAAGACACAGTATCAGTTAAACTTCCTGGTGAACAGTCATCTCTTTATTTTCTCAACTCCTCACATTCACATCTAATTAATCAGAAATCTGCAGTTGAGCTCCTTCAAACTCTATGTGACCGTGACACAAATACACGAACCCCTATACTTACGTGCGATCCTTGTTAATGATTCTGGGCTGCATTCGGCTATTTCATTCATAGCACTGCTTTTCCCCACATGTAGGCTGGTTTTAATTTTAGTATGTAATTTAGTCAGTATGTATGGCTAAATATCGCCACCTTGTGGCTATGTTCAATATGTATTGGTTTCATTCTTTAAATGTATGTATAACTTTCATGTATTTTTCAAATTGTACACTCAAAGCTCAATTAATTACAGATGGGTTGTAAACTGTCAATCATTTTAACCTGCTACTTTTTCACTCACACGCCAGTATTAGACACTTCATTATAAAATTATTTACTTTATTCATTAGTTGTTATATAGGTTATATTATGCTCAACTCTGTCTTGTCCTGACATTAGTTTCCCGCCTGCCGGCAGTCAGTTCAAACCTCTCAAACATTATACTCTGATTGATAAGAAATAATCTTTAGGTTAATAAAATATATATATATATATATATATATATATATATTTTAATGCAATCAAACACTTCGTGTAAAACATTCACCCCTCCGCTAAACTAGCAATTCGTGCGGTATAAACGGTCGTTGGTTCAAGTTGACATTTCACTCACATATTACAGTGATAATTATAATCCATTTAAATTTACATTCCCATGCTGTTGTTTTCATTTGACCACCACGGTTCCATTTAGTAAAACTTATATGTTGTCAATTATATGTGGAGTAGCATGGTTGGTTTTGGTTTTATCAACACCTTGTGGTTGGACAAGCTCGAGCGGGTAAATTCTGCTAAAGGCTTATTATTTGTGTATATATATATTGTAACAGATCCCTCCCAACCTCTGGTGGATGTGAAACAAACAAGGGAATTACAATTTACACATCCATTCGTTTCATTCCTCTGTTCGTCTGGTTCCGTGCGAATTTCGCGTGTAATACAGAGGTGGCCGCCATTTCGGGACTTTGCACGTGTTCGCGGCCATCTTGTGTGCGAACAGCGGTGTTTGCCTGTAACCGCATGGAACTGAAAACGGATACGCAAACAGGCGAACACCGCTGAGTCCTCCAGACCTCCATAAGTTCGTACGGAAACTACCGAACGTCCCCTCGTTCGGTAGTTATATGCAATCATCTATGGGGATTCCAGCGAACCCCGCGATTCGCATGGATGGCAAGAATATCATACCTTTTTACCGTGCGAACGGAGACCGACCGCAAGGCCAAAACTCATGGAACTAATTTCGGCTAGTTGGTCTGTGCGGTCGGTCAAAACTTTGGAACGTTGTATCTCCCGAACTATACATCCGAATGGGGTGATTTTTGGATATATTGTCCCCCTGAAGGAGAGCTATCCAGCGCTACCGGATTTAAAGCTGTACCCCCTGTTTTTGGGGTACATCCAGAACTGGTGGAAAAATGTGGACATTTTAATTGGGTTATGTAGTTATCTGAGGGGAGGAGACGTGGGGGTGTTACCATCTGTATTATTGGTTGTTTTCATCCTCCCCCTGGGAGTGTTCTGTGTGTATCTATTTCTAATAAAAAGCAGGCTGGGTGTTCCAGTCCTCAGTTCATCTTGACCCTTCAAAACGTAGCCTCGTCTCGTTCTTGGAAGGGGATTATTTGGGAATATTATTCTGCTCCTGTTTACAGCTGAACCTGCTCCTCACTCTGGATATCGTGGATGAGATTACATCAGCCTACTTCTCCACAGCAGCTTGCAGGGAAAAAGGACGTCTTCAACGGCAGAAACCCTCTCTCTATCTGGGTAGCCGTTACATTGGTTGGCAGCGGTGGGATGGTTCTTTTTGCCCAAGGAGCAAGTGCTGAATGGAGTCTCAGTATGCCAAGCTGAAAAGACCCACACTGAAAGATCTATTGGAAAATCGTGGTAGGAGTGCCAGTAACAGACCAAGGAGAGAGCTGATAGCGGACCTACTGGAGCTGGACGAAATGGATAGATCCATGGAGGTAACTGAACCTATTGCACCGGTCAGCGAGAACGATGTACTCACTGCTATTGTACAGCGAAGATTAGCATTATATCCAGAAAAGACCACGGAGCTATTAGACAGACTGTTCAAGAACGCAAAAGAGGAGATCGAGACTAAGAGGAGGCAAGACACGGAACATGTATTGGCGCAACAAGCTAGTACACATATAGTTCCTACTCCTCCTCCCGTTGCTGCAGGGAGGAAAATACCATTTACTGCATTTAAAGCGTTTGCAGAAAATGAGGAAGAAATTGATGGGTATTTGGCAGATTTTGAGCGGCAGTGCTCACTGCACCAGATACCCCCAGACCAATGGGTTACTATTCTGGCTGGAAAACTTTCAGGAAAAGCAAATGAGGCTTTTCGGGCACTCACGGCCGAAGATATCACACAATATCAGCGGGTGAAAGCCGCACTACTCACCCGATACGCAGTCACCCCAGAGGCGTATCGCCGTCGCTTCCGGGAGTCCAAAAAGAAGGCAGCGGACTCCCACATGGAATGGGCAAACAAGCTACAAAGGGTGGCATCACATTGGATGCAAGGGTGCAATGCTAACACCGGAGAAGAAGTGCTACAATTGTTCTTGATGGAACATTTCTTCCAAGATTTGGCGGCAGATACACAGGATTGGGTGAGAGATCGCCGCCCAGCCAACTTAAATGAGGCAGCACGACTAGCGGACGAATATGTGGAAACAAGAAAAGTGAGCCAAGGTACTACACGACCAGCACCTAGAACAGAGGCCCGCACCCCAACCTACGCTGCACGCACAGAATTCCGGGCCCCGGTACCCCCAGGACCTCCACGTCCTCAAGGGTCTAACAACCAGCCCCGGGAATCCTACAAAGTGACGTGTCATCGCTGCGGCAACCTGGGACATATTGCCCGTGTTTGCCCGTTGGGATCAGCCAATAATAACTGGAGGCGCACATCTAACACCGAAAGCCCATCTTCACGCCCCGCTGCTGCTCACTGCCTGGAAATCGAAGGGAGCCCTGAGGAATGCCTGGGAATATTATATGAGGCCAACCCCATACAAGCGGCTTCCCCAGATAATCGCCAGCACCACCGTCAGGAGGTGCGTGTAAATGGACAGATAGCACAAGGCCTAAGGGACACTGGCGCTACCATCACTTTAATACAAAAGCATCTGGTGAAACCAGAACTTGTGTCTAACCGTACTGTTGCTGTTCGGGTCGCAGGGGGGGCTGTCTTTCGCTTACCCACCGCCCGGGTACACTTGGATTGGGGAGTCGGGTCAGGAAAGACCACGGTGGGCATTATGGACAACCTACCCGCTGAGGTCGTGTTGGGCAATGATATTGGCCCTCTAGCCTCGGCCTTTTTACCCACTACTGCTGCGGCTTGCCCCGTGACCACCCGCTCACAGACCCGTATCGAGGACAATCCGCCAACAGGTCGGGAGACCCAGGTAAGCCACCGACAGACACCTAGCAATGACACTACAGAGAGACTGCTAGCTTGGGACACCCCAGAGGAGTTTGGGAGGGAAACTAGACAGGACCCCACCCTCCGAAAGTACCGAGAACTAGCTGACAATAGAGGGGATGAGCGGGAACGTTTTATATGGGAGGGGGACCGATTATACAGATTAACCGAAGGCAGGAAGAGAGGCTGTGCTCCTTCGCAGAAGCGCCAATTAGTGGTACCTAGAAAGTACCGATTGGAGCTTCTCCGAATTGGCCACGACATTCCGTTAGCAGGACATCTAGGGGGTAACCGCACAACCTACAGAATCACTCAGACCTTCTTTTGGCCAGGAATCTCGAAGGACGTGCGCCGTTACTGTAGCACGTGTGATGTATGCCAGAGGGTGGGGAAGAGAGGGGATCATCCGAAAGCTCGACTGTCCCCTATGCCTGTGATCGAGGAACCATTTAGCAGGGTGGCAGTCGATCTAGTAGGACCCCTACCTAACCCCAGTCCCTCTGGTAAGAAATACATTCTTACCGTGGTGGACTATGCCACCCGCTACCCAGAAGCCGTCGCTCTGACGAATATCCAGGCTGACACTGTCGCCAGTGCGCTAGTCGGGATATTCACCAGAGTAGGATTTCCCCAGGAAATCTTGTCGGACAGAGGGACCCAGTTTACCGCAGACTTAACCCAGCAGTTGTGGAAGGTCTGTGGTATTAAGCCCCTACTTAGTTCACCGTACCACCCCCAGACTAACGGTCTCTGTGAACGCTTTAATGGTACCCTAAAGCAATTGCTACGGACCTTTACGGCGGAATACAGAGACTGGGAGCGATTTTTGCCACACCTCCTGTTTGCTTACCGGGAGGTACCGCAGGAGTTCACTGGGTTCTCTCCCTTTGAACTGCTCTATGGACGGAGGGTGCGAGGCCCCCTCGACCTCATCCGAGAGCACTGGGAGGGAGAGACGGAACACGAAGGTGTCCCCATCGTACCATATGTGCTAGAAATGCGGGACCGTATGGAACAGTTAGCCCGGATGGCCCGGGATCATCTCCATGCGGCCCAGGGTCGGCAGAAACATTGGTACGATCGGAACGCTAGGCTGAGAACATTCCAGGTAGGACAGAAAGTTCTAGTACTTAAACCCGTTCGAGGAAATAAATTGCAGACCTCCTGGCAAGGCCCCTACAAAGTAGTAGCCCAGGTCTGTGACACCACCTATATCATTGCCAGTAGCAAGGACGAAAAGATACAGAAGTCCTTTCATATAAACCTATTAAAGGAATACCAAGAACGGCCCGAAGACATAGCCGCCATATGCATCCCCGCCACTGAGGACCCTGACAGTCTCCCCATCCCTGATCTATTAGCCAACCCCGAGTCCAAAACTCTGCTTAATACAGTACAGCTAGGGGAGCGATTAACTCCCACAGAACGAGAACAACTCCAGCAACTACTAGTTGAAAAGAGATTAACCTTTTCCCAGGAGCCAGGTTACACACCTGTAGCGACCCATTACGTAGAAACCCCAGGACAAGCCCCGCTCCGACAAACTCCCTATAGAATTCCCGAGGCTGTAAAAGAAGAGATGAGGAAGGAGATTCAGGAGATGTTAAAACTAGGGGTTATAGAGCCATCCGACAGTCCCTGGGCATCTCCCGTCGTCCTAGTCCCCAAAAAGGATGGGACGACCCGGTTCTGTGTCGATTACCGACGCCTCAATGACCGAACTGTGACAGACGCATACCCCATGCCCCGAGTAGACGAGCTATTGGATCGCATTGCCAGGGGACGCTATCTGACCACCATTGACTTGTGCAAGGGGTACTGGCAGATTCCCCTGGCCAAGGACGCTATCCCTAAGTCGGCGTTTGTCACCCCGTTTGGCCTGTACCAGTTTAAGGTCATGCCCTTCGGGATGAAAAACGCCCCAGCTACTTTTCAGCGCTTAGTGGACCGCCTCCTTGATGGCTTCCAGGACTTCGCTTGCGCATACCTGGATGACATTGCGATCTATAGCGAGACTTGGGGGGAACACCTACAACACATAGAGACTGTGTTGGATCAGATTAGGGCCGCCGGCCTAACTCTGAAGCCGGAGAAGTGTAACTTTGGCATGGCTGAAGTTCAGTATTTGGGACACAGGGTGGGGTGTGGGAAACAACGACCAGAACCCGCTAAAGTAGAGGCCGTAGCCAATTGGCCCACACCCCACACTAAGACACAAGTGTTAGCATTTTTAGGGACAGCAGGGTACTACAGGAGATTTGTCCCTGACTACAGCGCCATCGCCAAACCCTTGACAGATTTAACAAAGAAGAACTTACCTAGGGTAGTCCTGTGGTCTCCCGCCTGTGAAACAGCATTCCAAACCTTGAAACAAGCCTTAATCAATGCACCTGTTTTGTCTGCCCCCGTCCCTAACAAAAGATTTGTCGTCCACACAGATGCGTCCATGTACGGACTGGGGGCAGTGCTAAGCCAGGTCGGCGAAGACGGGGGCGAACACCCTGTCGCGTATCTCAGCAGAAAACTGTTACCTAGAGAAGTGAGTTACGCGGCAGTGGAAAAAGAGTGCTTAGCCCTGGTCTGGGCCCTAAAGAAATTGACCCCATATCTGTATGGTCAAGAATTCACCTTAATTACTGATCATAACCCCCTTGTATGGCTGAACAGAGTAGCTGGAGATAATGGACGCTTACTGAGATGGAGTCTCGCACTACAGCCATACAATTTCTCCATCCAATACCGCCCTGGCAAGTTTAATGGGAACGCGGACGGTCTGTCCAGACAAACAGAACTATTGCCCTAACAAAGGACCGGACAGCCCCAAGTTGACCCGAAAAGGATCAATCCGGGTCTGCCGGAGTGTTCCACAAAAGGGGAGCAGTGTAACAGATCCCTCCCAACCTCTGGTGGATGTGAAACAAACAAGGGAATTACAATTTACACATCCATTCGTTTCATTCCTCTGTTCGTCTGGTTCCGTGCGAATTTCGCGTGTAATACAGAGGTGGCCGCCATTTCGGGACTTTGCACGTGTTCGCGGCCATCTTGTGTGCGAACAGCGGTGTTTGCCTGTAACCGCATGGAACTGAAAACGGATACGCAAACAGGCGAACACCGCTGAGTCCTCCAGACCTCCATAAGTTCGTACGGAAACTACCGAACGTCCCCTCGTTCGGTAGTTATATGCAATCATCTATGGGGATTCCAGCGAATCCGAAGGCCAAAACTCATGGAACTAATTTCGGCTAGTTGGTCTGTGCGGTCGGTCAAAACTTTGGAACGTTGTATCTCCCGAACTATACATCCGAATGGGGTGATTTTTGGATATATTGTCCCCCTGAAGGAGAGCTATCCAGCGCTACCGGATTTAAAGCTGTACCCCCTGTTTTTGGGGTACATCCAGAACTGGTGGAAAAATGTGGACATTTTAATTGGGTTATGTAGTTATCTGAGGGGAGGAGACGTGGGGGTGTTACCATCTGTATTATTGGTTGTTTTCATCCTCCCCCTGGGAGTGTTCTGTGTGTATCTATTTCTAATAAAAAGCAGGCTGGGTGTTCCAGTCCTCAGTTCATCTTGACCCTTCAAAACGTAGCCTCGTCTCGTTCTTGGAAGGGGATTATTTGGGAATATTATTCTGCTCCTGTTTACAGCTGAACCTGCTCCTCACTCTGGATATCGTGGATGAGATTACATCAGCCTACTTCTCCACAGCAGCTTGCAGGGAAAAAGGACGTCTTCAACGGCAGAAACCCTCTCTCTATCTGGGTAGCCGTTACATATATATATATATATAAATATATATATATATATATATATATATATATATATATTTGTGTACGGGATTATGAAAAGGGGCGTACATTCCCAATAGGTTTAGTTTCAACAAATAATAGTCGGTTGAGGTGTGCCGAAACCGACGAGAGGCTAGGCCTGCAAAAAAGAGGGCCCGCCTGGTTGTAATGATCTGATAAGAGGGTGTGGTGGGAGGGGAACTTCCGGATCGACGAAGACAGGTAAGCAGGGGTTTGTTAGGCTTATATAGGGCTTTAAATCCCTCCCACAATTTCAGGCATATGCCTTCTATATATATATATATATATATATATATTTGAAGGCTTGGCCTGTAGTTGTGGGAGGGGCTTGGTTTCCCTATAAAAGGGCTACCAATCCACTCCCACCTTACCATTAATGGTCTGGCGAGTCTGAAACGTTAACTTCCGGTTCAGACCGCCATCTTGGATTCTTCTTACCTGTTCCTCGTGGTCTCCTGGTCCAGTGCTCTCCTGTGTTGTCCGGTGCTGTCCTGGCTCTTCTTCCCGCCGCCGACGTCCACACAGCTCATTCGGTACTTGCCGCCGCACAAAAACGTAAGTTAGGCCTGCCGTAAAGCAAACCGCTGCAAAATTCACAGCTTTACACGGCGGAGCCCCGTTCGTGTCAACCGCGTTCGGTACTTTTTCGTTCAAATACAGCACGCCGCTCTGCGAATTAACCACTCGCAAATGTTATTAGCACTTAAAGTAACGAACGCCAGCATTCGGTTGTACACATAGTAATTTCTTCTCGGCTCAAATTACTATTAAATATATCTATTCGTATGTACCCATACTCCTTCTAAATTTGCGCAATTACTCACGAAATAAACACATTTTTCATCCAATTCTCAAGGGGAATTTCGCCCCTACCGGTCACAACTATATTACAGTCACTCATAAATTATACAATATATATAAATGTTCTACACTTGATTGATGTCCTGATTTTCCCTGACATCTTCCCACAGGTTTCCTTACCAGGGAGTCGTACTAGGATTTGGGTATTCTGACATCTGTATCATTTGTATTTTCTTTATAGGTGGGTTGTAATTTAAATATGATTCATGGAAAAAATGGACTAATGGGTGGCAGATGTAAAACAAACTGCCTCCCAAAAAGACCTGGTATCTATATAGAGAAAGCTACTCTGCCATTATGAATGTAAAAGTGGAACGGAGAGAGCAAAAAACAAAAACTCTTTAATAGTCCCTCATGAGGGAGAGATTCAAAAAATATATAAATCAACAAACATAAGTAAATTAAAATAGGACTTACCGTATATACTCGAGTATAAGCCGACCCGAATATAAGCCGAGGCCCCTAATTTTACCCCAAAAAACTGGGAAAACGTATTGACTCGAGTATAAGACTAGGGTGGGAAATGCAGCAGCTGCTGGTAAATTTCTAAATAAAATTAGATCCTTAAAAAATTATATTAATTGAATATTTATTTACAGTGTGTGTATGAGAATGCAGTGTGTGTGTATGAGAATGCAGTGTGTGTATATGAGAATGCAGTGTGTGTGTATGAGAATGCAGTGTGTGTGTATGAATGCAGTGTGTGTGTATGAGAATGCTGTGTGTATGAGTGCAGTGTGTGTGTATGAGAATGCTGTGTATGAGTGCAGTGTGTGTATGAGTGCAGTGTGTGTATAAGTGCAGTGTGTGTGTATGAATGCAGTGTGTGTGTATGAATGCTGTGTGTGTGTATGAATGCTGTGTGTATGAGTGCAGTGTGTGTGTATGAATGCAGTGTGTGTGTATGAATGCTGTGTGTGTGTATGAATGCTGTGTGTATGAGTGCAGTGTGTGTGTATGAGAATGCTGTGTGTATGAGTGCAGTGTGTGTGTATGAATGCAGTGTGTGTGTATGAGTGCAGTGTGCGTGTGTATGAGTGCAGTGTGTGTGTATGAATGCTGTGTGTGTGTATGAATGTTGTGTGTGTATGAATGCAGTGTGTGTGTATGAATGCAGTGTGTGTGTATGAGTGCAGTGTGTGTGTGTATGAGTGCAGTGTGTGTGTATGAGTGCAGTGTATGTGTATGAGTGCAGTGTGTGTGTATGAATGCAGTGTGTGTGTATGAATGCAGTGTGTGTGTATGAATGCTGTGTGTGTGTATGAGTGCAGTGTGTGTGTATGAGAATGCTGTGTGTATGAGTGCTGTGTGTGTGCATGAATGCAGTGTGTGTGTATGAGTGCAGTGTGTGTGTATGAATGCAGTGTGTGTATGTGTGTGTGTAATGCAGAGTGTGATGCAGAGCCTTGGTGGGGGGTGGGCATTTTTATTTTTTAATTATTTTAATATTTTTTTTGTTTCATTACATTTTTTTATTATTATTATTTTTTATTTTATTATTATTTTTATTGTATTATTTTTTTATTTTTATTTTTTTATTATTATTAATATATATACATTTTTTCGTCCCCCCTCCCTGCTTGCTAGCTGGCCAGGGAGGGGGGCTCTCCTTCCCTGGTGGTCCAGTGGATGGGCACTGTGTAGGAGGGGGCTGTGGGGGCTGCAGAGAGATGTTACTTACCTTTCCTGCAGCTCCTGTCAGCTCTCTCCTCCTCCGCCGGTCCGTTCAGCACCTCGGTCAGCTCCCAGTGTAAATCTCGCGAGAGCCGCGGCTCTCGCGAGATTTACATTGTGAGCTGACAGAAGAGCTGAACGGACCGGCGGAGGAGGAGAGAGCTGACAGGAGCTGCAGGAAGGTAAGTAACATCTCTCTGCAACCCTACAGCCCCCAGTCTGTATTATGGCAATGCAATTTGCCATAATACAGACTCTGACTCGAGTATAAGCCGAGTTGGGGTTTTTCAGCACAAAAAATGTGCTGAAAAACTCGGCTTATACTCGAGTATATACGGTAGTTAATGGTATATTGACTAGTCCAAAATATATGCATATATGCTTATATATTTTAAGTTACTTCAGTGATCATCTATTTTGGACTAGTCAGTAAACCATTTACTAAGTCCTATTTTAATTTATTTATGTTTGTTGATTTATGTATTTTTTTAATTTCTCCCTCATAAGGGACTATTAAAGAGTTTTTGTTTTTTGCTCTCTGCGTTCCACTTTTACATTTATAATTGCAGAGTAGCTTTCTCTATATAGATACCAGGTCTTTTTGGGAGGCAGTTTACATAGTTACAAAGCTGAAAAGAGACTTGCGTCCATCAAGTTCAGCCTTCCTCACATATGTTTTTAGCTGTTGATCCAAAAGAAGGCAAAAAAAAAAACCAGTTTGAAGCACTTCCAATTTTGCAACAAGCTAGGAAAAAAATTCCTTCTTGACCCCAGAATGGCAGTCAGATTTATCCTTGGATCAAACAGTTATTATCCTACATTGAAAGATTATATCCTTGAATATTCTGTTTTTGCAAGTATGCATCTAGTAGCTGTTTGAACATCTGTATGGACTCTGATAAAACCACTTCTTCAGGCAGAGAATTCCACATCCTGATTGTTCTTACAGTAAAAAAACCTTTCCTTTGCCTTAGACGAAATCTTCTTTCTTCTAGTCTAAACGCATGACCTCGTGTCCTATGTAAAGTCCGGTTTGGGAATAGATTTCCACACAATGGTTTGTATTGGCCTCGAATATATTTGTATAATGTTATCATATCCCCTCTCAGGCAACGTTTTTCTAAACTAAATAGGTTTAAATTTGTTAACCTTTCTTCATAGCTGATCTGTTCCATTCCTTTTATTAATTTTGTAGCCTGCCTCTGCACTTTTTCTAGTACCATAATATCCTTCTTTAGAACAGGTGCCCAAAATTGCACAGCATATTCAATGTGTGGTCTTACAAGTGATTTATAAAGAGGCAAAATGATATTCTCGTCCCGAGAATGAATGCCCTTTTTCATGCATGACAATACCCTACTGGCCTTGGCCACTGCTGATTGACATTGCACATTGTTTCATAGTTTGTTGTCTATAACAATTCCCAAGTCCTTTTCGTGTGTTGTTATCCCTAATTCGCTTCCATTAAGGGTATACGTTGCTTGTGTATTCTTTACGCCGAAGTGCATAACTTTGCATTTTTCAACATTAAATTGCTTCTGCAGCAAAGTAATATCTTGCTCACATTGTATTATTTTACAAAGTTTTGTGTCATCTGCAAACACTGAAACATGACTTTCAATGCTGTCTTCAAGATCATTTATAAACATGTTAAATAGAAGGGGTCCCAGAACAGACCCCTGAGGGACACCACTTGCCACCTCTGTCCAGCTTGAAAATTTACCATTAACGACAACTCTTTGTACTCTGTTTTTAAGCCAATGTTCTACCCAAGAACAAGCATTTTCATCTAGACCGATTTCCTTGAGTTTGAACACTAATCTTCTGTGTGGAACTGTATCAAATGCCTTGGCAAAGTCCAAATAGATCACATCCACTGCAACACCCTGATCTATACTTCTACTTACTTCTTCGTAGAATGCAATCAAGTTAGTTTGACACGACCTGTGCTTCATAAAACCGTGCTGATTTTTGCTGATAACCATGTTCTTCTCAAGGAATTCTTGAATATAATCCCTTAATAACCTTTCAAATATTTTACCAGCCACAGAAGTTAAGCTCAGAGGTCTATAATTTCCAGGCAAGGATTTTGAACCCTTTTTGAATATAGGAAGCACATCTGCCTTCCTCCAATCCTCCGGAACACTTCCTGAAAGAAAACAATCTTGAAAGATTAAAAACAGAGGTTCACTTATTTCTACACTTAGTTCCTTAAGTACACGTGGATGGATACCGTCAGGCCCTGGAGCTTTGTTTATATTAACTTTCTTTAGTTGCTGCAGCACCTTGTCTTGAGTTAACCAATTACAATTATTCTGCAAGTTTTTAGTAGCAATCATTTGCACATCTATTGCCATGGGTTCTTCCTTAATATATACAGAGGAGAAATAGTTATTTAAAATTCCTGCCTTTTCCTGGTCTTCATTGACTAACACCCCCGTTTCAGTTTTTAGTGTAGCTACACTTTCATTTTTGTTTTTTTTCGAATTTATGTACTTTAAAAATGCTTTAGGCACTACGAAACAAAATTACCTGTTCCGACTGCATCACTTCTATACGGGAACTCGACTGACCCCATACAACGAACTCCCAAACACGCAGGCAACATACAACACCCATGACTTCTTTCGCTACTTACAACTGCGAAGCTAGAACAACCTGACAACGCCAAAGCAGCCACAACCACACTCACACGGTTTGAGAGAACATGCATACGTAACCCTCTTCACAAGGGTCAAATCACGGAAAACTACACACTCCTCATCACAAACCAACCCACGGGAGCACTGGCCTATGTGGCGGCTTGGGAGAGGGACCTGGGGCCCCCGGACGACCCTGCAGACTGGCAGGACATCTAGGAGGCAACAGCCTCAATATCCATATGCGTCAACCATAAAGAGCAGGCGTATAAAACACTGCTCCGATGGTACCTAACCCCAGTACGGCTATACCACATGGGCAAGGCAGACACGGGCCTATGCTGGAAAAATTGCGGACAGAGAGGTACATACTTACACGCAGGGCCGGTGCAAGGATTTTTGGGTACATAGGCGAAGATGTATTATTCCGCCCCCCCCATTCAAAAATAACATCTTCACCTATGTGCCTCTTAACCAGCCCCTCTCCCCGTCCATTATTGGTCCCCTCCCTTCCCTGTCCCTTTGTGTTCTTCTGACAGTCACACACACTCAATGACAAACACAGAGACTCACTGATCTGACACACACACTAATTGACAGACACACTGATAGTCACACACAGACTCAATGACAAAGATACTCTCACTGATTTGACAGACACTCACAAACACACACTGACAGACACACACATACACTGACACACTCATACACTCACATGCAACACTCATACAATCACTCACAGACACACATACACTCACTCACGCACACACTCAGTCACTCACAGACACACATACACTCACTCACGCACACACTCACAGTCACACAGACTCACTCACACACAGTCACTCACTCACACACACACTCACACACAGTCACTCACAGACACACACACACACACTCAGACACTCACACACACACTCACAGACACTCACAGACACTCACACACACACTCACAGACACTCACACACACTCACACACAGTCACTCACAGACACACACACTCACTCACACACTCACTCACACACACAGACACACACACACACACATGCTCACAGATACACAGACACTCACTCACTAAGACACATACTCACTCAGACACATACTCACTCAGACACATACTCACTCAGACACATACTCAGACACATACTCAGACACATACTCACTCAGACACATACTCACTCACAGACACATACTCACTCACAGACACAGAGACACTCACAGACACACAGACACTCACTCACACTCACACAGACACTCACACTCACACAGACACTCACACTCACACACAGACACTCACACTCACACACACACACTCACACACAGACACACAGACACACAGACAGACACACACACACACACACACACACAGACACACACACACTCACTCACATACACTCACACACTCACTCACATACACTCACACACTCACTCACAGACACTCACACACTCACTCACAGACACTCACACACTCACTCACAGACACTCACACACTCACACTCACACACTCACACACAGACACTCACACACAGACACTCACACACAGACACTCACACACAGACACTCTCACACAGACACTCTCACACAGACACTCTCACACAGACACTCACACACAGACACTCTCACACACACAGACACATCACATACATTCACAAATTATTTTAATCAATAAATAATATCCACCCAGCCTCCCTACCTGGAGAGCTGGTGTGGATCATTCCCTGGGGTCCAGTGGGGCTGCTGGGCGGCGCGCGGCAGTGCTGCGATCAGGCGCGGCGAGGGAGCTCTAACCTCTCTGCTCTGCTCCCTCGCGAGCTGTCTGCTGATGCCGCGGGAGCCGGAATATGACGTCATATTCCGGCTCCCGCGGCATCACTAGACAGCGCGCGAGGGAGCAGAGCAGAGAGGTTAGAGCTCCCTCGCCGCGCCTGATCGCAGCACTGCCGCGCCGGGGGCGGAGATGGTGGCCGGCAGGAGGGAGAGCTTCCCTCCTGCCGGTCACTGAAATCTTGCGCCCCCGGAGCCGGTGCGCCCTAAGGCGGCCGCCTGTGCCGCCTTATGGATGCGCCGGCCCTGCTTACACGCATGGTGGCACTGCCCTAAACTGACCCCACTGTGGGCAGAAGTGGACTCCCTAGTCTCAACACTCCTCCAGACTAACATACCACTAGACCCCTGGACATGGCTCCTTTCCAGACCACGGGAGGACCTGACCAGAGCCCAAAATAAAATGACAAATAGGATAGCCCTGGCAACCAGACGGGCAATAGCTGAGGTATGGGGAACACCAAACACCCCCACACTACAAACAATCATACGCAAAACCCAAGAAGCCATACACATGGACAGGCTATCAGCCATAATACACGAGACCTCCAAGCACTTCCACAAAATATGGGACCCCTGGCTATCTGAACCCCACCTACAATAAGGCCCACGGACGGCCACCACATCACCAATCAGGCCCAACACTCCAACAAAGTAGCCAAAACAACAATACGCTGAAACCCAACAAGCACAGCACAACTCCAACCCGATATATCGGACATCCAAGGGACTCTCGAGACCGACCCCCGCCATGGTACTCTACCTCTGTACATAGATCCTCAACCCCCCCAACCGACCACCCAGACCCACGGGAACCCACCACCAAGCAACGACAAAACAAACTAGCCAGAAAAGAGGGTAACCCACCCTACTAAACTAACCATTACTGAGTAACATCGCTCACCTTAAACAGCCACCAACACAGGTACGGGCAGACGAACCGCATGAAAAGAGAGAGACCAAAATGAGGTCACTGCAATCCACACAACCGCACAGCAAACTCTAAGCTATCAGACCACGCTAGGTACTCATAGCGCTCTCGCAAAACCCATCGAAATTGAGCTTTGAATGTGAAACTACCGCATACCTGTACCATTGTGGCTGTACCACCCCTACCCTATTTCTTTTCTGTACCCCAACGTTTCTTTTCTCAATGAAAACCAACAAATAAAGAATGTTTAAAAAAAAATGCTTTAGGGTTGGTTTTGCTCTCTTTAGCTATCATTTTTTTCATTTTGAAGTTTAGCAAGTCTAATTGCCTTTTTGCACACATTATTTGCTTCCTTATATCTTTTATAAGATGCATCTGATTTGTCCGATTTAAATGCTTTAAATGCCCTTTTCTTATTTTTAATCTCTTGTTTTACTTTTCTAGTAAGCCACATTGGTTTTAATTTGTTTCTTTTATATTTATGTCCCAATGGTACATACTGAGAAATGTACCTTTCTAATATTTGTTGGAAGATGATCCATTTATCCTCAGTGTTCTTTTCACTAAAGAGTTTATGCCAGTCAATATATTGTAAAGCTTTCCTTAACTTATTGAAATTGGCCTTTTTAAAATTATATGTTTTAGTATACCCCATGTGCTTTTGTTTTTTTGAGTTTATTTCAAAGGACACTATATTGTGATCACTATTTCCCAAGTGCTCACCTACTTGAATGTTGGTCAAAAGATCAATGTTGTTTGTTAAAACCAGGTCCAGACAAGCGTCCATTCTAGTTGGTGCTTGTACTAGTTGTGACATGAAGGTGTCATTTAACAAGTTTAAAAACCTAATTCCCTTTGCTGAGCTACTAGTCCCTCTGTCCCAATTTATGTCCGGGTAATTAAAATCTCCAATAATTGACGACCGAGCCGTGCAGACATGTGTAGCACGAGCTCCTGCACAGCGGGCAGAAACTGGGGCAAAAAGCAGCGGCTACATAGCCCAATGAACTCGGGGGTGCACCGTCCATGTCGGGGGTGCACCACTGAACCGACCGATACCGCCCCGGAGCCCGTCGGAGCTAGGGAAGCAGGAATCCATGTGCGGCCTACTGGGGTAAGAGCTCGGGAGAGGTGGCCGCTCTCCCTGAAGCCAGAGCCCTCAAGCTACCTAGTACTATCCTGCACCCCCCCCCCCCCCTTTGGACCGGTGAGGGATATCCCGGTCCTCTCTGGACTCATTGATAAGGCTAAGGCAGGAGGGCAGACTCACCGACTACACAGCACACAGAGGCACCAAATCAACGCAGCGCAGACAAGATGGCCGCCCAGCACAGGCCCAAAATGCTGTGCACTAACACTCAGCCATCCACACACCCAATGGGATCTTTTGACCGGCTCTGTACAAGATTCTGGGACATACTGTATAGCCGCGGAATGGCTTATCACCTGGCGATAAAAACCGTGGCTGCATGGATTCGCCCTGCAACACGACGTCGCCACTACAGGCACCCACCTCACGCCTCCAGAGCGCCCATCAGGAAACGCAGGCATCAACGATCCTCAAGGCGGGAAGAGGCGCCATATTATTCGGGCGCATGCTCCCACTCACAACAGCACAGGTGCTGGACCGCCAAACAAGCACCATACGCAAACACCCCACTCTACCCTACAAGCGGCAGGCAACGAAGCATGACCCTACCCTCTACGATCAACGCTGCTCACCTGGTAGCAATGCAGCTGCACATACTACAGGTCAACGCTGGAGCTGATCCCCAACACAGGGGCACCATCGAACAGACACACCGCAACTATGAGAAAGTCCTCCCTGTCCTGGGCATCGGCTAAAGCACCCTTAACTCCCAGTGGACATACCACCCTAGCATCCTGGAGGCCCGCTATCATCAGCAGTTGCTGTCTGAACTATGCTTTTCACGTAATTAATTATCGCCCAGTTATGTCAGTTGCTACACTCCATTAACAGGCAGACCCAATGGTTCTATGCATGCTCACCTTAGCAGGTCATATTATTTTACAATACTCGGCTATATGCATACTTGTACTGCTAATGTGCTACTGTTTTAAGCCTCAATCTATAACAAGCGTAAAAAGTTCGACTAATCTGCTATTTTCCTTTTTATTCATATTTCATCCTCCTATGTATAACAAAATATTACAAAGCAACGTTCACATGAAGTAGAAATGTTTAGATAACAGTCTACCTATTATATTATTATTTTTATTTCTATTTTTATTATCTCCCAACATGTAACTAACTCGTGCTGTTTTACCTAGTTAGTGATGTACACTAGATTACTAAGCCTCTCAGACCTTAGTCCCATGATGAGATTTTACGTACAGCTTACTAACCATAACTAGTTTCACGTATTGCACTGGTATCTTTAGATTTAGCGATACATGTATTAAAGCGAGAGATTACAGTATTAAAGCAAGATACAACAGTATTAAAGTTAGAGATAACAGTATCAAAGCGAGAGACAACATTATCAAAGCGAGAGACAACAGTATTGAAGCGTGAGATAACCGTATTAAAGCGAGAGATGACCGTATTAAAGCGTGAGATAACAGTATTAAAGCGAGAGATAACCATATTAAAGCGAGAGAAAGCAATATTAATGCGAGAGATTACAGTATTAAAGCAAGAAACAACAGTATTAAAGTTAGAGATAACAGTATCAAAGCGAGAGACAACAGTATTGAAGCGTGAGACAACAGTATTGAAGCGTGAGATAGCCGTATTAAAGCGAGAAATGACCGTATTAAAGCGTGAGATAACAGTATTAAAGCGAGAGATAACCATATTAAAGCGAGAGAAAGCAATATTAATGCGAAAGATTACAGTATTAAAGCGAGAGATAACAGTATTTAGCCATAGCATGTTATTATATATAAAATGAGGTTGATAATCATAGGGGACTTTGTCCATATGTTATGACAACCCTATCCTGTGCAACTCTTGAACGTCTCCCTCTCTTTTTTCTGTACCCCTATAATCACATGCCTCAACAAAAATAAAGAATTTAAAAAAAAAAAATCTCCAATAATTAAAGTGTTACCCAGATTTGCAGCTTTCTCAATTTGCTCACACAGCTGTTGTTCCTCGTCAATATTAACATTAGGTGGTTTATAACATATCCCAACCAATAGTTGGTTTCCCTTATTTTCCCCCAAGCAGATATTTACCCATAAAGCCTCCACATTTTTCTCATCGCATTCCATTTGCTTAAGATTTGGCTTTAAATCATGGCTGACATACAAACATACCCCACCACCCTTCTTGTTTTGCCTATCCTTCCTAAATAACATGTACCCATTTAACCCCTTAAGGACCAAACTTCTGGAATAAAAGGGAATCATGACATGTCACACATGTCATGTGTCCTTAAGGGGTTAAGTTAACTGCCCAGTCATGTGTCTCATCCCACCATGTTTCAGTTATGCCTATTATATCATATTGTTTAGTGTATGCTAATGCCTCTAGTTCCCCCATTTTGTTATGTAGGCTCCTTGCATTAGTAACCATACATTTAATATCATGCATCACTTGTATATTTTGTGAATTACCAACATTACATAGCTTCTCTGTTCTGAGCTTGCCCCTCCCCCCGTCTCCACCCTCCTTATACTGTGCTAAAGCCCATTTCCTTTCTGTTCTATCTCCATTTTGTAAATTGCTATGAACCTCCCCCCTAACAACTAGTTTAAAATATCCTCCAACCTTCTAGCCATCCTATCCCCCAGCACTGCAGACCCTCTCCCGTTTAGGTGCAATCCATCACTATTATAAAGGTTGTACCCAATCGCAAAGTCGGCCCAGTACTCTAAAAACCCAAAACCCTCCTTCCTGCACCAAGACTTCAGCCACGCATTAACCTCTCTAATCTCCCGCTGCCTTTCCACTGTAGCGCGTGGCACAGGTAATATCTCAGAGAATACCACCTTGGAGGTCCTTTTCTCAAGTTTGCTACCTAATTCCCTGAAATCATTCTTTAGGACCTTCCATCTTCCTCTTACTTTGTCATTGGTACCAACATGGACCATGACCGCTGGGTCATCCCCAGCCCCTCCCTATAATCCATCCACTCTATCAGTAACATGCCGGACCCGAGCACCCGGGAGACAGCAAACTGTCCGGTTGAGCCGATCAGAGCGGCAGATTGCCCTATCTGCTCTCCTAATGATAGAGTCCCCTACCACCACAAGTTTGTTTCACATCTGCCACCCATTAGTCCATTTTTTCCTTGTATTTCTAGGGGTTATGCCCCATTGTATCTTTCAACCATCACAACTCTGGTAAAGGCCAATAATACATATGATATTAGTTAAGTGTGTAATTTACTCTTCTAGGTTCTCATTCATTGGACGGTAGCTTTTACAAGCAAGAAAGCCGTCACTTTCTTTCGGTTAAATCCCCTCTGCAGAGTATCGGCCTAACCATTACCTTATATTCAGATATTTATATATCATCTTATACCCACAGGTCAACTACTCGATACTATCACAGTCACTCTTCATTGAGAGCTCGGCCTGACTCACATATCAGGTACTACGCCAGAACCCATTACTTTCTATGCTTTAAGGGGTACTGGTCCTAGGTTATGTGGCCCAATTAGATAAAAAAAAAAAAAAATTCTGGTCTTAATCCATAGGCTAGTAGTCCCGCGAGGCCAACATCCCCATCCTCATACTCGGAGGTACTACGCCCCTCGGGCCAAATCATAGCTAGCCGCCTCGCAACATTGCAAAGAGAGGGCCTCACCTGTCACTCCCAATCTTTCTTATGCTTTAATTGACACTGAGAGGCCAACACCCCGCCACAACGTTCGGTGGCCTCAAACTTCCCCTCGGGCCCACGCATAGATAGTGCCTCTCACGCCACCTGGATACTAGCAGGGACTCATCTGTCACGCTCAAAAGCGTAATTGTTTCACCGCTTGGTATCTAGCTAGCCCACCAGTACCCACCCACAAACCCATTACATAATTTCAGTTATGTCACTAACGCCTGATATCCCTGAGGAACTATCACTACCTAGCACACCCGCTAGGCCTGCCACCCCTGGTCCTGGTACAGATGTGAATAGCCCTGCATCCCTTCGATCATGGACCATACCACGTCTCACAGCAGAACTCAGAAGACGCTGCATCCCTTTCCCAGCTACAGCTAGGAAGGCGGAGTTGTTTAGGCTACTGAACAATACCACCGACAACTCCGAGGCAGGGGAAGGCCCTAGCGGGACCCAATTACCAGTTTTCCATGCTATGATGACGTCCCTTATGGCATCCATTGGCACAATAAGCGACAGGCTGGACAAATTGGAGGCCGGTAGTGCTAGTCAGTCCACTACAAACACGTCAGTCACCACTCAGCCTCTTGCTAATACCTTGCCCGGTAATACCCTGGCGGCTACGGCAATTATAGAGTCTATTGATCCCTCGCATATGGTCCCAGGACAAAGGACATTCTGGAGGGCAAGGACGTTAACCTAGCTTCATTGCTCATTGCTTCCCAGGATGTCCTAGAGAACAGGACCTTTGCTTATGGGGACATTTCGGTAGTCCTAAGGGCTAGAGACCCTCGACTGAACAAAAAATTGACCATCCCTGAATTTGTATTAGGGTTTGGTATTTATAGAGATGTATACTGCACTGTTTACCCAGGGAAAAGAGCTGAGCTGGATGCGTACTTGCACAAGATGGTGGATCTGGGGCACAAATACGGTGGTACTGCGTTTTACGATTACCACCGTTCCTTCTCTGCAAAGGTGGCTGCAGCTCTGGCTCAATTCAATGTAAGCATTAATTGGAATAAGTTGGACACTGAGCTATTCTGCTGGCACTTTGCAGGCCTCAGACCCCCAACTTGTGCAGTATGCTCATCAGCAATCCACAGCACAAATTTCTGCCCGAATACAGCCGAGGTAGAGCAAAACCAATCAGCAACAAACCTCCAAAGACCTACTAAAGGTTTGAAAGATAAACTGGGAAGAGATATTGTCTTCTTAGGCAAATCCCAAGTGTGTAATAATTTTAATGTGGTTTTAGCTCTTGCAGATTGATGCATGTATGTTCACACTGTTTTAGGGCCCATTCCAGGACAATGTGCCCAAATAAAGCTTTCCCAAAACCCTATCTCACATGCGTGAACCTCAGCTTATTCACCATTTTGCTACATCTACACCCATCACGACATTTCAGTGACTATCTCATAACAGGACTTTTGAAGGGATTTCACACAGGGTTGATACATTTACCTACAGGCACACTGGAATGTGACAACCTACTATTCACACTAGATGACCCACAGCTGGTACATAAACTCATCACGACCGAGGTGAACCAAGGGTTCTTGCTGGGTCCTTTCCTTTCACCACCCTTCACTTCTTGGAGAACCAATCCCATTGGGATTGTCACAGGGAAAAACTCACTTAAACCCAGGCTGATCATTGATTTATCTGCATCACATTCCTCCACGGTCCCTAGCCACGGCCACTATCGACCATGCCATTGGGGCTATCATTAAAGCAGGCACGGGGGCATGGTTAAGCAAAACGGATGTAGTGAATGCCTTCAAATTACTTCCCATGGGTGAGGCAAAGGAGGGAGAGGGATAGACGCCGGCCCGGTCCCGCTCCCCCCCCTGGCCGGAGGGGGTAATCCCGGCCCATGAGTCAGACCTTCAGAGGCTGGAGGTGAAGGCCCGCGAGGTGTGGGGCCCCTCTTCAACAAGGAACCAAGATGGCGGATGCACACACGCGGCTGAGAGCCACGCTGGGACACCTAGACCCCTAGGATACCGGATCCCATAGAGGGACCACTCGGGACAGAGACCTGTCTGGCAAGGAGCCGGTCTGTACCCCAGGATTTGGTGGTGGTCCAGGGGCAGACGCCCCCAACTCTGCGAGCCCTGCGGCGCAGGGGTGTGCTGACCCCCGGCGGACCGGTAGCTGGGGAGGCGCGCACCGGCACCGAGCATGTGGCCGGAGAAGGGTGAGGCGTCAAAAGACTGGAGCTCCATCAGAGGTCAGCAGGGGTTGGGGAGGTGCAGGGGACGGGAGGCCCGCAGACTTTTCAGGGGTGGGAGACTGCCGGACTGATCCCGGCCCTGAGTGCCCACAACGCTGAAAGACTCTCTGATGCACAGCGGGGGCAAGCCCTGGGTGGAACTGAGGGGGTCTGCTATATGTGGGACACTGGGGAGCCAAAGCGGTGAGCAACCGGTTCAAGCGCAAGAGACCGCCTGAGAAGCAATCTAGCAAGGGATGGGGGACCCCCCCCCCCCCCCACAGCGGAGCTAATTAACCACCTCCAGAGAAGGGACTCACTTTTTTTTTATTTTTATTTTTTACTTATTGACAAGCCTGGATCACATTTAATATTGTGCATGACACCAACTGCAAATGCTGTTCCCATGATGCACAGAGCAACTCCGGATACTGTATCTGCAGCAGCAACAACTGCCACAAGTGTACCCTTCGCTGCAACAGCCACAGCCAACCAGATACCTATAATATATGCAGTCACGAGTAGGTTACACAGCTTTAGAGATTGTTTTCCGATACAATCAGAGCAAGGAGCAACGGACATTGTGCTTGAAAAATAATATAGGACAAGGCCATAATATGCATAGAGGCAACACATAAAATCCCCATCGTGAATCATTGGCATCCTGCATGCAAAATGATGACAAGATGAACATGGGATCCCGTCTTGAAATATTGAATATTTAATTTTGTACATTCAATTAATAATTGTGCTAAAGTGGACTTCCTTCTTGATAGGAGGAGTAGGTTCAGCATACTCTGTTGTATAGTACTAGCGAGCAGAACTATAAAGCATACACTATGCCCTAGTAGGGAAGTCTACGAAACATATACTTAGATATATTAAGTCAGGTCGCCGTACATTAACTGACATGATAGACGTGCCTATGCACAGGTGACAACTGGTCTAGGACAAGTGTTTACGCCGCGCTCATGCTAACATGCTACTAGATATAAAAAGAGCTTTTAAGCCAGGCGCAATGTTATCAGGCGCAGTACTGACGTAAATTAGGTTTTATCTGAAACAAAAATAACTGTTATGAAGTTTATATACACTTGATTTAATTATTTGCATGTTTATTAAAATACGTATATGGCTACCCACGCTGAAAGCGCCATCACACCCGTAGTTAGACATGGGTATTGCCCAGATGACTAATAAGCCTGTAAAATGCATTAATATACCTGTCCAAGGCCTTTGATATACCATATGTTGCAAAGTCAACGTACATCTAAATTATTCTATTGCTTGTTTATTCTGATTTATATGCCTCTGCGCAGGCAACCATATGTTATTTTCAGATTCGTAAAATGTCTGCTCACGCTTTTTTGTTTGCGACATTAATAAACATATTTAAAACAAATTACTTCCCATGCACCCTACACTTTGGCACCTTCACGGCATTAAATGGGAAGGGTTATTTTATTTCTTCACCCGTCTCACTTTTGGCTCCAAAAGCAGCCCGCGTATTTTTTACACATTTGCAGAAGCTTTATGTTGGTTGTTACTAAATGTATGTAAATGCCCCTCAGTTATTCACTATTTAGATGATTTCCTCACGATTGAGAACAACACACTTCCACCAACGAGTTTAAAACACATGTTGGCGTTATTTGAATCACTCACTATCCCAGTCTCCCCACACAAGACATTGGGGCCCGACACTCAGATGCAATTTTTGGGGATACAGGCTAGCCTCCCTCATGAGAAAATTGAGCGTATCCTGGCAAGCATTGATCATTACCTACGGCAAGGTTGTTGCACCAAAAAAGAACTACAATCATTGCTGGGATCGCTTAACTTTGCAATGAGAATCATTCCCCAGGGCAGATTGTTTATTTCACACCTACTATCCCTATTTCCACAATTTACCTCAGACACATCAAGTATTACATCCTCCGATTTGCGTATGTGGGGAATTTTTCTCACTTCCTGGAATGGGCGAGCCATGTTTATACCACCTCACTCTGACACTTCACCTACACTATGGACAGACGCAGCAGCATACACAGGATTTGCAGCCATCTGGGGAGACCAATGGCTCGGGGGGCCATGGCCAACCGAGGTCAAATCACTCACAACATTCACAGAGACCTCAGCTTTATTTGAATTGTACCCCATCGTGTCGGCGGCCATTACCTGGGGACCACATTGGTCCGGTCACACGGTTGGGTGTTATTCTGATAATATGGCTACTTGCCATCATCCCTGGTAATTATGAGACTCTTAAGACGACTCACATGGGTAGCAGCCACTTGTCAATTCTTTATCACATGTATTCACGTTCCAGGGTGCACAAACATCGGTGCTGATCACTTGTCTCGATTTCGTTTTCAGGAATTCTTCACGACACTACCCACCGCCTCCAGACTGGCAACTCCAGCCCCACTTTTCAAAGACATGATAATGGATTAAAAGCTTTGTTAGATCACGCACGTCACATTTCTCACCTGGCACTTTCTGTAAATACTAGAAACACTTACGATAGGGCATTTCACATATTCAAGAAATTCATCACTGATTTTCACATTCACAACATGTTCACGTTAGAATCAATATTGGGTTTCACTTCCTTTTGCCACATTAACCTTAAACTATCATTTAACACGATAAAACTATACCTTACTGGAAGGTATATCCGACAACCCAACGCTATGGGTTTCCTGTCCTCATATCAAATCAAGACAGTACTTAAAGGCATTAAGAAATTGGACGCACATGTCCCCTCAAAACGCCTACCCATAGATAACAACATATTCCATGCACTAGTCAATTTGTTAGATTCCTCTCCTTTTGAGCCCAGGACGAATATGGTAATAAAGACAGCTATATATTTAGCCTTTTATGGATTCCTCCGTCCCAACGAATTCACGACTAAGACCATTACAACCCCCGACTACTTGAGAACTATGGACTTGGGGAAACAGAACGACTATTACCTACTAATGTTAAAACAATCAAAAACCAGCACCATAGGTCATACTATTATGATCCCCTTGTGCCCTACTCATAACAAATGGTGCCCTGTACAACATTTTGACAATTATCTTCACTCACTCCACAAACAACCTTTAAAACCTTTGCTCGAACTGCATGGTAACGTTTTGACTACAACAAAGTTTATGCTTTATGTACGTCTGCTGTTGACTAGACTCGGCTTGAATCCTAGTCATTTCTCAGGTCATTCTTTTCAAATCGGGGCAGCATCTACAGCATCTGCTAACCACATACCCCCGCACATCATCAAGACAATGGGATGCTGGAAATCCTCAGTTTACACTCTCTACATCCCCAATCCTGTAAAAGAATTAAGACTAGCTTTCTGTGACTTATCTAAATAAAGAGTATTGGTCACCGTATTATGTCTTATGGTATTTTATTTTTGCCCACTTTTTACAGGCCTGCTGCTCTGTCGGTTTCGGCACACCACAACCGACTAGTTCCAACTAATTGATATTAATGTTATTATATGCTAAGATTTCTGTATACGGCTATATTGCCCCGACCACAAATTTGAAGGCTAGGTCTGTAGTTGTGGGAGGGGCTTGGTTTCCCTATAAAAGGGCTACCAATCCACTCCCACCTTACCGTTAATGGTCTGGCGAGTCACCCCACCCGCCACTCCCTCTATTACAAAACACCCTCTAAGGTGGGCCCACTTTTTACAGGCCTACTGCTCTGTCAGTTTCGGCACACCACAACCGACTAGTTCCAACTAATTGATATTAATGTTATTATATGCTAAGATTTCTGTATACGGCTATATGTCCCCGACCACAAATATATATATATATATATATATATATATAGGTTCTTTACTCAGTACCTTAAATTGGGGTACTTAAAGTGTCCGTGATTAACTGCGGACAGTTATTTGCGGTCTTGTGCATTTCGTGCTACTAACTACACTATACAATATTGTTTAAATGACGTTGTTTTATTTGTTGTTTCTCCCCTCCGTTAAGAAACACTATATACGACATAGCGTACAAGTGGAACTTTGGTTAAAAGCAACTAATACATTGTTAGAGTCTGGCTCTAACCCCGCCAAATCTTCTTAAAATCTTTTTCCACGCATACGGTTAGTATACAACTTTTGGTTGGGAGGAAAACATTTCTACGGCTGCTCCCAGGGATTAGGTGGTAATTTAAATTTGTGAAATATCTTAGGTTCAAGTAAGAATTGTTCTCTACTTCAGTATACGTCAGACAAGTCATTTATCAGGTATGTATACCGGTCAAACACAAGCAAGGTTACCAGTAGCTTTAAACTCTCGCCAAGCTAGGTAAGTTCCCATAGGCCTCTTCGCCTACCAGTCAAGTGGTCCGGCAAGGCATACCATCTACCGTTATGTTCAGAGGTTCGTGCCAATCGTCCCAATTCATAGTTAGAGCCTAGCACCAAGTCATAGTTAGGGCCTCACCCGTCACGGCCAATCGTTATTACTCTCTGTTAAGCGTCACCGAGAGGCCAACACCCCGCCACTCACCTCAGGCCCCATGAGCCAAATCATAGGTAGAGCCTCTCATAGCCACTTGGCAAGTAGTCAGGGCTTCACCTGTCACCAAACTAAGCTAGGTAATACAATTTCGCCAGTAGGCACTAGCCTAGTAAGCTGGGTCACTACCGTTCTATACAGTACCATACTAACCTTACCCATCTACCTCACTTCCGTAGCATGTCTAATGAGTCTAGACAAGGAGATGATTTGTCGGTGGCCAGCACCCCACTTAGATCAGGCTCGCAGAGACGAACCGATCCACCATGTCCAGCTTCCAGCTATCGTTTCTGGACTATCCCCAAGATCACCTCAGAACTTAAAAAGAGGAATATTCCTTTCCCGGCTACAGCCAGGAAAGCTGAACTGTTTAGGTTGTTAAATATTACTGAAGACAACGAAAGGCCAGGCCCTAGTTCTGATTTCAATGTGCAAAATAGCCTTGCTATACCTTGCAAGGGAGGCAACATGATGGCCTCCCTTGTTTCCTCAGTAGCAACTATTAACAATAGATTGGAGTCAATCTGGAGTCAAACAATATCACAACCGTTCCAGAGATTCCAGTGCCAGTTACTCAGCCCACACCTAACTCAGGAGGTAAAGATAACCCTCTACCAGCTAGTATAGCGACTAATATCATTAACCCCATTCATCTCATTCCTCATTCTCTCAGACAGGACATTATAGAGGGGAAGGACATAAACTTAGCGTCACTACTGATTACATCTCAAGACGTGGTAGAAAACAGAGCCTATACCTTCGAGGATCTGTCAGTAGTGATGAAGTCTAGAGATCCTAGACTTAATAGGAAACTCAATATCCCCGAATTTGTCCTCGCATTCGGCTTGTACAGAGATGTGATCTGTACAGCTTTCCCACTCCGTAGAGAGGAACTTGACTTTTACTTTCATAAAGTGATTGAGTTAGCATACAAGTACCGCGGCTATGCATTTTATGATTATTATAAGTCGTTTTCTTCCAGATCCGCTGCATCTCTCTCCCAGTACAATACGATTACTGATTGGGCACAGCTAGACACAGAATTGTTTCTGATGCATTTTGAAGGTCTTAAACCCCCTTCCTGCGCTATATGCTCTTCTGCTGCTCATTCGGTTAACTTCTGTCCTGAAAATGTAGCGTCCCCTTCTACCAGTAACGCTAATTCCGGTTACCAATCCAACACAACACAGAGGGAAGTGATAGACAAACTTGGTAGGCCTATTGTTTTTCTAGGCAAAGCACAAGTCTGCAACAATTTTAATGCAGGTGGTTGCAGTTATAGTGCTTGTAGGCTGTTGCACGTATGCTCAATGTGTTTTAGAGCACATGCCAAAACTATGTGCCCCAACAGACTGTACCCTAACAAATCGTCCACACCAATAAACGTACCTAAGTTGCAACGCTATCTGTCTAATCATCCTTCTGTTCATTTGGTTGAATTTCTCACGGCGGGGTTTACTAATGGGTTCCACACAGGGTTCGTGTCACTCCCCACAGGGGTTTTAGAATGCCCCAACTTACAGTGGGCTCTCACAGATCCAGACAGCATACGCAAACAATTAAAGAAAGAAATCACAAATGGTTTTATGATAGGCCCTTTCTCTACTCATACTTTCACTTCCTGGAGGACAAACCCACTAGGAATTGCCATAGGGAAATATAACAATAAAAAGTGACTGATTATTGACTTCTCCGCACCACACTCATCCCCTACACCTAGCCTTAATGCTCTGATCCCCTCAGATGACTTTTCCCTGCAATACGCCAGAATTGACGATGCCATCCAAGCAATCATTCATGCCAGGAAGGCTGCTTGGTTAAGTAAATCGGACATCACAAACGCGTTTAAACTGCTTCCCATCCACCAGTCACTCTGGCATCTGCATGGAGTTAAGTGGGAAGGAAGCTACTATTTCGCTACAAGACTGACCTTCGGATCCAAAAGTAGCCCTAAGTTATTCGATATATTTGCCGAAACTTTAACCTGGCTCCAACCCAACTCTTGCAGATGTCCAGTAGTCATTCATTACCTAGACGACTTCCCCACCAACACACACCCCACAGCCTTAATCACATGCTCACTCTTTTCAAAGACTTAGGAGTCCCTGTTGCACAAGACAAAACTGAAGATCACAACACGGTGATTATATTCCTGGGTATTACACTCAATTCAGTTTCTATGCAAGCCAGCCTGCCTCAAGAGAAAGTAGACAGGATACTTTCTTACATAAACACTTGCACGTCACAAGGCACAAGGAAACAACTACAGTCACTACTCGGTTCACTAAATTTTGCTATGAGAATAATTCCTCCAGGGTAGGTCTTTCATTTCCAAAATCCTCTCACTATTGCACGGCCTCCCCGACGACGACTCCACAACTTCCCTTAACGAATCAGCTAGAGCTGATCTACAAATGTGGCAGCTGTTCCTATCATCTTGGAATGGCAGGTCGCTATTTGTTCCACCCATATCTGACGATTCCCCTGTAATTTGGACCGATGCTTCAGGTGCATTAGGGTTTGAAGCCTTTTCCTTTTTTTTTTTTAATTCTTTATTTTGTTGTGCATTAATTAGACAAGGTACATTTTATACTAGCAATGCCACAATAGCAATGCCAGAGTTTTCATTAGCATAGATGTACAATCATTTGGCATGGATAGACTGTGCACATTTTTTATATTATATAAGAGTAGACAACAGTATAATGCTGAGCTGAATGTGTATATAAAAGATTAAACAGGCTTGTCTCCAAGTTGTGCAATACAAGAGTGTTGTATTAAAAATAAAAACAAGAACAAACCGTAAGCTTACAGGCTAGTGAGCGACTATCAGCTTCGGGAACTATATGAAACAGCTAGTTTTGTTACATTCTAGACATGCATATGACATTCCTAGGTACTTCTAGGTTTAGTATTATATTTAGTGGTTTATCATTTAATTGTCAAGCTAGGACCGCAACATTACTATCATATTATTAGGATTAGGTAGTCGCTACGAAACAATGTTAGATTAGATTAACCATGCTAGTGAACAATAAGATTAACAGCATTGAAACATTACAGTAGTGTTGGTTGGATCAGGGTATTAGTGTACTTAAAAGTTAAAATTATTGCATGTTTATAAAACACAAGTAATGCATAAAATAAAATAAACTAGCATAAGCTAACTTGGCAACGCTAAACTTTCTGCTCGTGGGGTAAGTAAGTGAGATGTTGTATCCAACGTTATGGTTACTATGCAAGCCCACTGAAGTGGTTAAGTCCGGTAGGGGAGTCATATAATGGTTTCGTAAATCAATGTGAGACCACGCTGTTAGTTCAGGCTAGGTAGATTGTGGGGTTAGTAACTGGCCCCCTCTTGAGGCTTTGCTCGTAAACTAAGATAAACTTCAACTATACTTATCTGGGTAAAAAGCATAGCATTACTTTGGTATGGTGATATCAGGGTATGTTTTTAGGGACTACCGTCAGGAGGGATAGTCAGTGCAGGTTGGGTCAGGGCGGAGTCTTGGGTTGTTAAACGATAGTCGAGTGTGTTGCACCGCATCACCATGGTTATGCAAACAGTTATGCTCATTACAGTGGAGGGCAGAACGTTACCCTTTCTTATGGTTAAACAAAATACAAGATAAACTGCCGGTCATGCACCCTTTTAGCCAGCACTATGCATAGTTATATGAGAGAAAAAGAAGAATGATGGGTACCTAATAACGAACATATAGTAACATCTCCTAATAATAGCAGAGACTGGACCCAATATGTATGACCAGTGGGTGCACCCCGGGCTAGTAGCGCTCAATTTGTGGTCTAAAACACGGCCCTTTAAGATGTGCGTTACCACTTGGTCACTGCTGTCATGTAAATTAAGGGAGGAGCAGTGTAGGTCTAGGAGCAGTATATGATTGGCTAGGTGGGGAATGACATAGATGCTTCGTGTGGGACAAATCTATTGCCAGCCGGTTGATAAGGTTAGCCATTGGGGCAAGTAAGTGAGCCACCTGCGTTCCTACGTTAGTTGGTTACCTGGGTTGAAATTTTGACCTGTCTACGTGCTGTGTTTGTAAACCATTAGTATGTTATCCACTATGTGTCCCAGTGTAGTGTGGCGTTACCTTATTGTGATGCAGCACCCAGGAAAACAAGGGAGGGAGAAAACAAACTTAAATAAAACAAACAAACTTTTGAGTCCCGGTATAGGTGTGCAGAGGCCCCATAGTCTGAGCAGCGGAGGTGGTTCGTACGTCAGCGGGAAAACCAAGGGTGTGGTGAGCCGACAAGTGGCCGCTAAGGCTGGAGTCCTCCATGTCCGCTACCGGCTCTGTGACCGTTTGTGGTGAGGAAATGTGGGCCTCAGTGTCAGAATTTATGTCCCACTCAAGATAGCCTCATGTGCTGGAGTGAATCTTCGGTGTATCAATCTGTGTTTGCGGTGTGCTCCAGATTAGTCATCCTCAGGAGGCAGTCAAGGAGTGTTCATGGATCTGGGGTTCTCCGGTCGTCGAGTCCGCTACATCGCGGTCGGGTGAGGAAGCCAGGGGCAATGTGTGCAGCCCGTGAAGCAAGTAAAACAAAGAACAAAGAACCAGGGAGCAACAGTTGGGTGAGAGTCCAGCGGCAAGATGAGCCGCTCCCCGGAATTTCAAGTCTCTGCGGGCAGCTCATGGTGTCGTGAGGATAAGTGGAGAATCCCGTATCCCTCATTTATGTGGTGATCGAGGCGTATGCGTCCGGCGTATTATTCCTGGGCACGAATGTGGTAATTCGTGTCGGGTCCCAGCTGTGAGTTGGGGAGGTATGGTCTTGGGATCCCATTTGGGGGTGAGGCAGCTGTGGTAGGCCCATGTTTCGCAGGAGATTTGCTGCGTCCTGCGTGTCGTGGACCTGGTGTGATTTTTCCCCATGCTGTACTAGGAGTGTTTGGGAGGGTCGCCAGCGGTAGGGAATATCGTGTCGCCGGAGTAAGGACGTGAAGTGCTGAAGCGACCTGCGCCAGGCTAGGGTGCCTCCGGACAGGTCGGCGTAAAAGGTCAAGTGCATGTTCTCCAATTGCAGTGGAGTTCTGTCTCGGAGGGCAGCGAGGATCGCTGCTTTGTCTTTCCCACTTCTGAAGGTGACTATGGTGTCCCTCGTGGCTGCAGCTGGGGCCTTGGGAGGTTTTGGAACCGGGAAAGAATCTACGGGTGTGACGGACTTGGCCTGGCCGGGGGGTAGAATGGCAGTCAGTATTCGTTTTAATGTTTGCGGCAGCTCCGTCTCCGGCAGCTCGTCTGGGATCCCTCTGACCTTTAAATTATGCCTCTGCCTGCATTATTAGGTTCCGCCGTTGTAGATCCTGCACTGCCGTCTGCAGTGAGGATATATGCTGTTGGCTGTCTTGGGAGGAGACCTCCAGTGTCAAAATGCGGCCTGTCAGGCCCTGCAGCTCACCTCTGAGAGCAGTGACGTCTGTGAGTATGTTTTTCTGCAGGTCCGCCAGCAATGTTTTCAAGACCCCGGTGGTTACCAAATCGGAATCTGTGTCAGCCCTTGGTTTGGTGGGGTTCGGCTTTTGCTTAGGGGCCGAAGCTGGGGGGTAGTCATCCTCCGCATCCCCAGAGCAGTCATCCGAGTAGAAGTCGGAGCAGCCTCCGTGGAGAGCCGCCATGTTGACTTCGCCCGTGCCGCGTGCTTGCCGCCACATGTCTCCAATTGTCAGTCCCGGAGTTGGTCTGTCCGTCGGCGGTTTTTTACTTTTTCGCCCCATGATGCTGGGTGAGTTCTCTCGTCAGTGTTGTTGTGTTTGGAGGTGAGATTTGTAGTAATTAGAGTCGGTTTTCCCGTTTTTCGCTGGGAGCTCAAGGATTGTGCTTCTGCTTGTCTCGGCAGTCAGGCCCCGCCTCCCCTGAAGCCTTTTTCTGTGATGAGTGGGTATATGACGCTTGGCCAGTTGAGACCATCTCACTCGAAAATGTCAATAACACCTCCTCTCTTTTTTGAAATTTATCCTATAGTAGCAGCCGCACACGTCTGGGGTAAAGAATGGAGTGGACAGTCAGTCAGATGCTTTTCGGATAACATAGCTACCTGTGATATAGTTAACAAAGGCCGCTCTCAGTCCCTAACAATTATGAAATTAATAAGGAGACTGACCTGGCTAGTGGCTAACCTGCAATTCTGCATAACATGTTTTCACGTTCCGGGTGTTCAAAATAACGCAGCTGATGCTCTCTCACGCTTGAATTTGCCCAACAAAACTCCATTCCTAACGTCCTACCCAGTAAAAAGCATCTTAAGAGGTGTTCACAGATGATCAGCACACAATCCCATCAAGAGACTTCCCATAGACAGTAAACTCTTTAAAAGTATCTCCGATATCCTCGACACGTCCCCTTTTGAACCCACCACAAATCTAATTATAAAGTCTGCAGCTTACTTAGCTTTCTATGGGTTTTTAAAACCCAAATAATTCTCAGTGGAGAAATCAACCGATTCTAAGCTTTGCCTCCAAAAGAAACACCTAAACAAAAAAATAAGACCACTACATCTTATCTATTACCCATACCAAAACAAGCCAAACAGGTCCTCCGGTAGAAATTAAATACAATCCTACCTTTACCAAATGGTGTCCTATAGTTTTAGATAAACTATTGATGTCCCAAATCACTTCCAACCCAGGTTGTCCACTGTTAGCTATTCATGGGAAACCCCTAACCACTAAACAATTTATGTATTACATTCGTACAGTATGGCTCAGGCTAGGACATAACCCACACGCATTCACGGGTCATTCCTTTGGCATTAGTGCAGCTTCAGCTACCTCAGGTAACCATGTACCGACACACATCATTAAAAACATGGGAAGATGGAAATCGTCTGCATACAATAGGTACATTCCTAACCCTGAAAAAGATATAAGAATGGCTTTCCATAACATGTCTAAATAATGTTTGTATTTCAATAAACTTATATGTATTTTGAGAAATCGCTTCTAATATTTTTTGCCCTCTTTTACAGGCCTAATCTCACGTCAGTTTCGGCACACCTCAACTGACTTGCTATTCCTAATACTGCTTCTTTTATTATCATTGCCTTATGTCCTCGTGATGTGCCGTACACAAATATATATATATATATATATATATATATATATAATATATATATATATATATATATATATATATATATATATATTTATATTGTAATAATATTATATTATTATATTATATTGTAATAATATGTAATAGTTTATAATAATATAATAATATAATCTAAATAATTAAACTGTAAAAATTATTTTTTTAAATTATATATACGCAGCGATCACGGTCAGGGGGGACTGCCGGAGATCCCAGCAGTCCTCCAGCAGCAGCTCCGGCCCTCCAGGGCCATGTGATCACCATGATCACATTGCCGCAATAGGAATCTAAGAGCTGCCAGCAGGGGGACTGTCTGAGCTGTCAGACAGTCCCCCAGGCTGCTAAAAAGTAAAAAAAAATATATATATATGTATAATATATTATAAAATAATTAAAGGACCGCCGGCTGGTCATGACAAGCCCGGTGGTACTGGCCATTAGGCGCCCTATGCGACAAGGCTTCACGGCGCCCCCCTGCCCCTCCCCCCTCACCATGTTGCCTGTATACAGTCACACACACAGGCACAGGCAGACAGTCACACAAACAGTTACAAGCAGGCAGTCAGACACGCTCAGTTACAGGCAGACAGTCAGACAGTCACACAATCACTAACAGTTACACACAGCAGACAGTCACACATGCAGGGAGGCAGTCACATGCACAGGCAGGCAGTCACACCCCCACACAGGCAGACACACACACACACACACACAGGCAGGCAGTCACATACAGGCAGGCAGTCACACACACACAGGCAAATAGTGACACACAGGCAGTCAAGACAGTCACACACAGGCAGGCAGACGGGCAAACAGTCTCACACACACACACAGGCAGTCAGACAGACAGTCACACACAAAGGCAGGTAGTCACACAGACAGTCAAACATATAGGCAGGCAGGCAGACAGACAGACAGTCACACAGGCAGGCAGTCACACAGACAGACAGTCACATTCACACATAGGCATACAGACACACAGGCAGACAGCCACATACACACAGGCAGGCAGACAGACAGTCACACACAGGCAGGCGGGCAGATAATCACACACACAGGCAGTCAGACAGTCACACACAAAGGCAGGTAGTCACACAGACAGTCACACATGCAGGCAGGCAGACAGTCACACACACACACACATGTAGACAGTCACACAGACAGTCTCACACACACACACATACAGGCATGCAGACACACAGACATACAGTCACACAGACAGACAGTCTCTCACTCACACACACACACACACAGGCAGGCAGTCACACAAACAGGCAGACAGGCAGTCACACACACACACACAGACATACAGACTTACCTCTTTCCATTTTGGCTGGAAACGGGAGTGGATGCATTTGGTTGTTTTCCCTCCTTCATCCTTCTTCCCATGCAGGGGCTTTGGTTATGTATTAGTCCCGCCTCTGCCTCACGATAAGCCCCGCCCCCGCATTTATTTATTTTTAACCTATTTTTGCTCCCCTGACACTGGCCATGTGTGAGCTGTGTCAACCACAGGGCACCCCTGGTCCATGGCACCCTGTGCGGCCGCACAGCTCGCACACCCCTAAGGCTGGCCCTGAACATACACACTCTGCATTCATTATATACACAGTGACACTACACAAACACACACTCTGCATTTATTATATACACACACTGTAAATAAATATTCAAAAACCTTTAACCTACTGATGCCTCAATTATTGTAATTTTATTGATATCTATTTTTATTTTTAAATATACTAGTAGCTGCTGTATTTCTCACCTTAGGTCTATACTTGAGTCAATAAGTTTTCCCAGGTTTTTTGTATTTATTTTTGGTAAACTTAGGTGCCTCGGCTTATATTCGGGTCGGCTTATACTCGAGTATACACTGTATATATGATTTCATTATAAGTGTACTTTGAGATATATACACTCATTCTTACCACTACTGAATACGTCATACGGGAAAACAGCAGGTATGTTTTAATAATCAAAAAAAACAAAAAAACAGTAAGGCTAAAATAAACCCTCACCAATGGAAGGAATGATTGTTGGCCTTGCGGGACCACTTAACTATAGGCGAAGAGGCATTATAATCCCAATGGCCTCTTCGCCTATAGTTAAGTGGTCCCGCAAGGCCAACAATCATTCCTTCCATCAGAGGTTCAAGCCCAATCGGCCCAAAGCATAGTTATAGCCTTGCATCAAGTTATAGTTAGGGCCTCACTCGTCACAGCTAATCGATATTACAATCTTATACGTGTCAACGAAAGGGCAACACCCCTCCACCCACCTCACACAAACGCCCCAAGAGCCAAATCATAGGTAGAGCCTCTCAAAGCCACTTGGCAAGAGGTTAGGGCGTCACCTGTCACCTAAGATAGTAAGTTAATACAATTTTGCCTTAGGGCACTAATCTAATAAACTGGGTTACTGCAGATCTACATGAGTACCATACTAACTAAGCTATCTGTCTCGCACCCATAGCATGTCTAACGCTTCCATACAAGGAGACGACCTATTGGTTACCAGCACCCCTAACAGATCAGGCTCACAGAGAAGGCAAAACGCACTGGCCAGCCCAGCATCCAGCTATAGACCCTGGACAACTCCAAAAATCACCACGGAACTTAAAAATCCCCTTTACGGCCACTGGCAGGAAAGCTGAACATTTTTGCTTATTAAATACTAACGTGGACAATGAAAGACCTGGCCCTAGTTCTGAATTTAATGTTCAAAACAGCCTGTCAGAACTGCACATTATGATGTCCTCCCTAGTGTCTTCCGTAGCCACAATAAATAGTAGGTTGGATAATCTGGAGTCAAATAATACACCAACCATTCCGGAGGTACCAGTACCTATAGCCCAGCCAGAGCCTAACCTAGGAGGTAACAATAACCCTTTACCCGCTAAAAATACCAATATTATAAACCCTATCCACCCAGGGACATTTTAACCGCGAGGCAAACAAGGCATTTGCCTTGGGCGGCATTTTCCAGGGGGCGGCAAAAAAAGCCGCCCCCAAACGCCCAGGGCAAATGCCTTGTTAGCCTTGCGGCTAACAGTCCGTCCAGCCAGGCGGGCGGCTATGTGAAAATCCGTGCGGGCGGCGCTGGCGAGGGTGCTGAGCAGAGCGCTCAGGGGGAAGTGCTCCCTCGCCAGCGCCGCCCGCATCATATTACGGCTCCCAGCCTTACTCTGCGGGCAGCATGCGAGGGAGCTGAGCAGAGCGCTCAACTGCTCCCTCGCCAGCGCCGCCCGCCCAACCGATCGACCGCCCAGCAGCCACTGGTCCACCAGGGAGAGTAAGAACCCCCCAGCATTCCCAAAGGTAAGGAGGCAGGGGGGGGGTCAATTTAAAAAAAAAAAAACACTAGTGTGTGTGTGTTAGTGAGTGAGTGTGTGTTAGTGAGTGAGTTAGTGAGTGTGTGTGTGTTAGTGAGTGAGTGTGTGTTAGTGAGTGAGTTAGTGAGTGAGTGTGTGTTAGTGAGTGTGTGTTAGTGAGTGAGTGTGTGTTAGTGAGTTAGTGAGTGAGTGTGTTAGTGAGTGCGTTAGTGAGTGAGTGTTTGTGTGTGTGTGTGTTAGTGAGTGTGTGTTAGTGAGTGTGTGTGTGTGTTAGTGAGTGTGCGTGTGTGTTAGTGAGTGTGTGTTAGTGAGTGAGTGTGTGTGTTAGTGAGTGAGTGTGTTAGTGAGTGAGTGTTTGTGTGAGTGTGTGTGTGTGTTTGTTAGTGAGTGAGTGTTAGTGAGTGTGTTAGTGAATGAGTGTGTGTGTGTTAGTGAGTGAGTGAGTGTGTGTGTGTGTTAGTGAGTGAGTGCGTGTTAGTGAGTGAGTGAGTGTGTGTGTGTGTGTGTGTGTGTGTTTGTGTGTGTGTGTAAGTGAGTGTGTTAGTGTGTGTGTCTGTTAGTGAGTGTGTGTATGTCAGGGAGTGTGTCTGTTAGTGAGAGTGTGTTACTATGTGTGTGTGTGTTAGTGAGAGTGTATGCGTGTCTGTTAGTGTATGTGTGTGTCTGCTAGTGACTGCATGTGTCTGTTAGTGAGTGTGTGTGTATTTAGAAGGCGGGGCAGGGAGGAAGGGTGGGGTGGGGGCGCGAGTTTTGTCCTGCCTAGGGCAGCACAAAACCAGGATACACCACTGTATCCACCTAATACCACAAAATCTTAAACGTGACATTATAGCTTCATAAGAAGTAATCGAGAACAGGTCATATACGTTTGATGACTTGTCGTTAGTTATGAAGTCTAGAGACCCAAGACTGAACAGGAAACTTAACATCCCTGAATTTGTCCTGGCCTTCGGTCTATATAGAGACGTAATTTGTACAGCTTTTCCCCTCCGTAGAGAAGAACTTGATTTATTCCTACATACAATTATTGACTTGGCGTGTAAATACGGAGGCTATGCCTTTCACGACTATCACAAATCTTTCGCATCCAGGTCAGCTGCATCACTGGCCCAATATAATACAAACACCGACTGGGGACAGTTAGACACCGAACTATTTTTAAGGCATTTTGCGGGTCTCAAAACACCTTCTTGCGCTATATGCTCTTCAGCAGCTCATACGGTTAACTTTTGTCCCGACAACATAGCAATTCCCTCAACCAGCAATGCCAACCCTGAATATCAACCCAACACGACCCAGAGAGAATTGAGAGACAAATTAGGCAGGCCAATAGTTTTTCTGGGTAAAGCTCAAGTCTGTAACAATTTCAGTGCCAGAGGTTGTAGTTACAGTGCTTGCAGACTCCTTCACGTGTGCTCACTTTGTTACAGAGCGCATGCTAAAACCATGTGCCCAAACAGGCTGTACCCTAAAAAATCTTCCACACCAATAAACGTTCCTAATTTGCAACGTTACCTGTCTAATTATCCTTCTTTACATCTGGTAGAATTTCTCTCATCTGGTTTTTCTAATGGGTTTCACACAGGTGTTACACTCCCCACAGGAATTTTGGAATGCCCCAACTTACAATCAGCACTCACAGACTCTAGTAGTCTACAAGAATTCCTATATAAAGAAATTAACAACAGTTTCATGATAGGGCCTTTCACAACACCACCTTTCACCTCCTGGAGAACAAACCCTCTAGGCATAGCTACAGGGAAATTTAATAATAAAAAGAGACTCATAATTGATTTTTCTGCACCTCACTCTTCCACTACACCCAGCTTAAATTAATTCCGTCCGAAGATTTCTCTCTTCAATACACAAGAATTGACGATGCCATTCAAGCTATCATTCATTCCGGCAAGGCTGTGTGGTTAAGTAAAACAGACATTACTGATGCGTTTAAACTACTACCTATACATCAGTCACTCTGGCACCTGCATGGCGTTAAGTGGGAAGACAAGTACTATTTCACTACCTGACTAACTTTCGGCTCCAAAAGTAGCCCCAAGATATTTGATATCTTTGCCGAAACTTTGACCTGGCTCCTACTTAACAAATGCAGATGTCCAGTAGTCATTCACTATTTGGACGATTTCCTCACTATCGAACCGCACCACTGCACACCAAGCAGCCTACATCACATGCTGTCACTGTTTGAGGATTTAGGAGTCCCAGTAGTCCCGGACAAAACAGACGGTCCCAACACCGAGATTACCTTCCTGGGCATAACACTTGTGGCGAAACCGACCTCGCCACAACCTCACCACGTGCTTGCCCACCTCTTGCCTGCTGACTATGGCCCTTGGGAGATTTAGTCCTTTTAAATACAGTATTTGGGCATATTGTACATGTGGCTAATGGAGTTTTGCCTCTGTCCTTGCGGATAATTGGATTACTTCCCAATTATCTCCAGGATAGAAGACTCTGTGGAACTGGTTTTGGGCAGAAAAGCCATGCTTCATTTGGTCAAATAGGACTTTCCCTTAACTTTTTAACCCCTGAACTGATTACCCTGATTTTTGAGTATGTGTATATTTTAAGCATGCTGATTCTGAAAATGTATGCTTTATGTTTATGGCATGTATATTTTAGAAGTTATAAATATTGTGTAAAAACTGTATTCCTCTGCCTGTGATAATGAGATTACCCATTGTGTTCAGTAATCATATCACAGGCAGAGGGGAGGATTTTGTGTGGGAGTGTCTGTGTGTATTGTACGGATTGATTGGTTGTTCTGTAAAACCCTGTGGGCTGTACTATGTTTGTGGATTGGGAATAAAAGAGACTGTTTTGAGGGTTAAGCAGAATCTGACTGTACTGGCACATACAAAGTGTCGTCTCGTTATTGGGGGAATTGGATTGTATGCTGACTGCCAGGAGTGTAACCCTTTCGTATGGTTTTCCTGTTCAGATATTTCCAGGGTTCATGTGTTTTCAGGTCGGGAGATTGGTGCTTACAGTAGCTGTCGGTGAATCTGGAAAGGGGAATATCGCCTAAACGTTTTTTAACCTCTAGTGAGCAAAACGGTCTGTTACAATTGGTGGCAAGCGATGGGATCATTCCCACAGCCCAGAAGGACAGCTACAAGACAACACCAATTCCTGGATTACAAATTGAGGGCAACGCTAGTACCCGTACAGTGCCCCTATCTACAAAGGAACCAACGTCAGCAGAGCAAGCATGGCATCTGACTACACTCAGGAGGAGTTTGACAGAGAGGTTGCCATGCGGCTAGCTTACTTTGGACCCAACCCCGCTGAGGAACACGTGCAGTTCGCGAAGAAACTAGCGGCAGAGTACCTACAGGTCATAACAGATCGAGCCAAAGGCATTGTCCGCCCTCCCCAGCGGCAGAGTGCGTTTCGGGGAACCAAAGGTGTCGTCCTTCCTCCCCAGCGGCAGTGTGTGTTACAGGGAGCTGAAGGTGTCGTCCTTCCTCCCCAGCGGCAATGTGTATCCCAGGGAGCTGAAGGTGCCGTCCTTCCTCCCCAGCGGCAGTGTGTATCCCAGGGAGCTGAAGGGTGTCGTCCTTCCTCCACAGCGGCAGTGTGTATCCCAGGGAGCTGAAGGTGTCGTCCTTCCTCCCCAGCCGCAGTGTGTATCCCAGGGAGCTGAAGGTGTCCTCCTTCCTCCCCAGCGGTAGTGTGTAGCCCAGGGAGCCGAAAGTGTCGTCCTTCCTCCCCAGCGGCAGTGTGTACTCCAGGGAACTGAAGGTGTCGTCCTTCCTCCCCAGCGGCAGTGTATAGCCCAGGGAGCTGAAGGTGTCGTCCTCCCTCCCCAGCGGCAGTGTGTATCCCAGGGAGCTGAAGGTGTCATCCTTCCTCCCCCTCGGCAGAGTGTCCTGCAGGGAGCAGAGACCATAGGTCTTGCACCCCAGCCAGTTGGTCCCCCCCCATCACCAGCAGAGAGAGTCAGGGAGAGGAACTTGTCATTCCCTCTCCCCAGCAGCAGAAAGTGGGTAAGGGAGATGAACTCGTTACCACCTCTCCCCAGCGGAAGCTTACTTCACAAAGGGGAGACCCTATCCTCCCAGATGGGGCAGATGAGGCAGTCGGTCTCGGCCCCCAGCAGCAGGACAATATATTGAAAGGGGAGACAGTCGGTCCCCTCCTCCACCAGCAGAGAGAGAGTCAGGGAGGGGAGCTTGTCATTCCCTCTTCCCAGCGACAAAAAGTGGGTACCCCCTCTCCCCAGCGGCAGCCTAGCCCACCAAGGGGAGATGATAAGCCCCACACCAGTGCAGATGGGACAGTGGTCTCTGCACATGCCTCACAGGGGCTAGGGACGGTCAATCCTGTCCCCCGGCAGCAGGGATGTTCATCCAAAGGGGAGATAGCCTGTCGTGCCCTCCAGCAGCAGTACCGGGTCCAGAGTGAGGAGCTTACTACACCATTCCCTCGACTGGGCTCCAACCAGGTTACTCACAGGGTAGCACTGGCAGCAGGGCAGAGTATCGCTGGTCTCTTCCCGCTCAGCAACCCACCGATCCGGAGCGCCAGTAAACCCCAGAGCCGAGGTGGAGCTCCTGGACATGGACAAGCGACCCACTACCCCAGGTGAAGTAACCTCTATTGTGGGTGGGCTGTACTGCTGATTGTGTTCTGTGGGTTAGTTGCGGGACTAACCAGGGCAATGACCGACAGGAGGTCAGATACCCTGTTAGTCTGGTTGGAAAAGGAGAGAAATGTGGCGAAACCGACCTCGCCACGTGTCCTTGGAGGGGGCTGCTTGCCCGCCTCTTGCCTGCTGACTATGGCCCCTGGGAGATTTAGCCCTTTAAATACAGTATTTGGGCATATTGTATTTTATTATATGTTGCTACCATGTGGCTAATGGAGTTTTGCCTCTGTCCTTGGAGATCATTGGATTACTTCCCAATTATCTCCAGGATAGAAGACTCTGTGGAACTGGTTTTGGGCAGAAAAGCCCAAAGCCTTTTGTCAACCTTTTGGGTAGTCATTTTTTTGTGTTATTTTTTTCACACACATTGTACTTTAGTCATGGATTCTTAGTTCCTGTTATGTGTTACTGACAAAGAACACCCCAATATATGTTCAGCAACATCTCCCGAGTACAACAGTGCCCCCAATGTACAGGTTTTATGGGTTTTTGCAAACTTACAGGGGTCAAATGTAGTGCTTTCCCCTATTCTATGTTTGCACATTAAAATTTGCCAGATTGGTTTGCTGGGCCTATGTTGCCTTTGAGACCGTATAGCAGCCCAGGAATGAAAATTAACCCCATCATGGCATACCATTTGTAAAAGTAGATAACCCACGGTATTCAAAATGGGATATGTCCGGTCTTTTGTAGTAGCCACTTAGCCACAAACAAACAAACACAAAAACTGCACTTATACTAGTGATTTCATTGCTGTGATAAGTTTTACTGATTTATAATACTCATATTTGTGTTCTGCGAAGTCTCCCGAGTATAACCATACCCCCCATGTACAGGTTTTATGGTGATTTGAAAAGGTACAGGGTCAATATATGGCTCGCCCAATTCAGTTTGCCAGATTGGTTTGCTGGGTCTGTGTTGCCTTTTGACCAACTAGCCGAAAATAGTTCCATGAGTTTTGGCCTTGCGGTCGGTCTCTGTTCGCACGGTAAAAAGGTACGAAAATCTTGCCATCCATTCGAATCTCGGGGTTCGCTGAAATCCCCATGGACGATTAAGTATAACTACCGAACGGTGGGACGTTCGGTAGTTTGCCCCAACTTACAATCAGCACTCACAGACTCTAGTAGTCTACAAGAATTCCTATATAAAGAAATTAACAACAGTTTCATGATAGGGCCTTTCACAACACCACCTTTCACCTCCTGGAGAACAAACCCTCTAGGCATAGCTACAGGGAAATTTAATAATAAAAAGAGACTCATAATTGATTTTTCTGCACCTCACTCTTCCACTACACCCAGCTTAAATTAATTCCGTCCGAAGATTTCTCTCTTCAATACACAAGAATTGACGATGCCATTCAAGCTATCATTCATTCCGGCAAGGCTGTGTGGTTAAGTAAAACAGACATTACTGATGCGTTTAAACTACTACCTATACATCAGTCACTCTGGCACCTGCATGGCGTTAAGTGGGAAGACAAGTACTATTTCACTACCTGACTAACTTTCGGCTCCAAAAGTAGCCCCAAGATATTTGATATCTTTGCCGAAACTTTGACCTGGCTCCTACTTAACAAATGCAGATGTCCAGTAGTCATTCACTATTTGGACGATTTCCTCACTATCGAACCGCACCACTGCACACCAAGCAGCCTACATCACATGCTGTCACTGTTTGAGGATTTAGGAGTCCCAGTAGTCCCGGACAAAACAGACGGTCCCAACACCGAGATTACCTTCCTGGGCATAACACTTGTGGCGAAACCGACCTCGCCACAACCTCACCACGTGCTTGCCCACCTCTTGCCTGCTGACTATGGCCCTTGGGAGATTTAGTCCTTTTAAATACAGTATTTGGGCATATTGTACATGTGGCTAATGGAGTTTTGCCTCTGTCCTTGCGGATAATTGGATTACTTCCCAATTATCTCCAGGATAGAAGACTCTGTGGAACTGGTTTTGGGCAGAAAAGCCATGCTTCATTTGGTCAAATAGGACTTTCCCTTAACTTTTTAACCCCTGAACTGATTACCCTGATTTTTGAGTATGTGTATATTTTAAGCATGCTGATTCTGAAAATGTATGCTTTATGTTTATGGCATGTATATTTTAGAAGTTATAAATATTGTGTAAAAACTGTATTCCTCTGCCTGTGATAATGAGATTACCCATTGTGTTCAGTAATCATATCACAGGCAGAGGGGAGGATTTTGTGTGGGAGTGTCTGTGTGTATTGTACGGATTGATTGGTTGTTCTGTAAAACCCTGTGGGCTGTACTATGTTTGTGGATTGGGAATAAAAGAGACTGTTTTGAGGGTTAAGCAGAATCTGACTGTACTGGCACATACAAAGTGTCGTCTCGTTATTGGGGGAATTGGATTGTATGCTGACTGCCAGGAGTGTAACCCTTTCGTATGGTTTTCCTGTTCAGATATTTCCAGGGTTCATGTGTTTTCAGGTCGGGAGATTGGTGCTTACAGTAGCTGTCGGTGAATCTGGAAAGGGGAATATCGCCTAAACGTTTTTTAACCTCTAGTGAGCAAAACGGTCTGTTACAATTGGTGGCAAGCGATGGGATCATTCCCACAGCCCAGAAGGACAGCTACAAGACAACACCAATTCCTGGATTACAAATTGAGGGCAACGCTAGTACCCGTACAGTGCCCCTATCTACAAAGGAACCAACGTCAGCAGAGCAAGCATGGCATCTGACTACACTCAGGAGGAGTTTGACAGAGAGGTTGCCATGCGGCTAGCTTACTTTGGACCCAACCCCGCTGAGGAACACGTGCAGTTCGCGAAGAAACTAGCGGCAGAGTACCTACAGGTCATAACAGATCGAGCCAAAGGCATTGTCCGCCCTCCCCAGCGGCAGAGTGCGTTTCGGGGAACCAAAGGTGTCGTCCTTCCTCCCCAGCGGCAGTGTGTGTTACAGGGAGCTGAAGGTGTCGTCCTTCCTCCCCAGCGGCAATGTGTATCCCAGGGAGCTGAAGGTGCCGTCCTTCCTCCCCAGCGGCAGTGTGTATCCCAGGGAGCTGAAGGGTGTCGTCCTTCCTCCACAGCGGCAGTGTGTATCCCAGGGAGCTGAAGGTGTCGTCCTTCCTCCCCAGCCGCAGTGTGTATCCCAGGGAGCTGAAGGTGTCCTCCTTCCTCCCCAGCGGTAGTGTGTAGCCCAGGGAGCCGAAAGTGTCGTCCTTCCTCCCCAGCGGCAGTGTGTACTCCAGGGAACTGAAGGTGTCGTCCTTCCTCCCCAGCGGCAGTGTATAGCCCAGGGAGCTGAAGGTGTCGTCCTCCCTCCCCAGCGGCAGTGTGTATCCCAGGGAGCTGAAGGTGTCATCCTTCCTCCCCCTCGGCAGAGTGTCCTGCAGGGAGCAGAGACCATAGGTCTTGCACCCCAGCCAGTTGGTCCCCCCCCATCACCAGCAGAGAGAGTCAGGGAGAGGAACTTGTCATTCCCTCTCCCCAGCAGCAGAAAGTGGGTAAGGGAGATGAACTCGTTACCACCTCTCCCCAGCGGAAGCTTACTTCACAAAGGGGAGACCCTATCCTCCCAGATGGGGCAGATGAGGCAGTCGGTCTCGGCCCCCAGCAGCAGGACAATATATTGAAAGGGGAGACAGTCGGTCCCCTCCTCCACCAGCAGAGAGAGAGTCAGGGAGGGGAGCTTGTCATTCCCTCTTCCCAGCGACAAAAAGTGGGTACCCCCTCTCCCCAGCGGCAGCCTAGCCCACCAAGGGGAGATGATAAGCCCCACACCAGTGCAGATGGGACAGTGGTCTCTGCACATGCCTCACAGGGGCTAGGGACGGTCAATCCTGTCCCCCGGCAGCAGGGATGTTCATCCAAAGGGGAGATAGCCTGTCGTGCCCTCCAGCAGCAGTACCGGGTCCAGAGTGAGGAGCTTACTACACCATTCCCTCGACTGGGCTCCAACCAGGTTACTCACAGGGTAGCACTGGCAGCAGGGCAGAGTATCGCTGGTCTCTTCCCGCTCAGCAACCCACCGATCCGGAGCGCCAGTAAACCCCAGAGCCGAGGTGGAGCTCCTGGACATGGACAAGCGACCCACTACCCCAGGTGAAGTAACCTCTATTGTGGGTGGGCTGTACTGCTGATTGTGTTCTGTGGGTTAGTTGCGGGACTAACCAGGGCAATGACCGACAGGAGGTCAGATACCCTGTTAGTCTGGTTGGAAAAGGAGAGAAATGTGGCGAAACCGACCTCGCCACGTGTCCTTGGAGGGGGCTGCTTGCCCGCCTCTTGCCTGCTGACTATGGCCCCTGGGAGATTTAGCCCTTTAAATACAGTATTTGGGCATATTGTATTTTATTATATGTTGCTACCATGTGGCTAATGGAGTTTTGCCTCTGTCCTTGGAGATCATTGGATTACTTCCCAATTATCTCCAGGATAGAAGACTCTGTGGAACTGGTTTTGGGCAGAAAAGCCCAAAGCCTTTTGTCAACCTTTTGGGTAGTCATTTTTTTGTGTTATTTTTTTCACACACATTGTACTTTAGTCATGGATTCTTAGTTCCTGTTATGTGTTACTGACAAAGAACACCCCAATATATGTTCAGCAACATCTCCCGAGTACAACAGTGCCCCCAATGTACAGGTTTTATGGGTTTTTGCAAACTTACAGGGGTCAAATGTAGTGCTTTCCCCTATTCTATGTTTGCACATTAAAATTTGCCAGATTGGTTTGCTGGGCCTATGTTGCCTTTGAGACCGTATAGCAGCCCAGGAATGAAAATTAACCCCATCATGGCATACCATTTGTAAAAGTAGATAACCCACGGTATTCAAAATGGGATATGTCCGGTCTTTTGTAGTAGCCACTTAGCCACAAACAAACAAACACAAAAACTGCACTTATACTAGTGATTTCATTGCTGTGATAAGTTTTACTGATTTATAATACTCATATTTGTGTTCTGCGAAGTCTCCCGAGTATAACCATACCCCCCATGTACAGGTTTTATGGTGATTTGAAAAGGTACAGGGTCAATATATGGCTCGCCCAATTCAGTTTGCCAGATTGGTTTGCTGGGTCTGTGTTGCCTTTTGAGACCATATGATTGCCCAGGAATGTGAAATAACCCCATCATGGCATACCATTTTCAAATGTTGACAACCCAGGGTATTCCAAATGGGGTATTTCCAGTCTTGTGTAGTAGCCACTTAGTCACAAATGCTGGCCAAAGTTAGCATTTTTAGTTTTTATATATATATATATATATATATTATATATATATATATATATATATATATATATATATATATATACACACATATACAAACAAAGAGAGAAACCTTGCACTCCTACTTACATATTTAGTGACCCGGTGCTCGATTGCACTATTCAATATTTATAAAGGATAATCAACAGCTTGCTGTCCTGATGAAAGTTCCCTAGAGGAACTGAAACGTTGACATTTGGAATAAATAAGAAGTTTGTTTTTCTGCAAAACCTGGGAGTGCTGATTATCCTTTATAAATATACACACATATATATATATATATATATATATATATATATATATATATATATATATATATATGTGCGTGTGTGTGTGTGTGTATTTGTGTACGGCACATTTAGAGGAACGTATGGAATGATATGATGAAAGTTTAGTAAGAGCAAGTCAGTTGAGGTGTGCCGAAACTGACGTGAATACAATTTATGCAGAACTGTAGATTCGCCGCTAGCCAGGTAAGTCTCCTTACCAAGTTCATGATAGTAAGGGACTGAGAGCAGCCTTTGTTTATGATGTTACATGCCGTCAAGTTGTCAGAAAAACACCTGACTGATTGACCTCTCCATTCTTTACCCCATATGTGTGCAGCAGCAACGATCGGAAATATTTCAAATAGTGCTGAGGTGGTGTTAAAATTCTCTAGTGAGGTAGTCTCTAGTGGCCAAGAGTCGTACACCCAATCATTACCAAATATTGCTGCATAACCTATGGCACCCGATGCGTCAGTCCAATCTACCGGGGAATCGTCCGAAATGGGGAGAACGAATAGTGACCTGCCATTCCAAGAGGACAGGAATAGATGTCACATTTTTAAATCTGCTCTAGCTGGTTCGTCTAAGATAGCTGTGGAATCGTCGTCAGGGAGACCATGTAAGAGAGAGAGAATTCTGTAAATCAATTACCTCCCCTGTGGAATTATCCTCATAGCAAAATCAAAGGGACACTCCAGGCACCCAGACCACTTCTGCCCATTGGACTGGTCTGGGTGCCAACTCCAACTACTCTTAACCCTGCAAGTGTAATTATTGCAGCAATAATTACCTTGCAGGGTTTACTCCAAATCTAGTGGCTGTCTACTAGACAGCCACTAAAGGGCACTTCCTGGTTTCTAGCACAGGAAACCTGTGCAAGAGCATCGCTGGATGTCCTCACACTGTGTGAGGACCTCCAGCATTGCTCATTTCCCCATAGGAAAGCATTTGTAACGGCTACCCAGGTAGAGAGAGGGTATCTGCCGTTGGATACGTCCTTTTCCTTGCAAGCTGCTGTGGAGAAGTAAACCTGGCGTAATCCCATCCACGATATCCAAAGCGAGAGTCAGGTTCAGCTGTAACAGGAGCAGAATAATATTCCCAAATAATCCCCTTCCAAGAACGAGACAAGGCTACGTTTTGAAGGGTCAAGAAGAACTGAGGACTGGGACACCCAGCCTGCTTTTTATTAGGATAAGGTACACACAGGACACTCCCAGGGGGAGGATGAAAACAACCAATCATACACATGGTAACACCCCCACGTCTCCTCCCCTCAGATAAACACATAACATAATTATAACGTACAATATTTTACCCCAGTTCTGGATGTACCCCCTCATTCAGGGGAACAATATCCAAAAATCAGCCCATTCGAGTTCCAAAGTTTTGACCGACCGCACAGACCAACTAGCCGAAAATAGTTCCATGAGTTTTGGCCTTGCGGTCGGTCTCTGTTCGCACGGTAAAAAGGTACGAAAATCTTGCCATCCATTCGAATCTCGGGGTTCGCTGAAATCCCCATGGACGATTAAGTATAACTACCGAACGGTGGGACGTTCGGTAGTTTCCGTACGAATTTATGGAGGTCTGGAGGACTCAGCGGTGTATGCCTGTTTGCGTATCCGTTTTTAGTTCCATGCGGTTACAGGCAAACACCGCTGTTCGTGCGAAAGATGGCCGCGAACACGTGTAAAGTCCCGAAATGGCGGCCACCTATATTTTACACACGGAATTCGTACGGAATCATACGAACGGTTTTACTACCGAATCCCCCTATACTTTACACAGTGGATTCACTTAAACCATGCGAACAGAGGAAAATGAAATGAATAGATGATTAAGCTGTAATTCCCTTGCTTGCTTCACAGCCACCAGAGACTTGTAAGGATCTGTTACAGCATTGAAATGCATTTTTCAATGCTTTCCTTTGGGGAGCGCTAATGCGCATGCGCGTCATTGCCGCGCATGCGCATTATGTCTCCCCGGCCGGTGGGCGGGATCAGTCTCGCCCACCGGCCGACACAATGCAGAGGAGGAGCGGCGGCGGAGAAGGAAGCAGCGATGAGGGACATTGCTGCTGCCTCAGTTAAGTGACTGAAGGGGTTTTCACCCCTTCAGCAACCGGGGATTGGGGGGTGGGAGTTTCCCTTTAAGTGACCAGAGTAGTGACTGTAGCTCTTTCCTGGTGCAAGAGCCTTGTGAGGTGCAGATGTGGATGTATGTAAGAATTCTGTCTACTTTCTCTTGGGGCAGGCTAGCTTGCATAGAAACTGAATTGAGTGTTGTAACTGACCGTTTTGCTCACCAGAGGTTAAAAATCGTTTAGGCGATATTCCCCTTTCGAGATGCACCGACAGCTACTGTAAGCACCAATCTCCCAACCTGAAAACAATTCCCCCAATAACGAGACGACACTTTGTTTTGAGGGTTAAGCAGAATCTGACTGTACTGGCACATACAGTCTCTTTTATTCCCAATCCACAAACATAGTACAGCCCACAGGGTTTTACAGAACAACCAATCAATCCATACAATACACACAGACACTCCCACACAAAATCCTCCCCTCTGCCTGTGATATGATTACTGAACACAATGGGTAATCTCATTATCACAGGCAGAGGAATACAATTTTTACACAATATTTATAACTTTTAAAATATACATGCCATAAACATAAAATATACATTTTCAGAATCAGCATGCTTAAAATATACACATACTCAAAAATCAGGGCAATCAGTTCAGGGGTTAAAAAGTTAAGGGAAAGTCCTATTTGACCAAATGAAGTCAAGACTTCTCAGTACATGTATTCCTAAGTTGCTATGTGTGTCAAAAAATCACCAATTGTTTTATTTTTTAAAAAATTTGGCATAGATTGGTGGTAAATTGGTTGCAAGAAAAGAGTCAAAATACCCCAAGTTAGGTTGTCTTCTTTTAAAAAAATATATACATGTGAAGGGTTATCAGGGATTCCTGACAGATACCAGTGTTATAATGTAACTTGCGTTAATTTTGAGGAAAAATGTTTTGGAAATACCAAAGTGCTAAGAATATGTTTACATTGGGCATTTCTAAACTCAGGACAAAATTTAGAAACTATTTAGCATGGGTGTTTTTTGGCGGTTGTAGATGCGTAACAGAATGTGGGGGTCAAAGTTCGAAAAAGTTTATTTTATACTTTTTTTTTTATAGTAAATTATATGATGTAATGAAAATAATGGTATCTTTAGAAAGACCATTTAATGGGGAGAAAACCAGTATATAATATGTGTGGGTACAGTAATTGAACAAGAGGAAAATTATAGCTAAACACAAACACCGCCGAAATGTAAAAAGTTGAAAAACGGTCAGGGCACTAAGGGGTTAAAAACATTTTTTTTATATATGTGTTGGTGCAATAAATAAGAAAAATGCAAATTGCAATTAAACACAAACCGCAAAAATTCCTTGTGTCCTTAAAGGAACACTATAGTGTCAGAAATACACTCTAGGAAGCAAGGTGAATTGTCAGTGTTGGACTAATCCAAGAGGTTTGCCTTGACGTGGCAGGTTGGCTTACATCTAATAATTACTAAATAACCTCCATTTATTTAAATATGCATAGGGATTTGGGCTAGTGTGCAGGTAACTCCTTTTGTTTTTTGCTTGTTTTGTATGTATTGGGGCTGATGTGTGCTATGGTCGTTGCTGCCACACATGAGTGGTGGGAGTTTGAGCGCAGGAATTATTTTTGTGTATTTGTCTCTGGGCAATATCTGGGTGAACTTCTGGGTTTGTTAACTATGCAAATCCTAAATTTTAAACAGGATTTGTACTAGAAAATTAAAGGAACACTGTTACTGAGTAAACTAGCAGAAACTAAATACAGAGAAATGGATGCAGGTCTTCAGGAAATAAGAGGCCTTTATTTACATACCGATTGGGCCTCAGATGAACTCCTGTTCCAAAAATATCTGAGAGACAGAAAGCATGGTGTACAGGACTTTTGTTAACAGCATATCCCCTCCCATACAGTATAACCCCTCCTATATTCCTCAGACCAATCAGCACACAGGATATTCAGGATCTCCTTATATGGCAGACCACATGGCTTGTTGAAGACAAAGGAAATAAGTGCAATTTCAGTTCCTGCATTCCTGCACATGCTCAGTATACTGATGACTCATCCAACTGTTTGTAACCAGATAATAATTAGCCTATGCCATGTGGAGATTTCAGCCTAATACATTTTAACCATGCTGGATTCCCATCACATTCCCCCCTTTGATGCCTCACCACTAATGGAATCAGGCAGGGCAGAAAGAGACATACGAATATGATAAACACTACTCCTCCTACTAGTACCTTAATCCCTCCAAACTGCTCATACCAGCTTACAAACCAACTACTTGGGTTATACCCATTCCAGATCTGAGTTGGTACATGCGCAAGTTTAACCATGTGACTAGTAAGTTCAGCCACTGTCTGCAATCTAATAATACGGTTGAATATATACATTGGGGTTCTATAACCATAAGTACCATCTTCCGCCCAAGTAGCCGGTCCATAATAATTAATAATGCGTTGAGGAGGCTACTCATCATCTTCCCAGCTACCTATATTCAAAGATGCTCGCTTTTTTTTATGATTTACATCGTAAACCTTAACTCCCAAGATCTCTCCTGTCTCAATTGGCAACAAGAAGAAGGATGGTTTAAGCATACCTAATACACATGCCCCTTCCCAATCTTGTGGTAACTCCGAATATGCTTTCTTACCACAGATCCAATATAAATTTGCTGGGGCTTTCCAACTAGATGTAGCAGATAAATCAAACCATACCTCCTTTAAATGAGTGTAATTGGCAAACGGATTAGTAGATTCCGAGACATTTGAAGCTGACCACAAAGTAATATTTTTAGTATCGGCATTATAAGCTTTTTGTCCCAAGCAAGTTAGCTCACCTACAGACGTGTTATACATTGTCCCTTTCCTGGCTACACAAACATGACCTATAATGGAGGTTTTTAACCGCCATTCCGATTTACTTCTAGTACTTACTTGATGATCAGACTGAAAAGGTATCTGTTGTTCATATGTCTCAGAGCCAGGGTACAATATTTCCTTTGCCTCCCATGGCCACTGGTCTCCCATGTTAGTACCTCCACACACATAGCAATTAGTTACATTAAGACTACCTGCAATACTTTCAGCCAAATCAATAAATAGGTTCTTAACATTATGGGGAATTTTATCCTCAACACTCATCTCCTCATAAAAGGAATGAAAAACCTGATGAGTTTGAGTTGCCACTGTCTCAGTTTCAAGACCTACATATATTATTGTTCCTGGATCTACTCCTGTACCATATATTTGGAACCCAAAAATATTTCCAAATTTGTCAATAAAATGCTGGGGATTAGAGATGATCATATGGACCGGATTACATTCCATAGATTTACAATATGGTGTGGTAGGCAACCTTTGGATAATCATATCTTGATCCACTGTTTTTCCCCATGTTGCCCACCCTACACAAGACCAATAGGGACAAAAATTTAAATCTCTATTTGGGCAATCAGGATCAGTAGATCTTTTACTGGGACACAAATATTTATCATTAAACCCATAAGTTTGTTCCCATTTAAGATTACCACATACATTCCAAGGTTTTCTACTACCAGAAATCGCCTTACATGCATCAAATAGCAGAACACCCGTAGAATGTATGGTATTTATTACAGTTGTGTCCTATTTATCAAAGTTCCCTGGGAATTACTATTTCTAATTACCAACCAAATTGTACGGGGTTGGAATTGGGGATCGAAACATTTAGACTCTCCTGATATTAGCTTGCACACACTATAATCAATATCCAAATATCTATATTTAGATACAGATCCCTTACATTCATACTGTGAGTGCCATATGAGAGTTTGGGATATTTGGTTACCTGTTTTAGTAGTCTTAATGCCACTATCGCAATTCGGTATGTCTGTACTCTTACCTTCCTGAAAAATCATAAACATACTAAGACACATAATAAAACACATTATTCCTGAAATCCTAATTTTTCTTCGACCATGCGATGGCACCTCAGCTTCCCGAATGTGAGGGCTGCAAGGATGTTGTTCTTCTGATCCTCAATTTCCTTCACAGAGATTCCTTTGAGACACTCTGGCTATGAAACGTAGGCAGGTGGTCAGACTTTATTATGGCCGTCAAAACACCTACTTGTTGATATCTGTTATTCTAAATGTCCCAATATCTCCTCGTCACTCCGACTGAGTTGCACGCTTCAACCAGATCTTGCAAGGATTCTCACGATCTGGAGTAGCTTGCCAGGAATCTGCCGCTGGTTTAACCCTGGAGTGATGAATCCACAGAGTCACCTCTGCCACCTTTACAGCTGTTGGGGTAGATAAAAGAACAACATACAAAGGCTAACAGGATACACCCCAAGCTTTAACTCAGTATGTATCGGTCGGATATTACGGGCAAGTCCTGGAGGATTATTTTCTGCCCACAATCCTGGAATGTCAAATAAGATTCATCACGCTTAGGGTTTTACACTTGTCACTATGGAATAGAAGCACCAGTGTCTATCATAAAATAACTTCTCTTTCCCCTATTGCTACATCGACCATAGGCTCCGCTCGACCAAGGGGGATGGAGCCCGGTCGGTATCAATAGTCCTCCATAACAGTGTCAGCCAGACCCACAATATCTCTATCCTCTCTTTCTCTAGGTCTCTGCGTGGGTGGATAGTATCTGTCTCCTTGAACACTTCCTCTACTATTCCCACCATTCCCTCTAAAACTTCCTCGTCCTCTATAATTACCACTATAACCTCCTCGTACCCTTCTCTCTCCTTGTCTATCACCTTCAAAATGCTCTCTCTGTGGACACTTATTCTTCCAATGTCCCTCCTTTCTACAATACGCACATTGATTCCTACTTAACCCCTTAAGGACCAAACTTCTGGAATAAAAGGGAATCATGACATGTCACACATGTCATGTGTCCTTAAGGGGTTAAAGGTCCCTTGCTCAGCCTATTATCGTCTCCTCTATTCACTTCCCTTCCCTGTCTTTCTACACTTGAGATAGCTACCGCTAGTATATGTGCCTTTTTCCTCATCTTACATTCTTCCTCCCACTTTACCTCCGTCTCCTTATTCATATATACTTTATTTGCGATTTCCATTAACTGTGATATGGACATCCCTGCAAATCCCTCTATTTTCTATAATTTCCTTTTAATATCACCTTGGGCCTGGCTGACACATGCTAGATTAATCGTCCTGGCATTCTCAGGAGCCTCTGGATTAAGAGGAGTATACAATCTATATGACTCCAATAATATCTCATAAAAGGTACTAGGTGACTCATCAACCTTTTGCAACACCTCAGCCGTCTTTGACATATTAATTGCCTTCTTCCCTCCTGCCTTCATGCCAGCAATAATGGCTTCCCTATAAGCTCTTAATTGGAGCATATCAGCGCCATTCACATTCCAATTTGGATCGACATTTGGATACGGGCCGCTTCCTCAAGCGCTTTAATAGCCGCTTGATTAATCCGGGTCCTTTCCTCACAATTAAATAAAGTTAATAATAATTGCTGGCAATCGGCCCAGGTGGGATTATGTGTTTGTATGATTGAGGCAACCAAATCTGTCATTGCTTGAGGTTTGTCAGTATAGAGTCAAAGATGATGTAATATCAATGTAACTCCCGAAGAAAGTTAATTAAAGTCTAATGAAGCAGATAAACTTTAATTATGTGCTTATTTTATTATTGCTTATTTTAATCACTGTTCACCCTGATATCTAGGCTTGAATAAAGCTTTAGTTCTATGGTAAATTAAACATCTCAATTTGCATTTTAGTTAAGGGAATATTTTAAACAAAGCTGGGAGGGGCCCATCCAGTAACTAAAAAAGGATAAAAGTGTACTCTAGCATCTGTTCAGTAGTTTTTAGTGCTATTTCAATGATTATGGTTCAATGTTATTGCTGAGAATTATCTAATCCAATAAACTCAGTTACTATTGTTAAGAATTCTCCTCACAATTTAACTGTTAATAATATTCAATACTAAAATACAGTCCTACCAAAAAGGAAGTCTCTTTGTAAATTTAACCTATCAGTAGGGGTTGGTACAGAGGAGATTGAAACAAAAGTATTAGCTTGGGAGGAAGAGTGGGGGAATGGCTACTCTGGCTCTGGAGGATGAATAGGGGGTTGGTAATAAAATGCAAGGGGGGAGGTGTCCAAACTAGGTGAAATTAAGTCCTTAATTCTGACCACCATGTGGCTCCATTATTTCTCATGGCATAGTTTAATTTACCAAGGCAGTTTTTCAACAATCTGTTTCCAACAGTCAATATATAGAATTCCAGCCTACTAGTTACAGCCACATGTACACCCTGCACTAAATTTAAGTCAAGACTGCCACATGGAGGCCAATTTATTTGTATTTATTTTTTTTAACAAGACAAAGGACCAACAGCCTTATGAATCAGAAGGTGATTTCAACAGATCGTCTGATTCAAAAGCTGTACAAATATACACAGTTTTCAACAGTCACACCAATCTCCTCACCACATGACACAAACATACACACATGCACAGGATCCTCACACGCTCAACAATATCACGACGTCGCACACACGAAATTAAATCAAAAACCCACCAAAGACTATACACTTATCAAAGTAACTATTATTCAAACCATACAATTATCCACACTATTAATCCACATAAACTAACTGATCACATAACATTCCAACAATTTTGTCACTTCAGTCAGTGGTTATGGTACGGTTAGCAATAATTGCACAGTTAGATAATTATGGTGTTAGTTACATTATCAATTAGTAATAGTTAAGGGGTTACACATACAATGTTAAACAGTAATTTTAGTGTCGTTAATGTAATATCAGTGACTATGGTACTTTGAAGTAGTTATGGTATTTTTGAAGTAGTTATGGTATTATAAAATGGTTATGGTATTATAAAGTGGTTATAGTATTACAAAGTAGTTATAGTATTACAAAGTGGTTATGGTATTTTGAAGTAGTTATGGTAATTTTGAAGTAGGTATGGTATTATAAAATGGTTATGGTATTATAAAGTGGTTATAGTATTACAAAGTGGTTATGGTATTATAAAGTGGTTATAGTATTTTGAAGTAGTTATGGTATTTTTGAAGTAGTTATGGTATTATAAAATGGTTATGGTACAGTTTTAAAGTCACAGATCAGTTAGTAACAGTTAAGGTATTATACATATAACATAAAACAGCAATTGTTAGTAATTTTTACACAATGTCAGTGGTTAAAGTACATGTCAGTGGTTATGGTACCGTGCGCTATTTTACAATTATACACACTGTAACGGAGCTCCGTGTACTCCGACCGAGTACCCTCCGTTGATGGATGCTCCTAGCGCTCTCAGAGGACTCCAAGCACTGCAGACGACACCACAACCACCGCAGGCTCCACAACCGCCGTAGCTTAACTGGAGCCGCGCCGTCTTCCTTCCACCCTGGATCGGCTTCTGTCCTCCAGGACCGTGTGGGGAAGACCTCTCCTCCAGGAGAGCGTAACAGGAACAAGCTCTTAAAAGAGCTAAGTGATTGAAAGCTCAGGGGAATATGCAGAGCATAGCAATCCCCAGTGTGATATAGCAGTTCCCTCCAATAACGAGACATGGCTACGTATTGAGGGTCAGAAGAGGTCTGAGGTGCTGGGGCACCCAGCCTGGTTTTTATTACATGAGTACACATACAGGCCACACCCAGGGGGAGGCATAAAATAACCAATAGTATCACGGGTGCAACCCACACATCCCCTCCCCTTAGTGTGACACATAATCCCATTATACATACAGTAAAAATACAGTTTCCACACATACTCTGTAACTTTAAAACCATACATCACATTCACATAAAAATACATATCCTCAATCAATCCATTCAGGGGAACAACATATTAAAAAATGGCATGAATCAGACCAGGGGTTCAAAAGTTAGTAAAAGTATATTTTGGTCCCCCTGGCTGGCAGAAAAAACATCTCCACAATGCATCCTGGTTTCCTCCCTTCTGCCCTGGAGATAATTGGAGAAGTAATCCAATTATCCAGGACTAGAGGCAGACTCCATTAACCACATGGTTGCAAAACGACATAAAACACTTTAAAATACATAAAGTCACATTTTACACATAACACACAGACATTTCACATATCCCCAGATAGCTCAGGTCTGAGTGCACATTATTAGGTGAATGGCACTCAGACCAACCGAATACAGTTTAATCGCCATAGAGCCAAAGTCTTTAATCACACGAATAGGCTCCATGGCATTGCAATCTGGGTTACCACAGCTCACACAGGGCAAGTACCAAATGACCCCACTGTATTTAAAGGGCCAGGAGCAGTATACACAAATCCATTATGCCCAAATGTACGTTTTCCAGGGCAATACAGTCCAGGGCCATAGTCGCAGGGGAGGAGGCAGGCAAGCAGGCTTCTCCAGGACAAAGTGGCGAAGGGCACTTCGTCACACATCTCCCCTTTGGGGGAAAGACTAACAAGGCACCTGACCTTCTGTCGGTCACTGCCTCCGTTAGTCGATCCACCAACCCACAATAAATAGGTGCCAGAGTAGCCCACCCACAACAAACAGGTACAAGGGTGACCCACCCACAAGACACAATTACTGCACCTGGGTATTTGGCTGTGGTAATGAGGTAACACGCTGAGGGGACTTGAAGGGCAGAGGCCAGCGGCGCTCTGCCCTGATGCCAGCTCTTCTGCTGGGATAGCCTGCAAAACATCAGGCTCTGGACCAGGAACAAAGGTAGGGCAGAGGCCGACTGCACTCTGCCCAGCTGCCAGCTCTTCCGCTGGGGTAGCCTGCAGGACATCAGGCTCTGGACCAGAGACAAAGGTAGGGCAGAGGCCAACTGCACTCTGCCCAGCTGCCAGCTCTTCTGCTGGAGTACTGCGACCATAGTCCGGCTCAGTAGCCAAGGGAACATGGAAGTCAGTAAGGGTTAACATCACCTCTGTTAACCCTGGTGCCACGCTAGGAGTTAGCTGGGGAGGGGAATTTGTACTTACCCCCTCCTCCTGTTGTCCCGGTGAGGGCAGTTGGGGATCTGGACAGGCTGTCCAGCATCCCTGTAGGTCAGGCACAGAGACCACGGTCCCATCTGCGCCGTCCGGGAGATTGGTGTCTCCCCTTGTTAGGGTACGCTGCCGCTGGGGAGAGGGGGTGCTGTGCTCCTCTCCCTGAAACACAGGCTGCCGCTGGAGAGGGAGACCGCCTGTCTCCACTCCCGTAACATTATCCTGCTGCTGGAGAGAGGGACCAACTGTCTCTGCTCTCTGTAGGACACACTGCTGCTGGGGGGGAAGGATGACACCTTCGGCCCCCTGTAACTCACACTGCCGCTGGGGGGGAAGGACGATACCTTCGGCCCCCTGTAACTCACACTGCCGCTGGGGGGGAAGGACGACACCTTCGGCCCCCTGGGGTACACACTGACGCTGGGGGGGAAGGACGACACCTTCGGCCCCCTGGGGTACACATTGCCGCTGGGGAGGAAGGACGACACCTTCAGCTCCCTGGGGTTCACACTGCCACTGGGGGGGAAGGACGACACCTTCGGCCCCCTGGGGTACACACTGCCGCTGGAGATCTGGGTTGGTTGCCCAGCATCCCTGTAGGGCCGGTAGAGAGACCTCGGTCCCATCTCTACCTGCCATCTGGAGGTCATCGCCGGACCAGTCAGTGAGGTCTGGTTCTGCTTGTCGGGTAGGTTGGGGCTGCACGAAGCTGAGCAGGTGTTGGTAGTCCTGCTCCAGCTCCCACTCCCTTGTTACCAGGTGGGTCATGTCTTTTCTCACCTCGCGTTCGTCAGCCCAGACATACATGCCCATCCGGTAGTCGTAGATGTCCCAAAACCTAGACTCCTCCGTGCTGCCAAGATCAATGCTGTCCTCCAATGCATCCCATAATAGACCCGGGCCATCATAATCATCCCCCTCCGGTAAGTCGTGCTCGGCCGTCCATGGGGTAAGTCGAATGGTATGCCACCAGAGGGCCTGGTATGCGTTGTCTAGCCAGATCTCTCGCCGTACCAGGGTGTCTAGTCTGGTCACCCACTCATCCAGGGGCTGCTTTCCCAAAAGATACATCCGCATTGCCACACGCTTCTGTAGCCGCTGCTCATCACTGGGGAGACTCTCACCTCGCCGCCACTGGGCGTCTTCCAGGGCATCATACCAGAGTTCCTTTCTGTCTGCATCCCTGTAGTCCGCGGCCTCCTCCTCCTCCTCAACATGGAATGCTGTCTGAAAACTAGCTGATTCCATCCTGCTGTAGCCAGGGGCGCTGCGCAATGGCTAGCGTTGCCCTCAATTGTAACTCCAAACGTTACCAGTGTCTCTGAGCTGCTTTTCCTCGCACTAGGACGCCATCCCACCGCTGCCACCACTGTAACGGAGCTCCGTGTACTCCGACCGAGTACCCTCCGTTGATGGATGCTCAAAGCGCTCTCAGAGGACTCCAAGCACTGCAGACGACACCACAACCACCGCAGGCTCCACAACCGCCGTAGCTTAACTGGAGCCGCGCCGTCTTCCTTCCACCCTGGATCGGCTTCTGTCCTCCAGGACCGTGTGGGGAAGGCCTCTCCTCCAGGAGAGCGTAACAGGAACAAGCTCTTAAAAGAGCTAAGTGATTGAAAGCTCAGGGGAATATGCAGAGCATAGTAATCCCCAGTGTGATATAGCAGTTCCCTCCAATAACGAGACAAGGCTACGTATTGAGGGTCAGAAGAGGTCTGAGGTGCTGGGGCACCCAGCCTGGTTTTTATTACATGAGTACACATACAGGCCACACCCAGGGGGAGGCATAAAATAACCAATAGTATCACGGGTGCAACCCACACATCCCCTCCCCTTAGTGTGACACATAATCCCATTATACATACAGTAAAAATACAGTTTCCACACATACTCTGTAACTTTAAAACCATACATCACATTCACATAAAAATACATATCCTCAATCAATCCATTCAGGGGAACAATATATTAAAAAATGGCATGAATCAGACCAGGGGTTCAAAAGTTAGTAAAAGTATCTTTTGTTCCCCCTGGCTGGCAGAAAAAACATCCCCACAATGCATCCTGGTTTCCTCCCTTCTGCCCTGGAGATAATTGGGGAAGTAATCCAATTATCCAGGACTAGAGGCAGACTCGATTAACCACATGGTTGCAAAACGACATAAAACACTTTAAAATACATAAAGTCACATTTTACACATAACACACAGACATTTCACATATCCCCAGATAGCTCAGGTCTGAGTGCACATTATTAGGTGAATGGCACTCAGACCAACCGAATACAGTTTAATCGCCATAGAGCCAAAGTCTTTAATCACACGAATAGGCTCCATGGCATTGCTATCTGGGTTACCACAGCTCACACAGGGCAAGTACCAAATGACCCCACTGTATTTAAAGGGCCAGGAGCAGTATACAAAAATCCATTATGCCCAAATGTACGTTTTCCAGGGCAATACAGTGCCATAGTCGCAGGGGAGGAGGCAGGCAAGCAGGCTTCTCCAGGACCAAGTGGCGAAGGGCACTTCGTCACACACACAATTTACACTCCCACTAGACGGCAGAGCTCTAGCTTTCTATCAGGACATACAATTTAACCAATTCACCAACTACAGTATATTTAACAACATTTACAATAATCCCAACTACTCTAACTGGCCAGCACCTCGAGAGCTTTCAATCTATTTGTACACCAGAGATTCGATAAGTCTTCGCTGCCCAGACACCACATATAGCGAACTAGAGGGCAGAATTTACACCAATACCCTTTTAGTCTAATACACTATCAATAATCTAGTGGCTGGATTTACAAACAAGCACACTTAGTCAAGATAGGGCGAGATCTAGCGGACGGAATATACACCAATATCCGCTTAGTCTCCCGGTCTTCCCTGACCTAGCAACCAAAATTTACACCTAGCATGCTAGTCAAGATAGGACACCGGATAGTATGTACACCAAGTTTCAGTCTGACCCAATACCACCTATATTAGACGGGCTGTCTACAGAGCGTCTAATGTCCAGATAAGTGTTGCGCCTTCACTTCTTCCTCCCAGACGGAAGGGGCAAATTCCAATAACCGGTTCCAAATATAAAAACCCTTGTGGGTCTACCGCTTACCTGTTATTTCCTGGCCTGGGTTCGCATTCAAACGACGGGGCACCCCAGTACTCACTGCGCAGAAGCCGATGATCTCCTGGACAAAAGGCCAGTGGCGCCGAGACGAAAGGAGGTCCACGCAGAGGTCCAGGGGTGCTGCCGTGGAGAACGTTGGTAAAAAGCTTTACCGTCTCAGATCTCTGCGCCAGCTTCCGTGCGATGAAAGTTTCCCGCCAATGCACCAATTATGTTACCGAGTAAACTAGCAGAAACCAAACACAGAGAAATGGATGCAGGTCTTCAGGAAATAAGAGGCCTTTATTTACATACCGATCGGGCCTCAGATGAACTCCTGTTCCAAAAATATCTGAGAGACAGAAAGCATGGTGTACAGGACTTTTGTTAACAGCATATCCCCTCCCATACAGAATAACCCCTCCTATATTCCTCAGACCAATCAGCACACAGGATATTCAGGATCTCCTTATATGGCAGACCACATGGCTTGTTGAAGACAAAGGAAATAAGTGCAATTTCAGTTCCTGCATTCCTGCACATGCTCAGTATACTGATGACTCATCTGTAACGGCTACCCAGGTAGTGAGAGGGTATCAGCCGTTGGTGCCGTCCTTTTCCCTGCAAGCTGCTGCATAAAAGTAAAGCTGGTATAATCCCATCCACGAGATCCAGAGGGAGAGTCAGGTTCAGCTGTAAAAAGAGCAGAGTAACAATCCAATATAATTCCCTTTCAAGAACGAGACGAGGCTACGTTTTGAAGGCTCAAGTAGAACTGAGTGCTGGAACACCCAGCCTGGTTTTTATTACAGTTGAGTACAAAAAGAACACACCCAGGGGGAGGCATAAACTCACCAATCATATACATGGTACAACCCCCACGTCCCCTCCCCTCAGATAAACATTTAACATAATTAACACATACAGTATTTTACCCAAGTTCTGGATGTACCCCAAAAACAGGGGGTACAGCTTTAAATCCGATATCCCCAGATAGCTCTCATTCAGGGGAACAACATATCCAAAAATCAGTCCATTCGGATAAATGGTTCGGGAGTTATAGGGTTCCAAAGTTTTGACCGCCTTTGCATATCCGTTTTTAGTTCCACGCGAGTAATGGCAAAACACCACTGTTCGTGCGCAAGGTGGCCGCGAACACGTGCAAAGTCCCAAAATGGCGGCCACCCAGACACTGAGACAAAGGGAATGTTTGAAAAGACACGAACGGTTTTAATACCGAATCCCAGCAAAGCAGTTAAATATATTCCAGGTGTCCATAGTCTCTGTACAGCCCAGTTAGAGCTAGAGTTAGCATAATACAAATCTATTATGCCCAAACATAGTTTTTGAAGGGCAATATGTCCCGGGGCCATGATCGCAGGGCAGGAGGTTAGCGATAAGCCCTCTCCAATGCCCAGTGGCAAATGGCAGTTTGTCACATCATCCAACTGTTTGTAACCAGATACTAATTAGCCTATGCCATGTGGAGATTTCAGCCTAATAAATTTTAACCATGCTGGATTCCCATCACAACACTATAGGTTCAGGAACACAAACGTGTATTCCTGACCCTATAGTGTTGAATCCGCCATTTAGGTGGCTTGAACCACCTCTAAAAAAAGGTGAAAACTAACTTTATTTTCAGTGCCACAAAGGTCGGATTTAAGGATAATATAAAATTCCTTTTATATTAGACTTTTTTAATATGTTGTATATGTTGATTATTTGATTTAGACAATCTTCCCCTTTTTGTCCACTTAAAGTATTGGGGATTAAATAATTGTTTTATCCTTAAATCATACTGCTATTTTAGTATGCATACCGTATTTTTCGCTCCATAAGACGCACTTTTTTCCCCCTCAAAAGTGAGGGGAAATGTCTGTGCGTCTTATGGAGCGAATATGAAGGTGTGCACATTGTGCACACTTCCTTTCAGTCCCGCCGGAAACCGGAACCTGAAATTGAAGTTCCAGCACTGCGGTGCGCGTTGTTAAGCCGGCCCACGCTACAAGACAGGTAAGTAATTATGGGACAAGGGGAGGGGAGAGGGGGTGCACTATGGGACAAGGGGAGGGGAGAGGGGAACACTATGGGAGGAGGCGGGGGAACACTGTGGGAGGAGGGGAGGGGTGAACACTGTGGGAGGGGTGAAGGGGGCAGCAGTAGGGGAGGAGGGGAGGGGGGAACACGAGGGGAGGGGGAACACTATGGGATGAGGGGGGAGAACACTATGGGAGGAGAGGAGGGGGAACACTATGGGATAAGGGGGGAGAACACTATTGGAGGGGAGGGGGGAGAACACTATTGGAGGGGATTGGGGGGAACACTATGGGAGGGGGGTAGAACACTATTGGAGGGGGAGAACACTATGGAGGGGAGGGGGGAACACTATGGGGGGAGAACACTATGGGAGGAGGGGAGGGGGGAACACTATGGAATGAGGGGGAGAACACTATGGGAGGAGGGGAGGGGGAATACTATGGGATGTGGGGGAGAACACTATGGGAGGAGGGGAGGGGGGAACACTATGGGATGAGGGGGAGAACACTATTGGAGAGGAGGGGGGGACACTATTGGAGGGGGAGAACACTATGGAGAGGAGGGGGGACACTATGGGAGGGGGGAACACTGTGGGATGAGGGGGAGAACACTATGGGAGGAGGGGAGGGGGGACACTATGGGATGAGGGGGAGAACACTATGGGAGGGGGAGGGGGAACACTATGGGATGAGGGGGAGAACACTATGGGAGGAGGGGAGGGGAGGGGAGGGGAGGGGAGGGGAGGGGGGAACACTATGGGATGAGAACACTATTGGACAAGGGGAGGAGGGGGTTAAAGAACACTTAGACAAGGGGATGGGGGTTAAAGAAATGGTTCGGGACAGGGGAGGAGGGGTTAAAAATCACTATGGGACAGAGGAAGGGGGGGTTAAAAATCACTATGGGATAGGGGAGGGGGGTTAAAGATCATTATGGGACAGGAGAGGGGAGTGGGTGGTAAGGAACACTATTGGACAGGGGAGAAAAAAAAATATTCTGAACAAACTTTCCCATAGTAAAAAACACTATGGGATAGTTTGTTCAAAATATTTTTTTTTCTGGGTTTCCTCCTCTAAAAACTAGGTGCGTCTTATGGTGTGGTGCGTCTTATGGAGCGAAAAATACGGTATATAAGGGAAGATTATCTGGACCATAGATATGTTTTTTACATACCGTATATAGTCGAGTATAAGCAGAGGCACCTAATTTTACCACAAAAAAATGGGAAAACGTGTTGACTCGAGTATAAGCCTAGGGTGGGAAATGAAGCAGCTACTGCTAAATTTCAAAATAAAAATAGATCCCAATAAAATTACATTAATTGAGGCATCAGTAGGTTAAATATTTTTGAATATTTATTTACAGTGTGTGTGTATATAATGAATGCAGTGTGTATTTGTGTAGTGTGTGTATAATGAATGCAGTGTGTGTGTTTGTGTAGTGTGTATATAATGAATGTAGTGTGTGTGTGTTTGTGTAGTGTGTATATAATGAATGCAGTGTGTGTTTGGGTAGTGTGTATGTATATAATGAATGCAGTGTTTTTCGTGTTTGGGTAGTGTGTATTTAATGAATGCAGTGTGTGTGCTTGTGTAGTGTGTTTGTGTATAATGAATGCAGAATGCGTGTTTGTGTGAATGCAGTGTGTGTGTGTGTGTGTGTTTGTGTAGTGTGTGTGTTTGTATATAATGAATGCAGTGTGTGTATGTAGTGTGTGTATATAATGAATGCAGTGTGTTTGTGTAGTGTGTATATAATGAATGCAGTGTGTGTGCTTGTGTAGTGTGTTTGTGTATAATGAATGCAGAATGTGTGTTTGTGTGAATGCAGTGTGTGTGTGTGTCTGCTTGTGTAGTGTGTGTAAACTGGGTGAACACATGGGCGGTTCGATCCGCCCCCTATTCGTCATCATTGAGCACACTTTGACCCTGTGCCTCACGGTCAGCAGACACATTCCAGCAAATTAGCAGCAGACCCTCCCTTCCACACCCTCCCACCTCCCTCCCAGCATCCATTTTAGATTCATTCTGAAGCTGCATGCTTAGTGAGAGGACGGAAAGTGTAGCTGCTGCTGATTAGATAGGGAAATTGATAGCTAGGCTAGGGTATTCAGTGTCCACTACAGTCCTGAAGGACTCATCTGATCTCTGCTGTAAGAACAGCACCCCAAAAAGCCCTTTTTAGGGCTAGAACATCAGTCTGCTTATTTTTTTTTGTGTAATGTAATTGCAGTTGCCTGCCTGCCTGCCAGCTTCTGTGTCAGGCTCACAGTGCATACTGTGCCCATTTGCCCAGTGCCACCACTCACTGGTGTCACAATAGCTTAAGCTTGACATTTAAAAAGAAAAACACTTTTCACTGTAATAAATTGAATAGCAGTTAGTTGTCTGCCAGCTTCTGTGTCAGGCTCAGTGGATACTGTGCCCATTTGCCCAGTCAGTGCCACCACTCATATCTGGTGTCTCTATAGCGTGCTTTTAAAAAGAAAAAAAGTTCTTTTTTTCTTTTTGCAGACCCCTGCTAGTGTACTTTGACAGTTGCCACTCATATCTGGTGTCTCTGTAGCGTGCTTTTACAAAGAAAAAAAGTTTTCCAGTGTAAGCTAATAGCAGTCAGTGTCCTTAAAGCGGGTGTGTCAGGCTTTCAGCGTGTGCCCTGCAGACCCCTGCCAGTGCACTTTAACAGTTGCCTCTCATATCTGGTGTCTCTATAGCGTGCTTTTACAAAGAAAAAAGTTTTCCAGTGTAAGCTAATAGCAGTCAGTGTCCTTAAAGCAGGTGTGTCAGGCCTTCAGCGTGTGCCCTGCAGACCCCTGCCAGTGTACTTTAACAGTTGCCTCTCATATCTGGTGTCTCTATAGCGTGCTTTTCCAAAGAAAAAAAGTTTTCCACTGTAAGCTAATAGCAGTCAGTGTCCTCAAAGCGGGTGTGTCAGGCCTTCAGCGTGTGCCCTGCAGACCCCTGCCAGTGTACAGTTGCATCTCATATCTGGTGTCTCTGTAGCGTGCTTTTACAAAGAAAAAAAGTTTTCCAGTGTAAGCTAATAGCAGTCAGTGTCCTTAAAGCGGGTGTGTCAGGCCTTCAGCGTGTGCCCTGCAGACCCCTGCCAGTGTACTTTGACAGTTGCCACTCATATCTGGTGTCTCTGTAGCGTGCTTTTACAAATAAATAAAGTTTTCCAGTGTAAGCTAATAGCAGTCAGTGTCCTCAAAGCGGGTGTGTCAGGCCTTCAGCATGTGCCCTGCAGACCCCTGCCAGTGTACGTTGACAGTTGCCACTCATATCTGGTGTCTCTATAGCGTGCTTTTACAAAGAAAAAAAGTTTTCCAGTGTATGCTAATAGCAGTCAGTGTCCTTAAAGCGGGTGTGTCAGGCCTGCAGTGTGTGCCCTGCAGACCCCTGCCAGTGTACGTTGACAGTTGCCACTCATATCTGGTGTCTCTATAGCGTGCTTTTACAAAGAAAAAAAGTTTTCCAGTGTAAGCTAATAGCATTCAGTGTCCTTAAAGCGGGTGTGTCAGGCCTTCAGCGTGTGCCCTGCAGACCCCTGCTAGTGTACTTTGACAGTTGCCACTCATATCTGGTGTCTCTGTAGCGTGCTTTTACAAAGAAAAAAAGTTTTCCAGTGTAAGCTAATAGCAGTCAGGGTCCTTAAAGCGGGTGTGTCAGGCCTTCAGCATGTGCCCTGCAGACCATTGCCAGTGTACTTTGACAGTTGCCACTCATATCTGGTGTCTCTGTAGCGTGCTTTTACAAAGAAAAAAAGTTTTCCAGTGTAAGCTAATAGCAGTCAGTGTCCTCAAAGCGGGTGTGTCAGGCCTTCAGCATGTGCCCTGCAGACCCCTGCCAGTGTACTTTGACAGTTGCCACTCATATCTGGTGTCTCTATAGCGTGATTTTACAAAGAAAAAAAATTTCGAGTGTATGCTAATAGCAGTCAGTGTCCTTAAAGCGGGTGTGTCAGGCCTGCAGTGTGCCCTGCAGACCCCTGCCAGTGTACGTTGACAGTTGCCACTCATATCTGGTGTCTCTATAGCGTGCTTTTACAAAGAAAAAAGTTTTCCAGTGTAAGCTAATAGCAGTCAGTGTCCTTAAAGCGGGTGTGTCAGGCCTTCAGCGTGTGCCCTGCAGACCCCTGCCAGTGTACTTTGACAGTTGCCACTCATATCTGGTGTCTCTATAGCGTGCTTTTACAAAGAAAAAAGTTTTCCAGTGTAAGCTAATAGCAGTCAGTGTCCTCAAAGCGGGTGTGTCAGGCCTTCAGCATGTGCCCTGCAGACCCCTGCCAGTGTACTTTGACAGTTGCCACTCATATCTGGTGTCTCTATAGCGTGATTTTACAAAGAAAATTTTTTTCCAGTGTAAGCTAATAGCAGTCAGTGTCCTTAAAGCGGGTGTGTCAGGCCTTCAGTGTGTGCCCTGCAGACCCCTGCCAGTGTACTTTGACAGTTGCCACTCATATCTGGTGTCTCTATAGCAAGATTTTACAAAGAAAAAAGTTTTCCAGTGTAAGCTAATAGCAGTCAGTGTCCTCAAAGCGGGTGTGTCAGGCCTTCAGCATGTGCCCTGCAGACCCCTGCCAGTGTACTTTGACAGTTGCCACTCATATCTGGTGTCTCTATAGCGTGCTTTTTGAAAGGGTTAATGCTGTCTTGGACTCAATTCCCTCAATTCTGAATCTCTCGGTCACCACATCAATTGACGGGAGAAACTTGCTCAGCAAATAACAGACACACGAAAGGTGCATGACAAGTTCTCAAATGCTTTACTGTGTAATGAGTATTTATGCAAATTTAAGTTACTTGAGTCATGAGATATGCCATACAGAATATAAGATTGATTACTTCCTTAAATATCACATGTTATTCTGACTGATAAGATAAGACCTTCTTTGAATATGTCTGCAAAGTATATCCTGGGCCAGACATCCTGAAATGTCGTATTTCCTATGGAATTGTATAGGTCTGTCACACTCAATCATCCTATACAATTGTATACTAAGCATAGTATCACATTGTCAGACATCCTAAAAGGAAAATGTCATTGTCCAAGTTTTGCCACTCAGCATATCTATGACGTACATTAAATTTTAGCATACAAAGCAAAAGTAGTTTAACAAGTCAGCAATAATGATAATACATCTTATAAAATGATATGAGAAATTAACTATCTAATATTTCTTACATTTCCCCTCTTTGAGCAAAATTACATTTGCTCATCTTATCAATAAAATCTTACCAGGACAGAGAAACTTCCACATGGTATTTTCAGGGGTGCTAGTCACTCCCTGCGGGACTTTCATTAATTTCTTCACCTCGATTCCCATGTGGTAATTCCTAAGGCCCAGTTTTAAAGATGGGTTGATACCCTCCAGTGGCAGAGAGGAGAATTTCCAATTGTTTCTGTTCTGCATTATGAATTAATTTCTGTATTCTCTTCCTCAATGTACAAGTAAGGTGGCAGTTATATAAAATCATACACAATAAAATTAGGACTACAATAACAAGAGGATAGAAGAATGATTTCATTATCTGGGATCCAGTAGGGGACCAACCAGTGAAAGCGTCATACCATTGATGGGCTAAATCATTCTGAATTTGTGAACTCACCTGAAGGAGTTCTCCTTTTAAGATATGTGTGGCTACCTGTGTATGTAGGTGCCCACCAGGTTAAATTTCTGGCAAAGAGATCATAAACTGGTACTGGTAATGTGTTAAATTGACAAGCTAATTTAACATCCTTTGATATATGACATAGTGTAAAATAGCATGAGCATGAAAAATATAAAACATTACCAGTTAACCATTCATTGCATTTAGTGGATTGGGTTTTTTAGAAGTAACCATTCATTATCTGTGTGGTTAAGCATTCTTCTAATCTTCTCTAATTTAAGAATCATTAGTGGGTTTTCTAATGCCAATCCTTGTTGTTGCATCCATAAATACCTGATGGCACAAATACTCCAATTACTTAGACCTGTTGTGAATTTCATAGTTGCAACAGTTAAGTTATCTAAATAATTATACATTGATTTATCTAAATCCAATCCTGTAACCTGTGATTTAACAACAGTTGGAGCCCAGTTTGCAGTAGCATGGAAACCAGTCCCTATATGCATACTGGCTGTGTTTAACTTATTCTTGAGGGTCTCCATATCTATAACTATTTAGTATACCCATAGTGGTTCCAGCACCTCCTAACAGTGTGTCATACCATTCCGTTTTCTGCCTTTTGTTTGCTGTGTTACATAATGTTACAAAAGGAGTAGTGATTTTTAATGACACATGTACAGCTTGTAAGAAGGCAGTTGTATTAACACATGTGGATGGAATAGGTGTGTGTGTGTGTCATTCATAATGACTAACATTTGTCCCCTTCTCCAATTAATGGTACCAGTTATATAATCATTATTAAAAGTAATACGGCCTCTGTTTATATTGATATGCAACCTTATTAATTTTCTTATAATATATATATATATCCCAAATCTGTTTAAGTGGTCTTCTTACCATCAGAACTTCTATTAAATAATGTGACACAGATATTAGTGTAATTAGCAACCTTAACTATGCACATTTCTGCGTTATAAGATCTAACAATTTTCCATGAACCTTTAAACAAACATAATGCATCGGTTTCATTAGCTATGGACACATTCCATATGGGTAACTGGTACTTATAAGAGTTACTATTTGTCCAATTCATCCAAATGCGTTCAGTGAACGAATGATTGCATATTACATGCTGATAGAAAGGTGGTGGAGAAAAGTTCTTGAGGGAGCGTGTGTGACGAAAGCTAGATGAGGGGCTAAGGCCTAATTGGGCTGGGGGTATTGAAGAATTGTTCATCGTGTCAAAGTCCTTTTCTCCAGAAACAAACAGGTTTTAACCTTGCCATTGACTTGTACTCATAATGGCATTCAAGGAACAATATCAGAGGGAGTATAACAACTCCAGAAAGCATAGCGCAAAACATAATCTTGGTCTCAGGTACGTATGATCCTCTCAATCTACGATATGGTGTGAAAGCCATGATGCTTCGCTAAGGGGAACTTCTTCTGTTTCCGAGCGAGGAGTGGTGTTGTCTTCCTTGGCTCCCCTCTTTGGACACAGCTTCACTCAGGATGCGTGAATTAAGATGTCATCGGAATCTGTGAGGACAGCGGTTCTGGTTACAGCAATCACAGTAGCAAGTGGTCCAAAAGGGTATCCTCCTTTGCTGGTTCTGTTCAGCTGACGGATATACACCTTGTCACCGGGCTGGTATGGATGAGTAGCTTCCTGTGAAGGTAAGGGAAAACTACGAAGAAACTTTGTCATACATACCATTCAGTTTTATCAACAATTCCTGTACATATTCTTGTATTAGCTGTAAATCCCCAGACATTATAACAAGCGGTTCCCTGGCTCAGGGTATGGGAAAAAGGTCATCCCATCAAAATCTCAAATGGAGATAATTTAGTCACCTTGTGGGGATTCATTCTTATATCAGCTAAAATAGCTGGTAGATATCTAGTCCAATTTACCCATGTTCCTGGGTAAATTCTGGGCTTTTCCTTAATAGTCCTATTCATCCTTTCAACTACCCCTGTACACTGTCGATGATAAGGTATATGAAACTTCCAGGTAACTTGCAAGAATTTAGCAAGTTCCTTGGTAACCTTACTGGCAAAAACCGAGCCATTATGAGAGCCAATACTGCAGAGAGCCGCCATACCTGGGAATAATTTCAGCAACAATAATCTTCACTACAGTCCTAGCATCTTCCCTAGATGTCACAAAGGCCATCATGCCATCTACTAAACTGATCAACTATGACCAGTAAGTATTCTTACCAATTTTGGATACATGAATAAAATCAATCTGTAAGTGTGTAAAAAGAGCAGCTGGAGGGGGCAAATGTCCGTGCTGTGATTTGTGTGGAATATTAGGATGTGTTCTCATACATGGTTCACACTATCTTACAAAAGACTGTTTGCTTCAATTATGCCTATTCTCACCTATTCTCCCCTCTTTAGAGAACAGATCATTCTGATCTTTCTCTAAACCTTGTTTAATCCAAACATTATGGCTGCAACTTCCTTTTGCCACTTTGTCAGCCAAGGCATTTCCTCTGGAAATGTCATCACTAATTATGAGGCTTAGATGGTATAGACACAGAGTCAGATGCAGAAATGAGAATAGCATGCAAAACAAACAGGACCAGAATTAACAAGACTATAGACAATAGACAGATTCTGGGTATTAAGAAAAAGAATCTCATAACCACTTAAGCGCTGGGCTGTCATGTGTTGTGTGGTGAGATTTGTTATCAGCTGAGTGACCTGGTGACTGGCATGAAGTTTTGTAGGATGCCCTAGTGTGATAGTAGTAGCAGTTTCAACAGCCATTGCACATGCTGTCAATGCTCTGAGACAACCGGCATACCCTGTGCTCAAGCTACTTTGGAAAAGAATGCTATGGGATGCATACCGCCTCCTTGCTCTTATGCACAGACCGCGGCCATGGTTTTACAGTTTGTCCTGAGCATACAAATAAAATGATTTACAATAGACAGGTAGTCCTAAAGCCGGGGCTTGTACAATAGCAACCTTGAGGGCAATATATGCAGCTATCATGTCTGGTGACCAACAGACATTTTCAGGGCTGTCAGAACGTACAGCCTTCCTTAGGATTGAGTCATAATGGGAGCATTCAAGGATCCACTGGCAGCAGTAATTAATCATGCCGAGGAAGGTGAGCAACTCCTTCCGAGTAGTGGGTGTAGGAATCCTCTGAATGACCTCAATACGTTTTGGACTCAATTGTCTGGTGCCTGAAGCCAGAACAAAACCTAAGTAATAAACCTTTGATTTACACAATTGCATTTTGTGTTTAACAACCTTGTGACCCACAGTTGCTGACAGTATCCACAGTGCTTGCCTCATAGCTAGGGCTACATAATAACAAATCATCATTTTGCAAAAGGACGGAACCAAGACCGGAGTCCATGTTTTTTAGAGTATGTTAGAGTACCAATGAATAAACAGCTGGGGAATCCACATAGCCTTGGGTAAGCGTGTCCAGGTAAACTGACAGCCTTCAAAAATTAAAATAAAAACCATAAGTAGCTGTGTCTCTTGATCAATAGGTATAGAAAAAATGCATTACTTAAATCAATAACAATGAAGCAAGTGGCATCATGTGAAATGGCTGTAATGAGGGATGTCACATCAGGGACAATGGGTGCAATGGGCACAATTATACCATTCAGGGCTCTAAAGTCCTGAACTAAGCGATATGCTGGCCAGTGGTGTTGGGAGTGGGTCTGGTGTTATTCTTATCTACCGGGCATATTTTGAGAATTGTGGGGTTGTTGGGGTATCTGGGGTTTCCTGGGGTGTGGACACTCATTCCTCCAGTGGCCATACTGGCCACAGTTAAAATAAGTGTTCCTTTCTATTCCTCCTTGGTTACCCCTGCCACTATAACCCTGATTTCCCTGTCTCCATCCCCTTGCCCCTCTTTGACCACCCCATCCACGGGCGTTATGTGCTCCATCCCATGTTCGCTCTCAGCCTGTGTAGGTGGACAGTGTTGCAATCCCTGAGCATAATAAGCAACCTTACTTCCTAAAAACCTTCTTAAGTCAAAACAACCTGCATTTTCCTTTTCTATAACCTTGGTAAGAAAATCTTAGCCACCCAAATTGGCCCAGTCTGAAATCAATTATTTCACAAGCAAAGAATACTGTGGCAACATATTACCAAGGCATGACTGCATTTTAAGGAGATCCATATCATCTCCAGACTTCAAACCTGCCTCATCCTTCCAACACAAATCATATTACCAATCTCTTCCTTCGCATCTTGCTTATATGCCAAAACAGTGAATATAGACTGCTTATTCTTCCATAATCTCAACATTTCAACTTCCACCTCATTCTACATTTTAGCACATCCTGCTGAAGTACTAAGCTCATAAACAACAATTAATTTCAAACCATATAACAGTATCTTTGTAGAAACACATAATCGGTACCCAGCAGATATGCCAATACAGAAATCACATTTATGGGCACGCAACTACACACTCTGTCTCCCTCCTAGGAAACACGGATAGACACAATATAAAATCAATCTTAAACTAACATCTCAAAATCTCCAATCCCATATAGCTATATCAGACCACAACTCCAACTATCCTCAGCCAAAACGCTAGTATTCAACAGCTAGTAAAACAGTTATTTGCTAGGTTATTTAGCTGGCATTCTTATCAGTATCACTAGACTGTAACAAACTGATTCACATATCATTTTAAAACAATACAGCAACATATAAATTAAACCACTTTCCAGTTAAACTTCACACTGCACACATTATCACAATCACCATTTACACAGAATAAACAGTTAGCAGCTGTAATCAGAACATATTTTTATGGTATACCAATATTAGATTAGATTCATTTTAGGGATTCTTATGTATACATTTTCTTAATTAACTTCATTACTTTACTCTACTATAGTATTGTATATAAAGAAAGGATCCATTTATATAGCGCGCTCATAACTCAACTATTTGTATAAAACTTCCATTAACTAATCTGAGATGCTTCTGCATCAACTTAAATCTTATAGAAATTGAACAAACATCTGGACCAGATTACACAGACATGGTTTCACCAGAATCTTTCAGAACTCTCAGAGACTTTAAAAAAAATATATATTCTATACCATGTTTAAAAGGCATGGCAAACCTTAGACCGGTCAGTCTCCAAGAGCCTTAGTACAACAGGTAGAAACCTTTGTCCATGATCTCTGATCCAGGCTATATACCACAATTTAAAATAACACATAATGTGAGACATAGAAGACACAAGCAGTAGTTATTGTACTGGATCATCTAAGGCATCTGTAGCAATAAAAAGGTTAGCTTACAGCACAAAATAAAGCATGTGTTGGACCGCTGAAAATTTAAAATGTTACTCTGTTATTTTCAAACAAAAATTATATTTAGTATGGATCCTTTGCAGCAAACACACAGGGCAGGGAAGATGTGCTGATTGGTGTTCTATACAATTAATCCCATATGGGGAATTAACTTTCAAATACTAATGAAGTGTCTCTTTTTTGTCTCGGTATAAAATATACTGAGCTCATTATTTAAACAATTTAACACATTTACACGTATCCCACTCTCATAGAAAGTGTAGTGGGCTTATGGTATTTAAAGCAACAATCATACCAGGCACACAGATCCCATGTGAAATAACTTACAATAAAACTTATACTTCTATGCGACAGAAAGAATAAAGCAAAAAGATTTAAGTAGGTCTATCAGGTACAACCTGTGAGTCATTTCTTTTCTAATACACAGTACTGCTATCTTGCAGAAAGATAAGTCCTGCGCTCACTCCCATCACTACTGGGCAGCAGCAAGGACTACAACACACATCATAAAAACAAAGAAAAACAAGTTACCTGCGTTCTCTCCTTAATCCCTATGTATTTTTAAAAACCTCCATTTGTTTAAAAGTACTGCTATTTTATATATACACATATACATATATACACATCTATACATATACATACATACATATATACATGTACACATATTGGTCACTCAGGACCTGAACTCACATTTCCCATACTGTTGACTCAGAGTGGGGACACTACTAACTTACCAAAGTGTGTCCCCAATATAGACAAACAATCACCCACAAAGAACACTTAAGACAAACAAAGGTGACCGGGAGAAAGAGAAGTTTGGGTTACACTTATAGATCTATAAACCGTGCTCCTCAGAACACCTATAGTCTTAATAAACCGGAGACCTCTTATGGTCTCAAAAACCTGTATCTACCTGAGATACCCTGTATCTATCTTAGATACTAACCTGGGTTACCAAGAACCCTATATATTTAGACCAAATGTCTAATAAACCGGAGACCTCTTATAGTCTCAATATAATAAACCGGAGACCTCTCATGGTCTCAATATAACTAGAGTCCTTACACCTTTCCTACTGGATACAGTCTTACTAAACCAAAGGGAATCATAGACAATCAGTGTCAATTAAGACACAAAAAGGCTACTTACCCAATGGTTTTGCTGTTTGCTGATCCCACTTCTAGACACCAAGCTGAAAGGGTTAATGCTGTCTTGGACTCAATTCCCTCAATTCTGAATCTCTCGGTCACCACATCAATTGACGGGAGAAACTTGCTCAGCAAATAACAGACACACGAAAGGTGCATGACAAGTTCTCAAATGCTTTACTGTGTAATGAGTATTTATGCAAATTTAAGTTACTTGAGTCATGAGATATGCCATACAGAATATAAGATTGATTACTTCCTTAAATATCACATGTTATTCTGACTGATAAGATAAGACCTTCTTTGAATATGTCTGCAAAGTATATCCTGGGCCAGACATCCTGAAATGTCGTATTTCCTATGGAATTGTATAGGTCTGTCACACTCAATCATCCTATACAATTGTATACTAAGCATAGTATCACATTGTCAGACATCCTAAAAGGAAAATGTCATTGTCCAAGTTTTGCCACTCAGCATATCTATGACGTACATTAAATTTTAGCATACAAAGCAAAAGTAGTTTAACAAGTCAGCAATAATGATAATACATCTTATAAAATGATATGAGAAATTAACTATCTAATATTTCTTACACTTTTACAAAGAAAAAAAGTTTTCCAGTGTAAGCTAATTGCAGTCAGTTTCCTTAAAGCGGGTGTGTCAGGACTTCAGCATGTGCCCTGCAGACCCCTGCTAGTGTACTTTGACAGTTGCCACTCATATCTGGTGTCTCTGTAGCGTGCTTTTACAAAGAAAAAAAGTTTTCCAGTGTAAGCTAATAGCACTCAGGGTCCTTAAAGCGGGTGTGTCAGGCCTTCAGCATGTGCCCTGCAGACCCCTGACAGTGTACTTTGACAGTTGCCACTCATATCTGGTGTCTCTGTAGCGTGCTTTTACAAAGAAAAAAAGTTTTCCAGTGTAAGCTAATAGCAGTCAGTGTCCTCAAAGCGGGTGTGTCAGGCCTTCAGCATGTGCCCTGCAGACCCCTGCCAGTGTACTTTGACAGTTGCCACTCATATCTGGTGTCTCTATAGCGTGCTTTTACAAAGAAAAAAGTTTTCCAGTGTAAGCTAATAGCAGTCAGTGTCCTCAAAGCGGGTGTGTCAGGCCTTCAGCGTGTGCCCTGCAGACCCCTGCCAGTGTAATTTGACAGTTGCATCTCATATCTGGTGTCTCTGTAGCGTGCTTTTACAAAGAAAAAAAGTTTTACAGTGTAAGCTAATAGCAGTCAGTGTCCTTAAAGCGGGTGTGTCAGGCCTTCAGCGTGTGCCCTGCAGACCCCTGCCAGTGTACTTTGACAGTTGCCACTCATATCTGGTGTCTCTGTAGCGTGCTTTTACAAAGAAAAAAAGTTTTCCAGTGTAAGCTAATAGCAGTCAGTGTCCTTAAAGCGGGTGTGTCAGGCCTTCAGCGTGTGCCCTGCAGACCCCTGCCAGTGTACTTTGACAGTTGCCACTCATATCTGGTGTCTCTGTAGCGTGCTTTTACAAAGAAATAAAGTTTTCCAGTGTAAGCTAATAGCAGTCAGTGTCCTCAAAGCGGGTGTGTCAGGCCTTCAGCATGTGCCCTGCAGACCCCTGCCAGTGTACTTTGACAGTTGCCACTCATATCTGGTGTCTCTATAGCGTGCTTTTACAAAGAAAGAAAGTTTTCCAGTGTAAGCTTATAGCAGTCAGTGTCCTTAAAGCGGGTGTGTCAGGCCTTCAGCATGTGCCCTGCAGACCCCTGCCAGTGTACTTTGACAGTTGCCACTCATATCTGGTGTCTCTGTAGCGTGCTTTTACAAAGAAAAAAAGTTTTCCAGTGTAAGCTAATAGCAGTCAGGGTCCTTAAAGCGGGTGTGTCAGGCCTTCAGCATGTGCCCTGCAGACCTCTGCCAGTGTACATTGACAGTTGCCACTCATATCTGGTGTCTCTGTAGCGTGCTTTTACAAAGAAAAAAGTTTTCCAGTGTAAGCTAATAGCAGTCAGTGTCCTTAAAGCGGGTGTGTCAGGCCTTCAGCATGTGCCCTGCAGACCTCTGCCAGTGTACATTGACAGTTGCCACTCATATCTGGTGTCTCGATAGCGTGCTTTCACAAAGAAAAAAAGTTTTCCAGTGTAAGCTAATAGCAGTCAGTGTCCTTAAAGCGGGTGTGTCAGGCCTTCAGCGTGTGCCCTGCAGACCCCTGCTAGTGTACTTTGACAGTTGCCACTCATATCTGGTGTCTCTGTAGCGTGCTTTTACAAAGAAAAAAAGTTTTCCAGTGTAAGCTAATAGCAGTCAGGGTCCTTAAAGCGGGTGTGTCAGGCCTTCAGCATGTGCCCTGCAGACCCTTGCCAGTGTACTTTGACAGTTGCCACTCATATCTGGTGTCTCTGTAGCGTGCTTTTACAAAGAAAAAAAATTTCCAGTGTATGCTAATAGCAGTCAGTGTCCTTAAAGCGGGTGTGTCAGGCCTGCAGTGTGTGCCCTGCAGACCCCTGCCAGTGTACGTTGACAGTTGCCACTCATATCTGGTGTCTCTATAGCATGCTTTTACAAAGAAAAAACGTTTTCCAGTGTAAGCTAATAGCAGTCAATGTCCTTAAAGCGGGTGTGTCAGGCCTTCAGCGTGTGCCCTGCAGACCCCTGCCAGTGTACTTTGACAGTTGCCACTCATATCTGGTGTCTCTATAGCGTGCTTTTACAAAGAAAAAAAGTTTTCCAGTGTAAGCTAATAGCAGTCAGTGTCCTTAAAGCGGGTGTGTCAGGCCTTCAGCGTGTGCCCTGCAGACCCCTGCCAGTGTACTTTGACAGTTGCCACTCATATCTGGTGTCTCTATAGCGTGCTTTTACAAAGAAAAAAGTTTTCCAGTGTAAGCTAATAGCAGTCAGTGTCCTCAAAGCGGGTGTGTCAGGCCTTCAGCATGTGCCCTGCAGACCCCTGCCAGTGTACTTTGACAGTTGCCACTCATATCTGGTGTCTCTATAGCGTGATTTTACAAAGAAAAAAAATTTCCAGTGTAAGCTAATAGCAGTCAGTGTCCTTAAAGCGGGTGTGTCAGGCCTTCAGTGTGTGCCCTGCAGACCCCTGCCAGTGTACTTTGACAGTTGACACTCTGTCAGGGTACCTGAGGCCTCTACCTCTAAGGGAGGTAGAGACTTGGTGGTGTATCCGTCCAGGCGAGCTGTTTCCTCCGTTCCTCGCGGTTCATCCAGTCACTTAAACACCGGCCGCGAGGAATCCACGTCCTTTTCTAGCAGGACGCTCAATACGTGACGTCATGACGCTAGCACGAGCAATCTGTCACTCAAGTGTCCGATATCCAATCGGTACTTGTCAGAGGCGTGATTTCCATCCAGAGCCAGGGTATTTAAGCTTACTCCTTACTTCAGCTCATTGCCCTGTCGTGGTTCTAGCTTGTCTAGTCACTCAGTGCTCTGGTATTCTAGTTTGCTCTATTGGTTTTGACTCGGCTCGTTGTACTACCCTGTTTCTCTGTTATCCCTTGACCCGGCTTGTCTCTCGCTTATCTGTCTTCTCGTTCCCTCGACCTCGGCTTGCCTCTGACTATTCTTTACTCTCGGTACGTTAGTCCGGCCATTCTAAGGCCCGGTATACGTACCTTTCCACTCTTTGTACTCTGCGTGTTGGATCCCTGTCCCGATCCTGACATTACGACAGGGCCAATGGATCCTGCAGGTACAAACAGTCAGCTTGGTTCTTCGGATCCCAGGTTTGACGCCATGGAACATAGGATGGATCAGATGGCTTTGGCACTACAGGCACTTTTGTCTCGTGCTAGTAATCCACCTGAGGAGACACGTACTCCTTCTATCTCTCCTGCAGTCTCAGGTCTAGAGGTAGCCACTGTAGGTGCTTCTTCCCGTATTACCCCACCAGTACGTTATGGCGGGTCACCGGAGAAGTGTCGTGGCTTTCTAAACCAAATTAGCATCCATTTCGAACTACAACCCCGCTCTTATCCTACAGATAGAGCAAAGGTTGGATTTATTATTACTCTGCTCATTGAAAAAGCTTTGAGATGGGCCAATCCTTTATGGGAGAATGATAATCCACTCGTCTATAATTATAATGCCTTTGTAGCTGCGTTTAGAAGAACTTTTGACCCTCCTGGCAGAAAGGTCAATGCAGCTAGATTAATGTTGCGCCTTAAACAGGATAATCGAACACTTGTGGATTATGCACTAGAGTTCAGATCCTTGGCGGCAGAAGTTAAGTGGAACGAACAGGCTTATATAGATGTGTTTCTGAATGGGTTATCAGATGTAATTCTTGACGAGGTCGCTACTAGAGAACTCCCTGAAAATTTGGAGGATTTAATTTCTTTTATATCTCGTATTGATGAACGCTTAAGAGAGAGGCAGAACACTCGAGATAGGACCCGTAGACCCTCCTTTAAACTAGCGCCTACCTTTCAAATCTCTGAGTTCGAAGACTTACGTATTCCTGAACCTATGCAGATAGGCAGTACTCATCTCACTGAAAGGGAGAGACAGTACAGGAGAAGGGAGGGTTTATGTATGTATTGTGGAGTCAGGGGTCATTTACGCCTAAATTGTCCCAATCGTTCGGGAAACGCTCGCACCTAAGTTCCTCTAGAGGACAGGCCTTGGGTGTTTCTACTTTGTCCTCTATTCACAACTACAAGGAGCTCAGGCTTGTGTTACCCGTTTCTTTAAAGTGGGAGAAGGGAGTAGTTAAGACTATGGCACTAATCGATTCTGGAGCTGCTGAGAGCTTTATAGATCAGGGTTTTGCTGCCAAGCATGCTATTCCATCCCAGTTAAAAGAGACACCTCTGGCTGTTGAGGCCATCGATGGTAGACCGTTACTTGAGCCTGTTATTTTTCATGAGACCATACCGATTAACTTGACTGTTGGCATCCTGCATAAAGAGGATATATCCTTGATGCTCATTTCTTCTCCGTCTATTCCCATAGTTCTGGGGTACTCCTGGCTGAGGAGACACAACCCTATTATTAATTGGGAATCAGGGGAGATAGTTTCATGGGGAGAGAATTGTCAAGAAAAATGCTTGCGGAAGGTCTTACCTCTTGGATTAACTAATACATCGAATACCTCTGACAATCCTACAGAGACACAAATCCCGCCTCAGTATCTAGATTTAAAGGCAGTATTTGACAAAAAGAAAGCCGATACCTTACCCCCACACAGGTCCTTTGATTGCAAAATTAACCTACTTCCTGGTACCATGCCTCCCAGAGGTCATGTATACCCATTATCTATAAAGGAGAACTCAGTCCTAGAGGAATATATTCACGAGAATTTAGACAAGGGATTCATCAGGAGGTCCTCCTCCCCTGCCGGGGCTGGATTTTTTTTTGTTAAAAAGAAAGATGGTTCTTTGAGACCTTGTATTGATTATCGAGGCTTGAATAAGATAACCATTAAAAATGCCTACCCGATTCCCTTGATCACCGAACTCTTCGATCGTTTGAAGGGCTCTACTATTTTCACCAAGTTAGACCTCAGAGGGGCATATAACTTGGTGAGAATCCAGCAGGGACATGAGTGGATGACGGCATTCAATACTCGATATGGCCACTATGAATATACTGTCATGCCTTTTGGGTTATGCAATGCGCCAGCAGTATTCCAAGATCTGATTAATGAGGTTCTTAGGGAATTTCAGCAAGAGTGCGTCATTGTATACCTAGATGATATACTCATTCATTCTAGTGACATTGAGATTCATCACAAACAAGTCAGGAGGGTTTTGCACAAGCTTCTCCAGCATGGCTTGTACTGCAAGTTGGAGAAATGTAGCTTTGATCAAACCCAGGTAACCTTTCTCGGCTATGTGATCTCTGGGGAGGGATTTAAGATGGATCCGGATAAGCTCCAATCCATTCTAGAGTGGCCTTTACCCACAGGTCTTAAAGCCATACAGAGATTTATTGGTTTTTCCAATTATTATAGGCGCTTTATTAAGGGCTATTCTTCCATTATTGCACCTATCACTAACATGACCAAACAGGGGGCTGACACTAAGAATTGGACTACTGAAGCTCTCCTTGCGTTCAAGACTCTCAAGGAGCTTTTCGCTTCCGCTCCAATTTTAGTTCACCCTGACACTTCTCTGCCATTTTTGCTCGAGGTAGACGCATCAGAGACTGGTTTAGGTGCTGTTCTATCTCAAAGGTTGGGTGTTGATAAGCCATTACATCCATGTGGATTTTTCTCTAAAAAATTGACCGGTACTGAAAGCAGGTATGACATTGGTGACAGAGAATTACTAGCGGTTATCAAGGCTTTGAAAGAATGGAGACATTTATTGGAAGGTACATTACATCCTGTTACCATCCTGACAGACCACAAAAACTTGTCCTATATCGGAGAGGCCAAGCGTCTGTCCTCCAGGCAGGCTCGTTGGTCGTTGTTTCTTACCCATTTCAATTACGTTCTGACTTACAGACCTGGGTCAAAGAATTCTAAAGCCGATGCGCTATCTCGCCAATATGAACCCTCTGCTTCAGTTGAACCACTTTTGTCTTCCATTGTACCCAAATGCAATATTATTGCTAATACCAGTCTCAAAATTCATTCCCCGCTACTTGACCAGATCTTGAAGTCACAACATCTAGCTCCCGGAAACACTCCTGAGGGAAGAAACTTTGTTCCTCCTGAACTTCAACTGGAGCTCTTACAGTGTTTTCATGAAAGTAAAATAGCTGGTCATCCTGGTATTCGCAAGACGTACTCTCTGATATCCAAGGATTTCTGGTGGCCTTCACTTCGTAAGGATATTGAGGAGTTCGTCGCAGCTTGTGAGACTTGTGCCAAGACTAAACTATCTCATGCATCCCCATGTGGCCTGTTACATCCCTTGGACATTCCTGAGAAACCTTGGTCCTGTTTGTCCATTGACTTTATCGTTGATTTGCCTGCTTCCAAAAGACAGACTGTTATCCTCACGGTGGTGGATAGATTTACTAAGATGGCCCATTTCGTGCCTTTACCTAAACTTCCGACTTCTCCTGAATTGGCGGAGATTTTTGCGAGAGAAGTTTTTCGCCTACATGGGATTCCTTCAGAGATTGTTTCTGATAGAGGTTCTCAATTTGTCTCACGTTTCTGGAGATCCTTTTGTTCTCAAATGGGCATCAAATTGAACTTTTCCTCTGCCTATCACCCTCAGTCTAACGGAGCTGCTGAACGTACTAATCAAAAGATCGAACAGTATCTGCGTTGCTTTGTTTCCGAACACCAGGACGATTGGGTCGGTCTGATTCCTTGGGCGGAGTTCGCACACAATAACCTTGTTTGCGATTCAACTCGCTCTAGCCCTTTCTTCATGAACTATGGCTTTCATCCTTCGATTTTTCCTTCGGTTTCCTCTTCTCAGGGGATACCGTCGGTTGATGATCATGTCGCCAACCTGAAGAAACTATGGGATCAGACTCGACAAATTCTATTACATAGTTCCTCGCTGTTCAAGAAACACGCTGACAAACATAGAAGAGCGGCTCCTGTTTTTGTTCCTGGGGATAGGGTATGGTTGAGTACTAAGAATATTCGCCTGAAAGTTCCGTCCATGAAATTTGCTCCTCGCTACATAGGCCCTTACAGGGTTCTCACTCGTATCAATCCAGTTGCGTATCGCCTTGCTCTGCCACCTGCCTTACGCATTCCTAACTCTTTTCATGTCTCCTTGTTGAAACCCCTCATTTGCAACAAATTCTCCTCTAAGGTCTCCTCGCCTCGTCCTGTTCAGGTGGAGGGTCGGGAGGAGTACGAGGTCAGCTCCATCATTGACTCCAGAATTTCAAGGGGAAAATTGCAATATCTGGTCAACTGGAGGGGATATGGTCCTGAGGAGAGGAGTTGGGTACCTCAGGAGGACGTCCATGCTTCTCGCCTTCGCAGAGCATTTCACCTTCGCTTCCCATCTCGCCCCGGTTCATTCCGCCCGGTGGGCGTATCTGAGAGGGGGGGTACTGTCAGGGTACCTGAGGCCTCTACCTCTAAGGGAGGTAGAGACTTGGTGGTGTATCCGTCCAGGCGAGCTGTTTCCTCCGTTCCTCGCGGTTCATCCAGTCACTTAAACACCGGCCGCGAGGAATCCACGTCCTTTTCTAGCAGGACGCTCAATACGTGACGTCATGACGCTAGCACGAGCAATCTGTCACTCAAGTGTCCGATATCCAATCGGTACTTGTCAGAGGCGTGATTTCCATCCAGAGCCAGGGTATTTAAGCTTACTCCTTACTTCAGCTCATTGCCCTGTCGTGGTTCTAGCTTGTCTAGTCACTCAGTGCTCTGGTATTCTAGTTTGCTCTATTGGTTTTGACTCGGCTCGTTGTACTACCCTGTTTCTCTGTTATCCCTTGACCCGGCTTGTCTCTCGCTTATCTGTCTTCTCGTTCCCTCGACCTCGGCTTGCCTCTGACTATTCTTTACTCTCGGTACGTTAGTCCGGCCATTCTAAGGCCCGGTATACGTACCTTTCCACTCTTTGTACTCTGCGTGTTGGATCCCTGTCCCGATCCTGACACACTCATATCTGGTGTCTCTATAGCGTGATTTTACAAAGAAAAAAGTTTTCCAGTGTAAGCTAATAGCAGTCAGTATCCTCAAAGCGGGTGTGTCAGGCCTTCAGCATGTGCCCTGCAGACCCCTGCCAGTGTACTTTGACAGTTGCCACTCATATCTGGTGTCTCTATAGCGTGCTTTTACAAAGAAAAAAAGTTTTCCAGTGTAAGCTAATTGCAGTCAGTTTCCTTAAAGCGGGTGTGTCAGGACTTCAGCATGTGCCCTGCAGACCCCTGCTAGTGTACTTTGACAGTTGCCACTCATATCTGGTGTCTCTGTAGCGTGCTTTTACAAAGAAAAAAAGTTTTCCAGTGTAAGCTAATAGCACTCAGGGTCCTTAAAGCGGGTGTGTCAGGCCTTCAGCATGTGCCCTGCAGACCCCTGACAGTGTACTTTGACAGTTGCCACTCATATCTGGTGTCTCTGTAGCGTGCTTTTACAAAGAAAAAAAGCACTCCAGTGTAAGCTAATAGCAGTCAGTGTCTTCAAAGCGGGTGTGTCAGGCCTTCAGCATGTGCCCTGCAGACCCCTGCCAGTGTACTTTGACAGTTGCCACTCATATCTGGTGTCTCTATAGCGTGCTTTTACAAAGAAAAAAAGTTTTCCAGTGTAAGCTAATAGCAGTCAGTGTCCTTAAAGCGGGTGTGTCAGGCCTTCAGCATGTGCCCTGCAGACCCTTGCCAGTGTACTTTGACAGTTGCCACTCATATCTGGTGTCTCTGTAGCGTGCTTTTACAAAGAAAAAAAATTTCCAGTGTATGCTAATAGCAGTCAGTGTCCTTAAAGCGGGTGTGTCAGGCCTGCAGTGTGTGCCCTGCAGACCCCTGCCAGTGTACGTTGACAGTTGCCACTCATATCTGGTGTCTCTATAGCGTGCTTTTACAAAGAAAAAACGTTTTCCAGTGTAAGCTAATAGCAGTCAATGTCCTTAAAGCGGGTGTGTCAGGCCTTCAGCGTGTGCCCTGCAGACCCCTGCCAGTGTACTTTGACAGTTGCCACTCATATCTGGTGTCTCTATAGCGTGCTTTTACAAAGAAAAAAAGTTTTCCAGTGTAAGCTAATAGCAGTCAGTGTCCTTAAAGCGGGTGTGTCAGGCCTTCAGCGTGTGCCCTGCAGACCCCTGCCAGTGTACTTTGACAGTTGCCACTCATATCTGGTATCTCTATAGCGTGCTTTTACAAAGAAAAAAGTTTTCCAGTGTAAGCTAATAGCAGTCAGTGTCCTTAAAGCGGGTGTGTCAGGCCTTCAGCGTGTGCCCTGCAGACCCCTGCCAGTGTACTTTGACAGTTGCCACTCATATCTGGTGTCTCTATAGCGTGCTTTTACAAAGAAAAAAAGTTTTCCAGTGTCAGCTAATTGCAGTCAGTTTCCTTAAAGCGGGTGTGTCAGGACTTCAGCATGTGCCCTGCAGACCCCTGCTAGTGTACTTTGACAGTTGCCACTCATATCTGGTGTCTCTGTAGCGTGCTTTTACAAAGAAAAAAAGTTTTCCAGTGTAAGCTAATAGCACTCAGGGTCCTTAAAGCGGGTGTGTCAGGCCTTCAGCATGTGCCCTGCAGACCCCTGACAGTGTACTTTGACAGTTGCCACTCATATCTGGTGTCTCTGTAGCGTGCTTTTACAAAGAAAAAAAGTTTTCCAGTGTAAGCTAATAGCAGTCAGTGTCTTCAAAGCGGGTGTGTCAGGCCTTCAGCATGTGCCCTGCAGACCCCTGCCAGTGTACTTTGACAGTTGCCACTCATATCTGGTGTCTCTATAGCGTGCTTTTACAAAGAAAAAAGTTTTCCAGTGTAAGCTAATAGCAGTCAGTGTCCTCAAAGCGGGTGTGTCAGGCCTTCAGCATGTGCCCTGCAGACCCCTGCCAGTGTACTTTGACAGTTGCCACTCATATCTAGTGTCTCTATAGCGTGCTTTTACAAAGAAAAAATGTTTTCCAGTGTAAGCTAATAGCAGTCAGTGTCCTTAAAGCGGGTGTGTCAGGCCTTCAGCATGTGCCCTGCAGACCCCTGCCAGTGTACTTTGACAGTTGCCACTCATATCTGGTGTCTCTATAGCGTGCTTTTACAAAGAAAGAAAGTTTTCCAGTGTAAGCTAATAGCAGTCAGTGTCCTTAAAGCGGGTGTGTCAGGCCTTCAGCATGTGCCCTGCAGACCCCTGCTAGTGTACTTTGACAGTTGCCACTCATATCTGGTGTCTCTGTAGCGTGCTTTTACAAAGAAAAAAAGTTTTCCAGTGTAAGCTAATAGCAGTCAGGGTCCTTAAAGCGGGTGTGTCAGGCCTTCAGCATGTGCCCTGCAGACCTCTGCCAGTGTACTTTGACAGTTGCCACTCATATCTGGTGTCTCTGTAGCGTGCTTTTACAAAGAAAAAAGTTTTCCAGTGTAAGCTAATAGCAGTCAGTGTCCTCAAAGCGGGTGTGTCAGGCCTTCAGCATGTGCCCTGCAGACCCCTGCCAGTGTACTTTGACAGTTGCCACTCATATCTGGTGTCTCTATAGCGTGATTTTACAAAGAAAAAAAATTTCCAGTGTATGCTAATAGCAGTCAGTGTCCTTAAAGCGGGTGTGTCAGGCCTGCAGTGTGTGCCCTGCAGACCCCTGCCAGTGTACGTTGACAGTTGCCACTTATATCTGGTGTCTCTATAGCGTGCTTTTACAAAGAAAAAAAGTTTTCCAGTGTAAGCTAATAGCATTCAGTGTCCTTAAAGCGGGTGTGTCAGGCCTTCAGCGTGTGACCTGCAGACCCCTGCTAGTGTACTTTGACAGTTGCCACTCATATCTGGTGTCTCTGTAGCGTGCTTTTACAAAGAAAAAAAGTTTTCCAGTGTAAGCTAATAGCAGTCAGGGTCCTTAAAGCGGGTGTGTCAGGCCTTCAGCATGTGCCCTGCAGACCATTGCCAGTGTACTTTGACAGTTGCCACTCATATCTGGTGTCTCTGTAGCGTGCTTTTACAAAGAAAAAAAGTTTTCCAGTGTAAGCTAATAGCAGTCAGTGTCCTCAAAGCGGGTGTGTCAGGCCTTCAGCATGTGCCCTGCAGACCCCTGCCAGTGTACTTTGACAGTTGCCACTCATATCTGGTGTCTCTATAGCGTGATTTTACAAAGAAAAAAAATTTCCAGTGTAAGCTAATAGCAGTCAGTGTCCTTAAAGCGGGTGTGTCAGGCCTTCAGTGTGTGCCCTGCAGACCCCTGCCAGTGTACTTTGACAGTTGCCACTCATATCTGGTGTCTCTATAGCGTGATTTTACAAAGAAAAAAGTTTTCCAGTGTAAGCTAATAGCAGTCAGTGTCCTCAAAGCGGGTGTGTCAGGCCTTCAGCATGTGCCCTGCAGACCCCTGCCAGTGTACTTTGACAGTTGCCACTCATATCTGGTGTCTCTATAGCGTGCTTTTACAAAGAAAAAAAGTTTTCCAGTGTAAGCTAATTGCAGTCAGTTTCCTTAAAGCGGGTGTGTCAGGACTTCAGCATGTGCCCTGCAGACCCCTGCTAGTGTACTTTGACAGTTGCCACTCATATCTGGTGTCTCTGTAGCGTGCTTTTACAAAGAAAAAAAGTTTTCCAGTGTAAGCTAATAGCAGTCAGGGTCCTTAAAGCGGGTGTGTCAGGCCTTCAGCATGTGCCCTGCAGACCTCTGCCAGTGTACTTTGACAGTTGCCACTCATATCTGGTGTCTCTGTAGCGTGCTTTTACAAAGAAAAAAGTTTTCCAGTGTAAGCTAATAGCAGTCAGTGTCCTCAAAGCGGGTGTGTCAGGCCTTCAGCATGTGCCCTGCAGACCCCTGCCAGTGTACTTTGACAGTTGCCACTCATATCTGGTGTCTCTATAGCGTGATTTTACAAAGAAAAAAGTTTTCCAGTGTAAGCTAATAGCAGTCAGTGTCCTCAAAGCGGGTGTGTCAGGCCTTCAGCATGTGCCCTGCAGACCCCTACCAGTGTACTTTGACAGTTGCCACTCATATCTGGTGTCTCTATAGCGTGCTTTTACAAAGAAAAAAAGTTTTCCAGTGTAAGCTAATTGCAGTCAGTTTCCTTAAAGCGGGTGTGTCAGGACTTCAGCATGTGCCCTGCAGACCCCTGCTAGTGTACTTTGACAGTTGCCACTCATATCTGGTGTCTCTGTAGCGTGCTTTTACAAAGAAAAAAAGTTTTCCAGTGTAAGCTAATAGCACTCAGGGTCCTTAAAGCGGGTGTGTCAGGCCTTCAGCATGTGCCCTGCAGACCCCTGACAGTGTACTTTGACAGTTGCCACTCATATCTGGTGTCTCTGTAGCGTGCTTTTACAAAGAAAAAAAGTTTTCCAGTGTAAGCTAATAGCAGTCAGTGTCCTCAAAGCGGGTGTGTCAGGCCTTCAGCATGTGCCCTGCAGACCCCTGCCAGTGTACTTTGACAGTTGCCACTCATATCTGGTGTCTCTATAGCGTGCTTTTACAAAGAAAAAAGTTTTCCAGTGTAAGCTAATAGCAGTCAGTGTCCTCAAAGCGGGTGTGTCAGGCCTTCAGCGTGTGCCCTGCAGACCCCTGCCAGTGTAATTTGACAGTTGCATCTCATATCTGGTGTCTCTGTAGCGTGCTTTTACAAAGAAAAAAAGTTTTACAGTGTAAGCTAATAGCAGTCAGTGTCCTTAAAGCGGGTGTGTCAGGCCTTCAGCGTGTGCCCTGCAGACCCCTGCCAGTGTACTTTGACAGTTGCCACTCATATCTGGTGTCTCTGTAGCGTGCTTTTACAAAGAAAAAAAGTTTTCCAGTGTAAGCTAATAGCAGTCAGTGTCCTTAAAGCGGGTGTGTCAGGCCTTCAGCGTGTGCCCTGCAGACCCCTGCCAGTGTACTTTGACAGTTGCCACTCATATCTGGTGTCTCTGTAGCGTGCTTTTACAAAGAAAAAAAGTTTTCCAGTGTAAGCTAATAGCAGTCAGGGTCCTTAAAGCGGGTGTGTCAGGCCTTCAGCATGTGCCCTGCAGACCTCTGCCAGTGTACTTTGACAGTTGCCACTCATATCTGGTGTCTCTGTAGCGTGCTTTTACAAAGAAAAAAGTTTTCCAGTGTAAGCTAATAGCAGTCAGTGTCCTCAAAGCGGGTGTGTCAGGCCTGCAGTGTGTGCCCTGCAGACCCCTGCCAGTGTACGTTGACAGTTGCCACTCATATCTGGTGTCTCGATAGCGTGCTTTCACAAAGAAAAAAAGTTTTCCAGTGTAAGCTAATAGCAGTCAGTGTCCTTAAAGCGGGTGTGTCAGGCCTTCAGCGTGTGCCCTGCAGACCCCTGCTAGTGTACTTTGACAGTTGCCACTCATATCTGGTGTCTCTGTAGCGTGCTTTTACAAAGAAAAAAAGTTTTCCAGTGTAAGCTAATAGCAGTCAGGGTCCTTAAAGCGGGTGTGTCAGGCCTTCAGCATGTGCCCTGCAGACCCTTGCCAGTGTACTTTGACAGTTGCCACTCATATCTGGTGTCTCTGTAGCGTGCTTTTACAAAGAAATTTTTTTTCCAGTGTATGCTAATAGCAGTCAGTGTCCTTAAAGCGGGTGTGTCAGGCCTGCAGTGTGTGCCCTGCAGACCCCTGCCAGTGTACGTTGACAGTTGCCACTCATATCTGGTGTCTCTATAGCGTGCTTTTACAAAGAAAAAACGTTTTCCAGTGTAAGCTAATAGCAGTCAATGTCCTTAAAGCGGGTGTGTCAGGCCTTCAGCGTGTGCCCTGCAGACCCCTGGCAGTGTACTTTGACAGTTGCCACTCATATCTGGTGTCTCTATAGCGTGCTTTTACAAAGAAAAAAAGTTTTCCAGTGTAAGCTAATAGCAGTCAGTGTCCTTAAAGCGGGTGTGTCAGGCCTTCAGCGTGTGCCCTGCAGACCCCTGCCAGTGTACTTTGACAGTTGCCACTCATATCTGGTGTCTCTATAGCGTGCTTTTACAAAGAAAAAAGTTTTCCAGTGTAAGCTAATAGCAGTCAGTGTCCTCAAAGCGGGTGTGTCAGGCCTTCAGCATGTGCCCTGCAGACCCCTGCCAGTGTACTTTGACAGTTGCCACTCATATCTGGTGTCTCTATAGCGTGATTTTACAAAGAAAAAAAATTTCCAGTGTAAGCTAATAGCAGTCAGTGTCCTTAAAGCGGGTGTGTCAGGCCTTCAGTGTGTGCCCTGCAGACCCCTGCCAGTGTACTTTGACAGTTGCCACTCATATCTGGTGTCTCTATAGCGTGATTTTACAAAGAAAAAAGTTTTCCAGTGTAAGCTAATAGCAGTCAGTGTCCTCAAAGCGGGTGTGTCAGGCCTTCAGCATGTGCCCTGCAGACCCCTGCCAGTGTACTTTGACAGTTGCCACTCATATCTGGTGTCTCTATAGCGTGCTTTTACAAAGAAAAAAAGTTTTCCAGTGTAAGCTAATTGCAGTCAGTTTCCTTAAAGCGGGTGTGTCAGGACTTCAGCATGTGCCCTGCAGACCCCTGCTAGTGTACTTTGACAGTTGCCACTCATATCTGGTGTCTCTGTAGCGTGCTTTTACAAAGAAAAAAAGTTTTCCAGTGTAAGCTAATAGCAGTCAGGGTCCTTAAAGCGGGTGTGTCAGGCCTTCAGCATGTGCCCTGCAGACCTCTGCCAGTGTACTTTGACAGTTGCCACTCATATCTGGTGTCTCTGTAGCGTGCTTTTACAAAGAAAAAAGTTTTCCAGTGTAAGCTAATAGCAGTCAGTGTCCTCAAAGCGGGTGTGTCAGGCCTTCAGCATGTGCCCTGCAGACCCCTGCCAGTGTACTTTGACAGTTGCCACTCATATCTGGTGTCTCTATAGCGTGATTTTACAAAGAAAAAAGTTTTCCAGTGTAAGCTAATAGCAGTCAGTGTCCTCAAAGCGGGTGTGTCAGGCCTTCAGCATGTGCCCTGCAGACCCCTACCAGTGTACTTTGACAGTTGCCACTCATATCTGGTGTCTCTATAGCGTGCTTTTACAAAGAAAAAAAGTTTTCCAGTGTAAGCTAATTGCAGTCAGTTTCCTTAAAGCGGGTGTGTCAGGACTTCAGCATGTGCCCTGCAGACCCCTGCTAGTGTACTTTGACAGTTGCCACTCATATCTGGTGTCTCTGTAGCGTGCTTTTACAAAGAAAAAAAGTTTTCCAGTGTAAGCTAATAGCACTCAGGGTCCTTAAAGCGGGTGTGTCAGGCCTTCAGCATGTGCCCTGCAGACCCCTGACAGTGTACTTTGACAGTTGCCACTCATATCTGGTGTCTCTGTAGCGTGCTTTTACAAAGAAAAAAAGTTTTCCAGTGTAAGCTAATAGCAGTCAGTGTCCTCAAAGCGGGTGTGTCAGGCCTTCAGCATGTGCCCTGCAGACCCCTGCCAGTGTACTTTGACAGTTGCCACTCATATCTGGTGTCTCTATAGCGTGCTTTTACAAAGAAAAAAGTTTTCCAGTGTAAGCTAATAGCAGTCAGTGTCCTCAAAGCGGGTGTGTCAGGCCTTCAGCGTGTGCCCTGCAGACCCCTGCCAGTGTAATTTGACAGTTGCATCTCATATCTGGTGTCTCTGTAGCGTGCTTTTACAAAGAAAAAAAGTTTTACAGTGTAAGCTAATAGCAGTCAGTGTCCTTAAAGCGGGTGTGTCAGGCCTTCAGCGTGTGCCCTGCAGACCCCTGCCAGTGTACTTTGACAGTTGCCACTCATATCTGGTGTCTCTGTAGCGTGCTTTTACAAAGAAAAAAAGTTTTCCAGTGTAAGCTAATAGCAGTCAGTGTCCTTAAAGCGGGTGTGTCAGGCCTTCAGCGTGTGCCCTGCAGACCCCTGCCAGTGTACTTTGACAGTTGCCACTCATATCTGGTGTCTCTGTAGCGTGCTTTTACAAAGAAAAAAAGTTTTCCAGTGTAAGCTAATAGCAGTCAGGGTCCTTAAAGCGGGTGTGTCAGGCCTTCAGCATGTGCCCTGCAGACCTCTGCCAGTGTACTTTGACAGTTGCCACTCATATCTGGTGTCTCTGTAGCGTGCTTTTACAAAGAAAAAAGTTTTCCAGTGTAAGCTAATAGCAGTCAGTGTCCTCAAAGCGGGTGTGTCAGGCCTGCAGTGTGTGCCCTGCAGACCCCTGCCAGTGTACGTTGACAGTTGCCACTCATATCTGGTGTCTCGATAGCGTGCTTTCACAAAGAAAAAAAGTTTTCCAGTGTAAGCTAATAGCAGTCAGTGTCCTTAAAGCGGGTGTGTCAGGCCTTCAGCGTGTGCCCTGCAGACCCCTGCTAGTGTACTTTGACAGTTGCCACTCATATCTGGTGTCTCTGTAGCGTGCTTTTACAAAGAAAAAAAGTTTTCCAGTGTAAGCTAATAGCAGTCAGGGTCCTTAAAGCGGGTGTGTCAGGCCTTCAGCATGTGCCCTGCAGACCCTTGCCAGTGTACTTTGACAGTTGCCACTCATATCTGGTGTCTCTGTAGCGTGCTTTTACAAAGAAATTTTTTTTCCAGTGTATGCTAATAGCAGTCAGTGTCCTTAAAGCGGGTGTGTCAGGCCTGCAGTGTGTGCCCTGCAGACCCCTGCCAGTGTACGTTGACAGTTGCCACTCATATCTGGTGTCTCTATAGCGTGCTTTTACAAAGAAAAAACGTTTTCCAGTGTAAGCTAATAGCAGTCAATGTCCTTAAAGCGGGTGTGTCAGGCCTTCAGCGTGTGCCCTGCAGACCCCTGGCAGTGTACTTTGACAGTTGCCACTCATATCTGGTGTCTCTATAGCGTGCTTTTACAAAGAAAAAAAGTTTTCCAGTGTAAGCTAATAGCAGTCAGTGTCCTTAAAGCGGGTGTGTCAGGCCTTCAGCGTGTGCCCTGCAGACCCCTGCCAGTGTACTTTGACAGTTGCCACTCATATCTGGTGTCTCTATAGCGTGCTTTTACAAAGAAAAAAGTTTTCCAGTGTAAGCTAATAGCAGTCAGTGTCCTCAAAGCGGGTGTGTCAGGCCTTCAGCATGTGCCCTGCAGACCCCTGCCAGTGTACTTTGACAGTTGCCACTCATATCTGGTGTCTCTATAGCGTGATTTTACAAAGAAAAAAAATTTCCAGTGTAAGCTAATAGCAGTCAGTGTCCTTAAAGCGGGTGTGTCAGGCCTTCAGTGTGTGCCCTGCAGACCCCTGCCAGTGTACTTTGACAGTTGCCACTCATATCTGGTGTCTCTATAGCGTGATTTTACAAAGAAAAAAGTTTTCCAGTGTAAGCTAATAGCAGTCAGTGTCCTCAAAGCGGGTGTGTCAGGCCTTCAGCATGTGCCCTGCAGACCCCTGCCAGTGTACTTTGACAGTTGCCACTCATATCTGGTGTCTCTATAGCGTGCTTTTACAAAGAAAAAAAGTTTTCCAGTGTAAGCTAATTGCAGTCAGTTTCCTTAAAGCGGGTGTGTCAGGACTTCAGCATGTGCCCTGCAGACCCCTGCTAGTGTACTTTGACAGTTGCCACTCATATCTGGTGTCTCTGTAGCGTGCTTTTACAAAGAAAAAAAGTTTTCCAGTGTAAGCTAATAGCACTCAGGGTCCTTAAAGCGGGTGTGTCAGGCCTTCAGCATGTGCCCTGCAGACCCCTGACAGTGTACTTTGACAGTTGCCACTCATATCTGGTGTCTCTGTAGCGTGCTATTACAAAGAAAAAAAGTTTTCCAGTGTAAGCTAATAGCAGTCAGTGTCTTCAAAGCGGGTGTGTCAGGCCTTCAGCATGTGCCCTGCAGACCCCTGCCAGTGTACTTTGACAGTTGCCACTCATATCTGGTGTCTCTATAGCGTGCTTTTACAAAGAAAAAAGTTTTCCAGTGTAAGCTAATAGCAGTCAGTGTCCTCAAAGCGGGTGTGTCAGTTCTTCAGCATGTGCCCTGCAGACCCCTGCCAGTGTACTTTGACAGTTGCCACTCATATCTAGTGTCTCTATAGCGTGCTTTTACAAAGAAAAAATGTTTTCCAGTGTAAGCTAATAGCAGTCAGTGTCCTTAAAGCGGGTGTGTCAGGCCTTCAGCATGTGCCGTGCAGACCCTGCTAGTGTACTTTGACAGTTGCCACTCATATCGGGTGTCTCTGTAGCGTGCTTTTACAAAGAAAAAAAGTTTTCCAGTGTAAGCTAATAGAAGTCAGGGTCCTTAAAGCGGGTGTGTCAGGCCTTCAGCATGTGCCCTGCAGACCCCTGCCAGTGTACTTTGACAGTTGCCACTTATATCTGGTGTCTCTGTAGCGTGCTTTTACAAAGAAAAAAAGTTTTCCAGTGTAAGCTAATAGCAGTCAGTGTCCTCAAAGCGGGTGTGTCAGGCCTTCAGCATGTGCCCTGCAGACCCCTGCCAGTGTACTTTGACAGTTGCCACTCATATCTGGTGTCTCTATAGCGTGATTTTACAAAGAAAAAAAATTTCCAGTGTAAGCTAATAGCAGTCAGTGTCCTTAAAGCGGGTGTGTCAGGCCTTCAGTGTGTGCCCTGCAGACCCCTGTCAGTGTACGTTGACAGTTTCCACTCATTTCTGGTGTCTCTATAGCGTGCTTTTAAAAAGAAAAAAAGTTTTCCAGTGTAAGCTAATAGCAGTCAATGTCCTTAAAGCGGGTGTGTCAGGCCTTCAGCATGTGCCCTGCAGACCCCTGCCAGTGTACTTTGACAGTTGCCACTCATATCTGGTGTCTCTATAGCGTGATTTTACAAAGAAAAAAAATTTCCAGTGTAAGCTAATAGCAGTCAGTGTCCTTAAAGCGGGTGTGTCAGGCCTTCAGTGTGTGCCCTGCAGACCCCTGCCAGTGTACTTTGACAGTTGCCACTCATATCTGGTGTCTCTATAGCGTGATTTTACAAAGAAAAAAGTTTTCCAGTGTAAGCTAATAGCAGTCAGTGTCCTCAAAGCGGGTGTGTCAGGCCTTCAGCATGTGCCCTGCAGACCCCTGCCAGTGTACTTTGACAGTTGCCACTCATATCTGGTGTCTCTATAGCGTGCTTTTACAAAGAAAAAAGTTTTCCAGTGTAAGCTAATTGCAGTCAGTTTCCTTAAAGCGGGTGTGTCAGGACTTCAGCATGTGCCCTGCAGACCCCTGCTAGTGTACTTTGACAGTTGCCACTCATATCTGGTGTCTCTGTAGCGTGCTTTTACAAAGAAAAAAAGTTTTCCAGTGTAAGCTAATAGCACTCAGGGTCCTTAAAGCGGGTGTGTCAGGCCTTCAGCATGTGCCCTGCAGACCCCTAACAGTGTACTTTGACAGTTGCCACTCATATCTGGTGTCTCTGTAGCGTGCTTTTACAAAGAAAAAAAGTTTTCCAGTGTAAGCTAATAGCAGTCAGTGTCTTCAAAGCGGGTGTGTCAGGCCTTCAGCATGTGCCCTGCAGACCCCTGCCAGTGTACTTTGACAGTTGCCACTCATATCTGGTGTCTCTATAGCGTGCTTTTACAAAGAAAAAAGTTTTCCAGTGTAAGCTAATAGCAGTCAGTGTCCTCAAAGCGGGTGTGTCAGGCCTTCAGCATGTGCCCTGCAGACCCCTGCCAGTGTACTTTGACAGTTGCCACTCATATCTAGTGTCTCTATAGCGTGCTTTTACAAAGAAAAAATATTTTCCAGTGTAAGCTAATAGCAGTCAGTGTCCTTAAAGCGGGTGTGTCAGGCCTTCAGCATGTGCCGTGCAGACCCCTGCTAGTGTACTTTGACAGTTGCCACTCATATCTGGTGTCTCTGTAGCGTGCTTTTACAAAGAAAAAACGTTTTCCAGTGTAAGCTAATAGCAGTCAGGGTCCTTAAAGCGGGTGTGTCAGGCCTTCAGCATGTGCCCTGCAGACCCCTGCCAGTGTACTTTGACAGTTGCCACTCATATCTGGTGTCTCTGTAGCGTGCTTTTACAAAGAAAAAAAGTTTTCCAGTGTAAGCTAATAGCAGTCAGTGTCCTCAAAGCGGGTGTGTCAGGCCTTCAGCATGTGCCCTGCAGACCCCTGCCAGTGTACTTTGACAGTTGCCACTCATATCTGGTGTCTCTATAGCGTGATTTTACAAAGAAAAAAAATTTCCAGTGTAAGCTAATAGCAGTCAGTGTCCTTAAAGCGGGTGTGTCAGGCCTTCAGTGTGTGCCCTGCAGACCCCTGTCAGTGTACGTTGACAGTTTCCACTCATTTCTGGTGTCTCTATAGCGTTCTTTTAAAAAGAAAAAAAGTTTTCCAGTGTAAGCTAATAGCAGTCAATGTCCTTAAAGCGGGTGTGTCAGGCCTTCAGCGTGTGCCCTGCAGACCCCTGCCAGTGTACTTTGACAGTTGCCACTCATATCTGGTGTCTCTATAGCGTGCTTTTACAAAGAAAAAATGTTTTCCAGTGTAAGCTAATAGCAGTCAGTGTCCTCAAAGCGGGTGTGTCAGGCCTTCAGCATGTGCCCTGCAGACCCCTGCCAGTGTACTTTGACAGTTGCCACTCATATTTGGTGGGTGTCTCTGTAGCGTGCTTTTACAAAGAAAAAAGTTTTCCAGTGTAAGCTAATAGCAGTCAGTGTCCTTAAAGCGGGTGTGTCAGGCCTTCAGCATGTGCCCTGCAGACCCCTGCCAGTGTACTTTGACAGTTGCCACTGTCAGGGTATTTATATCGGCAGACATTTGTGCTATGATAGAAATACAAAGTGTATATTCTGAAGTCATTGCTAAACAGACCAGACTCCATTTTGTTATTCTCAAGTTAACAAAGACACAAAATTTCTATCCTTTCTCTTTGACTGACTGCTTTGCCCAAGCTGAATGGAATGTGTATATAACCAAACCAAATAGATAAGACATTGAGAATGGGGGTGGACAGACTGTCTAATTACTAATGGAATATAATAAATTCTATTCCCAGACTTAGGTGACAGAGGAGATTAAACAATTAAATTTTACTTTCGATATTGTACAACGTCCCATTATAGTTTAAGGTGAAACTTAGTTCACAAACTATCAATTTTAGGAATTATAGCAGAATTTGCAGACGCATAGTCTGAAGAAATTCTCTTGATCTGACAGATAAAATAAGTAATAGCCATCATAAAGATAACGTAAATGACGTCAAAAGTAGCCACCAGGAAAAGTTAACTCTTTCCTGGATAGGTATGTCTAGTGGAACAAGGCTGCCCTCTTGAGTTCAAATACTAAAATGATTACCTAGAAGGGAACCACACCCCACATTTGTGATTGGCTATCACCTAAGGAATTTTTCCCTTTAAAAAGTTAAGACAAGGGAAGAGTGGAAAGATTCAGAGGGAGATTCAAAGATTGAAGAGAGAGACATTACGACACTCTGGGGATTCAGAGAGATCCAGGCAGAATCGGGCGACCAGAGTAACCAAGAAACTCTCACACTCCATGCAGAGAAAGAGATCTATGACATTTAGCTACCTGAGGATATCTGATGAGAAAATATCTACATAACTGGTAAATATACAGGCATTTAATTAATTAATTTAAATTAATTAAAATTAATAGCATGATATATGACTGGATAAATCATGTTTGATTTTATATTTAGAAATCTTAATTATTAAAGAATATATATATATGGTTATAGCATCCTATCTGCAGCTGGGATTAATATAGCCATTAATGTATTTGTGTGATTAATATCACGTTAGCATATCATGACCATTTATCCAGCTGTATTGATTGGCTCTAAAATAAGATAAAATATCTATTTAGACAAATTAATTAAAATATCAGCTTATGTAACATGTAGATTTCTCATTGGATGGATCAAGGAGTGGTTACTGACTATTTAAATATTATTTTTATTTAATATTACATAGGAGTAAATCTTAACTACTTAGGAGGTCTAACCAGCATTGAAAGGGTTACTTCTGCCAGAAAATTTTACTGCAGCTCTAAGGAATGCTCTGTCTCCTTAAAACTTTGTTTCCTTAGCTGTAAAGAAAGGGTCGTAAATCAGTCTTGACAGCTAATGGAGTCTATGCCATACTAACCAGGAAGTAAACTGCCACTCTGTATTGCATATTGTTTTATACTGAATATTCATTGATTATTGCCATATTGTATTACATATTCATGTTATACTCGAATTCCATTGATTATTATCATGCATGTTACTCATCATTATTATTTAAATTGTTAAGAAATAAATATCTATTTTTATAACAATTTGTGATTTTTAATTACCGGTATATGGTTATACATTTCATTTAACACGATAACGATTAAGGATCTGAGAATTGAAAATCGTGGGCAATTCTCATCTGTTTACATTATTATCCCATAAATATCCCCACAAATTGGAGGCACGCTGCTGAGATCGTTTAAGTTGAAATTATATTCCATATACAATAATAATATTTGTGTAATTCATGCAATTAATCTTAATATAGAAAAGAGTTTTGTATTGAGATTAAATCATTGTATAAAATATGGCCAGCGATACATCTGTAACAGATAATACTGAAATTATTGAAGACTTAAGAAAACATGCTTTAATCAATATTCATACACATATGAAAAATGATTTAAGCTATGACGTTTGGTTAAAGAGCGTAGAATGGGATGCTAAACGGACGCTTATGACTGATGAACACATACTGAAACAACTTAAAGTAATTGCTGAACAAAAGAACATAGAGAAAAAGATGGGGTACATAATACACTCCTGGCCTTTCTTTATGACAGCACTTCTTAAGGCGTTAGATGAAAACAAGGTATTGAATACCAAACTGGACACGTACAGTGAACAATTTGGCATTCAAGATGGGAAACTCCAAGATTTACTTGCTGAGCATAAAACTAGTCAGGCTGATCATGAAAAAGAAATGACAGCTTTGATGGATAAATATGCACAGGAAATAAATCAGCTCAAAATGCAATTGGATAAATATGAAGAGGAGAGTCTGGAATCAGGCAGTGAGGTTGATAGCCATCATTCTGTGCCAAAAAGTTGCACAAAAATGAAAGAAAAGACTATCTATAAATCCCCTCCTTGTCATGATTTTCCCACACCAGACCAGGTTTTCATAAAACAGTCTGTAAGGAATGAGGTGAGTAATTCAGGAATATCACCTGTGAAACAGAATTCTCCATCTCCTGGCATTGCCAAACAACCTTGGCAATCTTGGGCAGAACAGTTTGAAAAAGCTGTCTTGGCCAAACTTGAGAGGGAGAGTCCAGTTCAAGATGATAGGAATGAAAACAGACATGGTTCTGTACACTGGCAGGATTCTGATGCTGATCCGAATTGTGACAGTGAACAAGAAGCTCAGAGTGATGGGAGTGAAAGTGATTGCACTGTCCACTCTGAAGGCCATGTGACTGATATGCCATCTGCACTGTTGTACGGGTCTAATTCCTCTTCGGCAGACAGATCGCATAGACGTTTAAACAGAAACAGAAGTCGTAAATTAACGACGCCTGTTTATGAATCGCCAAAGGTTGTTAAGTTCCTTAGAGAGACTGTCCCACAATTTTCTAGAGGTTCAGGAAACATATCTGAACATCTGGAAAATTATGATAGAGCAATGAATTCATTGGGCATGTATGATGACATTCAAAAGAAATGGTTCATTACATGGACCTTTGATTCAATGTGCCGTGTTCATCTTGAAAGTCTTCAAGCTATGCAGTTAATGTCCTGGTCCAAAATGAAATATGAAATAATCATGGAATATGGTAAGTATAAAACCGTTGCTTCTGCAAAGAAGGCGCTTTATAACTTAAAGTGCCGTCCAGATCAAAGCCCCAGAGAATTTTTAGTAATTCTTAAAAATGCATACTCCGTGGCCCAAAGAAAACCCAGGTATGAAAGCACAGACTTCAAAGATCTGTATTTTCATGCCATGCCGGTAAGTATACAAATGAATCTAGCAAGAGATTATGATTGTAAACTACCATTAGAATGGCTAGTCAGTCAGTGCATGAAATTGTATACCATACACCATGCACATGACGAAAATCAGCCAAAGGTTAAGAAACCTGGTGATAAAATGGTATCAGAGACTAAAATTCAGTTAGGTTTAGAAACCCAACAGAAAAAGAGGACCTATTCTGAGGTTTTGAAAACACCAAAGCCTCAGAAACAGGAAAATGCCAGAAACAATTCTGCAAACTCCTCTGACAATAACTCTGAAAAATCCAATTCCAATGGGAATAAACGCCCCTGGGTTAATAAAAACCAAGGCAATTCCCAATGGAGAAGGAATCCTCAGGGAAATAGGAGATATGGAAACAGAAACAACCAATCTGCTTCCAATAACTCCCAACAGTCTCAGCCATCCCAGCCAAATTCTAATGGGCAAAGACAAAACGGCAATGGGGGAAATAATTTGCGTCATCAGGTTGGTCAATTGACAGACCAGATGGGAAAATTAATGGAGCAAATGACAAAGATCAACCAAGTCTTTGCTATCAATCCTTTTTTAGGGACAGCTCAAATTGCAGAGACACCTGTTCAATTGCAACAGCAACAACAAGTGCCGCAGCAAATATAGCTACAGTGACTAAACAGGCTAGGTTATCAGTAGATGTAATGCCTAACCCTGTTTCCTTTCCAGGTACTAACAGTCAAATAAACAATAGTTGTGTTAGGAAACCTATTGCCAATCCCGTCACTTCACTTCCGGGTGAAGGAGGCGCAACGTGTTCCTCTGTTTTTTCATTTCAGCCAAAGGCTAAAATAGCCCCAGCAACCACTAGTTTCCAGAATCCAGACCTGAAAGGGTTAACTGATGAGATGCCGACCACTAGTTCCCGCTTGACAGTTCAAGATATTCCTAAAAAGGATGGGCCTGTGGGTAAGACTGAGCATTCCTCAGTACAGATAGAAACTACTGCTGTGACCGGTAATGTATGGAAAACAAGTAATATGTTGACACACTCTAAATTCTTATGTGAATTAGAAGAACATGAAGGAAGGTACTACATGTCTGTAGAAATACAGGATTCGCTACCCCAGCCTTTCAAAGGGTTAATAGATACTGGTTCGCAAGCCACGATCTTATCCAATACCTACTTCCAGCAGGTAATGGACTTAGCAACGGATAAGCCGAAGCTAAGAAATTTCCCCAATGCTTTGTTGAGTGTTGGAGGAAATGCACTTCATGTTATTGGCAATACTTGGTTAAAGTTTAAAATAGGTAACAAAACCTTTAGACACCCGGTGATAGTGGTAGATCTCCCCTATAACCGACTAATTCTGGGTATAGACATACTCAGAAGACTTAACACAATTATTGACTGTGTGAATGGAATTGTATGGTCACAAGCTAAGGTTCCTATAACCTATGAGAAATCACATATACAATCTGATCGTAACTGCCATGTGATAGAAGAAAGACCTGACTCGATAGAGGTACATTTTAGGAATAGTCAGTCACCTGACGTGACTATCTTGCAGGTGAATGATGCAATCGCACCTGTAGATGAGCATTCCGTAAGAATTGCTCCAGAGAGGATCTAGAATGTCTCTCTGGAAGGTGATGTTTTAACCATTTCTCTCCACAGGGACTATGTTGAATCTGTAGATCTGGCAGGTCATGCTCAATTCCTTGCCAGAATTGAAAGGGTTAATAACAACTTATTCTTTCCTATTCAGATAAATGACTTAGGAAGAAATAGGAATGCAAAGCTGGTCTTACAGAGTGAGAACAGCTATATTAGCAGAGGTCTGTTAAAGCAGATTGCTAGTCCTAAAATGATCAGGTACGCTTCCCCACATGACAGGTGGATCCAGAACCTGGATGGCGAATCAGAGAGTCACAATGTGATAGCAAAATGTTTACTATCTATTTCCATCGGAAATAAGACAGTTAAACATCTATTCCTAGTAATAGACGAACCTCGCTATCAGGTTTACATTGGCCATACGCTTTGCCATACACCTTGACCTGATTAATTCCAACTTGTGGACAAGGTTAAAAGGTAATCCTTGTGGATACCTACACGAGGAAAACGCCCTGAAATCAGGACAAATACTCCCATATGCGGTAAGTATCCAAGTTCCTGATGACATAACCATTCCACAAGGGACAAGTACAGGTAAAAGAGGGTCAGAGATTAGAAAACTCTGATGCCCTAATTTGTTTATCCAACAGGATACAACGATTAGGGATGGTGGTAACACATACACCAATGGTAAGTATTGGTAAGAATTCCACCTATATAATGGTCAACAATGTTACACCCCATAGTGTTACTTTACCAAAAGGAACATTATTAGGTCTAGCATTGGATGCTGAGTACTATACATTTGGTTTCCAAAACCAAATTATAGGCCTCATCCCTGAAGAATACTTAACTGAGGACGAAATTGTCGATCAAATATTCCATTCCTCCCCAGAAGGATTATTCACTATCCTATCTGTATATCCCTTCAACGTCGAAGACGGCTTGTGTAAAATCGAAGAAGCATCAATCACCTTCGATCATCCGCTCAATGAGCAGGAATCACAAGAGTATCACGACCAAAGAGAAAGGGTAAGTCCACACCGAACTGACCTAACTTCTAGGCTTGAAGAAGCTTATGAGATAGGCCAGCCTGAAATCTTTCCAGGATTTCAGGAAAGGCTTGAAGAGCAAATATCTTTAGCTGACGGTTGCTCCAACGATGCTGAGCGACAGCAGCTAAAGGAAATCCTTTTGGAATTCCAAGATATTTTTGCCAAAGATTCCTACGACTGTGGGTTAACTAACCTCCACGTAGCCAGAATACAAACTGATCCAAATTTACCACCTGTATTTATCAAACAATATAGACTCCCATTAGCGTCATACGATGGTCTACAAGACATCATTCAGAATCTAAAAGAAAGGGGCATTATACGTCCAGTGCACAGTTCGTATAATAATCCGATCTTGGGGATTCTGAAACCTAATGGACAATGGCGTTTATGCGCTGACTTACGACAGCTAAATAAACGCGTCTATATGTCTGGTTGGCCAGTGCCATACATAGACCAATGTTTGGTACAAATGCAGGGATCCAAAATATTCACTGCCATTGACTGTGCGCAGGGATATTGGACTGTACCAGTCCATAATGAAGACCAATACAAATTGGCCTTCACATTTGGAAAGCAGCAGTATACCTGGACCCGTATGCCTTTCGGTTACATAAACTCTGGTCATGAATTCGCTGTGTTCATGCATAAAGCTATGCCTGACGCACTCGAGAGAGGAACGTTATCATATGTCGACGATGTCTTGCTAAAAAGCACTTCCTTTGATAAGCATATCATAGAGATTAGACATGTTCTCACTCAGTTAAGAGAGGCAGGGATTAAACTGTCTTTACAAAAGGCGCAATGGTGTCGCACCCATGTCAATTTCCTCGGACATGAGGTAACCTCTGAAGGATTAAATCCCCAGAGGAAGAAGGTTGAAGCCGTACTCAAGGCTAAAACACCTTCAAACATCAGGGAATTAAGATCATTCCTTGGTATGACTAACTACTCCCGTAAGTTTATAGATAACTATGCAGAAATAACGAAACCACTCTTACACCTGCTTAAAAAGGAAACTACCTGGAACTGGGGGGAGCCTCAGGACCTAGCGGTAAGTGAACTGAGGAGGAAGCTCACTCAGGCACCCTGTTTAGCATACCCAGAGGGGGGTAAACCCTTCTATCTGGAGACAGGTTATACCGATTTAAGCATCAGTGCTGTTCTATATCAGAAGCAGGACAGTTTAAACAAAGTTATTGCATATGCTAGCAAGACTTTGTCACCTGTTGAAGTTAAATTTAACACGTGTGAGAAGGCGTTATTGTCGACTGTCTGGGCACTGCAAAATTTTCGTAGCTATATCCAAGGTGAGAAAATAATTGTAGAAACAGCTCATCAACCTCTACAGTATCTGCAGAGTGAAAGAATTAGAGACGGTAATCTCTCTAACAGTCGAATTACTGCATGGACTCTATCCTTACAGGGATGGCCGTTAGAAGTCCGTTATAAACATAATAAGAGAAGCCCAGTTGCCCAAGGTTTAGCAGAATTACATGACTGTACTGCTCCATCTCTGGATGATAATGACACCGGAGATGACTTCCTAGAAGAGCAATTGTTATCCCCTTATAAAGTTTATGACGAGGAATACTGTCGACCACTACCGTGGGTATACATTGATGGTTGTTCATATCACCACGTCGCTGGTGCGGAACGGAAGTTAGTTGCAGGTATCGGAATCGCCTGGATAGGTGATTATCCCAATGTATCTATAGGATACAATATTGGTCCCAAAAGCAGTCAGATAGCCGAACTCTGTGCAGTTTATAAGACCATTCAAATGGCAATAGAATATAGTATCACAGAATTTGTTATCATAACTGATTCCAACTATGTTCGCAACAGTTTCGTCGAATATCTGCCTAGCTGGAAACGTAACCAAATGCTGAAAAGCAATAACAAACCTGTTAAACACGGGAAATTGTTTTGCAAAATCGATGAGTTGGTTAAGGAACATGGTTTAACCATATATTGGAAGAAAACCAAAGGCCATTCTAAGATAGAAGGTATTGACAAGGATGGTAATGACTTAGCCGATTCACTGGCAAAACAAGCAGCCATTGATGGTGAAACCCTAAATATTGATGATCTTATGGGTTCAATTCATGTTGAAGCCATAACTAGACGACAGGCTAGAGATAATGCCGACTTAAATGTCGTGCAATGGAGTCAAGAAGCTCCTAGTGAGGATCTGATTACCAGTCAGAAGAACGATCCTGTCATTGGTATATTCTATAAATATATAGAAGACCCTACTGCCAATCCCATCACAGATGAGGATTGCAAAGATAATGACGATTTACGAATCTTGATGAGATATAAAGTCCAATTTAGTATCATGGATGGGTTGCTGGTCAGAACTTCTAAACATGGTATTCAACAATGGGTAGTCCCAACTGTATACCGAGGGTTAATGCTCCAACACGCACATGATGCACCTACATCTGGGCATCGTGGTGATAAGATCACATATGAGATATTGCGTGATTATGCATATTGGCCACACATGTTAAGAGATGTTAAGACATACTGTCAGGGATGCTTGATTTGTCCGCAATATCAACCCCATGGTCCAACCCATCGTGCACCACTTCAGAAGAGGGGGGTGTCATTACCCTGGTCTGATATCCAAATTGACTTTATAGGTCCTGTAACAAGATCTTCAAGAGGTAACAAATACATGTTAACCGTTACATGTATGTACACAAAGTGGATAGAATGTTTGCCTTGTATAGAGAACACGAGTACCGTGTGCGCAACTTTGTTGATTAACCATGTCTTTTCCAGGTTCGGTCTGCCTCAAAGAATTGAGTCAGACAGAGGTAGTCATTTTACCAGCGAAGTAATGGCTAAGATGTGGAATATTCTAGGTGTTAAACGAAAGCTACATATTGCATACCGCGCTGCGTCTAGCGGGGGGGTAGAGCGATATAACCAGTCTATCGTTAATATTCTGAAAAAGTACGTTAAGGAGTCTGGTAAAGACTGGGACATTAAATTGCCCCTAGTTTTAATGGCGATTAGAGCTACACCTAGCACTGCTACCAAATTGTCACCTTTTGAATTGATGACAGGAAGAAAGATGGTTTTACCACAGCATTTACTATATCGTACTTCAGATCATAATTTGATCAATGCTGCCACTACGCATCAGTATATCGAAGATTTGCGCAAGCATTTACAGCATGCGTTTGCTTTTGCCCAAAAGAATCTAGAAAAAGCAGCGACAGGGGTTAAGACCTATTACGATTTAAAAACCACGAAAAAGGAATATGAAATAACAGATCAAGTCTATCTGTATAATTTTGCGCGAAATCAAGTCAAGGAAAAGAAATTTTTACCTTCTTGGAAAGGGCCATATGTCATCATTGACAAAATTTCCCCAGTAGCGTACAAAATAAAAATTCCTAAGGATGGTGATTTTATTGAAAAGTGGGTTCACATTAACCAGTTGCGTGCTTGTCATCCTAAATCTCAATTAAGGATTATAGGTGTGGATTCTGATGCAGAAGGGTGAACGACTAACCTGGATGAATGCTTGATTCACGTGGTATCGTATGATGTGAAATGTTGTGATATGCCATGATCTCATGTACGTTCATGTCATTAACCATTTCCTTGCCATCCAATAACTACATTTTCTAAGCAGGTTACTAGCTTGTTTAGTTGCTATAGGCATATTGCTGAGGAGTCAGTAATAAATGTAGTGAGGGATGAAGTTATAAAAATAGAATTAGAGAGAATACATATGTTGATGTATCGTAATAATGTGTTGTCCTAGGCCAAGTGATGTCATACTGTTATAAGTTTGTATACTTAACAAACCTTGAATCATTAGTAGATAAGTCTGAAACGAGTTCCTGATCCGTGACTGTTGAAAGATGTCCAAGAAGGATGTGGCGTGTTTCTGGATCGTACTGCTCCTGTGCCAAGAGCTACGGACCGACCCGATCGCAGAGATGGGACCATCCTCCGGCATCCTGATTCAAGAGACACCAGGGTTCATCTTGACAGAGAAGAGGATCCTTACCCGACGTGTGTTCGTCAGCTTGGACCCCAAGATTCCCATCGAGAAGGCGTACAACATTTCATCGATGCAGCTTCCTGAGTTACAGACTTGGTACCAGATGCACCTCCAAAGAGCACAAGACCGCGTGCGAAACATCTTGGAGCAAGCCCGGAAACCATTTGTATCCAGTTCTATTTCGATGAGTAACCGACCCAAACGGTTCCTCACCGCTATAATTGTTGCATTAGTTTGTGCCACTGTTGGTGCAGTTGTCGCAACTGGAATGTCTGCAGCCAACTCTATTACTGTCCAAAAGCTGGATATGGAAATCTATGCGCTAAAGCAACACATTAACGATATTCATCAGGTGATAAAAGAGCAAAGAACACTTCTCCAAGACGTGTTAACTATTGTGGAAGACACAGTTGTTACAACAAATTTGCATTCGGAGTTAATTGCCAAATCCACTGAGTTGCACCAAAGTCATGACTTATTTAAGCGTGAACTTCTATTTCTGCATGACCCGATATTGTTCCACACGCTTGCTTTTCTCGACGAAGTGCAAACTGGAATAATCGAATTGGCAGGGGGACGCATACCTCTGTATTTTGTATCCAAGGATATTGTTCATGCGATGCTTGCCAATGTGGATGGAGAAACAATTGAGCCCATGCAATTAAATCTGGCCTTTGAGATGGGGAGCGCTATACCTCTCTTAATTGACCCGGAACGTATGGAGATTTGCTTTTTATTGGCCATACCATATGTAACTCCCAAAAACATTTTTTAAATGAAAACAATTTACAACGTTGGTACATGGAAGGAAAATATCCATGTAAAAGTCCAAACCCCAGATGTTTTGGCTTTTCAACCGTGGATACCAGATTGGTATTCAATACCCATTTTGAATGACTGTGAAAAATTCAAAGACAATAATTTCCAATGTGATGGAAAACCTTTTGTGTACGATTCTACCAATGCTTTGTGTGGGATCGAGTACCTTAAACATGGCTCTGAAACATGTCAAGTGACTATGTCAAAAACCGACAGTAATGCGTTAGTGCATGCTCTCTTAGTAAAAGATAAATGGTTGGTAAGCACGTGTCTTAAAAACATGAGTGTTTTTCGCAGGGACCAGGTGACTAATAAAGTAATTGCCTTACCAGCACCTGTATCACTGATCAAGGTACCCCACGACTCTCGTATCACCATCGGTGACGTTACGCTATACCCAGTGTACACTGACGTCCTCGAAAGTGCTATTGAGATGGTGGATCCCTTCCAGAATCTAGATATCCCTCTAGATCCTAATCTTAAGTTCTTGCTGGACCATAAGCCCAACCACACTATCCAAATGTCAATCAAGAAAGATAACATTTCTGTGGACACATTTAAATACTCTGAGTTAGATACTGACCTTATTGATCGTGTTGACTGGTTCATCCATGTTAAGATTGTTATTGGGTGTATTATGATAATAATGTTACTATGGTTGATTGTACTAAGCATAAAGTTCAAAACACTTACAGGTACAAAAATATACAAAGATGTTCATTCCACGCATGAGCCTATGTTAGAAATGATGTGATTGCACAATATGTCTCGTGACTTCCATAGTGCCTACTCATAAGCTAAATTATTTGGCTATGACAGGCACTAAAGGGGGGTTATGTCAGGGTATTTATATCGGCAGACATTTGTGCTATGATAGAAATACAAAGTGTATATTCTGAAGTCATTGCTAAACAGACCAGACTCCATTTTGTTATTCTCAAGTTAACAAAGACACAAAATTTCTATCCTTTCTCTTTGACTGACTGCTTTGCCCAAGCTGAATGGAATGTGTATATAACCAAACCAAATAGATAAGACATTGAGAATGGGGGTGGACAGACTGTCTAATTACTAATGGAATATAATAAATTCTATTCCCAGACTTAGGTGACAGAGGAGATTAAACAATTAAATTTTACTTTCGATATTGTACAACGTCCCATTATAGTTTAAGGTGAAACTTAGTTCACAAACTATCAATTTTAGGAATTATAGCAGAATTTGCAGACGCATAGTCTGAAGAAATTCTCTTGATCTGACAGATAAAATAAGTAATAGCCATCATAAAGATAACGTAAATGACGTCAAAAATAGCCACCAGGAAAAGTTAACTCTTTCCTGGATAGGTATGTCTAGTGGAACAAGGCTGCCCTCTTGAGTTCAAATACTAAAATGATTACCTAGAAGGGAACCACACCCCACATTTGTGATTGGCTATCACCTAAGGAATTTTTCCCTTTAAAAAGTTAAGACAAGGGAAGAGTGGAAAGATTCAGAGGGAGATTCAAAGATTGAAGAGAGAGACATTACGACACTCTGGGGATTCAGAGAGATCCAGGCAGAATCGGGCGACCAGAGTAACCAAGAAACTCTCACACTCCATGCAGAGAAAGAGATCTATGACATTTAGCTACCTGAGGATATCTGATGAGAAAATATCTACATAACTGGTAAATATACAGGCATTTAATTAATTAATTTAAATTAATTAAAATTAATAGCATGATATATGACTGGATAAATCATGTTTGATTTCATATTTAGAAATCTTAATTATTAAAGAATATATATATGGTTATAGCATCCTATCTGCAGCTGGGATTAATATAGCCATTAATGTATTTGTGTGATTAATATCACGTTAGCATATCATGACCATTTATCCAGCTGTATTGATTGGCTCTAAAATAAGATAAAATATCTATTTAGACAAATTAATTAAAATATCAGCTTATGTAACATGTAGATTTCTCATTGGATGGATCAAGGAGTGGTTACTGACTATTTAAATATAATTTTTATTTAATATTACATAGGAGTAAATCTTAACTACTTAGGAGGTCTAACCAGCATTGAAAGGGTTACTTCTGCCAGAAAATTTTACTGCAGCTCTAAGGAATGCTTTGTCTCCTTAAAACTTTGTTTCCTTAGCTGTAAAGAAAGGGTCGTAAATCAGTCTTGACAGCTAATGGAGTCTATGCCATACTAACCAGGAAGTAAACTGCCACTCTGTATTGCATATTGTTTTATACTGAATATTCATTGATTATTGCCATATTGTATTACATATTCATGTTATACTCGAATTCCATTGATTATTATCATGCATGTTACTCATCATTATTATTTAAATTGTTAAGAAATAAATATCTATTTTTATAACAATTTGTGATTTTTAATTACCGGTATATGGTTATACATTTCATTTAACACGATAACGATTAAGGATCTGAGAATTGAAAATCGTGGGCAATTCAGCAGTCAAATAGCAGTCAGTGTCCTTAAAGCGGGTGTGTCAGGCCTTCAGCGTGTGCCCTGCAGACCCCTGCCAGTGTACTTTGACAGTTGCCACTCATATCTGGTGTCTCTATAGCGTGCTTTTACAAAGAAAAAAAGGTTTCCAGTGTAAGCTAATAGCAGTCAGTGTCCTTAAAGCGGGTGTGTCAGGCCTTCAGCATGTGCCCTGCAGACCCCTGCCAGTGTACTTTGACAGTTTTCACTCATATCTGGTGTCTCTATAGCGTGCTTTTACAAAGAAAAAAGTTTTCCAGTGTAAGCTAATAGCAGTCAGTGTCCTTAAAGCGGGTGTGTCAGGCCTTCAGCATGTGCCCTGCCAGTGTGCCCTGCCAGTGTACTTTGACAGTTGCCACTCATATCTGGTGTCTCTATAGCGTGCTTTTACAAAGAAAAAAAGGTTTCCAGTGTAAGCTAATAGCAGTCAGTGTCCTTAAAGCGGGTGTGTCAGGCCTTCAGCATGTGCCCTGCCAGTGTGCCCTGCCAGTGTACTTTGACAGTTGCCACTCATATCTGGTGTCTCTATAGCGTGCTTTTACAAAGAAAAAAAGGTTTCCAGTGTAAGCTAATAGCAGTCAGTGTCCTTAAAGCGGGTGTCAGCGGGTGTCAGCGGGTGTCAGGGTGTCAGCGTGTGCTCTGCCAACCTGAGCAAGTGTAATTTGCCACTCATATCTGGTGTCACAATAGCGTGCATTTAAAACCCAAACACTTTTTTCACTGTTATAGATTGAATAGCAGTTAGTTGTCTTCAAGCGGGTGTGTCAGGCCTACAGCGTGTACTCTGCCAACCTCTGCCACTGCACAGTGCCACTCATATCTGGTCTATGTCTCAGGCAGGCAGCATTACACACATGGACTTACGGTGTGATGATGATGATGTTGTACCCGCTGCTGCTTCCTGTGTTGAGTTGTCAGATACAAGTGAAGCGGTTGAGGGGGAAAGCTCAGATGGGGAGACAGATAGGAGGAGGAGACGATTTGGAAGCAGGGGGAGGTCGTCGCATGGAGCTAGTGGCATAGTCAGAGAGCATGCATCGGCACCCGGGTCAGCCCGACAGCACGCCAAGAATGCCATCATTGCAGAGCTCAGCAGTGTGGCATTTTTTTTGTGTGTCTGCCTGTGACAACAGCGATGCCATTTGCAACCTGTGCCAAAAGAAACTGAGTCGTGGGAAGTCCAACACCGACATAGGTACAACTGCTTTGCGTAGGCACATGATCGCACATCACAAACGCCTATGGGATCAACACATGAGTACAAGCAGCACACAAACTCAAAGCCGCCATCATCCTCCTGGTCCAGCATCTTCAGCCACGTCAACCACTGCTGTCCTCCTTGCCCCCTCTCAACCATCCGCCACTCCATCTCTCGCCTTGAGCAGTTCCCGCCCATCTGCCCACAATCAGGTGTCTGTCAAGGACATGTTTGAGCGTAAGAAGCCAATGTCACAAAGTCACCCTCTTGCCCAGCGTGTGACAGTTGGCTTGTCCGAACTATTAGCCCGCCAGCATTTTTCGTTGATATGCATTTTTATTTCTTCTTAGATAACAAAAAAATTCTGAGACGACATTGGCAGGGCTATTCACTTGTGTGATCTGTCATGAATTGTCATTTGAATGTTAATTTGAACTGTGGGGCACAAGAACTTGAATCGAAAACATCTTTAAGCCAACGGTATGCCTGGCGTACGCATGGCGACTTCTCGCTTCAGTAGTTAGGACATGCCCCCCTAGCCCGCCAGCTTTTACCATACAAGCTGGTGGAGTCTGAGGCGTTCAAAAAATTTGTAGCTATTGGGACACCGCAGTGGAAGGTACCCGGCCGAAATTTCTTTTCAAAAAAGGCAATCCCCAACCTGTACTCGATTGTGCAAAAGGAAGTAATGGCATGTCTGGCACACAGTGTTGGGGCAAGGGTCCATCTGACCAATGATATCTGGTCTGCAAAGCATGGTGAGGGCAGGTATATCACCTACACTGCGCATTGGGTAAACCTGCTGACGGCTGCCAAGCATGGAATGCGTGGCTCTGCAGAGGAGTTGGTGACACCGCCACGACTTGCAGGCAGGCCTGCTGCCACCTCCTCTACTCCTCCTACTCCATCCTCTTCCATAACCTCCTCGGCTGAGTCCTCTTCAACTGCTGCGTCTTGCTCCACATCAACGGCACCCCCCCCCCAGCTCCACAGGTGCTATTCCATATCCCTATTCTGCTGTGTGTCAGTGTGTATCATGGTCTCTGAGGACAGGTGTGAATCCATATCTGCCAAGTGACCCTATGTAGGGGGAACAGTCTCTATTCTGCTCTGTGTCAGTGTGTATCATGGGCTCTGAGGAAGGGGAACAGTCTCTATTCTGCTCTGTGTCAGTGTGTATCATTGGCTTTGAGGACAGGTGTCAATCCATACCTGCCAAGTGACCCTATGTAGGGGGAACAGTCTCTATTCTGCTCTGTGTCAGTGTGTATAATGGGCTTTGAGGACAGGTGTCAATCCATACCTGCCAAGTGACCCTATGTAGAGGGAACAGTCTCTATTCTGCTCTTTGTCAGTGTGTATCAGGGGCTTTGAGGACAGCTGTCAATCCATACCTGCCAAGTGACCCTATGTATGGGGAACAGTCTCTATACTGCTCTGTGTCAGTGTGTATCATGGTCTTTGAGGACAGGTGTTAATCCATACCTGCCAAGTAACCTTATGTAGGGGGAACAGTCTCTATTCTGCTCTTTATCAGTGTGTATCAGGGGATTTGAGGACAGGTGTCAATCCATACCTGCCAAGTGACCCTATGTAGGGGGAACAGTCTCTATTCTGCTCTGTGTCAGTGTGTATCATGGTCTCTGAGGACGGGGAACAGTCTCTATTCTGCTCTGTGTCAGTGTATATCGGGGCTTTGAGGACATGTGTCAATCCATACCTGCCAAGTGACCCTATGTAGGGGGAACAGTCTCTATTCTGCTCTGTGTCAGTGTGTATCATGGTCTCTGAGGACGGGGAACAGTCTCTATTCTGCTCTGTGTCAGTGTGTATCATGGTCTCTGAGGACGGGGAACAGTCTCTATTCTGCTCTTTGTCAGTGTGTATCAGGGGATTTGAGGACAGGTGTCAATCCATACCTGCCAAGTGACCCTATGTAGGGGGAACAGTCTCTATTCTGCTCTGTGTCAGTGTGTATCAGGGATCCTTAGGATAGGTGTCAATCCATATCTGCCAGGGGTAACATTCTCTATTCTGCTCTGTGTCAATGTGTATCATGGTCTCTGAGAAAAGGTGTCAATCCATATCTGCCAAGTGACCCTATGTAGGGGGAACAGTCCCTATTCTGCTCTTTGTCAGTGTGTATCAGGGTCTCTGAGGACGGGGAACAGTCTCAATTCTGCTCTGTGTCAGTGTGTATCATGGGCTTTGAGGACAGGTGTCAATCCATACCTGCCAAGTGATCCTATGTAGGGGGAACAGTCTCTATGCTGCTCTGTGTCAGTGTGTATCATGGTCTCTGAGGACGGGGAACAGTCTCAATTCTGCTCTGTGTCAGTGTGTATCATGGGCTTTGAGGACAGGTGTTAATCCATACCTGCCAAGTGACCCTATGTAGGGGGAACAGTCTCTATTCTGCTCTTTGTCAGTGTGTATCAGGGGCTTTGAGGACAGTTGTCAATCCATACCTGCCAAGTGACCCTTTGTACGGGGAACAGTCCCTATTCTGCTCTGAGTGAGTGTGTATCATGGTCTCTGAGGACAGGTGTCAATCCATATCTGCCAAGTGACCCTATGTAGGGGGAACAGTCTCTATTCTGCTCTGTGTCAGTGTGTATCAGGGATCCTTAGGATAGGTGTCAATCCATATCTGCCAGAGGTAACATTCTCTATTCTGCTCTGTGTCATTGTGTATCACGGTCTCTGAGGAAAGGTGTCAATCCATATCTGCCAAGTGACCCTATGTAGGGGGAACAGTCCCTATTCTGCTCTTTGTCAGTGTGTATCAGGGTCTCTGAGGATGGGGAACAGTCTCTATTCTGCTCTGTGTCAGTGTGTATCATGGGCTTTGAGGACAGGTGTCAATCCATACCTGCCAAGTGACCCTATGTAGGGGGAACAGTCTCTATTCTGCTCTGTGTCAGTGTGTATCATGGTCTCTGAGGACAGGGAACAGTCTCTATTCTGCTCTTTGTCAGTGTGTATCAGGGGCTTTGAGGACAGGTGTCAATCCATATCTGCCAAGTGACCCTATGTAGGGGGAACAGTCCCTCTTCTGCTCTTTTTCAGTGTGTATCAGGGTCTCTGAGGATGGGGAACAGTCTCTATTCTGCTCTTTGTCAGTGTGTATCAGGGGATTTGAGGACAGGTGTCAATCCATATCTGCCAAGTGACCCTATATAGGGGGAACAGTCCCTATTCTGCTCTTTGTCAGTATGTATCATGGTCTCTGAGGACGGGGAACAGTCTCTATTATGCTCGGTGTCAGTGTGTATCATGGGCTTTGAGGACAGGTGTCAATCCATACCTGCCAAGTGACCCTATGTAGGGGGAACAGTCTCTATTCTGCTCTTTGTCAGTGTGTATCAGGGGCTTTGAGGACAGGTGTCAATCCATACCTGCCAAGTGACCCTATGTAGGGGGACCAGTCTCTATTCTGCTCTTTGTCCGTGTGTATCAGGGGCTTTGAGGACAGGTGTCAATCCATACCTGCCAAGTGACCATATGTAGGGGGAACAGTCTCTATTCTGCTCTGTGTCAGTGTGTATCATGGTCTCTGAGGACGGGGAACAGTCTCTATTCTGCTCTTTGTCAGTGTGTATCAGGGGCTTTGAGGACAGGTGTCAATCCATACCTGCCAAGTGACCCTATGTAGGGGGAACAGTCTCTATTCTTCTCTGTGTCAGTATGTGTATCATGGTCTCTGAGGACGGGGAAAAGTCTCTATTCTGCTCTGTGTCAGTGTGTATCATGGGCTTTGAGGACAGGTGTTAATCCATACCTGCCAAGTGACCCTATGCAGGGGGAACAGTCTCTATTCTGCTCTTTGTCAGTGTGTATCAGGGGCTTTGAGGACATGTGTCAATGCATACCTGCCAAGTGACCCTATGTACGGGGAACAGTCCCTATTCTGCTCTGAGTGAGTGTGTATCATGGTCTCTGAGGACAGGTGTCAATCCATATCTGCCAAGTGACCCTATGTAGGGGGAACAGTCTCTATTCTGCTCTGTGTCAGTGTGTATCAGGGATCCTTAGGATAGATGTCAATCCATATTTGCCAAGTGACCCTATATAGGGGTAACATTCTCTATTCTGCTCTGTGTCAATGTGTATCATGGTCTCTGAGGAAAGGTGTCAATCCATATCTGCCAAGTGACCATATGTAGGGGGAACAGTCCCTATTCTGCTCTTTGTCAGTGTGTATCAGGGTCTCTGAGGACGGCGAACAGTCTCTATTCTGCTCTGTGTCAGTGTGTATCATGGGCTTTGAGGACAGGTGCCAATCCATACCAGCCAAGTGACCCTATGTAGGGGGAACAGTCTCTATTCTGCTCTGTGTCAGTGTGTATCATGGTCTCTGAGGACGGGGAACAGTCTCTATTCTGCTCTTTGTCAGTGTGTATCAGGGGCTTTGAGGACAGGTGTCAATCCATATCTGCCAAGTGACCCTATGTAGGGGGAACAGTCCCTCTTCTGCTCTTTGTCAGTGTGTATCAGGGTCTCTGAGGATGGGGAACAGTCTCTATTCTGCTCTTTGTCAGTGTGTATCAGGGGCTTTGAGGACAGGTGTCAATCCATATCTGCCAAGTGACCCTATGTAGGGGGAACAGTCCCTCTTCTGCTCTTTTTCAGTGTGTATCAGGGTCTCTGAGGATGGGGAACAGTCTCTATTCTGCTCTTTGTCAGTGTGTATCAGGGGATTTGAGGACAGGTGTCAATCCATATCTGCCAAGTGACCCTATATAGGGGGAACAGTCCCTATTCTGCTCTTTGTCAGTATGTATCATGGTCTCTGAGGACGGGGAACAGTCTCTATTATGCTCGGTGTCAGTGTGTGTCATGGGCTTTGAGGACAGGTGTCAATCCATACCTGCCAAGTGACCCTATGTAGGGGGAACAGTCTCTATTCTGCTCTTTGTCAGTGTGTATCAGGGGCTTTGAGGACAGGTGTCAATCCATACCTGCCAAGTGACCCTATGTAGGGGGACCAGTCTCTATTCTGCTCTTTGTCAGTGTGTATCACGGGCTTTGAGGACAGGTGTCAATCCATACCTGCCAAGTGACCATATGTAGGGGGAACAGTCTCTATTCTGCTCTGTGTCAGTGTGTATCATGGTCTCTGAGGACGGGGAACAGTCTCTATTCTGCTCTTTGTCAGTGTGTATCAGGGGCTTTGAGGACAGGTGTCAATCCATACCTGCCAAGTGACCCTATGTAGGGGGAACAGTCTCTATTCTTCTCTGTGTCAGTATGTGTATCATGGTCTCTGAGGACGGGGAAAAGTCTCTATTCTGCTCTGTGTCAGTGTGTATCATGGGCTTTGAGGACAGGTGTTAATCCATACCTGCCAAGTGACCCTATGCAGGGGGAACAGTCTCTATTCTGCTCTTTGTCAGTGTGTATCAGGGGCTTTGAGGACATGTGTCAATGCATACCTGCCAAGTGACCCTATGTACGGGGAACAGTCCCTATTCTGCTCTGAGTGAGTGTGTATCATGGTCTCTGAGGACAGGTGTCAATCCATATCTGCCAAGTGACCCTATGTAGGGGGAACAGTCTCTATTCTGCTCTGTGTCAGTGTGTATCAGGGATCCTTAGGATAGATGTCAATCCATATTTGCCAAGTGACCCTATATAGGGGTAACATTCTCTATTCTGCTCTGTGTCAATGTGTATCATGGTCTCTGAGGAAAGGTGTCAATCCATACCAGCCAAGTGACCCTATGTAGGGGGAACAGTCTCTATTCTGCTCTGTGTCAGTGTGTATCATGGTCTCTGAGGACGGGGAACAGTCTCTATTCTGCTCTTTGTCAGTGTGTATCAGGGGCTTTGAGGACAGGTGTCAATCCATATCTGCCAAGTGACCCTATGTAGGGGGAACAGTCCCTCTTCTGCTCTTTGTCAGTGTGTATCAGGGTCTCTGAGGATGGGGAACAGTCTCTATTCTGCTCTTTGTCAGTGTGTATCAGGGGCTTTGAGGACAGGTGTCAATCCATATCTGCCAAGTGACCCTATATAGGGTGAACAGTCCCTATTCTGCTCTTTGTCAGTGTGTATCAGGGTCTCTGAGGACGGGGAACAGTCTCTATTCTGCTCTTTGTCAGTGTGTATCAGGGGCTTTGAGGACAGGTGTCAATCCATACCTGCCAAGTGACCCTATGTAGGGGGAACAGTCTCTATTCTGCTCTGTGTCAGTGTATATCATGGTCTCTGAGGACGGGGAACAGTCTCTATTCTGCTCTTTGTCAGTGTGTATCAGGGGCTTTGAGGACAGGTGTCAATCCATATCTGCCAAGTGACCCTATGTAGGGGGAACAGTCTCTATTCTGCTCTGTGTCAGTGGGTATCATGGTCTCTGAGGACGGGGAACAGTCTCTATTCTGCTCTTTGTCAGTGTGTATCAGGGTCTCTGAGGACGGGGAACAGTCTCTATTCTGCTCTGTGTCAGTGTGTATCATGGACTTTGAGGACAGGTGTCAATCCGTACCTGCCAAGTGACCCTATGTAGGGGGAACAGTCTCTATTCTGCTTTGTCAGTGTGTATCAGGGGCTTTGAGGACAGGTGTCAATCCATATCTGCCAAGTGACCCTATGTAGGGGGAACAGTCCCTATTCTGCTCTGTGTCAGTGTGAATCAGGGATCATCAGGATAGGTATCAATCCATACCTGCCAAGTGACCCTATGTAGGGGGAACAGTCTCTATTCTGCTCTTTGTAAGTGTGTATCAGGAGCTTTGAGGACAGGTTTCAATCCATATCTGCCAAGTGACCCTTTGTAGGGGGAACAGTCCCTATTCTGCTCTGTGTGAGGAGGAGGAACGGGAAATGAGTAGCTCGGCATCCAACCTTGTGCAAATGGGGTCTTTCATGGTGTCGTGCCTGTTGAGGGACCCTCATATAAAAAGGCTGAAGGAGAACGACCTGTGCTGGGTGACAACGCTACTAGACCCCCGGTATAAGCAGACAGTGGCGGAAATGTTACCGAATTACAAGTTGGAAAGGATGCAGCATTTGCAAAATAAATTAAAAAGTATGCTTTACACAGCGTATAAGAGTGATGTCACAGCACAACGGGAATCTAGCAGGGAAAGAGGTGAAAGTCATCCTCCTCCTCCCACGACCACGCCATATCTGCCAAGTGACCCTATGTAGGGTTAACAGTCTCTATTCTGCTCGGTGTCAGTGTGTATCATGGGCTTTGAAGACAGGTGTCAATCCATACCTGCCAAGTGACCCTATGTAGGGGGAACAGTCTCTATTCTGCTCTTTGTCAGTGTGTATCAGGGGCTTTGAGGACAGGTGTCAATCCATATCTGACAAGTGACCCTATGTAGGGGGAACAGTCCCTCTTCTGCTCTTTGTCAGTGTGTATCAGGGTCTCTGAGGACGGGGAACAGTCTCTATTCTGCTCTTTGTCAGTGTGTATCAGGGGCTTTGAGGACAGGTGTCAATCCATATCTGCCAAGTGACCCTATATAGGGGGAACAGTCCCTATTCTGCTCTTTGTCAGTATGTATCATGGTCTCTGAGGACGGGGAACAGTCTCTATTCTGCTCGGTGTCAGTGTGTATCATGGGCTTTGAGGACAGGTGTCAATCCATACCTGCCAAATGACCATATGTAGGGGGAACAGTCTCTATTCTGCTCTTTGTCAGTGTGTATCAGGGGCTTTGAGGACAGGTGTCAATCCAAGTGACCCTATGTTGGTGGACCAGTCTCTATTCTGCTCTTTGTCAGTGTGTATCAGGGGCTTTGAGGACAGGTGTCAGTCCATACCTGCCAAGTGACCCTATGTATGGGGGAACAGTCTCTATTCTGCTCTGTGTCAGTGTGTATCATGGTCTCTGAGGACGGGGAACAGTCTCTATTCTGCTCTGTGTCAGTGTATATGAGGGGCTTTGAGGACAGGTGTCAATCCATATCTGCCAAGTGACCCTATGTAGGGGGAACAGTCTCTATTCTGCTCTGTGTCAGTGGGTATCATGGTCTCTGAGGACGGGGAACAGTCTCTATTCTGCTCTTTGTCAGTGTGTATCAGGGTCTCTGAGGACGGGGAACAGTCTCTATTCTGCTCTGTGTCAGTGTGTATCATGGACTTTGAGGACAGGTGTCAATCCGTACCTGCCAAGTGACCCTATGTAGGGGGAACAGTCTCTATTCTGCTTTGTCAGTGTGTATCAGGGGCTTTGAGGACAGGTGTCAATCCATATCTGCCAAGTGACCCTATGTAGGGGGAACAGTCCCTATTCTGCTCTGTGTCAGTGTGAATCAGGGATCATCAGGATAGGTATCAATCCATACCTGCCAAGTGACCCTATGTAGGGGGAACAGTCTCTATTCTGCTCTTTGTAAGTGTGTATCAGGAGCTTTGAGGACAGGTTTCAATCCATATCTGCCAAGTGACCCTTTGTAGGGGGAACAGTCCCTATTCTGCTCTGTGTGAGGAGGAGGAACGGGAAATGAGTAGCTCGGCATCCAACCTTGTGCAAATGGGGTCTTTCATGGTGTCGTGCCTGTTGAGGGACCCTCATATAAAAAGGCTGAAGGAGAACGACCTGTGCTGGGTGACAACGCTACTAGACCCCCGGTATAAGCAGACAGTGGCGGAAATGTTACCGAATTACAAGTTGGAAAGGATGCAGCATTTGCAAAATAAATTAAAAAGTATGCTTTACACAGCGTATAAGAGTGATGTCACAGCACAACGGGAATCTAGCAGGGAAAGAGGTGAAAGTCATCCTCCTCCTCCCACGACCACGCCATATCTGCCAAGTGACCCTATGTAGGGTTAACAGTCTCTATTCTGCTCGGTGTCAGTGTGTATCATGGGCTTTGAAGACAGGTGTCAATCCATACCTGCCAAGTGACCCTATGTAGGGGGAACAGTCTCTATTCTGCTCTTTGTCAGTGTGTATCAGGGGCTTTGAGGACAGGTGTCAATCCATATCTGACAAGTGACCCTATGTAGGGGGAACAGTCCCTCTTCTGCTCTTTGTCAGTGTGTATCAGGGTCTCTGAGGACGGGGAACAGTCTCTATTCTGCTCTTTGTCAGTGTGTATCAGGGGCTTTGAGGACAGGTGTCAATCCATATCTGCCAAGTGACCCTATATAGGGGGAACAGTCCCTATTCTGCTCTTTGTCAGTATGTATCATGGTCTCTGAGGACGGGGAACAGTCTCTATTCTGCTCGGTGTCAGTGTGTATCATGGGCTTTGAGGACAGGTGTCAATCCATACCTGCCAAATGACCATATGTAGGGGGAACAGTCTCTATTCTGCTCTTTGTCAGTGTGTATCAGGGGCTTTGAGGACAGGTGTCAATCCAAGTGACCCTATGTTGGTGGACCAGTCTCTATTCTGCTCTTTGTCAGTGTGTATCAGGGGCTTTGAGGACAGGTGTCAGTCCATACCTGCCAAGTGACCCTATGTATGGGGGAACAGTCTCTATTCTGCTCTGTGTCAGTGTGTATCATGGTCTCTGAGGACGGGGAACAGTCTCTATTCTGCTCTGTGTCAGTGTATATGAGGGGCTTTGAGGACAGGTGTCAATCCATATCTGCCAAGTGACCCTATGTAGGGGGAACAGTCTCTATTCTGCTCTGTGTCAGTGGGTATCATGGTCTCTGAGGACGGGGAACAGTCTCTATTCTGCTCTTTGTCAGTGTGTATCAGGGTCTCTGAGGACGGGGAACAGTCTCTATTCTGCTCTGTGTCAGTGTGTATCATGGACTTTGAGGACAGGTGTCAATCCGTACCTGCCAAGTGACCCTATGTAGGGGGAACAGTCTCTATTCTGCTTTGTCAGTGTGTATCAGGGGCTTTGAGGACAGGTGTCAATCCATATCTGCCAAGTGACCCTATGTAGGGGGAACAGTCCCTATTCTGCTCTGTGTCAGTGTGAATCAGGGATCATCAGGATAGGTATCAATCCATACCTGCCAAGTGACCCTATGTAGGGGGAACAGTCTCTATTCTGCTCTTTGTAAGTGTGTATCAGGAGCTTTGAGGACAGGTTTCAATCCATATCTGCCAAGTGACCCTTTGTAGGGGGAACAGTCCCTATTCTGCTCTGTGTGAGGAGGAGGAACGGGAAATGAGTAGCTCGGCATCCAACCTTGTGCAAATGGGGTCTTTCATGGTGTCGTGCCTGTTGAGGGACCCTCATATAAAAAGGCTGAAGGAGAACGACCTGTGCTGGGTGACAACGCTACTAGACCCCCGGTATAAGCAGACAGTGGCGGAAATGTTACCGAATTACAAGTTGGAAAGGATGCAGCATTTGCAAAATAAATTAAAAAGTATGCTTTACACAGCGTATAAGAGTGATGTCACAGCACAACGGGAATCTAACAGGGGAAGAGGTGAAAGTCATCCTCCTCCTCCCACGACCACGCCGTATCTGCCAAGTGACCATATGTAGGGGTAACAGTCTCTATTCTACTCTGTGTCAGTGTGTATCATGGTCTCTGAGGATGGGGAACAGTCTCTATCCTGCTCGGTGTCAGTGTGTATCATGGGCTTTGAGGACAGGTGTCAATCCATACCTGCCAAGTGACCCTATGTAGGGGGAACAGTCTCTATTCTGCTCTGTGTCAGTGTGTATCATGGTCTTTGAGGACAGTGTCAATCCATACCTGCCAAGTGACCCTATGTAGGGGGAACAGTCTCTATTCTGCTCTGTGTCAGTGTGTATCATGGTCTGTGAGGACGGGGAACAGTCTCTATTCTGCTCTTTGTCAGTGTGTATCAGGGGCTTTGAGGACAGGTGTCAATCCATATCTGCCAAGTGACCCTATGTAGGGGGAACAGTCTCTTTTCTGCTCTTTGTCAGTGTGTATCAGGGGCTTTGAGGACAGGTGTCAATCCATACCTGCCAAGTGACCCTATGTAGGGGGAACAGTCTCTATTCTGCTCTGTGTCAGTGTGTATCATGGTCTCTGAGGACGGGGAACAGTCTCTATTCTGCTCTGTGTCAGTGTATATCAGGGGCTTTGAGGACAGGTGTCAATCCATACCTGCCAGGTGACCCTATGTAGGGGGAACAGTCTCTATTCTGCTCTGTGTCAGTGTGTATCATGGTCTCTGAGGACGGGGAACAGTCTCTATTCTGCTCTTTGTCAGTGTGTATCAGGGGCTTTGAGGACAGGTGTCAATCCATATCTGCCAAGTGACCCTATGTAGGGGGAACAGTCCCTCTTCTGCTCTTTGTCAGTGTGTATCAGGGTCTCTGAGGACGGGGGACAGTCTCTATTCTGCTCTTTGTCAGTGTGTATCATGGACTTTGAGGACAGGTGTCAATCCATACCTGCCAAGTGACCCTATGTAGGGGGAACAGTCCCTATTCTGCTCTGCGTCAGTGTGTATCAGGGATCATCAGGATAGGTATCAATCCATACCTGCCAAGTGACACTATGTAGGGGGAACTGTCTCTATTCTGCTCTTTGTAAGTGTGTATCAGGAGCTTTGAGGACAGGTTTCAATCCATATCTGCCAAGTGACCCTATGTAGGGGGAACAGTCCCTATTCTGCTCTGTGTGAGGAGGAGGAACGGGAAATGAGTAGCTCGGCATCCAACCTTGTGCAAATGGGATCTTTTATGGTGTCGTGCCTGTTGAGGGACCCTCATAAAAAAAGGCTGAAGGAGAACGACCTGTGCTGGGTGTCCACGCTACTAGACCCCCGGTATAAGCAGACAGTGGCGGAAATGTTACCGAATTACAAGTTGGAAAGGATGCAGCATTTGCAAAATAAATTAAAAAGTATGCTTTACACAGCGTATAAGAGTGATGTCACAGCACAACGGGAATCTAGCAGGGAAAGAGGTGAAAGTCATCCTCCTCCTCCCACGACCACGCCATATCTGCCAAGTGACCCTATGTAGGGTTAACAGTCTCTATTCTGCTCGGTGTCAGTGTGTATCATGGGCTTTGAAGACAGGTGTCAATCCATACCTGCCAAGTGACCCTATGTAGGGGGAACAGTCTCTATTCTGCTCTTTGTCAGTGTGTATCAGGGGCTTTGAGGACAGGTGTCAATCCATATCTGACAAGTGACCCTATGTAGGGGGAACAGTCCCTCTTCTGCTCTTTGTCAGTGTGTATCAGGGTCTCTGAGGACGGGGAACAGTCTCTATTCTGCTCTTTGTCAGTGTGTATCAGGGGCTTTGAGGACAGGTGTCAATCCATATCTGCCAAGTGACCCTATATAGGGGGAACAGTCCCTATTCTGCTCTTTGTCAGTATGTATCATGGTCTCTGAGGACGGGGAACAGTCTCTATTCTGCTCGGTGTCAGTGTGTATCATGGGCTTTGAGGACAGGTGTCAATCCATACCTGCCAAATGACCATATGTAGGGGGAACAGTCTCTATTCTGCTCTTTGTCAGTGTGTATCAGGGGCTTTGAGGACAGGTGTCAATCCAAGTGACCCTATGTTGGTGGACCAGTCTCTATTCTGCTCTTTGTCAGTGTGTATCAGGGGCTTTGAGGACAGGTGTCAGTCCATACCTGCCAAGTGACCCTATGTATGGGGGAACAGTCTCTATTCTGCTCTGTGTCAGTGTGTATCATGGTCTCTGAGGACGGGGAACAGTCTCTATTCTGCTCTGTGTCAGTGTATATGAGGGGCTTTGAGGACAGGTGTCAATCCAAACTTGCCAAGTGACCCTATGTAGGGGGAACAGTCTCTATTCTGCTCTTTGTCAGTGTGTATCAGGGGCTTTGAGGACAGGTGTTAATCCATACCTGCCAAGTGACCCTATGTACAGGGAACAGTCCCTATTCTGCTCTGAGTGAGTGTGTATCATGGTCTCTGAGGACAGGTGTCAATCCATATCTGATAAGTGACCCTATGTAGGGGGAACAGTCTCTATTCTGCTCTGTGTCAGTGTGAATCAGGGATCCTTAGGATAGGTGTCAATCCATATCTGCCAAGTGACCCTATATAGGGGTAACATTCTCTATTCTGCTCTGTGTCAATGTGTATCATGGTCTCTGAGGAAAGGTGTCAACCCATATCTGCCAAGTGACCATATGTAGGGGGAACAGTCCCTATTCTGCTCTTTGTCAGTGTGTATCAGGGTCTCTGAGGATGGGGAACAGTCTCTGTTCTGCTCTGTGTCAGTGTGTATCATGGGCTTTGAGGACAGGTGTCAATCCATACCAGCCAAGTGACCCTATGTAGGGGGAACAGTCTCTATTCTGCTCTGTGTCAGTGTGTATCATGGTCTCTGAGGACGGGGAACAGTCTCTATTCTGCTCTTTGTCAGTGTGTATCAGGGGCTTTGAGGACAGGTGTCAATCCATATCTGCCAAGTGACCCTATGTAGGGGGAACAGTCCCTCTTCTGCTCTTTGTCAGTGTATATCAGGGGCTTTGAGGACAGGTGTCAATCCATACCTGAAAAGTGACCCTATGTAGGGGGAACAGTCCCTCTTCTGCTCTTTGTCAGTGTATATCAGGGGCTTTGAGGACAGGTGTCAATCCATACCTGAAAAGTGACCCTATGTAGGGGGAACAGTCCCTCTTCTGCTCTTTGTCAGTGTATATCAGGGGCTTTGAGGACAGGTGTCAATCCATACCTGAAAAGTGACCCTATGTAGGGGGAACAGTCTCTATTCGGCTCTGTGTCAGTGTATATCAGGGGCTTTGAGGACAGGTGTCAATCCATACCTGCCAAGTGACCCTATGTAGGGGGAACAGTCTCTATTCGGCTCTGTGTCAGTGTGTATCATGGTCTCTGAGGACGGGGAACAGTCTCTATTCTGCTCTGTGTCAGTGTGTATCATGGGCTTTGAGGACAGGTGTTAATCCATACCTTCCAAGTGACCCTATGTAGGGGGAACAGTCTCTATTCTGCTCTTTGTCAGTGTGTATCAGGGGCTTTGAGGACAGGTGTCAATCCATACCTGCCAAGTGAACCTATGTACGGGAAACAGTCCCTATTCTGCTCTTTGTCAGTGTGTATCATGGTCTCTGAGGACGGGGAACAGTCTCTATTCTGCTCTTTGTCAGTGTGTATCAGGGGCTTTGAGGACAGGTGTCAATCCATACCTGCCAAGTGACCCTATGTAGGGGGAACAGTCTCTATTCTGCTCTTTGTCAGTGTGTATCATGGTCTCTGAGGACGGGGAACAGTCTCTATTCTGCTCTTTGTCAGTGTGTATCAGGGGCTTTGAGGACAGGTGTCAATCCATATCTGCCAAGTGACCCTATGTAGGGGGAACAGTCCCTCTTCTGCTCTTTGTCAGTGTGTATCAGGGTCTCTGAGGACGGGGAACAGTCTCTATTCTGCTTTTTGTCAGTGTGTATCATGGGCTTTGAGTACAGGTGTCAATCCATACCTGCCAAGTGACCCTTTGTAGGGGGAACAGTCTCTATTCTGCTCTGTGTCAGAGTGTATCATGGTCTCTGAGGACGGGGAACAGTCTCTATTCTGCTCTTTGTCAGTGTGTATCAGGGGCTTTGAGGACAGGTGTCAATCCATACCTGCCAAGTGACCCTATGTAGGGGGAACAGTCTCTATTCTGCTCTTTGTCAGTGTGTATCAGGGTCTCTGAGGACGGGGAACAGTCTCTATTCTGCTCTTTGTCAGTGTGTATCAGGGGTTTTGAGGACAGGTGTCAATCCATACCTGCCAAGTGACCCTATGTAGGGGGAACAGTCTCTATTTTGCTCTTTGTCAGTGTGTATCAGGGGCTTTGAGGACAGGTGTCAATCCATATCTGCCAAGTGACCCTATGTAGGGGGAACAGTCCCTATTCTGCTCTGCGCCAGTGTGTATCAGGGATCATCAGGATAGGTATCAATCCATACCTGCCAAGTGACCCTATGTAGGGGTCTCTATGTAGACCCTGTGTCAGTGTGTATCATGGTCTCTGAGGATGGGGAACAGTCTCTATCCTGCTCGGTGTCAGTGTGTATCATGGGCTTTGAGGACAGGTGTCAATCCATACCTGCCAAGTGACCCTATGTAGGGGGAACAGTCTCTATTCTGCTCTGTGTCAGTGTGTATCATGGTCTTTGAGGACAGGTGTCAATCCATACCTGCCAAGTGACCCTATGTAGGGGGAACAGTCTCTATTCTGCTCTGTTTCAGTGTGTATCATGGTCTCTGAGGACGGGGAACAGTCTCTATTCTGCTCTTTGTCAGTGTGTATCAGGGGCTTTGAGGACAGGTGTCAATCCATATCTGCCAAGTGACCCTATGTAGAGGGAACAGTCTCTATTCTGCTCTGTGTCAGTGTGTATCATGGTCTTTGAGGACAGTGTCAATCCATACCTGCCAAGTGACCCTATGTAGGGGGAACAGTCTCTATTCTGCTCTGTGTCAGTGTGTATCATGGTCTCTGAGGACGGGGAACAGTCTCTATTCTGCTCTTTGTCAGTGTGTATCAGGGGCTTTGAGGACAGGTGTCAATCCATATCTGCCAAGTGACCCTATGTAGGGGGAACAGTCCCTCTTCTGCTCTTTGTCAGTGTGTATCAGGGTCTCTGAGGACGGGGGACAGTCTCTATTCTGCTCTTTGTCAGTGTGTATCATGGACTTTGAGGACAGGTGTCAATCCATACCTGCCAAGTGACCCTATGTAGGGGGAACAGTCCCTATTCTGCTCTGCGTCAGTGTGTATCAGGGATCATCAGGATAGGTATCAATCCATACCTGCCAAGTGACACTATGTAGGGGAACTGTCTCTATTTTGCTCTTTGTCAGTGTGTATCAGGGGCTTTGAGGACAGGTGTCAATCCATATCTGCCAAGTGACCCTATGTAGGGGGAACAGTCCCTATTCTGCTCTGCGCCAGTGTGTATCAGGGATCATCAGGATAGGTATCAATCCATACCTGCCAAGTGACCCTATGTAGGGGTCTCTATGTAGACCCTGTGTCAGTGTGTATCATGGTCTCTGAGGATGGGGAACAGTCTCTATCCTGCTCGATGTCAGTGTGTATCATGGGCTTTGAGGACAGGTGTCAATCCATACCTGCCAAGTGACCCTATGTAGGGGGAACAGTCTCTATTCTGCTCTGTGTCAGTGTGTATCATGGTCTTTGAGGACAGGTGTCAATCCATACCTGCCAAGTGACCCTATGTAGGGGGAACAGTCTCTATTCTGCTCTGTTTCAGTGTGTATCATGGTCTCTGAGGACGGGGAACAGTCTCTATTCTGCTCTTTGTCAGTGTGTATCAGGGGCTTTGAGGACAGGTGTCAATCCATATCTGCCAAGTGACCCTATGTAGAGGGAACAGTCCCTCTTCTGCTCTTTGTCAGTGTGTATCAGGGTCTCTGAGGACGGGGGACAGTCTCTATTCTGCTCTTTGTCAGTGTGTATCATGGACTTTGAGGACAGGTGTCAATCCATACCTGCCAAGTGACCCTATGTAGGGGGAACAGTCTCTATTCTGCTCTTTGTCAGCGTGTATCAGGGGCTTTGAGGACAGGTGTCAATCCCTATCTGCCAAGTGACCCTATGTAGGGGGAACAGTCCCTATTCTGCTCTGCGTCAGTGTGTATCAGGGATCATCAGGATAGGTATCAATCCATACCTGCCAAGTGACCCTATGTAGGGGGAACAGTCTCTATTCTGCTCTTTGTAAGTGTGTATCAGGAGCTTTGAGGACAGGTTTCAATCCATATCTGCCAAGTGACCCTATGTAGGGGGAACAGTCCCTATTCTGCTCTGTGTGAGGAGGAGGAACGGGAAATGAGTAGCTCGGCATCCAACCTTGTGCAAATGGGGTCTTTCATGGTGTCGTGCCTGTTGAGGGACCCTCATATAAAAAGGCTGAAGGAGAACGACCTGTGCTGGGTGTCCACGCTACTAGACCCCCGGTATAAGCAGACAGTGGCGGAAATATTACCGAATTACAAGTTGGAAAGGATGCAGCATTTGCAAAATAAATTAAAAAGTATGCTTTACACAGCGTATAAGAGTGATGTCACAGCACAACAGGAATCTAAAAGGGAAAGAGGTGAAAGTCATCTTCCTCCTCCCACGACCACGCCATATCTGCCAAGTGACCCTATGTAGGGGTAACAGTCTCTATTCTACTCTGTGTCAGTGTGTATCATGGTCTCTGAGGACGGGGAACAGTCTCTATTCTGCTCGGTGTCAGTGTGTATCATGGGCTTTGAGGACAGGTGTCAATCCATACCTGCCAAGTGACCCTATGTAGGGGGAACAGTCTCTTTTCTGCTCTTTGTCAGTGTGTATCAGGGGCTTTGAGGACAGGTGTCAATCCATACCTGCCAAGTGACCCTATGTAGGGGGAACAGTCTCTATTCTGCTCTGTGTCAGTGTGTATCATGGTCTCTGAGGACGGGGAACAGTCTCTATTCTGCTCTGTGTCAGTGTATATCAGGGGCTTTGAGGACAGGTGTCAATCCATACCTGCCAGGTGACCCTATGTAGGGGGAACAGTCTCTATTCTGCTCTGTGTCAGTGTGTATCATGGTCTCTGAGGACGGGGAACAGTCTCTATTCTGCTCTTTGTCAGTGTGTATCAGGGGCTTTGAGGACAGGTGTCAATCCATATCTGCCAAGTGACCCTATGTAGGGGGAACAGTCCCTCTTCTGCTCTTGGTCAGTGTGTATCAGGGTCTCTGAGGACGGGGGACAGTCTCTATTCTGCTCTTTGTCAGTGTGTATCATGGACTTTGAGGACAGGTGTCAATCCATACCTGCCAAGTGACCCTATGTAGGGGGAACAGTCCCTATTCTGCTCTGCGTCAGTGTGTATCAGGGATCATCAGGATAGGTATCAATCCATACCTGCCAAGTGACACTATGTAGGGGGAACTGTCTCTATTTTGCTCTTTGTCAGTGTGTATCAGGGGCTTTGAGGACAGGTGTCAATCCATATCTGCCAAGTGACCCTATGTAGGGGGAACAGTCCCTATTCTGCTCTGCGCCAGTGTGTATCAGGGATCATCAGGATAGGTATCAATCCATACCTGCCAAGTGACCCTATGTAGGGGTCTCTATGTAGACCCTGTGTCAGTGTGTATCATGGTCTCTGAGGATGGGGAACAGTCTCTATCCTGCTCGGTGTCAGTGTGTATCATGGGCTTTGAGGACAGGTGTCAATCCATACCTGCCAAGTGACCCTATGTAGGGGGAACAGTCTCTATTCTGCTCTGTGTCAGTGTGTATCATGGTCTTTGAGGACAGGTGTCAATCCATACCTGCCAAGTGACCCTATGTAGGGGGAACAGTCTCTATTCTGCTCTGTTTCAGTGTGTATCATGGTCTCTGAGGACGGGGAACAGTCTCTATTCTGCTCTTTGTCAGTGTGTATCAGGGGCTTTGAGGACAGGTGTCAATCCATATCTGCCAAGTGACCCTATGTAGAGGGAACAGTCCCTCTTCTGCTCTTTGTCAGTGTGTATCAGGGTCTCTGAGGACGGGGGACAGTCTCTATTCTGCTCTTTGTCAGTGTGTATCATGGACTTTGAGGACAGGTGTCAATCCATACCTGCCAAGTGACCCTATGTAGGGGGAACAGTCTCTATTCTGCTCTTTGTCAGCGTGTATCAGGGGCTTTGAGGACAGGTGTCAATCCCTATCTGCCAAGTGACCCTATGTAGGGGGAACAGTCCCTATTCTGCTCTGCGTCAGTGTGTATCAGGGATCATCAGGATAGGTATCAATCCATACCTGCCAAGTGACCCTATGTAGGGGGAACAGTCTCTATTCTGCTCTTTGTAAGTGTGTATCAGGAGCTTTGAGGACAGGTTTCAATCCATATCTGCCAAGTGACCCTATGTAGGGGGAACAGTCCCTATTCTGCTCTGTGTGAGGAGGAGGAACGGGAAATGAGTAGCTCGGCATCCAACCTTGTGCAAATGGGGTCTTTCATGGTGTCGTGCCTGTTGAGGGACCCTCATATAAAAAGGCTGAAGGAGAACGACCTGTGCTGGGTGTCCACGCTACTAGACCCCCGGTATAAGCAGACAGTGGCGGAAATATTACCGAATTACAAGTTGGAAAGGATGCAGCATTTGCAAAATAAATTAAAAAGTATGCTTTACACAGCGTATAAGAGTGATGTCACAGCACAACAGGAATCTAAAAGGGAAAGAGGTGAAAGTCATCTTCCTCCTCCCACGACCACGCCATATCTGCCAAGTGACCCTATGTAGGGGTAACAGTCTCTATTCTACTCTGTGTCAGTGTGTATCATGGTCTCTGAGGACGGGGAACAGTCTCTATTCTGCTCGGTGTCAGTGTGTATCATGGGCTTTGAGGACAGGTGTCAATCCATACCTGCCAAGTGACCCTATGTAGGGGGAACAGTCTCTATTCTGCTCTTTGTCAGTGTGTATCAGGGGCTTTGAGGACAGGTGTCAATCTATACCTGCCAAGTGACCCTATGTAGGGGGAACAGTCTCTTTTCTGCTCTTTGTCAGTGTGTATCAGGGGCTTTGAGGACAGGTGTCAATCCATACCTGCCAAGTGACCCTATGTAGGGGGAACAGTCTCTATTCTGCTCTGTGTCAGTGTGTATCATGGTCTCTGAGGACGGGGAACAGTCTCTATTCTGCTCTGTGTCAGTGTATATCAGGGGCTTTGAGGACAGGTGTCAATCCATACCTGCCAGGTGACCCTATGTAGGGGGAACAGTCTCTATTCTGCTCTGTGTCAGTGTGTATCATGGTCTCTGAGGATGGGGAACAGTCTCTATTCTGCTCTTTGTCAGTGTGTATCAGGGGAATTGAGGACAGGTGTCAATCCATATCTGCCAAGTGACCCTATGTAGGGGGAACAGTCCCTCTTCTGCTCTTTGTCAGTGTGTTTCAGGGACTCTGAGGACGGGGGACAGTCTCTATTCTGCTCTTTGTCAGTGTGTATCATGGACTTTGAGGACAGGTGTCAATCCATACCTGCCAAGTGACCCTATGTAGGGGGAACAGTCCCTATTCTGCTCTGCGTCAGTGTGTATCAGGGATCATCAGGATAGGTATCAATCCATACCTGCCAAGTGACACTATGTAGGGGGAACTGTCTCTATTTTGCTCTTTGTCAGTGTGTATCAGGGGCTTTGAGGACAGGTGTCAATCCATATCTGCCAAGTGACCCTATGTAGGGGGAACAGTCCCTATTCTGCTCTGCGCCAGTGTGTATCAGGGATCATCAGGATAGGTATCAATCCATACCTGCCAAGTGACCCTATGTAGGGGTCTCTATGTAGACCCTGTGTCAGTGTGTATCATGGTCTCTGAGGATGGGGAACAGTCTCTATCCTGCTCGGTGTCAGTGTGTATCATGGGCTTTGAGGACAGGTGTCAATCCATACCTGCCAAGTGACCCTATGTAGGGGGAACAGTCTCTATTCTGCTCTGTGTCAGTGTGTATCATGGTCTTTGAGGACAGGTGTCAATCCATACCTGCCAAGTGACCCTATGTAGGGGGAACAGTCTCTATTCTGCTCTGTTTCAGTGTGTATCATGGTCTCTGAGGACGGGGAACAGTCTCTATTCTGCTCTTTGTCAGTGTGTATCAGGGGCTTTGAGGACAGGTGTCAATCCATATCTGCCAAGTGACCCTATGTAGAGGGAACAGTCCCTCTTCTGCTCTTTGTCAGTGTGTATCAGGGTCTCTGAGGACGGGGGACAGTCTCTATTCTGCTCTTTGTCAGTGTGTATCATGGACTTTGAGGACAGGTGTCAATCCATACCTGCCAAGTGACCCTATGTAGGGGGAACAGTCTCTATTCTGCTCTTTGTCAGCGTGTATCAGGGGCTTTGAGGACAGGTGTCAATCCCTATCTGCCAAGTGACCCTATGTAGGGGGAACAGTCCCTATTCTGCTCTGCGTCAGTGTGTATCAGGGATCATCAGGATAGGTATCAATCCATACCTGCCAAGTGACCCTATGTAGGGGGAACAGTCTCTATTCTGCTCTTTGTAAGTGTGTATCAGGAGCTTTGAGGACAGGTTTCAATCCATATCTGCCAAGTGACCCTATGTAGGGGGAACAGTCCCTATTCTGCTCTGTGTGAGGAGGAGGAACGGGAAATGAGTAGCTCGGCATCCAACCTTGTGCAAATGGGGTCTTTCATGGTGTCGTGCCTGTTGAGGGACCCTCATATAAAAAGGCTGAAGGAGAACGACCTGTGCTGGGTGTCCACGCTACTAGACCCCCGGTATAAGCAGACAGTGGCGGAAATATTACCGAATTACAAGTTGGAAAGGATGCAGCATTTGCAAAATAAATTAAAAAGTATGCTTTACACAGCGTATAAGAGTGATGTCACAGCACAACAGGAATCTAAAAGGGAAAGAGGTGAAAGTCATCTTCCTCCTCCCACGACCACGCCATATCTGCCAAGTGACCCTATGTAGGGGTAACAGTCTCTATTCTACTCTGTGTCAGTGTGTATCATGGTCTCTGAGGACGGGGAACAGTCTCTATTCTGCTCGGTGTCAGTGTGTATCATGGGCTTTGAGGACAGGTGTCAATCCATACCTGCCAAGTGACCCTATGTAGGGGGAACAGTCTCTTTTCTGCTCTTTGTCAGTGTGTATCAGGGGCTTTGAGGACAGGTGTCAATCCATACCTGCCAAGTGACCCTATGTAGGGGGAACAGTCTCTATTCTGCTCTGTGTCAGTGTGTATCATGGTCTCTGAGGACGGGGAACAGTCTCTATTCTGCTCTGTGTCAGTGTATATCAGGGGCTTTGAGGACAGGTGTCAATCCATACCTGCCAGGTGACCCTATGTAGGGGGAACAGTCTCTATTCTGCTCTGTGTCAGTGTGTATCATGGTCTCTGAGGACGGGGAACAGTCTCTATTCTGCTCTTTGTCAGTGTGTATCAGGGGCTTTGAGGACAGGTGTCAATCCATATCTGCCAAGTGACCCTATGTAGGGGGAACAGTCCCTCTTCTGCTCTTGGTCAGTGTGTATCAGGGTCTCTGAGGACGGGGGACAGTCTCTATTCTGCTCTTTGTCAGTGTGTATCATGGACTTTGAGGACAGGTGTCAATCCATACCTGCCAAGTGACCCTATGTAGGGGGAACAGTCCCTATTCTGCTCTGCGTCAGTGTGTATCAGGGATCATCAGGATAGGTATCAATCCATACCTGCCAAGTGACACTATGTAGGGGGAACTGTCTCTATTTTGCTCTTTGTCAGTGTGTATCAGGGGCTTTGAGGACAGGTGTCAATCCATATCTGCCAAGTGACCCTATGTAGGGGGAACAGTCCCTATTCTGCTCTGCGCCAGTGTGTATCAGGGATCATCAGGATAGGTATCAATCCATACCTGCCAAGTGACCCTATGTAGGGGTCTCTATGTAGACCCTGTGTCAGTGTGTATCATGGTCTCTGAGGATGGGGAACAGTCTCTATCCTGCTCGGTGTCAGTGTGTATCATGGGCTTTGAGGACAGGTGTCAATCCATACCTGCCAAGTGACCCTATGTAGGGGGAACAGTCTCTATTCTGCTCTGTGTCAGTGTGTATCATGGTCTTTGAGGACAGGTGTCAATCCATACCTGCCAAGTGACCCTATGTAGGGGGAACAGTCTCTATTCTGCTCTGTTTCAGTGTGTATCATGGTCTCTGAGGACGGGGAACAGTCTCTATTCTGCTCTTTGTCAGTGTGTATCAGGGGCTTTGAGGACAGGTGTCAATCCATATCTGCCAAGTGACCCTATGTAGAGGGAACAGTCCCTCTTCTGCTCTTTGTCAGTGTGTATCAGGGTCTCTGAGGACGGGGGACAGTCTCTATTCTGCTCTTTGTCAGTGTGTATCATGGACTTTGAGGACAGGTGTCAATCCATACCTGCCAAGTGACCCTATGTAGGGGGAACAGTCTCTATTCTGCTCTTTGTCAGCGTGTATCAGGGGCTTTGAGGACAGGTGTCAATCCCTATCTGCCAAGTGACCCTATGTAGGGGGAACAGTCCCTATTCTGCTCTGCGTCAGTGTGTATCAGGGATCATCAGGATAGGTATCAATCCATACCTGCCAAGTGACCCTATGTAGGGGGAACAGTCTCTATTCTGCTCTTTGTAAGTGTGTATCAGGAGCTTTGAGGACAGGTTTCAATCCATATCTGCCAAGTGACCCTATGTAGGGGGAACAGTCCCTATTCTGCTCTGTGTGAGGAGGAGGAACGGGAAATGAGTAGCTCGGCATCCAACCTTGTGCAAATGGGGTCTTTCATGGTGTCGTGCCTGTTGAGGGACCCTCATATAAAAAGGCTGAAGGAGAACGACCTGTGCTGGGTGTCCACGCTACTAGACCCCCGGTATAAGCAGACAGTGGCGGAAATATTACCGAATTACAAGTTGGAAAGGATGCAGCATTTGCAAAATAAATTAAAAAGTATGCTTTACACAGCGTATAAGAGTGATGTCACAGCACAACAGGAATCTAAAAGGGAAAGAGGTGAAAGTCATCTTCCTCCTCCCACGACCACGCCATATCTGCCAAGTGACCCTATGTAGGGGTAACAGTCTCTATTCTACTCTGTGTCAGTGTGTATCATGGTCTCTGAGGACGGGGAACAGTCTCTATTCTGCTCGGTGTCAGTGTGTATCATGGGCTTTGAGGACAGGTGTCAATCCATACCTGCCAAGTGACCCTATGTAGGGGGAACAGTCTCTATTCTGCTCTTTGTCAGTGTGTATCAGGGGCTTTGAGGACAGGTGTCAATCTATACCTGCCAAGTGACCCTATGTAGGGGGAACAGTCTCTTTTCTGCTCTTTGTCAGTGTGTATCAGGGGCTTTGAGGACAGGTGTCAATCCATACCTGCCAAGTGACCCTATGTAGGGGGAACAGTCTCTATTCTGCTCTGTGTCAGTGTGTATCATGGTCTCTGAGGACGGGGAACAGTCTCTATTCTGCTCTGTGTCAGTGTATATCAGGGGCTTTGAGGACAGGTGTCAATCCATACCTGCCAGGTGACCCTATGTAGGGGGAACAGTCTCTATTCTGCTCTGTGTCAGTGTGTATCATGGTCTCTGAGGATGGGGAACAGTCTCTATTCTGCTCTTTGTCAGTGTGTATCAGGGGAATTGAGGACAGGTGTCAATCCATATCTGCCAAGTGACCCTATGTAGGGGGAACAGTCCCTCTTCTGCTCTTTGTCAGTGTGTTTCAGGGACTCTGAGGACGGGGGACAGTCTCTATTCTGCTCTTTGTCAGTGTGTATCATGGACTTTGAGGACAGGTGTCAATCCATACCTGCCAAGTGACCCTATGTAGGGGGAACAGTCCCTATTCTGCTCTGCGTCAGTGTGTATCAGGGATCATCAGGATAGGTATCAATCCATACCTGCCAAGTGACACTATGTAGGGGGAACTGTCTCTATTTTGCTCTTTGTCAGTGTGTATCAGGGGCTTTGAGGACAGGTGTCAATCCATATCTGCCAAGTGACCCTATGTAGGGGGAACAGTCCCTATTCTGCTCTGCGCCAGTGTGTATCAGGGATCATCAGGATAGGTATCAATCCATACCTGCCAAGTGACCCTATGTAGGGGTCTCTATGTAGACCCTGTGTCAGTGTGTATCATGGTCTCTGAGGATGGGGAACAGTCTCTATCCTGCTCGGTGTCAGTGTGTATCATGGGCTTTGAGGACAGGTGTCAATCCATACCTGCCAAGTGACCCTATGTAGGGGGAACAGTCTCTATTCTGCTCTGTGTCAGTGTGTATCATGGTCTTTGAGGACAGGTGTCAATCCATACCTGCCAAGTGACCCTATGTAGGGGGAACAGTCTCTATTCTGCTCTGTTTCAGTGTGTATCATGGTCTCTGAGGACGGGGAACAGTCTCTATTCTGCTCTTTGTCAGTGTGTATCAGGGGCTTTGAGGACAGGTGTCAATCCATATCTGCCAAGTGACCCTATGTAGAGGGAACAGTCCCTCTTCTGCTCTTTGTCAGTGTGTATCAGGGTCTCTGAGGACGGGGGACAGTCTCTATTCTGCTCTTTGTCAGTGTGTATCATGGACTTTGAGGACAGGTGTCAATCCATACCTGCCAAGTGACCCTATGTAGGGGGAACAGTCTCTATTCTGCTCTTTGTCAGCGTGTATCAGGGGCTTTGAGGACAGGTGTCAATCCCTATCTGCCAAGTGACCCTATGTAGGGGGAACAGTCCCTATTCTGCTCTGCGTCAGTGTGTATCAGGGATCATCAGGATAGGTATCAATCCATACCTGCCAAGTGACCCTATGTAGGGGGAACAGTCTCTATTCTGCTCTTTGTAAGTGTGTATCAGGAGCTTTGAGGACAGGTTTCAATCCATATCTGCCAAGTGACCCTATGTAGGGGGAACAGTCCCTATTCTGCTCTGTGTGAGGAGGAGGAACGGGAAATGAGTAGCTCGGCATCCAACCTTGTGCAAATGGGGTCTTTCATGGTGTCGTGCCTGTTGAGGGACCCTCATATAAAAAGGCTGAAGGAGAACGACCTGTGCTGGGTGTCCACGCTACTAGACCCCCGGTATAAGCAGACAGTGGCGGAAATATTACCGAATTACAAGTTGGAAAGGATGCAGCATTTGCAAAATAAATTAAAAAGTATGCTTTACACAGCGTATAAGAGTGATGTCACAGCACAACAGGAATCTAAAAGGGAAAGAGGTGAAAGTCATCTTCCTCCTCCCACGACCACGCCATATCTGCCAAGTGACCCTATGTAGGGGTAACAGTCTCTATTCTACTCTGTGTCAGTGTGTATCATGGTCTCTGAGGACGGGGAACAGTCTCTATTCTGCTCGGTGTCAGTGTGTATCATGGGCTTTGAGGACAGGTGTCAATCCATACCTGCCAAGTGACCCTATGTAGGGGGAACAGTCTCTATTCTGCTCTTTGTCAGTGTGTATCAGGGGCTTTGAGGACAGGTGTCAATCTATACCTGCCAAGTGACCCTATGTAGGGGGAACAGTCTCTTTTCTGCTCTTTGTCAGTGTGTATCAGGGGCTTTGAGGACAGGTGTCAATCCATACCTGCCAAGTGACCCTATGTAGGGGGAACAGTCTCTATTCTGCTCTGTGTCAGTGTGTATCATGGTCTCTGAGGACGGGGAACAGTCTCTATTCTGCTCTGTGTCAGTGTATATCAGGGGCTTTGAGGACAGGTGTCAATCCATACCTGCCAGGTGACCCTATGTAGGGGGAACAGTCTCTATTCTGCTCTGTGTCAGTGTGTATCATGGTCTCTGAGGACGGGGAACAGTCTCTATTCTGCTCTGTGTCAGTGTGTATCATGGGCTTTGAGGACAGGTGTTAATCCATACCTGCCAAGTGACCCTATGCAGGGGGAACAGTCTCTATTCTGCTCTTTGTCAGTGTGTATCAGGGGCTTTGAGGACAGGTGTCAATCCATATCTGCCAAGTGACCCTATGTAGGGGGAACAGTCCCTATTCTGCTCTGCGTCAGTGTGTATCAGGGATCATCAGGATAGGTATCAATCCATACCTGCCAAGTGACCCTATGTAGGGGGAACAGTCTCTATTCTGCTCTGTGTCAGTGTGTATCATGGTCTCTGAGGACGGGGAACAGTCTCTATTCTGCTCTTTGTCAGTGTGTATCAGGGGCTTTGAGGACAGGTGTCAATCCATATCTCACAAGTGACCCTATGTAGGGGGAACAGTCCCTCTTCTGCTCTTTGTCAGTGTGTATCAGGGTCTCTGAGGACGGGGAACAGTCTCTATTCTGCTCTTTGTCATGGTGTATCAGGGGCTTTGAGGACAGGTGTCAATCCATATCTGCCAAGTGACCCTATGTAGGGGGAACAGTCCCTATTCTGCTCTTTGTCAGTGTGTATCATGGTCTCTGAGGACGGGGAACAGTCTCTATTCTGCTCTGTGTCAGTGTGTATCATGGGCTTTGAGGACAGGTGTTAATCCATACCTGCCAAGTGACCCTATGTAGGGGGAACAGTCTCTATTCTGCTCTTTGTCAGTGTGTATCAGGGGCTTTGAGGACAGGTAACAATCCATACCTGCCAAGTGACCCTATGTAGGGGGAACAGTCTCTTTTCTGCTCTTTGTCAGTGTGTATCAGGGGCTTTCAGGACAGGTGTCAATCCATACCTGCCAAGTGACCCTATGTAGGGGGAACAGTCTCTATTCTGCTCTGTGTCAGTGTGTATCATGGTCTCTGAGGACGGGGAACAGTCTCTATTCTGCTCTGTGTCAGTGTATATCAGTGTGGCGAAACCGACCTCGCCACGTGGCCTTGGAGGGGGCTGCTTGCCCGCCTCTTGCCTTTGGACTATGGACCAGACTTTATGGGAATGTGATACCCCAGATAGCTATACCATGGAGCCTATTCATATAATGAAAGACTATGGGAAAGACTTTAGCTCCATGGCAATTGTACTGTGTGAATAGGATCTGTGTGCTATTCGGTAGTTTTGTGCGCTCAGATCCCAGCTATCTGGGGATATGTGAAATGTCTGTGTGTTATGGATAAAAAGTAACTTTCTGTATTTGAAAGTGTTTTATGTCTTTCTGTAACCATGTGGTTAAAGGAGTCTGTCTCTGTGCTGGAGATAATTGGATTACTTCTCCAGCACAGAGAAGGCTCTGTAAAAACCGGTCTGAGCTGGAAAGCTAGGGGTTTTAAAAGATACTTTACTAACTTTTGAACCCCTGGTCTGATCCATGCCATTTTTTAATATGTTGTTCCCCTGAATGGATTGATTGTGGATATGTATTTTTATGTGAATGTGATGTATGGTTTTAGATTTATGAAAGTTGTGTAAAAAGTATATTTTAAACTGTATGCATAATGGAATTATGTGTCACACTAAGGGGAGGGGATGTGTGGGTTGCACCCGTGACACTATTGGTCATTTTATGCCTCCCCCTGGGTGTGGCCTGTATGTGTGAGATGGAAATAAAAGCCAGGCTGGATGAGCCAGTCCAGAGTTCCTGTTTTACCCTCAAAGTGAAGTGTCGTCTCATTATTGGGGGAGGATTTATTGTATGCTGTTCCAATTTGACTGCTAGGAGTGTAAACCTATTTGTATGGTTTCCTATTCAACTGTCTACAGCATTCATATGCTTGAGAGGATTTATACGCTTCTCTTATTCGGTGGTTGTGGTGTCTGCTGCAGTGCTTGGAGTCCTCAGGAAACGCTAGGAGCATCCATTAACGGAGGTACCCAGTCGGGGTGCCAGGCGATCCGTTACAATCAGGGGCTTTGAGGACAGGTGTCAATCCATACCTGCCAAGTGACCCTATGCAGGGGGAACAGTCTCTATTCTGCTCTTTGTCAGTGTGTATCAGGGGCTTTGAGGACAGGTGTCAATCCATACCTGCCAAGTGACCCTATGTACGGGGAACAGTCCCTATTCTGCTCTGAGTGAGTGTGTATCATGGTCTCTGAGGACAGGTGTCAATCCATATCTGCCAAGTGACCCTATGTAGGGGGAACAGTCTCTATTCTGCTCTGTGTCAGTGTGTATCAGGGATCCTTAGGATAGGTGTCAATCCATATCTGCCAAGTGACCCTATATAGGGGTAACATTCTCTATTCTGCTCTGTGTCAATGTGTATCATGGTCTCTGAGGAAAGGTGTCAATCCATATCTGCCAAGTGACCCTATGTAGGGGGAACAGTCCCTATTCTGCTCTTTGTCAGTGTGTATCAGGGTCTCTGAGGACGGGGAACAGTCTCTATTCTGCTCTGTGTCAGTGTGTATCATGGGCTTTGAGGACAGGTGTCAATCCATACCTGCCAAGTGACCCTATGTAGGGGGAACAGTCTCTATTCTGCTCTGTGTCAGTGTGTATCATGGTCTCTGAGGACGGGGAACAGTCTCTATTCTGCTCTTTGTCAGTGTGTATCAGGGGCTTTGAGGACAGGTGTCAATCCATATCTGACAAGTGACCCTATGTAGGGGGAACAGTCCCTCTTCTGCTCTTTGTCAGTGTGTATCAGGGTCTCTGAGGACGGGGAACAGTCTCTATTCTGCTCTTTGTCAGTGTGTATCAGGGGCTTTGAGGACAGGTGTCAATCCATATCTGCCAAGTGACCCTATGTAGGGGGAACAGTCCCTATTCTGCTCTTTGTCAGTGTGTATCAGGGTCTCTGAGGACGGGGAACAGTCTCTATTCTGCTCTTTGTCAGTGTGTATCAGGGGCTTTGAGGACAGGTGTCAATCCATATCTGCCAAGTGACCCTATGTAGGGGGAACAGTCCCTATTCTGCTCTTTGTCAGTGTGTATCATGGTCTCTGAGGACGGGGAACAGTCTCTATTCTGCTCTGTGTCAGTGTGTATCATGGGCTTTGAGGACAGGTGTTAATCCATACCTGCCAAGTGACCCTATGCAGGGGGAACAGTCTCTATTCTGCTCTTTGTCAGTGTGTATCAGGGGCTTTGAGGACAGGTGTCAATCCATACCTGCCAAGTGACCCTATGTACGGGGAACAGTCCCTATTCTGCTCTGAGTGAGTGTGTATCATGGTCTCTGAGGACAGGTGTCAATCCATATCTGCCTAGTGACCCTATGTAGAGGTAACAGTTCCTATTCTGCTCTGCGTCAGTGTGTATCAGGGATCATCAGGATAGGTATCAATCCATACCTGCCAAGTGACCCTATGTAGGGGGAACAGTCTCTATTCTGCTCTTTGTAAGTGTGTATCAGGAGCTTTGATGACAGGTTTCAATCCATACCTGCCAAGTGACCCTATGTAGGGGGAACAGTCCCTATTCTGCTCTGTGTGTGGAGGAGGAACGGGAAATGAGTAGCTCGGCATCCAACCTTGTGCAAATGGGGTCTTTCATGCTGTCGTGCCTGTTGAGGGACCCTCATATAAAAAGGCTGAAGGAGAACGACCTGTGCTGGGTGTCCACGCTACTAGACCCCCGGTATAAGCAGACAGTGGCGGAAATGTTACCGAATTACAAGTTGGAAAGGATGCAGCATTTGCAAAATAAATTAAAAAGTATGCTTTACACAGCGTATAAGAGTGATGTCACAGCACAACGGGAATCTAACAGGGGAAGAGGTGAAAGTCATCCTCCTCCTCCCACGACCACGCCATATCTGCCAAGTGACCCTATGTAGGGGTAACAGTCTCTATTCTACTCTGTGTCAGTGTGTATCATGGTCTCTGAGGACGGGGAACAGTCTCTATTCTGCTCAGTGTCAGTGTGTATCATGGGCTTTGAGGACAGGTGTCAATCCATACCTGCCAAGTGACCCTATGTAGGGGGAACAGTCTCTATTCTGCTCTTTGTCAGTGTGTATCAGGGGCTTTGAGGACAGGTAACAATCCATACCTGCCAAGTGACCCTATGTAGGGGGAACAGTCTCTTTTCTGCTCTTTGTCAGTGTGTATCAGGGGCTTTCAGGACAGGTGTCAATCCATACCTGCCAAGTGACCCTATGTAGGGGGAACAGTCTCTATTCTGCTCTGTGTCAGTGTGTATCATGGTCTCTGAGGATGGGGAACAGTCTCTATTCTGCTCTGTGTCAGTGTATATCAGTGTGGCGAAACCAACCTCGCCACGTGGCCTTGGAGGGGGCTGCTTTCCCGCCTCTTGCCTTTGGACTATGGACCAGACTTTATGGGAATGTGATACCCCAGATAGCTATACCATGGAGCCTATTCATATAATGAAAGACTATGGGAAAGACTTTAGCTCCATGGCAATTGTACTGTGTGAATAGGATCTGTGCGCTATTCGGTAGTTTTGTGCGCTCAGATCCCAGCTATCTGGGGATATGTGAAATGTCTGTGTGTTATGGATAAAAAGTAACTTTCTGTATTTTAAAGTGTTTTATGTCTTTCTGTAACCATGTGGTTAAAGGAGTCTGTCTCTGTGCTGGAGATAATTGGATTACTTCTCCAGCACAGAGAAGGCTCTGTAAAAACCGGTCTGAGCTGGAAAGCTAGGGGTTTTAAAAGATACTTTACTAACTTTTGAACCCCTGGTCTGATCCATGCCATTTTTTAATATGTTGTTCCCCTGAATGGATTGATTTTGGATATGTATTTTTATGTGAATGTGATGTATGGTTTTAGATTTATGAAAGTTGTGTAAAAAGTATATTTTAAACTGTATGCATAATGGAATTATGTGTCACACTAAGGGGAGGGGATGTGTGGGTTGCACCCGTGACACTATTGGTCATTTTATGTCTCCCCCTGGGTGTGGCCTGTATGTGTGAGATGGAAATAAAAGCCAGGCTGGATGAGCCAGTCCAGAGTTCCTGTTTTACCCTCAAAGTGAAGTGTCGTCTCATTATTGGGGGAGGATTTATTGTATGCTGTTTCAGTTTGACTGCTAGGAGTGTAAACCTATTTGTATGGTTTCCTATTCAACTGTCTACAGCATTCATATGCTTGAGAGGATTTATACGCTTCTCTGATTCGGTGGTTGTGGTGTCTTCTGCAGTGCTTGGAGTCCTCAGGAAACGCTAGGAGCATCCATTAACGGAGGTACCCAGTCGGGGTGCCAGGCGATCCGTTACAATCAGGGGCTTTGAGGACAGGTGTCAATCCATACCTGCCAAGTGACCCTACGCAGGGGGAACAGTCTCTATTCTGCTCTTTGTCAGTGTGTATCAGGGGCTTTGAGGACAGGTGTCAATCCATACCTGCCAAGTGACCCTATGTACGGGGAACAGTCCCTATTCTGCTCTGAGTGAGTGTGTATCATGGTCTCTGAGGACAGGTGTCAATCCATATCTGCCAAGTGACCCTATGTAGGGGGAACAGTCTCTATTCTGCTCTGTGTCAGTGTGTATCAGGGATCCTTAGGATAGGTGTCAATCCATATCTGCCAAGTGACCCTATATAGGGGTAACATTCTCTATTCTGCTCTGTGTCAATGTGTATCATGGTCTCTGAGGAAAGGTGTCAATCCATATCTGCCAAGTGACCCTATGTAGGGGGAACAGTCCCTATTCTGCTCTTTGTCAGTGTGTATCAGGGTCTCTGAGGACGGGGAACAGTCTCTATTCTGCTCTGTGTCAGTGTGTATCATGGGCTTTGAGGACAGGTGTCAATCCATACCTGCCAAGTGACCCTATGTAGGGGGAACAGTCTCTATTCTGCTCTGTGTCAGTGTGTATCATGGTCTCTGAGGACGGGGAACAGTCTCTATTCTGCTCTTTGTCAGTGTGTATCAGGGGCTTTGAGGACAGGTGTCAATCCATATCTCACAAGTGACCCTATGTAGGGGGAACAGTCCCTCTTCTGCTCTTTGTCAGTGTGTCTCAGGGTCTCTGAGGACGGGGAACAGTCTCTATTCTGCTCTTTGTCAGTGTGTATCAGGGGCTTTGAGGACAGGTGTCAATCCATATCTGCCAAGTGACCCTATGTAGGGGGAACAGTCCCTATTCTGCTCTTTGTCAGTGTGTATCATGGTCTCTGAGGACGGGGAACAGTCTCTATTCTGCTCTGTGTCAGTGTGTATCATGGGCTTTGAGGACAGGTGTTAATCCATGTAACGGCTACCCAGATATTGAGAGGGTATCTGCCGCTGGAGACGTCCTTTTCCCTGCAAGCTGCTGTGGAGAAGTCAAGCTGGTATAATCCCATCCACGATATCCAGAGAGAATCAGGTTCAGCTGCAAACAGGAACAGAGTAATCTTCCCAAATAATCCCCTTCCAAGAACGAGACGAGGCTACGTTTTGAAGGGTCAAGATGAACTGAGGACTGGAACATCCAGCCTGCTTTTTATTAGGAACAGATACATACAGGACACTCCCAGGGGGAGGATGAAAACAACCAATAATACATATGGTAACACCCCCACGTCTCCTCCCCTCAGATAACTACATAACACAATTAAAATGTCCACATTTTGACACAAGTTCTGGATGTACCCCAAAAACAGCTGGATAGCTCTCCTTCAGGGGACCAATATATCCAAAAATCAGCCCATTCGGATGTATAGTTCGGGAGATACAGTGTTCCAAAGTTTTGACCGACCGCACAGACCAACTAGCCGAAATTAGTTCCATGAGTTTTGGCCTTGCGGTCGGTCTCTGTTCGCACGGTAAAAAGACCCGAAAACCTGGTCATCCATACGAATCTCGGGGGTCGCTGAAATCCCCATAGATGGTGAAGTAGAACTACCGAATGGTGGGACGTTCGGTAGTTTCCATACGAATTTACGGAGGTCTGGAGGACTCAGCGGTGTTCGCCTGTTTGTGTATCCATTTTCAGTTCCATGCGGTTACAGGCAAACACCGCTGTTCGTGCACAAGATGGCCGCGAACACGTGTAAAAGTCCCGAAATGGCGGCCACCTATATTTTACACACAGAATTCGTACGGAACCATGCGAACAGGAGACAATGGAATGAATGGAAGTTTAAACTGTAATTCCCTTGTTTGTTTCAAAGTTACTAGGGACTTGTAAGGATCCGTTACACTGCTCCCCTTTTGTGGAACACTCCGGGAGACCCGGATTGATCCTGTTCGGGTCAACGTGGGGCTGTCCGGTCTGCTGCTACGGTAAAAGTTCAGTTTGCCTGGATAATCCATCAGCGTTTCCATTGAAGCGGCCCGGGCGATACTGGATGTGGAAATTGTATGGCTGTAGTGCTAAGCTCCACCTTAGCAAGCGTCCATTGTCTCCAGCTACTCGGTTCAGCCATACCAGGGGGTTATGATCGGTGATCAGGGTAAACTCCTGTCCATATAAGTAGGGTGTAAGTTTCTTTAGGGCCCAAACTAGGGCTAAACATTCTTTTTCCACTGCCGCGTAACTCACTTCCCTGGGCAATAGTTTTCTGCTGAGATACGCGACAGGGTGTTCTCCCCCATCTTCTCCGATCTGGCTCAGAACTGCCCCCAGTCCATACATGGATGCATCTGTATGGACGACAAATCTTTTGTTAGGAACGGGGGCAGATAGAACAGGTGCATTGATCAGAGCATTTTTCAAGGCTTGGAAGGCTGTCTCACAGGCCGGAGACCACAGGACTACCCTAGGCAAGTTCTTTTTCGTTAAGTCGGTCAGGGGTTTAGCGATAGTGCTATAGTCCGGGACAAATTTTCTATAGTATCCTGCTGTCCCCAAGAATGCCAATACCTGTGTCTTGGTGTGGGGTGTGGGCCAGTTGGCTACCGCCTCAATCTTAGCGGGTTCCGGGCGTTGTTTCCCACATCCTACCCTGTGTCCCAGGTATTGGACTTCGGCCATGCCGAAGTTACATTTTTCCGGTTTCAGAGTCAGGCCTGCGGCCCGAATCTGATCCAGTACAGCCTCTACATGTCGCAAGTGTTCCCCCCATGTTTCACTATAGATCGCTATGTCATCCAGGTATGCGCAGGCAAAGTCCTGGAAGCCATCAAGAAGTCTATCCACCAAGCGCTGAAAGGTAGCTGGGGCGTTCTTCATCCCAAATGGCATGACCTTAAATTGGTACAGGCCAAATGGGGTGACGAACGCCGACTTGGGGATAGCCTCCTTGGCCAGGGGAATCTGCCAGTATCCCTTGCATTGATCAATGGTGGTCAGATACCTCCCCCTGGCACTGCGGTCTAATAGTTCGTCCACTCGGGGCATGGGGTACGCATCTGTTACGGTACGGTCATTGAGTCGCCTATAGTCTACACAAAATCTAGTAGCTCCGTCCTTTTTGGGTACTAGGACTACGGGTGAAGCCCAGGGGCTGTCAGACGGTTCTATGACTCCTAACCTTAGCATTTCTTGTACTTCCTTTTTCATTTCTCCCCTGACTGCCTCAGGGATTCGATATGGGGTTTGCCTAAGGGGTACTTGTCCTGGGGTCTCGACATAATGGGTCGCTAGCGTGGTGTACCCTGGTTCCTGGGCGAACGTTAATTTCTTTTCCATTATCAACTGTCTAAGTTGGCCCTTTTCGGCTGCGGTTAGCCGCTCCCCTAGTTGGATGGTATCCAGTAAGCTAGGGGATTTTCTGGGTGCTAATAGGTCTGGGATAGGTAGGCTGTCGGGGTCCTCGGTAGCAGAAATGCATATAGCGGCAACATCCTCTGGCCGCTCTTGGTATTCTTTCAGTAAATTTACATGAAAGGTTTTCTGAATTCTCTCATCTTTATTGCTGGCAATCACATAAGTAGTGTCGCAGACCTGCGCTACTACTTTGTAAGGGCCCTGCCAGGATGTCTGGAGTTTATTTCCCTTTACCGGTCTAAGTACCAGCACTTTCTGACCCACCTGGAAAGTTCTCTGTCGGGCGCCCCTATCATACCAACGCTTCTGTCGACCCTGGGCCGCATGGAGATGGTCCCGTGCCATCCGGGCCAACTGCTCCATGCGGTCCCGCATCTCCAGAACATACGGTACAATAGGGATCCCTTCAGATTCCATCTCCGCTTCCCAATGCTCCCGGATGAGGTCGAGGGGACCTCGTACCCTTCTTCCGTAGAGTAGTTCGAACGGGGAGAACCCAGTGGATTCCTGCGGCACCTCCCGATATGCAAACAAGAGGTGCGGCAAGAATCGCTCCCAGTCTCTGTATTCCGCGGTAAAGGTCCTCAGCAACTGTTTTAAGGTACCATTAAAGCGTTCGCAGAGACCGTTCGTCTGGGGGTGGTAGGGTGAGCTGAGGAGGTTCTGAATACCGCAGACCTTCCATAACTGTTGGGTCAGATCTGCGGTAAATTGAGTCCCCCTGTCAGATAGTATTTCTCGGGGAAAACCTACTCTAGTGAATATCCCTACTAAGGCACTGGCGACAGTGTCGGCCTGAATATTTGCCAGGGCGACGGCTTCCGGGTAGCGGGTAGCGTAGTCCACCACAGTAAGTATATATTTCTTACCGGATGGGCTAGGGTTAGGTAGGGGCCCCACCAGGTCGACTGCCACCCGGCTAAACGGTTCCTCGATTATGGGCATAGGTGACAGTCGAGCTTTAGGGTGATCCCCTCTTTTCCCCACCCTCTGGCATATGTTGCAGGTACTGCAATAGCGCCGCACATCCTTGGAAATATTCGGCCAGAAAAAGGTCTGGGCTATCCGATAGGTTGTGCGGTTACCCCCCAAATGTCCTGCTAGGGGAATATCATGGCCAATTCGGAGAAGCTCCAACCGGTACTTTCTGGGTACCACTAGTTGGCGTTTCTGTGAAGGGGCACAGCCCTTCTTTCTACTCACAGTCAGTCGGTATAACCTGTCATGTTCCCATACAAAACGTTCATGCTCATTCCCCCCACTAGCGGCTATCTCCCGGTACGTCTGTAGGGTGGGGTCCTCTCTAGTCTCCCTCCCAAACTCTTCTGGGGTGTCCCACGTTAATGGCTTCTCCCTTATGTGTGACCTACGTGTCTGTGTGTTGCTTACCTGGGTCTCCTGGCCTGTGGTGGCGTCATCAGTAAGCCTGCTCTGTGCTCGGGTGGTTACGGGGCAGGCTGCATCGGTGGTGGGCAAGTAGGCTGAAGTCAGAGGGCCAATATCGTTGCCCAAGACGACCTCAGCAGGTAGATTATCCATGATGCCCACCGTGGTCTTTCCTGACCCAACCCCCCAGTCCAAGTGTACCCGGGCCGTGGGTAAACGAAATACAGCTCCCCCTGCAACACGGACAGCAACGGTGTGTTTGGCCAAATGCTCTGGTTTTACCAAGTGTCGCTGCACCAAAGTAATGGTAGCCCCTGTATCCCTCAATCCTTGGGCTATTTGTCCATTCACGCGTACCTCTTGCCTATGGTGCTGGCGATTATCTGGGGAGGCGGCTTGTATCGAATGTGCCTCATACAAAATGCCCAGGCATTCCTCGGGGCCCATTTCGGCCTCTATACAGTGGGCAGCAGAGGTACGGGTGTGGTTGTTCTCTGTGGAGTTGCGCCTCCAATTATTATTAGCGGCTGGTACTAGCGGGCAATACCTTGCGACATGTCCAGGGTTGTTGCACCGGTGACAGATGATCCTATGCGAGTCTCGGGGGTAGTTGTTGTGTCCTTGAGGCCGGGTTGGTCCTGGTGGTATGGGAGCCCGGAACTCTGGTCGAGACGAGGCAGCCGGGGGCCGTTGCTCTACTTTGATAGCTGGCCTTGGGGTATTTTGGCTTACCCTCCTGCTTTCAGCGTACTCGTCTGCCAGCTGCGCTGCCTCTTTTAAATTGCTAGGGCGTCTGTCCCTTACCCAATCCTGCAAGTCAGCAGATACACCTTGGAAGAAGTGTTCCAATAAAAACAGTTGTAATACTTCCTCTCCCGTGCTAGCGTTGCAGCCTTGCATCCAGTGTGATGCCACTCGCTGTAACCTATTAGCCCATTCCATGTGGGAGTCCACAGCTTTCTTTTTGGACTCCCGGAAGCGGCGACGGTATGTCTCTGGGGTTACAGCGTACCGGCGGAGTAGTGCCTCTTTTACTTTTTGGTACTGTGCAATCTCCTCTGTAGTCAGTGCTCGAAAAGCCTCATTTGCTTTTCCTGATAGCTTCCCAGCCAGAATAGTGACCCATTGCTCTGGTGGTATTTGATGTAGAGAGCACTGCCTTTCAAAGTCAGCCAAATACCCATCAATTTCCTCTTCATTTTCTACAAAGGTTTTAAATGCAGTGAAGGGAATTTTCTTTACCGTAGTAGTGGGTAGCGGGGTAGGAACTGTCTGTGTAGTGAGCTGTCTGGCTCTTACCAGTTCCATTTCTTGTACCCTCTTGGTTTGGATCTCTTCCCTTGTTTCCCGGAGCAGTTGGGTTATTAGTTCTGTAGACGTGACTGAATACAACGCTAATCTCCGCTGTACAATTGCCGTAATCACATCGTCCTCACTGATGGGTGCCATGGGTTCAGTTACCTCCATGGACCTATCCATCTCGTCCAGCTCCAGCAGGTCAGCTATCAGCTCCCTCCGTGGTCTGTTGCTGGCACTCCTACCACGATTCTCCAATAAATCCTTTAGTGTGGGTCTTTTCAGCTTGGCATACTGTGACTCCATTCAGTGCTTGTTCTTTGGATAAAAGGACCATCCCGCCGCTTGCCACCAATGTAACGGCTACCCAGATATTGAGAGGGTATCTGCCGCTGGAGACGTCCTTTTCCCTGCAAGCTGCTGTGGAGAAGTCAAGCTGGTATAATCCCATCCACGATATCCAGAGAGAATCAGGTTCAGCTGCAAACAGGAACAGAGTAATCTTCCCAAATAATCCCCTTCCAAGAACGAGACGAGGCTACGTTTTGAAGGGTCAAGATGAACTGAGGACTGGAACATCCAGCCTGCTTTTTATTAGGAACAGATACATACAGGACACTCCCAGGGGGAGGATGAAAACAACCAATAATACATATGGTAACACCCCCACGTCTCCTCCCCTCAGATAACTACATAACACAATTAAAATGTCCACATTTTGACACAAGTTCTGGATGTACCCCAAAAACAGGGGGTACAGCTTTAATAGCTCTCCTTCAGGGGACCAATATATCCAAAAATCAGCCCATTCGGATGTATAGTTCGGGAGATACAGTGTTCCAAAGTTTTGACCGACCGCACAGACCAACTAGCCGAAATTAGTTCCATGAGTTTTGGCCTTGCGGTCGGTCTCCGTTCGCACGGTAAAAAGACCCGAAAACCTGGTCATCCATACGAATCTCGGGGGTCGCTGAAATCCCCATAGATGGTGAAGTAGAACTAACGAATGGTGGGACGTTCGGTAGTTTCCATACGAATTTACGGAGGTCTGGAGGACTCAGCGGTGTTCGCCTGTTTGTGTATCCATTTTCAGTTCCATGCGGTTACAGGCAAACACCGCTGTTCGTGCACAAGATGGCCGCGAACACGTGTAAAAGTCCCGAAATGGCGGCCACCTATATTTTACACACAGAATTCGTACGGAACCATGCGAACAGGAGACAATGGAATGAATGGAAGTTTAAACTGTAATTCCCTTGTTTGTTTCAAAGTTACTAGGGACTTGTAAGGATCCGTTACAATCCATGCCTGCCAAGTGACCCTATGCAGGGGGAACAGTCTCTATTCTGCTCTTTGTCAGTGTGTATCAGGGGCTTTGAGGACAGGTAACAATCCATACCTGCCAAGTGACCCTATGTAGGGGGAACAGTCTCTTTTCTGCTCTTTGTCAGTGTGTATCAGGGGCTTTCAGGACAGGTGTCAATCCATACCTGCCAAGTGACCCTATGTAGGGGGAACAGTCTCTATTCTGCTCTGTGTCAGTGTGTATCATGGTCTCTGAGGACGGGGAACAGTCTCTATTCTGCTCTGTGTCAGTGTATATCAGTGTGGCGAAACCGACCTCGCCACGTGGCCTTGGAGGGGGCTGCTTGCCCGCCTCTTGCCTTTGGACTATGGACCAGACTTTATGGGAATGTGATACCCCAGATAGCTATACCATGGAGCCTATTCATATAATGAAAGACTATGGGAAAGACTTTAGCTCCATGGCAATTGTACTGTGTGAATAGGATCTGTGCGCTATTCTGTAGTTTTGTGCGCTCAGATCCCAGCTATCTGGGGATATGTGAAATGTCTGTGTGTTATGGATAAAAAGTAACTTTCTGTATTTGAAAGTGTTTTATGTCTTTCTGTAACCATGTGGTTAAAGGAGTCTGTCTCTGTGCTGGAGATAATTTGATTACTTCTCCAGCACAGAGAAGGCTCTGTAAAAACCGGTCTGAGCTGGAAAGCTAGGGGTTTTAAAAGATACTTTACTAACTTTTGAACCCCTGGTCTGATCCATGCCATTTTTTAATATGTTGTTCCCCTGAATGGATTGATTGTGGATATGTATTTTTATGTGAATGTGATGTATGGTTTTAGATTTATGAAAGTTGTGTAAAAAGTATATTTTAAACTGTATGCATAATGGAATTATGTGTCACACTAAGGGGAGGGGATGTGTGGGTTGCACCCGTGACACTATTGGTCATTTTATGCCTCCCCCTGGGTGTGGCCTGTATGTGTGAGATGGAAATAAAAGCCAGGCTGGATGAGCCAGTCCAGAGTTCCTGTTTTACCCTCAAAGTGAAGTGTCGTCTCATTATTGGGGGAGGATTTATTGTATGCTGTTCCAATTTGACTGCTAGGAGTGTAAACCTATTTGTATGGTTTCCTATTCAACTGTCTACAGCATTCATATGCTTGAGAGGATTTATACGCTTCTCTGATTCGGTGGTTGTGGTGTCTGCTGCAGTGCTTGGAGTCCTCAGGAAACGCTAGGAGCATCCATTAACGGAGGTACCCAGTCGGGGTGCCAGGCGATCCGTTACAATCAGGGGCTTTGAGGACAGGTGTCAATCCATACCTGCCAAGTGACCCTATGTACGGGGAACAGTCCCTATTCTGCTCTGAGTGAGTGTGTATCATGGTCTCTGAGGACAGGTGTCAATCCATATCTGCCAAGTGACCCTATGTAGGGGGAACAGTCTCTATTCTGCTCTGTGTCAGTGTGTATCAGGGATCCTTAGGATAGGTGTCAATCCATATCTGCCAAGTGACCCTATATAGGGGTAACATTCTCTATTCTGCTCTGTGTCAATGTGTATCATGGTCTCTGAGGAAAGGTGTCAATCCATATCTGCCAAGTGACCCTATGTAGGGGGAACAGTCCCTATTCTGCTCTTTGTCAGTGTGTATCAGGGTCTCTGAGGACGGGGAACAGTCTCTATTCTGCTCTGTGTCAGTGTGTATCATGGGCTTTGAGGACAGGTGTCAATCCATACCTGCCAAGTGACCCTATGTAGGGGGAACAGTCTCTATTCTGCTCTGTGTCAGTGTGTATCATGGTCTCTGAGGACGGGGAACAGTCTCTATTCTGCTCTTTGTCAGTGTGTATCAGGGGCTTTGAGGACAGGTGTCAATCCATATCTGACAAGTGACCCTATGTAGGGGGAACAGTCACTCTTCTGCTCTTTGTCAGTGTGTATCAGGGTCTCTGAGGACGGGGAACAGTCTCTATTCTGCTCTTTGTCAGTGTGTATCAGGGGCTTTGAGGACCGGTGTCAATCCATATCTGCCAAGTGACCCTATGTAGGGGGAACAGTCCCTATTCTGCTCTTTGTCAGTGTGTATCATGGTCTCTGAGGACGGGGAACAGTCTCTATTCTGCTCTGTGTCAGTGTGTATCATGGGCTTTGAGGACAGGTGTTAATCCATACCTGCCAAGTGACCCTATGCAGGGGGAACAGTCTCTATTCTGCTCTTTGTCAGTGTGTATCAGGGGCTTTGAGGACAGGTGTCAATCCATACCTGCCAAGTGACCCTATGTACGGGGAACAGTCCCTATTATGCTCTGAGTGAGTGTGTATCATGGTCTCTGAGGACAGGTGTCAATCCATATCTGCCTAGTGACCCTATGTAGAGGTAACAGTTCCTATTCTGCTCTGCGTCAGTGTGTATCAGGGATCATCAGGATAGGTATCAATCCATACCTGGCAAGTGACCCTATGTAGGGGGAACAGTCTCTATTCTGCTCTTTGTAAGTGTGTATCAGGAGCTTTGATGACAGGTTTCAATCCATACCTGCCAAGTGACCCTATGTAGGGGGAACAGTCCCTATTCTGCTCTGTGTGAGGAGGAGGAACGGGAAATGAGTAGCTCGGCATCCAACCTTGTGCAAATGGGGTCTTTCATGCTGTCGTGCCTGTTGAGGGACCCTCATATAAAAAGGCTGAAGGAGAACGACCTGTGCTGGGTGTCCACGCTACTAGACCCCCGGTATAAGCAGACAGTGGCGGAAATGTTACCGAATTACAAGTTGGAAAGGATGCAGCATTTGCAAAATAAATTAAAAAGTATGCTTTACACAGCGTATAAGAGTGATGTCACAGCACAACGGGAATCTAACAGGGGAAGAGGTGAAAGTCATCCTCCTCCTCCCACGACCACGCCATATCTGCCAAGTGACCCTATGTAGGGGTAACAGTCTCTATTCTACTCTGTGTCAGTGTGTATCATGGTCTCTGAGGACGGGGAACAGTCTCTATTCTGCTCGGTGTCAGTGTGTATCATGGGCTTTGAGGACAGGTGTCAATCCATACCTGCCAAGTGACCCTATGTAGGGGGAACAGTCTCTATTCTGCTCTTTGTCAGTGTGTATCAGGGGCTTTGAGGACAGGTAACAATCCATACCTGCCAAGTGACCCTATGTAGGGGGAACAGTCTCTTTTCTGCTCTTTGTCAGTGTGTATCAGGGGCTTTCAGGACAGGTGTCAATCCATACCTGCCAAGTGACCCTATGTAGGGGGAACAGTCTCTATTCTGCTCTGTGTCAGTGTGTATCATGGTCTCTGAGGACGGGGAACAGTCTCTATTCTGCTCTGTGTCAGTGTATATCAGTGTGGCGAAACCGACCTCGCCACGTGGCCTTGGAGGGGGCTGCTTGCCCGCCTCTTGCCTTTGGACTATGGACCAGACTTTATGGGAATGTGATACCCCAGATAGCTATACCATGGAGCCTATTCATATAATGAAAGACTATGGGAAAGACTTTAGCTCCATGGCAATTGTACTGTGTGAATAGGATCTGTGCGCTATTCGGTAGTTTTGTGCGCTCAGATCCCAGCTATCTGGGGATATGTGAAATGTCTGTGTGTTATGGATAAAAAGTAACTTTCTGTATTTGAAAGTGTTTTATGTCTTTCTGTAACCATGTGGTTAAAGGAGTCTGTCTCTGTGCTGGAGATAATTGGATTACTTCTCCAGCACAGAGAAGGCTCTGTAAAAACCGGTCTGAGCTGGAAAGCTAGGGGTTTTAAAAGATACTTTACTAACTTTTGAACCCCTGGTCTGATCCATGCCATTTTTTAATATGTTGTTCCCCTGAATGGATTGATTGTGGATATGTATTTTTATGTGAATGTGATGTATGGTTTTAGATTTATGAAAGTTGTGTAAAAAGTATATTTTAAACTGTATGCATAATGGAATTATGTGTCACACTAAGGGGAGGGGATGTGTGGGTTGCACCCGTGACACTATTGGTCATTTTATGCCTCCCCCTGGGTGTGGCCTGTATGTGTGAGATGGAAATAAAAGCCAGGCTGGATGAGCCAGTCCAGAGTTCCTGTTTTACCCTCAAAGTGAAGTGTCGTCTCATTATTGGGGGAGGATTTATTGTATGCTGTTCCAATTTGACTGCTAGGAGTGTAAACCTATTTGTATGGTTTCCTATTCAACTGTCTACAGCATTCATATGCTTGAGAGGATTTATACGCTTCTCTGATTCGGTGGTTGTGGTGTCTGCTGCAGTGCTTGGAGTCCTCAGGAAACGCTAGGAGCATCCATTAACGGAGGTACCCAGTCGGGGTGCCAAGCGATCCGTTACAATCAGGGGCTTTGAGGACAGGTGTCAATCCATACCTGCCAAGTGACCCTATGTACGGGGAACAGTCCCTATTCTGCTCTGAGTGAGTGTGTATCATGGTCTCTGAGGACAGGTGTCAATCCATATCTGCCAAGTGACCCTATGTAGGGGGAACAGTCTCTATTCTGCTCTGTGTCAGTGTGTATCAGGGATCCTTAGGATAGGTGTCAATCCATATCTGCCAAGTGACCCTATATAGGGGTAACATTCTCTATTCTGCTCTGTGTCAATCTGTATCATGGTCTCTGAGGAAAGGTGTCAATCCATATCTGCCAAGTGACCCTATGTAGGGGGAACAGTCCCTATTCTGCTCTTTTTCAGTGTGTATCAGGGTCTCTGAGGACGGGGAACAGTCTCTATTCTGCTCTGTGTCAGTGTGTATCATGGGCTTTGAGGACAGGTGTCAATCCATACCTGCCAAGTGACCCTATGTAGGGGGAACAGTCTCTATTCTGCTCTGTGTCAGTGTGTATCATGGTCTCTGAGGACGGGGAACAGTCTCTATTCTGCTCTGTGTCAGTGTATATCAGTGTGGCGAAACCGACCTCGCCACGTGGCCTTGGAGGGGGCTGCTTGCCCGCCTCTTGCCTTTGGACTATGGACCAGACTTTATGGGAATGTGATACCCCAGATAGCTATACCATGGAGCCTATTCATATAATGAAAGACTATGGGAAAGACTTTAGCTCCATGGCAATTGTACTGTGTGAATAGGATCTGTGCGCTATTCGGTAGTTTTGTGCGCTCAGATCCCAGCTATCTGGGGATATGTGAAATGTCTGTGTGTTATGGATAAAAAGTAACTTTCTGTATTTGAAAGTGTTTTATGTCTTTCTGTAACCATGTGGTTAAAGGAGTCTGTCTCTGTGCTGGAGATAATTGGATTACTTCTCCAGCACAGAGAAGGCTCTGTAAAAACCGGTCTGAGCTGGAAAGCTAGGGGTTTTAAAAGATACTTTACTAACTTTTGAACCCCTGGTCTGATCCATGCCATTTTTTAATATGTTGTTCCCCTGAATGGATTGATTGTGGATATGTATTTTTATGTGAATGTGATGTATGGTTTTAGATTTATGAAAGTTGTGTAAAAAGTATATTTTAAACTGTATGCATAATGGAATTATGTGTCACACTAAGGGGAGGGGATGTGTGGGTTGCACCCGTGACACTATTGGTCATTTTATGCCTCCCCCTGGGTGTGGCCTGTATGTGTGAGATGGAAATAAAAGCCAGGCTGGATGAGCCAGTCCAGAGTTCCTGTTTTACCCTCAAAGTGAAGTGTCGTCTCATTATTGGGGGAGGATTTATTGTATGCTGTTCCAATTTGACTGCTAGGAGTGTAAACCTATTTGTATGGTTTCCTATTCAACTGTCTACAGCATTCATATGCTTGAGAGGATTTATACGCTTCTCTGATTCGGTGGTTGTGGTGTCTGCTGCAGTGCTTGGAGTCCTCAGGAAACGCTAGGAGCATCCATTAACGGAGGTACCCAGTCGGGGTGCCAAGCGATCCGTTACAATCAGGGGCTTTGAGGACAGGTGTCAATCCATACCTGCCAAGTGACCCTATGTACGGGGAACAGTCCCTATTCTGCTCTGAGTGAGTGTGTATCATGGTCTCTGAGGACAGGTGTCAATCCATATCTGCCAAGTGACCCTATGTAGGGGGAACAGTCTCTATTCTGCTCTGTGTCAGTGTGTATCAGGGATCCTTAGGATAGGTGTCAATCCATATCTGCCAAGTGACCCTATATAGGGGTAACATTCTCTATTCTGCTCTGTGTCAATCTGTATCATGGTCTCTGAGGAAAGGTGTCAATCCATATCTGCCAAGTGACCCTATGTAGGGGGAACAGTCCCTATTCTGCTCTTTTTCAGTGTGTATCAGGGTCTCTGAGGACGGGGAACAGTCTCTATTCTGCTCTGTGTCAGTGTGTATCATGGGCTTTGAGGACAGGTGTCAATCCATACCTGCCAAGTGACCCTATGTAGGGGGAACAGTCTCTATTCTGCTCTGTGTCAGTGTGTATCATGGTCTCTGAGGACGGGGAACAGTCTCTATTCTGCTCTTTGTCAGTGTGTATCAGGGGCTTTGAGGACAGGTGTCAATCCATATCTGACAAGTGACCCTATGTAGGGGGAACAGTCACTCTTCTGCTCTTTGTCAGTGTGTATCAGGGTCTCTGAGGACGGGGAACAGTCTCTATTCTGCTCTTTGTCAGTGTGTATCAGGGGCTTTGAGGACCGGTGTCAATCCATATCTGCCAAGTGACCCTATGTAGGGGGAACAGTCCCTATTCTGCTCTTTGTCAGTGTGTATCATGGTCTCTGAGGACGGGGAACAGTCTCTATTCTGCTCTGTGTCCGTGTGTATCATGGGCTTTGAGGACAGGTGTTAATCCATACCTGCCAAGTGACCCTATTACAGGGGGAACAGTCTCTATACTGCTCTTTGTCAGTGTGTATCAGGGGCTTTGAGGACAGGTGTCAATCCATACCTGCCAAGTGACCCTATGTACGGGGAACAGTCCCTATTCTGCTCTGAGTGAGTGTGTATCATGGTCTCTGAGGACAGGTGTCAATCCATATCTGCCTAGTGACCCTATGTAGAGGTAACAGTTCCTATTCTGCTCTGCGTCAGTGTGTATCAGGGATCATCAGGATAGGTATCAATCCATACCTGCCAAGTGACCCTATGTAGGGGGAACAGTCTCTATTCTGCTCTTTGTAAGTGTGTATCAGGAGCTTTGATGACAGGTTTCAATCCATACCTGCCAAGTGACCCTATGTAGGGGGAACAGTCCCTATTCTGCTCTGTGTGAGGAGGAGGAACGGGAAATGAGTAGCTCGGCATCCAACCTTGTGCAAATGGGGTCTTTCATGCTGTCGTGCCTGTTGAGGGACCCTCATATAAAAAGGCTGAAGGAGAACGACCTGTGCTGGGTGTCCACGCTACTAGACCCCCGGTATAAGCAGACAGTGGCGGAAATGTTACCGAATTACAAGTTGGAAAGGATGCAGCATTTGCAAAATAAATTAAAAAGTATGCTTTACACAGCGTATAAGAGTGATGTCACAGCACAACGGGAATCTAACAGGGGAAGAGGTGAAAGTCATCCTCCTCCTCCCACGACCATGCCATATCTGCCAAGTGACCCTATGTAGGGGTAACAGTCTCTATTCTACTCTGTGTCAGTGTGTATCATGGTCTCTGAGGACGGGGAACAGTCTCTATTCTGCTCGGTGTCAGTGTGTATCATGGGCTTTGAGGACAGGTGTCAATCCATACCTGCCAAGTGACCCTATGTAGGGGGAACAGTCTCTATTCTGCTCTTTGTCAGTGTGTATCAGGGGCTTTGAGGACAGGTAAACAATCCATACCTGCCAAGTGACCCTATGTAGGGGGAACAGTCTCTTTTCTGCTCTTTGTCAGTGTGTATCAGGGGCTTTCAGGACAGGTGTCAATCCATACCTGCCAAGTGACCCTATGTAGGGGGAACAGTCTCTATTCTGCTCTGTGTCAGTGTGTATCATGGTCTCTGAGGACGGGGAACAGTCTCTATTCTGCTCTGTGTCAGTGTATATCAGTGTGGCGAAACCGACCTCGCCACGTGGCCTTGGAGGGGGCTGCTTGCCCGCCTCTTGCCTTTGGACTATGGACCAGACTTTATGGGAATGTGATACCCCAGATAGCTATACCATGGAGCCTATTCATATAATGAAAGACTATGGGAAAGACTTTAGCTCCATGGCAATTGTACTGTGTGAATAGGATCTGTGCGCTATTCGGTAGTTTTGTGCGCTCAGATCCCAGCTATCTGGGGATATGTGAAATGTCTGTGTGTTATGGATAAAAAGTAACTTTCTGTATTTGAAAGTGTTTTATGTCTTTCTGTAACCATGTGGTTAAAGGAGTCTGTCTCTGTGCTGGAGATAATTGGATTACTTCTCCAGCACAGAGAAGGCTCTGTAAAAACCGGGCTGAGCTGGAAAGCTAGGGGTTTTAAAAGATACTTTACTAACTTTTGAACCCCTGGTCTGATCCATGCCATTTTTTAATATGTTGTTCCCCTGAATGGATTGATTGTGGATATGTATTTCTATGTGAATGTGATGTATGGTTTTAGATTTATGAAAGTTGTGTAAAAAGTATATTTTAAACTGTATGCATAATGGAATTATGTGTCACACTAAGGGGAGGGGATGTGTGGGTTGCACCCGTGACACTATTGGTCATTTTATGCCTCCCCCTGGGTGTGGCCTGTATGTGTGAGATGGAAATAAAAGCCAGGCTGGATGAGCCAGTCCAGAGTTCCTGTTTTACCCTCAAAGTGAAGTGTCGTCTCATTATTGGGGGAGGATTTATTGTATGCTGTTCCAATTTGACTGCTAGGAGTGTAAACCTATTTGTATGGTTTCCTATTCAACTGTCTACAGCATTCATATGCTTGAGAGGATTTATACGCTTCTCTGATTCGGTGGTTGTGGTGTCTGCTGCAGTGCTTGGAGTCCTCAGGAAACGCTAGGAGCATCCATTAACGGAGGTACCCAGTCGGGGTGCCAGGCGATCCGTTACAATCAGGGGCTTTGAGGACAGGTGTCAATCCATACCTGCCAAGTGACCCTATGTACGGGGAACAGTCCCTATTCTGCTCTGAGTGAGTGTGTATCATGGTCTCTGAGGACAGGTGTCAATCCATATCTGCCAAGTGACCCTATGTAGGGGGAACAGTCTCTATTCTGCTCTGTGTCAGTGTGTATCAGGGATCCTTAGGATAGGTGTCAATCCATATCTGCCAAGTGACCCTATATAGGGGTAACATTCTCTATTCTGCTCTGTGTCAATGTGTATCATGGTCTCTGAGGAAAGGTGTCAATCCATATCTGCCAAGTGACCCTATGTAGGGGGAACAGTCCCTATTCTGCTCTTTTTCAGTGTGTATCAGGGTCTCTGAGGACGGGGAACAGTCTCTATTCTGCTCTGTGTCAGTGTGTATCATGGGCTTTGAGGACAGGTGTCAATCCATACCTGCCAAGTGACCCTATGTAGGGGGAACAGTCTCTATTCTGCTCTGTGTCAGTGTGTATCATGGTCTCTGAGGACGGGGAACAGTCTCTATTCTGCTCTTTGTCAGTGTGTATCAGGGGCTTTGAGGACAGGTGTCAATCCATATCTGACAAGTGACCCTATGTAGGGGGAACAGTCACTCTTCTGCTCTTTGTCAGTGTGTATCAGGGTCTCTGAGGACGGGGAACAGTCTCTATTCTGCTCTTTGTCAGTGTGTATCAGGGGCTTTGAGGACCGGTGTCAATCCATATCTGCCAAGTGACCCTATGTAGGGGGAACAGTCCCTATTCTGCTCTTTGTCAGTGTGTATCATGGTCTCTGAGGACGGGGAACAGTCTCTATTCTGCTCTGTGTCCGTGTGTATCATGGGCTTTGAGGACAGGTGTTAATCCATACCTGCCAAGTGACCCTATGCAGGGGGAACAGTCTCTATACTGCTCTTTGTCAGTGTGTATCAGGGGCTTTGAGGACAGGTGTCAATCCATACCTGCCAAGTGACCCTATGTACGGGGAACAGTCCCTATTCTGCTCTGAGTGAGTGTGTATCATGGTCTCTGAGGACAGGTGTCAATCCATATCTGCCTAGTGACCCTATGTAGAGGTAACAGTTCCTATTCTGCTCTGCGTCAGTGTGTATCAGGGATCATCAGGATAGGTATCAATCCATACCTGCCAAGTGACCCTATGTAGGGGGAACAGTCTCTATTCTGCTCTTTGTAAGTGTGTATCAGGAGCTTTGATGACAGGTTTCAATCCATACCTGCCAAGTGACCCTATGTAGGGGGAACAGTCCCTATTCTGCTCTGTGTGAGGAGGAGGAACGGGAAATGAGTAGCTCGGCATCCAACCTTGTGCAAATGGGGTCTTTCATGCTGTCGTGCCTGTTGAGGGACCCTCATATAAAAAGGCTGAAGGAGAACGACCTGTGCTGGGTGTCCACGCTACTAGACCCCCGGTATAAGCAGACAGTGGCGGAAATGTTACCGAATTACAAGTTGGAAAGGATGCAGCATTTGCAAAATAAATTAAAAAGTATGCTTTACACAGCGTATAAGAGTGATGTCACAGCACAACGGGAATCTAACAGGGGAAGAGGTGAAAGTCATCCTCCTCCTCCCACGACCACGCCATATCTGCCAAGTGACCCTATGTAGGGGTAACAGTCTCTATTCTACTCTGTGTCAGTGTGTATCATGGTCTCTGAGGACGGGGAACAGTCTCTATTCTGCTCGGTGTCAGTGTGTATCATGGGCTTTGAGGACAGGTGTCAATCCATACCTGCCAAGTGACCCTATGTAGGGGGAACAGTCTCTATTCTGCTCTTTGTCAGTGTGTATCAGGGGCTTTGAGGACAGGTAAACAATCCATACCTGCCAAGTGACCCTATGTAGGGGGAACAGTCTCTTTTCTGCTCTTTGTCAGTGTGTATCAGGGGCTTTCAGGACAGGTGTCAATCCATACCTGCCAAGTGACCCTATGTAGGGGGAACAGTCTCTATTCTGCTCTGTGTCAGTGTGTATCATGGTCTCTGAGGACGGGGAACAGTCTCTATTCTGCTCTGTGTCAGTGTATATCAGTGTGGCGAAACCGACCTCGCCACGTGGCCTTGGAGGGGGCTGCTTGCCCGCCTCTTGCCTTTGGACTATGGACCAGACTTTATGGGAATGTGATACCCCAGATAGCTATACCATGGAGCCTATTCATATAATGAAAGACTATGGGAAAGACTTTAGCTCCATGGCAATTGTACTGTGTGAATAGGATCTGTGCGCTATTCGGTAGTTTTGTGCGCTCAGATCCCAGCTATCTGGGGATATGTGAAATGTCTGTGTGTTATGGATAAAAAGTAACTTTCTGTATTTGAAAGTGTTTTATGTCTTTCTGTAACCATGTGGTTAAAGGAGTCTGTCTCTGTGCTGGAGATAATTGGATTACTTCTCCAGCACAGAGAAGGCTCTGTAAAAACCGGTCTGAGCTGGAAAGCTAGGGGTTTTAAAAGATACTTTACTAACTTTTGAACCCCTGGTCTGATCCATGCCATTTTTTAATATGTTGTTCCCCTGAATGGATTGATTGTGGATATGTATTTTTATGTGAATGTGATGTATGGTTTTAGATTTATGAAAGTTGTGTAAAAAGTATATTTTAAACTGTATGCATAATGGAATTATGTGTCACACTAAGGGGAGGGGATGTGTGGGTTGCACCCGTGACACTATTGGTCATTTTATGCCTCCCCCTGGGTGTGGCCTGTATGTGTGAGATGGAAATAAAAGCCAGGCTGGATGAGCCAGTCCAGAGTTCCTGTTTTACCCTCAAAGTGAAGTGTCGTCTCATTATTGGGGGAGGATTTATTGTATGCTGTTCCAATTTGACTGCTAGGAGTGTAAACCTATTTGTATGGTTTCCTATTCAACTGTCTACAGCATTCATATGCTTGAGAGGATTTATACGCTTCTCTGATTCGGTGGTTGTGGTGTCTGCTGCAGTGCTTGGAGTCCTCAGGAAACGCTAGGAGCATCCATTAACGGAGGTACCCAGTCGGGGTGCCAGGCGATCCGTTACAATCAGGGGCTTTGAGGACAGGTGTCAATCCATACCTGCCAAGTGACCCTATGCAGGGGGAACAGTCTCTATTCTGCTCTTTGTCAGTGTGTATCAGGGGCTTTGAGGACAGGTGTCAATCCATACCTGCCAAGTGACCCTATGTACGGGGAACAGTCCCTATTCTGCTCTGAGTGAGTGTGTATCATGGTCTCTGAGGACAGGTGTCAATCCATATCTGCCAAGTGACCCTATGTAGGGGGAACAGTCTCTATTCTGCTCTGTGTCAGTGTGTATCAGGGATCCTTAGGATAGGTGTCAATCCATATCTGCCAAGTGACCCTATATAGGGGTAACATTCTCTATTCTGCTCTGTGTCAATGTGTATCATGGTCTCTGAGGAAAGGTGTCAATCCATATCTGCCAAGTGACCCTATGTAGGGGGAACAGTCCCTATTCTGCTCTTTGTCAGTGTGTATCAGGGTCTCTGAGGACGGGGAACAGTCTCTATTCTGCTCTGTGTCAGTGTGTATCATGGGCTTTGAGGACAGGTGTCAATCCATACCTGCCAAGTGACCCTATGTAGGGGGAACAGTCTCTATTCTGCTCTGTGTCAGTGTGTATCATGGTCTCTGAGGACGGGGAACAGTCTCTATTCTGCTCTTTGTCAGTGTGTATCAGGGGCTTTGAGGACAGGTGTCAATCCATATCTGACAAGTGACCCTATGTAGGGGGAACAGTCACTCTTCTGCTCTTTGTCAGTGTGTATCAGGGTCTCTGAGGACGGGGAACAGTCTCTATTCTGCTCTTTGTCAGTGTGTATCAGGGGCTTTGAGGACAGGTGTCAATCCATATCTGCCAAGTGACCCTATGTAGGGGGAACAGTCCCTATTCTGCTCTTTGTCAGTGTGTATCATGGTCTCTGAGGACGGGGAACAGTCTCTATTCTGCTCTGTGTCAGTGTGTATCATGGGCTTTGAGGACAGGTGTTAATCCATACCTGCCAAGTGACCCTATGCAGGGGGAACAGTCTCTATTCTGCTCTTTGTCAGTGTGTATCAGGGGCTTTGAGGACAGGTGTCAATCCATACCTCCCAAGTGACCCTATGTACGGGGAACAGTCCCTATTCTGCTCTGAGTGAGTGTGTATCATGGTCTCTGAGGACAGGTGTCAATCCATATCTGCCTAGTGACCCTATGTAGAGGTAACAGTTCCTATTCTGCTCTGCGTCAGTGTGTATCAGGGATCATCAGGATAGGTATCAATCCATACCTGCCAAGTGACCCTATGTAGGGGGAACAGTCTCTATTCTGCTCTTTGTAAGTGTGTATCAGGAGCTTTGATGACAGGTTTCAATCCATACCTGCCAAGTGACCCTATGTAGGGGGAACAGTCCCTATTCTGCTCTGTGTGAGGAGGAGGAACGGGAAATGAGTAGCTCGGCATCCAACCTTGTGCAAATGGGGTCTTTCATGCTGTCGTGCCTGTTGAGGGACCCTCATATAAAAAGGCTGAAGGAGAACGACCTGTGCTGGGTGTCCACGCTACTAGACCCCCGGTATAAGCAGACAGTGGCGGAAATGTTACCGAATTACAAGTTGGAAAGGATGCAGCATTTGCAAAATAAATTAAAAAGTATGCTTTACACAGCGTATAAGAGTGATGTCACAGCACAACGGGAATCTAACAGGGGAAGAGGTGAAAGTCATCCTCCTCCTCCCACGACCACGCCATATCTGCCAAGTGACCCTATGTAGGGGTAACAGTCTCTATTCTACTCTGTGTCAGTGTGTATCATGGTCTCTGAGGACGGGGAACAGTCTCTATTCTGCTCGGTGTCAGTGTGTATCATGGGCTTTGAGGACAGGTGTCAATCCATACCTGCCAAGTGACCCTATGTAGGGGGAACAGTCTCTATTCTGCTCTTTGTCAGTGTGTATCAGGGGCTTTGAGGACAGGTAACAATCCATACCTGCCAAGTGACCCTATGTAGGGGGAACAGTCTCTTTTCTGCTCTTTGTCAGTGTGTATCAGGGGCTTTCAGGACAGGTGTCAATCCATACCTGCCAAGTGACCCTATGTAGGGGGAACAGTCTCTATTCTGCTCTGTGTCAGTGTGTATCATGGTCTCTGAGGATGGGGAACAGTCAATATTCTGCTCTGTGTCAGTGTATATCAGTGTGGCGAAACCAACCTCGCCACGTGGCCTTGGAGGGGGCTGCTTGCCCGCCTCTTGCCTTTGGACTATGGACCAGACTTTATGGGAATGTGATACCCCAGATAGCTATACCATGGAGCCTATTCATATAATGAAAGACTATGGGAAAGACTTTAGCTCCATGGCAATTGTACTGTGTGAATAGGATCTGTGCGCTATTCGGTAGTTTTGTGCGCTCAGATCCCAGCTATCTGGGGATATGTGAAATGTCTGTGTGTTATGGATAAAAAGTAACTTTCTGTATTTTAAAGTGTTTTATGTCTTTCTGTAACCATGTGGTTAAAGGAGTCTGTCTCTGTGCTGGAGATAATTGGATTACTTCTCCAGCACAGAGAAGGCTCTGTAAAAACCGGTCTGAGCTGGAAAGCTAGGGGTTTTAAAAGATACTTTACTAACTTTTGAACCCCTGGTCTGATCCATGCCATTTTTTAATATGTTGTTCCCCTGAATGGATTGATTGTGGATATGTATTTTTATGTGAATGTGATGTATGGTTTTAGATTCATGAAAGTTGTGTAAAAAGTATATTTTAAACTGTATGCATAATGGAATTATGTGTCACACTAAGGGGAGGGGATGTGTGGGTTGCACCCGTGACACTATTGGTCATTTTATGCCTCCCCCTGGGTGTGGCCTGTATGTGTGAGATGGAAATAAAAGCCAGGCTGGATGAGCCAGTCCAGAGTTCCTGTTTTACCCTCAAAGTGAAGTGTCGTCTCATTATTGGGGGAGGATTTATTGTATGCTGTTCCAGTTTGCCTGCTAGGAGTGTAAACCTATTTGTATGGTTTCCTATTCAACTGTCTACAGCATTCATTTGCTTGAGATGATTTATACGCTTCTCTGATTCGGTGGTTGTGGTGTCTGCTGCAGTGCTTGGAGTCCTCAGGAAACGCTAGGAGCATCCATTAACGGAGGTACCCAGTCGGGGTGCCAGGCGATCCGTTACAATCAGGGGCTTTGAGGACAGGTGTCAATCCATACCTGCCAAGTGACCCTATGCAGGGGGAACAGTCTCTATTCTGCTCTTTGTCAGTGTGTATCAGGGGCTTTGAGGACAGGTGTCAATCCATACCTGCCAAGTGACCCTATGTACGGGGAACAGTCCCTATTCTGCTCTGAGTGAGTGTGTATCATGGTCTCTGAGGACAGGTGTCAATCCATATCTGCCAAGTGACCCTATGTAGGGGGAACAGTCTCTATTCTGCTCTGTGTCAGTGTGTATCAGGGATCCTTAGGATAGGTGTCAATCCATATCTGCCAAGTGACCCTATATAGGGGTAACATTCTCTATTCTGCTCTGTGTCAATGTGTATCATGGTCTCTGAGGAAAGGTGTCAATCCATATCTGCCAAGTGACCCTATGTAGGGGGAACAGTCCCTATTCTGCTCTTTGTCAGTGTGTATCAGGGTCTCTGAGGACGGGGAACAGTCTCTATTCTGCTCTGTGTCAGTGTGTATCATGGGCTTTGAGGACAGGTTTCAATCCATACCTGCCAAGTGACCCTATGTAGGGGGAACAGTCTCTATTCTGCTCTGTGTCAGTGTGTATCATGGTCTCTGAGGACGGGGAACAGTCTCTATTCTGCTCTTTGTCAGTGTGTATCAGGGGCTTTGAGGACAGGTGTCAATCCATATCTGACAAGTGACCCTATGTAGGGGGAACAGTCCCTCTTCTGCTCTTTGTCAGTGTGTATCAGGGTCTCTGAGGACGGGGAACAGTCTCTATTCTGCTCTTTGTCAGTGTGTATCAGGGGCTTTGAGGACAGGTGTCAATCCATATCTGCCAAGTGACCCTATGTAGGGGAAACAGTCCCTATTCTGCTCTTTGTCAGTGTGTATCAAGGTCTCTGAGGACGGGGAACAGTCTCTATTCTGCTTTGTGTCAGTGTGTATCATGGTCTCTGAGGACGGGGAACAGTCTCTATTCTGCTCTTTGTCAGTGTGTATCAGGGGCTTTGAGGACAGGTGTCAATCCATATCTGCCAAGTGACCCTATGTAGGGGGAACAGTCTCTATTCTACTCTGTGTCAGTGTGTATCATGGTCTCTGAGGATGGGGAACAGTCTCTATTCTGCTCGGTGTCAGTGTGTATCATGGGCTTTGAGGACAGGTGTCAATCCATACCTGCCAAGTGACCCTATGTAGGGGGAACAGTCTCTATTTTGCTCTTTGTCAGTGTGTATCAGGGGCTTTGAGGACAGGTGTCAATCCATACCTGCCAAGTGACCCTATGTAGGGGGAACAGTCTCTATTCTGCTCTTTGTCAGTGTGTATCGGGGCTTTGAGGACAGGTGTCAATCCATACCTGCCAAGTGACCCTATGTAGGGGGAACAGTCTCTATTCTGCTCTGTGTCAGTGTGTATCATGGTCTCTGAGGACGGGATACAGTCTCTATTCTGCTCTGTGTCAGTGTGTATCAGGGGCTTTGAGGACAGGGGTCAATCCATACCTGCCAAGTGACCCTATGTAGGGGGAACAGTCTCTATTCTGCTCTGTGTCAGTGTGTATCATGGTCTCTGAGGACGGGTAACAGTCTCTATTCTGCTCTGTGTCAGTGTGTATCAGGGGCTTTGAGGACAGGGGTCAATCCATACCTGCCAAGTGACCCTATGTAAGGGGAACAGTCCCTATTCTGCTCTGTGTCAGTGTGTATCAGGGTCTCTGAGGACAGGTGTCAATCCATATGTCAAGGTGTCAATCCATATGTCAAGGTGTCAATATGTCATATGTCAGGTGTCAATCCATATCCATTGTTATTTAGGAATGTTAGGTGATTTCTGCCCTTCATGGATTAAAACCAGACTCTGCATCAACTGTGTAATTTTCAATGGGAATTTTGCCATGGATCCCCCTCCGGCATGCCACAGTCAAGGTGTTAGTCCCCTTGAAACAACTTTTCCATCACTTTTGTGGCCAGAAACAGTCCCTGTGGGTCTTAAAATTCGCCTGCCCATTGAAGTCAATGGTGGTTCGCCCGGTTCGCGAATGTTTGCGGAGGTTCCCGTTCGCGAACCGAAAATTTCGTGTTCGCGACATCACTAGTGGGGGATCCTGCAGAAGCTCTTACTTACCTTCCCAGCAGGTACCCTGTCTAACTCTTGCGGTCTGCATGCTGCGTTGCCATGGTAACCCGTGGCAACTCTCTAACAGCCGCGGGACTCATAAGATTTAGACAGGGGAGCTGAAGGGAGTTGCTTCTGCACCTTCTGCCTATGTTTTGAGACCGGCAGGGGAGATCTCAGGATCTTCCCTGTCGGCTCATGCAGAGACGGTGCTATCCGAGCACCGGCTCTGCTCTAAGCCTCCCTGTCCACCGGCCCACAGCAGCATGGAGGGAGGCTGGAGAGGTACCGTGGAGCTCTAGCCAGCAGCTCTGCCGGGTTCCTCTAGCGAGATCTGAGCGTTGCCGCGGCAACGCTCAGATCTCGCGAGAGTGAACTCTAGCCCCGCAGGCTAGAGTTCACTCTCCACTGGACCACCAGGGAAGGCAGCAGCAACAAGGATCCCCCCTCCCTAGATAATGTAAGAAGGGAGGGGGGATATTAACTGATCGGCCCCCACCTCCACTGAACCACCAGGGAAGGCAGCAGCCCGGTCCCCCCCTCCCTACATAAGGTAAGAAGAGAGGGGGGATATTTATTAACTAATCTGCCCCCACAAATCACCCAAACATACAGCAGACACACACAGCACCCTCACCCCCATAGCACACTTCCAGCACCCTCACACCACACACAGCAGTGTATGTATGTGTGTGTGTGTATATATATATATATATGTATATATATATATACACATGCATATACACGCGGCATGTGCTTGTGCTTTAGGGTGCACACCCTAATGCAATAAGCTGCGCACACCTATGCTGGGGGCAAAGTAACACTGAAAAGGCAGTGTTTGCATGAAAATGACTGAAGGCAATGGTTATACTTACCAGAACAACTACATTGAGCTATAGTTCTAGTGCAGGGGTAGGCAACCTACGGCACTAGTGCCATGCACGGCACTCGAGGTGTCTTTGCACGGCACTTAAGGCTGCTAGAGCCAAACACACTCTGGCCTATCAGGAGTCCCAGTAAAACTTCAGATATCTGCTAATACGAAGAGGTGGTGAAGGACAATCCTCAATTTATGCATTGTAGTACATAGAGGAAGTGATCTCAGATCACTTCCTCCCAGCACTTGTGAATGGGAATCCACACTGTAGTAGAGCAGCCCTCGACAGCCATCACAGCTCCTGTTCTTGACCTGTACCTGGCCAGCCTGGTCCAAACTGGAACAGAAATACACAGACATGCAGAATAACCCCCCCCCCCCATACAAATAATATGAACAGCCCACACACACACGCAATCCCCACAAATGCAACACTACTAACAATCCACATACATGTACACAACCCCACATGCAAACCCCAAACAGCCCCCAAACACTACCAGACACATAATGTGACATCAGTGAACAACAATAAAAGAAAACCGCGCCCTTATTTTGATACGAACATACGTACTCAAGTCCTTTTGGCCTTACAATTTCAACGGTATACCTCAAAAAAAGAAGAATATACAAAATAATAGTGTAACCCTGTGGGTAATCCAAGAGTAATAAAGAAATATATGGTTATACACTCACATTTGGCAGAGCTAAATACAGAGCTCTGCTGTTTTAGCGCATAGACGGAATGATCCCCGTCCTAGGATATATATGAAGTAGTCCACGTCTTGATGGTCTCAAACAGAAAACACAGACAGGAATATCCACATAGTGTAGTAAATACCAATATTGATATGGGTGATAAGTGAATAGAAAGTATCGTACTCACATTTACCAGAGCGTACCTCGCTCTAGTTAGTAGCGCATAGGTGGTATGATCCCCACCAAGGAATAAAGATGAAAACCAGGAACAAAATATATCATGGAGATCTCAGAGTAATAAAAAGTATATCAAAACTACATACATTTTACATATATATCAATAAAAAACAGAATGCATAAAATACTCAATGAGAAAGTCCATAAAAAATCCACTTTACGCGTTTCACCTATGGAGGCTTCTTCAGAAGTGTGGATAGAGTCCTGGTGTCCAAATATATAACAGATGTAATAAGAACAATTGGTGACATGTGGTAGGAAAATGAATTTACTTACTGTGTCCTAATTTCAATACATGTATACATAAACATAAATATCTGTATTGATAAATAATATATTGGATATATGAGCCACATAAAAAAAATAAATAATGAGAGGCTTTAATAAAAAGCAATATGGTAGATATGAAAAAATAAAAAATACTGATAAAATTAAAAATAAATATACAAAAATGGGTAAATAGATATTTAATAAGATATACATCGAGGGTAAAAGAAGGGGAGGATAATTAGTATGAGTGAGTATATACAGACTCTATGTTTATATACACATGTGTATACAGTATATATAAAATATATATATATATAAAAAAGGGGAAATATAAAGAGGGGAATGGGAATAAAAAATTGACATTCAAAATTGGTAAATATAGGATAACAAAAAAAGCGGCAATGCATATTAAAAAAGGAAGATACAAAGAGCAAACATAGGCCAATATTATAAAAAATTGAAGAGATCAAAATCTATATTTAGGCCGTTCGGATGCAACGTATCAATTTTGAACACCCATTCCATCTCCTTTTGACCTATTTTTTTAATAAAATCACCTCCTCTCCAATGGTTTTTTATTGTGGCAATTCCCATAAATGTAAGAAGTTTGGGGTCACTTTTGTGTTTACAAAAGTGAGCAGACACTGAATGTTTCTCATATTTCTTTTCAATGTTTCTACAGTGTTCTGCTATACGTATTTTCAAAGGTCTAATGGTACAACCAATGTATTGGAGGCCGCACGGGCATTCTAACAAGTAAATAACATTCTTGCTTTCACAAGTAATAGTTTCTTTGATATTATAGATCTTATTATTGTTATTTGATTTAAAAGTCGACCTTCTTTTTTCTGTTGGTTTTGTTTTTTTGCAAGCTATGCAACTATTACATTTAAAGAAACCATTGGCGAGGGGTAAAGAGTCATTTGTGTGTTTGCTTACTATTTGATCTTTAGTGTAATTATTCGTCAAATGCATTTTTAAATTTGTGGCACCTCTAAAAACAATGCGTGGTTTATTGGGAATTATGTCTTTTAGAATAGGGTCTTCTTTTAGGAGGTGCCAATGTTTGTTTATTATCCTTTTTAGATGTTTGTTTTTATCATTATAGTCTAATACTATCGGTAGATTGACTTGATTTTGTTGATTGGGTTTTATTTTATGTATAAGCTCTTTTTGGTTGATCTCCAACGTTTGCTGTATGGTAGACTCTATTTGTTCCTTATTATAACCTTTATTTGTTAAGCAGTTTTTAATCTTATTCGCCTGTTCTAAAAAAACTTTGTTGTCCGAACAGTTTCTCCTGAGTCTCCTCCCCTTCTTTTACCCTCGATGTATATCTTATTAAATATCTATTTACCCATTTTTGTATATTTATTTTTAATTTTATCAGTATTTTTTATTTTTTCATATCTACCATATTGCTTTTTATTAAAGCCTCTCATTATTTTATTTTTTATGTGGCCCATATATCCAATATATTATTTATCTGTAGCGGAGAGCCGATCTTGCACAGCTATTCTCCACTAGAGATTCCAGTGAGGCTCAGGAACAAGGTGATGTTAAGTCCATAGGCAAGGTTTCCAGCAGGTAAAGTAATACAGCAGTATCCCCATCGCAATCCCAATAACTGGACGACACACAGTTTCAGGAGTAGACTGACAAGCTTTATTCCACAGTTCCTTATAAAGCCCTCTCCCATGCAAGGGAGGAGGTTCTAACACTTAAGACATTATCCAATCTCTAAGTAGTAACCTCCCACAGATCTCCTCCCCTCCTCTAGCATCATAATCCCCTTATTGTGTACACAGTTTTCCCCGAGTTTTGGATGTACCCTAAATACTTGGGGTACATCCACAAATCCAACATCCCCAGATAGCTCTATTCTGGGGGACCAACATACTTAAAAATTAGCCCATTCGGATGAATGGTTCGTGAGATATGGGGTTCCAAAGATTTGACCGACCGCATGGGTAAAGTATCCGAAAACAGTTCCATGCATTTTGGCCCTGCGGTCGGTCACAAACAAGGGAATGAAAACAGGCGAATTGCCTGTGTTATAGAGCCTGGAGAGGGTTTGAATGAATTCCCTTGTTTATGGGGCTCTTTCTACCGAACGGCGGGTCATTCGGTAGTTTCCATACGAATTTCTGGAAGTATGGAGGTCTCAGCGGTGTTTGCCTAGTCAAGTGTCCGATTTTAGTTCCAGACACTCGACGGCAAAACACCGCTGTTCGGTAGTTTAAGATGGCCGCCGCCACGTGTTTGTTTCCCGAATGGCGGCCACCCAGAGGACAAAGACCACACTGCACTGATTGCCAATTACCTGTTTGCAACATTGTTGCAAACGGTAATTGGAGGCACACTCATTCCTGGGTGGTCTGGTTGTTCGGTAGTTTCATTCCCTTGTTTTATTTGAATGATTCTACCGAACAACTAGAGGAATACAATTCTTTACATACATTTAACTGTCATTATACCCGGATACCATGCTTTCTATACATGTACATACACATTAAACCAGCCATATGACCAAATACACTTATTCTCATACATGTCGTGGGACAGCCCGGTACCAATCCGCTACACTGCTCCCCCTTGCCCACAAGCCGGCATACACAGTCTGATCCAACACGGATCGGCTTGGGGATGTCCGGGGGCTCACGGATCATTTCTCTAAGTCAGTTTGTCTTGACAACCCGTCAGCATTTCCATTCTGCTTACCCGGCCGGTACTGGATATTAAAGTCAAAAGGCTGTAGCGCCAAACTCCAGCGCAGCAGCCTGGCGTTGTCTCCAGCCACCCGGTTCAGCCAGACTAACGGGTTGTGATACGTGAGCAAGGAAAAGGGCTGTCCATATAAATAGGGTTGTAGCTTCTTTAGGGCCCACACCACAGCCAGGCATTCCTTTTCGATGGCGGCGTAGCTTACTTCTCGAGGTAACAGTTTGCGACTGATGTAAGCCACTGGATGTTCCCCGCCATCGGCCCCGACTTGACTCAGTACTGCCCCCAATCCAAACATAGAAGCGTCTGTGTGAACAAGAAAACGTTTAGTTGGATTGGGAGCTGCCAAGACAGGGGCATTTATCAGTGCATTTTTCAATTGTTGGAATGCCTGCTCACACTCCGGGGTCCAGTGTACTTGGCGGGGAAGGTTCTTACGGGTCAGGTCAGTGAGGGGTTTGGCCAGGGCGCTATAATTGGGAACAAACTTCCGGTAATACCCTGCTGTCCCTAGAAACGCTAAAACCTGGGTCTTAGTCCTAGGGGTGGGCCACTGGGCTACAGCCTCTACTTTGGCGGGTTCGGGTTTTTGTTTACCGCACCCTACTCTATGTCCCAGGTATTGTACCTCAGCCATGCCGATACTACACTTGGCCGGCTTCAAGGTCAGACCTGCTTCCCTTATCCTATCTAGTACAGCTCCGATGTGAGCTAAGTGTTCCTGCCACGTATTGCTAAAAATAGCAATATCGTCCAGGTAGGCACATGTATAGTCCTGGAATCCATCTAGGAGTCGATCCACCATCCTTTGGAAGGTGGCTGGGGCGTTTTTCATCCCAAATGGCATGACCTTAAACTGGTACAAGCCAAATGGGGTGACAAAGGCCGACTTCGGGATGGCGTCTGGGGCCAGGGGGATTTGCCAATACCCTTTACACAAGTCAATAGTGGTGAGGTATTGGCCCCTGGCCATTCTGTCCAGTAACTCGTCTATCCGGGGCATCGGATAGGCGTCAGATACAGTCTTCTCGTTCAATCTCCTATAGTCCACGCAGAAGCGGGTCGTACCGTCTCGCTTTGGTACGAGGACTACAGGAGATGCCCAAGGACTGTCTGAGGGTTCAATCACCCCCAGTTGGAGCATTTCGTCGATCTCCTTACGCATGTTTGCCCGTACCGCTTCTGGAATGCGGTATGGCGTCTGGCGCATGGGTAGTTGCCCTGGGGTCTCGACCCGGTGAGTTGCCAGAGGCGTGTATCCAGGTACATTAGAGAACGTGTCGCGTTTCTCTTCCAATAGTTGCTGTACCTCGATCCGCTCCTGTGGGCTCAGCCGATCTCCCAGCGTAACCTCCCCTAAATCTCCGGACAGCTGCCCATCCCCCAGCAAATCGGGGAGGGGTAAGCTGTCAAACTCTTCCGTGTTAGGGGCACAGATGGCGGTTACCTCCTCAGTACGCTCGTGGTAGGGCTTCAGCATGTTCACATGGAGCATGCGTCGCCCCCCAGTCCCTGTGCAGGGGCCGATAATATAGGTGGTATCGCATCTTTGCTCCACCACCTTATATGGGCCCTGCCAGGCGGCCTGTAACTTATCATGTCGGACAGGTTTTAAAATTAGTACCTTCTGCCCGACCTGAAAGCTACGGTCCCTGGCTCCCCGATCATACCATGTACGCTGGCGGGTCTGGGCCTCCTGAAGGTTTTCCCGTACCGTCTTGGTCAACGCTTCTAGGCGGTCCCGAAAGGCCAACACATATGGTAGGATGGGAGTGCCATCTGTGCTCCGGTCTCCCTCCCAATGCTCTCTAATAAGATCCAATGGGCCTCGGACCCTCCTTCCAAACAATAATTCAAACGGGGAGAACCCTGTGGATTCCTGCGGCACCTCCCGGTATGCAAATAGGAGGTGCGGCAGGAATCGTTCCCAGTCCTTGTGGGTCTCTGCGAAGGTTCGGAGCATCTGCTTCAAGGTACCATTGAATCGTTCGCAGAGCCCGTTCGTCTGGGGGTGGTAAGGGGCGCTGATAATAGGCTTAATGCCACAGATCCTCCAGAGGTGTTGGGTGAATTCTGCGGTAAACTGGGTACCCTGATCCGAGATAATCTCCCTGGGTAATCCCATCCGGGAGAATATCCGCATGAGGGCATCCGCGACCGTCTCAGCGTGGATGTTGGTCAGAGCCACTGCTTCTGGATACCTGGTGGCATAATCTACGACCGTTAAAATATACCGTTTTCCTGACGGGCTAACTTTATTGAGGGGGCCTATCAGATCCACCGCTATTCGGCTAAAAGGTTCCTCTATTATGGGTAAGGGGTGAAGTTTAGCCTTCCTGCGATCCCCCCTTTTTCCCACTCTCTGGCAGGTATCGCAAGTCGTGCAATATCTGCGTACTTCCTGGCTAATCCCTGGCCAGAAGAAACTCTGGGTTAGTCTGTACCTGGTGCGACTAACCCCTAGATGTCCGGATAGCGGAATATCATGCGCTATCCGGAGTAATTCAGCCCGGTACCGCTGTGGTACCACTAATTGTCTCCTCGCTATCGGGTCTAACCCCGTAATCTGTTTGTTTGTTTCCCTGTATAAAAGTTGTTTATCCCAGATAAACTTCTCTCCCTCCGCCCCGGGGGAACCCGTGCCAACCTTGTCCCTATACACCTGAAGCGTGGGGTCTGTTGCGACTTCAGCTACAAATTCATTAGGTGGAGCCCAGGGGACACATTCTAGAGGGGGGGTAGGGTTGCTTACCTGGACCTCCGGCAGTGTGTTGTGGTCCTGGGTGCGGGCCTGTTGTCGGGTGACTACAGGGTTGACCTCTCCTGTGGTGGGTGACTGGGGCTCAAAAGCAGAAGTGAGCCTCCCCAGATCGTTCCCCAATAAAACCTCCGCCGGTAAATGTGGCATCAACCCCACCTCCACTTCCCCTGCCCCCGCTCCCCAATGTAAATGTACCCTTGCTGTAGGTAGCCGGTACACTGCTCCCCCAGCTACCCGGACGGCAACAGTTTTGTTCAGTTTTGCCTGATCTGAAATCAGGTGGCTCTGTACCAAAGTGATGGTGGCTCCCGAATCTCGTAATCCCCGGACTGCTGTACCATTCAGATATACCGTCTGTCGATGGTGCCGTAGATTATCCACATTGGCCTGGACCGGATCTGCCTCGTGCAGTACCTCCCATTGTTCCACAGTAGTAATGGGGACTGCGGAACCATATGGGGTGGTGACTAGGTCCTGGTAGTGGTGGGCTGCGGCCGCCCTGGGTGGAGGTGGGCCTGGACGAATCCAGGTGGAACAGTCCCGTAGCTGTGGGCATTCCCTTTTATAATGTCCCCACTTCTGGCAGTGATGACAGGGGCCAGCGGTGGGTTGTCGGAACCGGGGCTGTGCAGCGGGTGGTGGAGGTGGTGGTAGTGGTCTCGGTGGAGCTGGGGTGTAGTTGTTTCCCCCGAATGTTTTAAAGGTTGCTTTTGGAGCTGCAGGTTTTTGTGACCTGCGTGCATCCAGGTAGTCATCCGCTTTCCTAGCCGCCTCGGTAAGGGAAGTAGGGTTTCTGTCCCTTACCCATTCCTGGACCTCATTGGTTACTCCCTCATAGAACTGCTCCATCAGCAACATTTGTATTACATCCTCCATAGAACGTGCCTTGCTAGCTTGCACCCACCCGAGCGCTGCCCCCTGTAATCGGCATGCCCACTCTGCGTGCGAGTCCTTCTCTGTTTTCTTTAGATCCCGGAACCTCCGCCGGTATGCCTCGGGTGTTATAGCATACCTGGCGAGTATAATTTCTTTCACTTTACTGTAATTCCTTATTTCGTCATTAGGTACAGTCCGATATGCCTCTGCTGCCCTCCCGGTTAACCTTCCGGCCAAAATAGGTACCCAGTGCTCTGCGTTAATTTTATGCAGTGCACACAGTCGTACAAAGTCTTGCAGGAAAGCGTCTATATCTTCCTCTGCCTCCACATATGTTTTAAAAGCCTGGTATGGTATTTTAGGCTTACCTTCCTGTGGCACATTAATTGCAGAGCTTTGTTCTGGTGCCTGTGTCCTTAGGATGAATTCTTGTACCTCGGCCATTGTCCTGGTAACAATTTCTGTTGGGGGGTTTTCCCCATAAAAGGATAGCCTGAACTGAACCTGCCTCTGGAATTCCGATCCTTGTGGTGTTCCTCCCGGCTCCCTCTGTGCCGGAACTGAATCGCCCTCCATTCTGTACTCTGCCATGAGTTCTGTAACAAGTACTGATTTCTTCTTATTGCTGGCTTGTATACCCCTTGCCTCTAGGAGGTCCTTTAGCGTGGAGCGTTTTAGCGCAGAAAAATCAATCTCCATCCGTACTCCATTTACGCTTGTTCCTCTGTGAGTTTGGATCCCAGCGCTGCCAACCAATGTAGCGGAGAGCCGATCTTGCACAGCTATTCTCCACTAGAGATTCCAGTGAGGCTCAGGAACAAGGTGATGTTAAGTCCATAGGCAAGGTTTCCAGCAGGTAAAGTAATACAGCAGTATCCCCATCGCAATCCCAATAACTGGACGACACACAGTTTCAGGAGTAGACTGACAAGCTTTATTCCACAGTTCCTTATAAAGCCCTCTCCCATGCAAGGGAGGAGGTTCTAACACTTAAGACATTATCCAATCTCTAAGTAGTAACCTCCCACAGATCTCCTCCCCTCCTCTAGCATCATAATCCCCTTATTGTGTACACAGTTTTCCCCGAGTTTTGGATGTACCCTAAATACTTGGGGTACATCCACAAATCCAACATCCCCAGATAGCTCTATTCTGGGGGACCAACATACTTAAAAATTAGCCCATTCGGATGAATGGTTCGTGAGATATGGGGTTCCAAAGATTTGACCGACCGCATGGGTAAAGTATCCGAAAACAGTTCCATGCATTTTGGCCCTGCGGTCGGTCACAAACAAGGGAATGAAAACAGGCGAATTGCCTGTGTTATAGAGCCTGGAGAGGGTTTGAATGAATTCCCTTGTTTATGGGGCTCTTTCTACCGAACGGCGGGTCATTCGGTAGTTTCCATACGAATTTCTGGAAGTATGGAGGTCTCAGCGGTGTTTGCCTAGTCAAGTGTCCGATTTTAGTTCCAGACACTCGACGGCAAAACACCGCTGTTCGGTAGTTTAAGATGGCCGCCGCCACGTGTTTGTTTCCCGAATGGCGGCCACCCAGAGGACAAAGACCACACTGCACTGATTGCCAATTACCTGTTTGCAACATTGTTGCAAACGGTAATTGGAGGCACACTCATTCCTGGGTGGTCTGGTTGTTCGGTAGTTTCATTCCCTTGTTTTATTTGAATGATTCTACCGAACAACTAGAGGAATACAATTCTTTACATACATTTAACTGTCATTATACCCGGATACCATGCTTTCTATACATGTACATACACATTAAACCAGCCATATGACCAAATACACTTATTCTCATACATGTCGTGGGACAGCCCGGTACCAATCCGCTACATTATCAATACAGATATTTATGTTTATGTATACATGTATACACTCCAATTATGGAGTGGAGTCACTTACTTTGATTTCACCCACACTTTATGTGCAATTTTATGTACCCTCTATATGTATATAAGTATATACTATTATAGTTGTGAACACACATATATTTTTTTATTAATAAGGATGTTTATATCAATGTTCTTGTTTTATGTTTACTTTATGTTGTGCCTGTAAATTGGTATATTGCCTGTTCTGCCAGATTTGAACACTTGTATTCTATCTGTCCGCGGACATCAACCTCGCACGATATACAGAGGTCTGCTATGGCCCCTGATTGGCCCGTTCTCGACATGCGTTCCACGCTGGAACGCACAGAATACCACCGGCCGGCCACGCCGCGTCATTTCCGGTATGACGCGTGCGCTACACCGGTGGTTAGAACAAACCCACTTCCTTAAACTTATCATTGGAAAATATGGCGCAGCGTCACTTCCGGTTTGACAGCGCGCGCGAAATTAGGACACAGTAAGTAAATTCATTTTCCTACCACATGTCACCAATTGTTCTTATTACATCTGTTATATATTTGGACATTACCAGGACTCTATCCACACTTCTGAAGAAGCCTCCATAGGTGAAACGCGTAAAGTGGATTTTTTATGGACTTTCTCATTGAGTATTTTATGCATTCTGTTTTTTATTGATATATATGTAAAATAAATAGTTTTAATATACTTTTTATTACTCTGAGATCTCCATGATATATTTTGTTCCTGGTTTTCATCTTTATTCCTTGGTGGGGATCATACCACCTATGCGCTACTAACTAGAGCGAGGTACGCTCTGGTAAATGTGAGTATGATACTTTCTATTCACTTATCACCCATATCAATATTGGTATTTACTACACTATGTGGATATTACTGTCTGTTTTTTCTGTTTGAGACCATCAAGACGTGGACTACTTCAATAATATCCTAGGACGGGGATCATTCCGTCTATGTGCTAAAACAGCAGAGCTCTGTATTTAGCTCTGCCAAATGTGAGTGTGTAACCATATATTTCTTTATTACTCTTAGATTACCCACAGGGTTACACTATTATTTTGTATATTCTTCTTTTTTTGCGGTATACCGTTGAAATTGTAAGGCCAAAAGGACTTGAGTACGTATGTTCGTATCAAAATAAGGGCGCGGTTTTCTTTTATTGTTGTTCACTGTTGTTTTTCTCATAAGGTGGGGAATCCTTGTGCTGATCACTGCTGCCCATCTTATATCACTTGTTACACTATAGTGTGGTGGAATCTCGGTAAAAATAAATTTAGTAGGCCGAGATTACCACGTGGCATGTGTACGTGCATATGCTGACGTATCGATCAGTTGGTTGCACGAGGCAAGATACGATCAGTAGTGTACGGAGCATGTGCAAGAATACAGGATGTAGTATTCCCCCTCCTCCATTGTGCTGGACAAGCCATGCGGTCAAGCAGGAAGTTAATTCTTATTTGTGTTGATTGGTCAAGAGAATGTGCGGGTGGAGCTTAATATGGGAGGAGTTATGTGCCTATATAAGGAGCCTGCACTATTGTCCGGGGCTCAGAACTTGCTGTATTTTGGTGACATTAGTCCCTCTGAGTCCCGATCGGTGATCCAATAAAGAATCTCTTCCTTCCTGAAGAAACCTGTGTCCATCTCTCTGTGCTTCGCTTCCGTCAGTTTCTCCGGTATCATTTGGTGCATTGGCCGGGAAGCTCATCGTTCAACGGTAGCTGAGAGGCAGAGGCGTGAGACGGTCTATCTTTGCCCACGTTCTCTATGGCTGCACCCCTGAACTTCTGCGTGGACCTCCCTTCGTCTCGGCGCCACTGGTCTGTTGTCCAGGAGATCATCGGCCTCTACGTGAGAAGTGCTGGGGTGTCCCCGTCGATGAGTGTGAACTCAGGTTCAGGAACGAGGAGGTAAGACAACTGCTGTTTTAGACGGCAGGACCCACTAGGGGTATACCGATTGTGCGGTAGGCCCAAAGGGGTTTGAATCTGTGTATCTGCCCCCTCTGTCGGAGGGAAGGAGCGAAGGCGCACCGCTCGATCGAACGCTCTTTAGTCAGACCGTTTGATTTTGTTAGTCAGGCGGGGCTCTGGTGTAAATAGCCCTAGCCGGACACCGGTGTCTTGTCTAGACTAGCGTTCTAGGGTGTATATTTTGTTCGCTAGGTCGGAGGGACCGGGAGACTAAGCGGCGTCTGTGTAAATTCGGTTCGCTAGCTCTCATCCTATCTGGGCTAAGTGGGAAGGCGTGTAAATTTGGAACCCACTAGACTTTTGATAGTGCGACTAAGAGGCGTCTGTGTAAATTCGGTCCTCTAGCTCGCTATATATGTGGTGATTGGGCAGTGTGGCTAACCAAAACGTATGTAGATTGTTTTTAGGTAGTCCATTCAAGGTACTGGCCAATAGTTTAGTTGGGAATTGTAAATGTGATAAAGATTGTTTAGTAAAGTGTATATCTTGTTAGATAGCGCGAGCTCAGCCGTCTAGCGAGAGTGTTAATAGTGTGTTGCTGTATTATAGTGCACGGTACCATAACCCTGTATATTTACTGACACTGTATATAAGTACTAATCATTGTCGTCCATTGCATGTTTAACACCATAACCACTAATAATTGTATTGTGACCTTAACTTGTGCTTTGACCTATGCTAACCGTACTGTAACCGCTATTTGTAAAAGACGATGTTACTGGGGTGTGTTATAGACGGGTAATTCATATATAGAGAATTATAGCGTGGGTGACTGTATAGTTTCGCCAAAGGGCATAATATTGATTATATAGTGACTGGTGTAACAGCTGTGTGTGTACGGGAATTCCCTGAGTGTTTATTGTTATTGTGTACGTTTCACTTGGTAACCGTACCACGTGGTGCTGTTGCCAGAGGAAACGGGTGTGACTGTTGAATAGTACGCGTGTATAGTATTCGTTGTCGACGACGTTCCATTGTTAAGTATGGGTGCGTCGCAGTCAACGATTCCGGATCCCTTAGGTTGTATGGTGAAGAATTTTAAAAAGGGATTCAAGACATGTGATTTTGGGGTTAAAATGTCTCCTGTACGTTTGGTCACTTTGTGTACTAGGGAGTGGCCTACTTTGGTTGCGGCATGGCCGCCACGTGGCAGTTTGGATCCAACTCTGGTACAGCGCTTACACGTGGCTGTATCAGGTAGGCCTGAACTTTACGGCCAGTTTCCTTATATTGATTGTTGGAGACAGGCCGTAAATGACTCGCCAAAATGGCTCCAGACATGCCACGAGGAGCAGTGCCGCCTCATGGTAGCTAGGACTTGTTCGTCCACTAGGACTGGTGTTAGGCCCATTTTGGACACGCCCCCTGAGTCCGAGATCCCTTTGCCGCCCCCTTACTTTCCGTTAAGAAGAAGTGACGCAAATGCAGGAAGTCCTGCAACCCTCCCCTCATTACCCCCATCCACTTCCGCTTCCTCCTCCAGTACAGGATCCACCCCCCCTCGTACTAAATCTCCCCTTCCGGAATCAGAACCAACCCCCATTAAAAACGAATATCCTGATTTGGCGCCACTTCAGACTTCCGGTCAAGCTTCATCTAGCTCGGCTCGAAGTGTTTTATTTACAACCTTTTCCCAAAACCAAGCTCCCACATCCCCATACCCTATTTCTCCCCGACTGGAACCTATGACTGACGCCCCTCCACGTAGCCCCATACAGACCCGACAGTTGACCGGTGCCCAACACTTAAAACACTATCAGATGCCTCTTCGTCTGAATCCTGGGTCAGCCTATATCGATGCCGCAGGCCAAATGGCACATGCTGACCCAGTCTTTGTATATGTCCCATTCACGACAACCGATCTCTTAAATTGGAAGACCCACAATTCCTCGTATACTGAGAAACCACAAGCTATGACTGATCTGTTCACCTCAATAGTAGAGACACATAACCCGACATGGGCTGATTGCCAGCAGTTATTAATGACTTTATTCAACAATGAGGAAAGGACAAGGATTAACCAAGCGGCCATTAAAGCACTAGAGGATAAAGCCCGTACTTTAAACCAAGCCAATCCATCAGCATGGGCAGCAACACATTATCCCAACACCGATCCCGATTGGAATGTAAATGGTGCTGATATGGTTCAACTCAGAGCCTATAGAGACGCTATAATTGCTGGCATGAAAGCCGGAGGAAAGAAAGCTATTAACATGTCGAAGACAGTTGAGGTGATTCAGAAAAGTGATGAAGCGCCCAGTGTCTTTTATGACCGATTATTGGAGGCATACCGCTTGTATACCCCCTTTAATCCGGAAGACGCAGACAATTCCCGAATGGTGAACTCCGCCTTTGTCAGCCAAGCTTACGGAGATATTAAGCGCAAGCTACAAAAGTTAGAAGGGTTTGCAGGTATGTCAATCACCCAACTAATGGAGGTAGCGAATAAGGTTTATATGAATAGGGAAACAGAAAGTAAGAAAGAGGAAGAGCGCAAGATGCGTAAAAAGGCTGATATGCTAGCGGTAGCGATCGCAGGCGTAGATAGACGGGGCCCAGATAGAGGCGATAGTAGATGGAATGAGGAACCTCTAAGTAGAAATCAGTGCGCATACTGTAGGGAAGAAGGGCATTGGAGAAATGAGTGTCCTCGAAGAGAACAGTGTGAGAAAGACAGACCTAGGATAGGTTATGGAAACTTTAGAGGCAGAGCGAGAGGTAGAGGAGGCCCCGGAGGGAGTAATGGTAATAGAGGGAGTAATGGGAACAGAGGAAGTGTTAGGGAAGACAGGTATATTCCAGCAGCGCAAAGGTCCCGCGATAGAGAAGGTAGGGACTTTGTAGGATTGGCTGACACGGTCATGGAGGACTATTGATACCGACCGGGCTCCATCCCCCTTGGTCGAGCGGAGCCTATGGTCGATGTATCAATAGGGGGAAAAAGGAGTGCGTTCATGATCGACACTGGTGCTGAACATTCAGTGGTGACTAATCTAGTTGCTCCTCCATCTGGAAGGACTATTACTGTGATAGGAGCAACTGGAAGAAGTGCTGAAAAACCGGTTCTTAAAAGTCGACTCTGTACATTGGGAGGCCACGTAGTAAAACATCAATTCCTTTATATGCCTGAATGTCCAGTCCAATTGCTGGGACGTGATATGCTATCAAAATTACAAGCGCAGATTACGTTCCTACCAAATGGAACAACATCCTTAAAGTTTAATGGACCTTCAGGTATCATGACATTATCCGTACCAAAGGAAGAAGAGTGGCGACTTTATACAGTGTTGACTAGCCAAAACCCTAGGAGTGATGAGACATTATTTAACATACCAGGAGTTTGGGCAGAGAACAACCCACCAGGACTGGCCCGCAATATTCCACCTATAAAAATTGAACTAAAACTTGGGGTTTATCCAGTGAGCCTAAGACAATACCACATCCCGCAGAAGGCTAAGAACAATATCCAATCCTATCTGGATAAGTTCATACGGTATGGTATCCTAAAATTCTGTACTTCCCCCTGGAACACCCCATTGCTGCCTGTTCAAAAGCCCGGTACAGATGAGTATCGACCTGTGCAGGACTTGAGAGCAGTCAATGATGCGGTTGTTAGTATACATCCAGTTGTACCCAATCCATATAACCTGCTTGCTTTAATTCCGGGCGGGGCTACCTACTTTACAGTCTTAGATCTCAAAGATGCCTTCTTTTGCCTCCGAATTGCCGCAGAAAGTCAATGTATTTTCGCTTTCCAATGAGAGAACGCTGTAACGGGCTCAAAACGCCAAATGACTTGGACAAGACTGCCCCAAGGGTTTAAAAATTCACCTACCCTATTTGGTTCAGCCCTAAGTCAAGATCTACTGGATTTCGAGTCCATCCCAGGAGAGTGTGTATTGTTACAATATGTAGATGACTTGTTGATAGCAGCAGTTACAAAAGAAATCTGTCAGCAAGCAACGCACGATCTACTACACATTCTCTGGAAGGCAGGATACAAGGTGTCTAGAAAGAAGGCTCAGTTGTGTTTGCCAACTGTTAAATATCTGGGATTCCATATCTCTGAAGGTCAAAGAATTATGGGGCCAGAAAGAAAAGAAGCTGTCTGCCAAATACCAATACCCAAGAATAGAAGACAAGTGCGAGAATTCTTGGGGGCAGCAGGCTTCTGTAGGATATGGATTCCCAGCTATGCGATACTGGCAAAACCTCTGTACGCAGCAATCAAAGGTACAGAGCACGACCCCTTCTTATGGACCCAAGAACAGCAAACGGCATTTGAAGATGTGAAGAAGGCTTTGATGAGTGCCCCAGCATTAGGTCTACCTGATCACACACGACCATTCTACTTGTATGTACATGAGCAAAGAAGAATGGCTGTGGGAGTATTGACACAGTACTTGGGATCATGGCAAAGACCTGTTGCCTACATGTCTAAGCAATTGGATGCAGTGGCCAGCGGACTTCCACCTTGTCTAAGAGCCGTAGCTGCAGCCGCCCTGCTAGTAGCTGAAGCCGATAAACTCACTCTGGGTCAAGAACTTTATGTACGAGTCCCACATGCAGTACAGACGTTGTTGGATTACAAAGGAAATCATTGGTTTAGTAACAGCCGTATGACTAAGTATCAAGCAATGTTGTGTGAAAACCCCAGAGTGCATTTAGAGACTGTAAACACCTTAAATCCAGCTACCCTTTTGCCACAACCTACTGAAAGTCAACATGATTGTTTGGAAGTAATGGATGAAGTATTCTCAAGTAGACCAGATCTTCGTGATTTTCCCATCCAGAACCCCGATGTTCAATATTATACCGACGGCAGTAGTTATGTGAAAGAAGGGATCCGCTATGCAGGATATGCAGTGACAACAATAGACAAGGTGATAGAAGCTCGGCCACTGGCGAAAGGAACATCAGCACAAAAAGCAGAATTGATAGCACTGACACGAGCGTTACAATTGGCTGAAGGTTTAAGAGTGAACATCTACACGGACTCCAAATATGCGTTTTTAACCACTCATGCCCACGGAGCTTTGTATAAAGAAAGAGGACTACTGAATTCAGAAGGAAAAGAAATCAAATACGCAGCTGAAATCCTACAACTATTGGAAGCAGTGTGGGAGCCGAAAGAAGTCGGTATCATACATTGTCGAGCGCATCTGAGAGGAGATGGTGATGTAACCAAGGGAAATCGGATGGCAGATAGTGCAGCCAAGCGTGCTGCTGAATCAGGAAGACAGGAGTATGTGGGGCATATAGCTGCTCTTATACCAACTCCACTGTCCCAATGGACTCCAGTTTATACAGCTCAAGAAGAGGAGTGGTTAAAGACTGAACCAGGAAAGTATTTGGAGAACAAGTGGTATCAGCTAGAAGATGGAAGAATAGTCATACCAGCATCACTAGCGGTAGAAATTGTCCAAAATTATCATAACGGGACACATTCTGGGAGAGACAGTACTGAAGAATCTCTCAGAAAACATTTCTACATACCAAGATTGTCCAACTTGACTCAGGCCATTGTACGAAGATGTGTAACGTGTGCTAAAAATAATGCAAGACAAGGACCAGTAAAGCCACCAGGAGTCCAGTTTATGGGGGGACTCCCCATGTCCGATCTACAAATAGACTTTACAGTGATGCCTAAATCGGGTGGACATCGTTACCTGCTGGTAATTGTGTGCACCTATTCTGGCTGGGTAGAAGCATGTCCTACTCGTACAGAGAAAGCAGGAGAAGTTGTGAGATTCCTGCTACGAGAAATAATACCCCGATATGGACTACCCTGTTCTATAGGATCGGACAATGGTCCAGCTTTTGTTCATCAGTGCCTACAACAACTGACTCATATGCTTGGTATAAAGTGGAGGCTTCATACTGCATATAGACCCCAGAGTTCTGGTAAGGTAGAGAGAATGAATAGAACTATTAAGAACCAGTTGGCTAAAATGTGTCAGGAAACCCAACTTAAGTGGAACGTTCTCTTACCCATAGCTCTATTGCAAATCCGCAGTACCCCTACCAGAAGGATGGGCCTCTCTCCTTTTGAAATCATGTATGGGCGACCACCTCCCGTACTTGGTAACTTAAGGGGGGATTTGAGTCAGTTGGGAGAAGGAATTACCCGGCAGCAGGTTGTAGAGTTGGGTAAGACTATGGAGGAGGTACAGAAATGGGTACAAGATAGATTACCTGTGAATATTTATCCCCCTGTTCATAGTTATCATCCAGGAGATCAAGTGTGGATTAAAGAGTGGAATAATGTACCGTTAGGGCCCAAGTGGAGAGGTCCTTATGTTGTTCTTTTGTCTACCCCTACAGCGATAAAAGTAGCCGAAGTGACTCCGTGGATACATCACTCCAGGGTTAAACCAGCAGCAGTCGATTCTTGGCAAGTTACAGCAGATCCAGAGAATCCCTGCAAGATCCGGTTAAAACGCACTACTCAGTCGGAGTAACGAGGAACTATTGTGGATTACAAATTTTATTATTTTTGGGATTTGGTGCGTGAGTGAGAAGGCCATAATAAAGCCTGTCCGCCCACCGACGTATAGTTTATAAGCCAGGGAAAGTCTCGAAGGGACTCCTGTGAAGACGAGCAGAACTCCATTCCCTGCAGCCCTTACATCCTGGAAGCTGAGGTGCCTTCGCACGGACGAAGACTGAGGATGACGGCGAAAGATGTGTTTTTGATAGTGTTTATTTATGTGTGTTTTTATATTCAGGAAGGTAGAGGTACCGACACTCCTAGCTGTGAGGTATGCATTAAGACTACGAGAACAGGTAACCATATTTCCCAAACCCTAATTTGGCATTCACAATACGAGTGTAAAGGAGATGTATCGAGATGTAGATACCTAAATATAGACTATAGTGTGTGCCATTTAGGAGTAGGAGAACCTAAGTGCTTCAGTCCGGAGTATCAACCTCGTACAATTTGGTTGACTCTCAGGAATGGAGATCCTCAGGGGACCCTAATTAATAAGACGGTGTTAGAATCCGTACATTCTTCGGGTGTTCTGCTATTTGATGCGTGTAAAGCGATATCGAGTGGTAGAAAGCCGTGGAATGTATGTGGGGATCTTAGATGGGAGAGGACGTATGGGTCTAATGATAAATATATTTGTCCCAGTAGCAAAAATAAATATGTGAGTCCTAGATGCCCAAATAAAGACTATAACTTCTGCCCATATTGGTCTTGTGTGGGGTGGGCGACTTGGGGACAGACAGTAGACAAAGACATGATAGTGACTAAGTTGCCGACTAGCCCATATTGTAAGTCTATGGAATGTAATCCCATCCATATACTTATAAATAACCCCGATAAGTTCTTAGACAAATATGGCAATTTATTTGGGTTTCAAATATACGGGACGGGTTTAGATCCTGGGACAGTATTGTTTATAGGGATAGACTGATACGGTATCCTCCCAAACTCATCAAGTATACCATTCCTTTTATGAAGAGATGAGTATAGATAATAAGATCCCCCATAATGCTAAAAACCTGTTCATTGATTTAGCCGAAAGTATTGCCGGTAGTCTTAATGTTACCAACTGCTATGTGTGTGGAGGTACTAACATGGGAGACCAATGGCCTTGGGAAGCAAAGGAGGTAATGTCCGGTTCTGAGGCAGTTGACCAACTAATATCTACACAAGCCGATTATCATATGAGTGTTAGAGGTAAATCTGAGTGGAGATTAAAGACCTCCATCATAGGTTATGTTTGCATAGCAAGGAAAGGAATAATGTATAATACTTCTGTAGGAGAATTAACTTGTCTAGGGCAAAAAGCTTATGATGATGATACAAAGAATACAACTTGGTGGTCGGCTTCAAATGTCTCAGAACCATCTAACCCGTTTGCTAGATACGCCAATTTAAAGGATGTGTGGTTTGATTTATCCATCACATCTACCTGGAGAGCCCCAGCAAATTTGTACTGGATCTGTGGTAAGAAAGCCTATTCGGAGTTGCCACAGGACTGGGAAGGGGCATGTGTGTTGGGTATGCTCAAACCATCCTTCTTCTTGTTACCGATTGAAACAGGTGAGACTTTAGGTGTTAAAGTGTATGATGTGAATCATAGGAAGAAAAGGGGACCCATAGAGATAGGCACCTGGGAAAATAATGAATGGCCTCCCCAGCGTATCATAGATTATTATGGGCCAGCCACGTGGGCTGAGGATGGTACCTTTGGTTACAGAACCCCTATTTATATGCTCAACCGAATTATAAGATTACAGGCGGTGGTTGAGATTATTACTAACGAGACATCACAAGCGCTCAATCTTCTAGCGAAGCATAACACCAGGATGAGGACGGCAGTCTACCAAAATAGATTAGCCTTGGATTACCTTTTGGCAGTAGAGGGAGGTGTATGTGGGAAGTTTAACCTGAGCAATTGCTGTCTTCAAATAGATGACGAAGGGCAAGCAATAGCTGAGCTTACTAGCCATATGGTTAAACTAGCGCATGTGCCTACTCAGGTATGGAAAGGGTATAATCCAAGTAGTTGGTTTGGTAGCTGGTATGAGTGGTTTGGAGGGCTTAAGGCAGTGGTAGGTGGAGTCCTACTGATTTTAATGCTGTGTCTACTCCTGCCGTGTCTTATACCCTTAGTAGTTAGGTCTGTGCAAAGCCTGATAGAAAATATAGCAGAGAGGAAGGCTGCTGCACAGATAATGGCGATTTATAAGTATAAGGCTTTAGATCAGGGAGAACCAATGCAGGAAGATGAGTGTTGAAGATTCACATCATAAGATAAGTCTGGTCTGGTTCAAGGTAACTTGCGGTGTATGCAAACCAAGGTTAAGTGATGCCTCAAGTAATTGTGAAATATCAAGAGGCATCAAAGGGGGGAATGTGGTGGAATCTCGGTAAAAATAAATTTAGTAGGCAGAGATTACCACGTGGCATGTGTACGTGCATATGCTGACGTATCGATCAGTTGGTTGCACGAGGCAAGATACGATCAGTAGTGTACGGAGCATGTGCAAGAATACAGGATGTAGTATTCCCCCTCCTCCATTGTGCTGGACAAGCCATGCGGTCAAGCAGGAAGTTAATTCTTATTTGTGTTGATTGGTCAAGAGAATGTGCGGGTGGAGCTTAATATGGGAGGAGTTATGTGCCTATAAAAGGAGCCTGCACTATTGTCCGGGGCTCAGAACTTGCTGTATTTTGGTGACATTAGTCCCTCTGAGTCCCGATCGGCGATCCAATAAAGAATCTCTTCCTTCCTGAAGAAACCTGTGTCCATCTCTCTGTGCTTCGCTTCCGTCAGTTTCTCCGGTATCAATAGTGAGCGCCTATATTCTGTTTGTTACATAATGTGACATATCCATCCACACACAATTTCACAAGCAGCCCTCATACACAGCCCACATTCATATGTATCATACACAATACCATAAACTACTCCTGAACATATACAATATAATAGCTCATATACGCACAAATACGATACAAAGCAATTACAGTAAAAATAACACAAGCAGAATACGGCAGCATACACACCTAATTTTTAAAAAATAGGATCGGCACACTACGGGACATCACAATCCTATATCGGCACAGTGCTGCTAAAAGGTTGCCTACCCCTGTTCTAGTGACTATAGTGTCCTTTTGTCTTTAATGATTTTAAATCAGAAATGCTTATTCGATCAGAATGACCAAATTGCAACAGTATTTGCCTTTAGTAAATACAGGATTTGCAATATCCATCGGTGTCAAAACAGTGACTAGCTAAGAGAACAATGAAGCACTCCAAATGATTGCAATAATCATACTTACACATTGTACAGCACTGCACCTCTACAAATGGCTTCTTACATGTTTTTGATCTGTGGATGGATTTTGGGGTTTGGGCTGTTCTTTGGCCTCTCCCATGTTGTTTGTTTTTTAAAAGGACATTACAATAATTACATCATATTATTTTATAGATTAAAATTATTTTGGAATTCAGGAGCTGTGAAAAGTGTAAAAAAAAAAAAAAAAAAAAAAAGCAGGTCCCCTTAAAATTAACTTCTCCAAGCTGAGCTTTTTGAAGAGAACAAAGAAAAGCATGGTAAATGTCATCATTTCAAAGATGAGCCACAATTGTAGTTTTCATATAGGGTACTTTAGGGCTTTGCTTTCGCATATCCATCATTAAAACGGATTAGTATATAATGGCAGGTGGGAGTAAACTGACTGCGCGAAAAGTTGATCAATTTTATTTACGTGTTTCACATGTGCGAAAATTATGCATTATCTCAATCTCTAAATTTTATGGGTTGGAGTCCTTTCAACGATTATTCATTTTTTTCAAATCACTGCTGCCTTAGATCGTGCACTTTGCTTACTTCATATTTGCAAATGATTAGTAAACAATTTAGGGATTTCCTTTTCATTCTAGGGCTAGTTTGCAAACAGAACCCACCGCTGCATCGCAGCAGCCTTTCATTAGACAACGGATCTATTCCCATATGTCTTTTTGATAGAACACCCCCGTTCTGGAACGTCCCACTTCTTACTTCAGAACGTAGTGACGCCTATTTACATATTTTTCGGTCACTTCCGCTTTATAATTGCATTCGTTTCCGGAAGATGCTTGACTGATTATTATTATTTTTTTTTATCCATGAGAGCGAGGCAAGTTTGCGTGAGTCTAACTGAAAATAGCGGTTTTAAATCGTGATTGTGTCAAAGCGAAATAACGATATGGTTTCGTTTTTGTTTTATACATGCTGCTTGTTATGTTTTGCTCCAGTAGAACACACATCCATCTATCTGTATGCTCGTGTGGATAATGCACTCTCATTGTGCAGAATTCATATATAGTTACATGCTATATCTCTAATAAAATTCTATTCCATACCTTCCAACAGTCCTCGATTTAGAGGGACTGTCCTAATATCAGGGTTTTGTTTTGCTCTTCCAGGTAGTCATGGCAGGATTTACATGTATAAATAGTAGGCAGATCATTCTTGCAGGGTTACTTCTTCAACCTTCATAACCATTAGATGAGAAAAAGTCGTCACCCGAGACCCACTTTTGAAAACGATAATTTTTTGAAACCTACTTGCTTTTAATGCGTATTTTCAAAATGAATAAACTTGGCACACCATAGCAATCAGCTTTAGAGGCATAACATTGGCACAAGATGGCAATCGGTTTTAGAGGCATAAAATTGGCACATCATTAAAACCAATTTTTAGATGGCAACCAATTATCGATCGTAAGTTTTCTTGTAATTCTACTATTTATAGTTAAATCCCCTCTCTCATAATATTGTAAAGCGCTACAGAATCTGCTGTGGCTAAATAAATGGCAATAATAATACACGTGGGATGTCATGGCAGTTTTCTAGGCATAATTTTGGCATATCATAGCAGTTTAGAGGCAGAAACATGGCATATTATGGTAGGTTTAGAGGCATTATTCTGGGATCTTGAGGTAGTTTTAGAGGCATCATTTTGGTATGTCATGGCAATTGGTTTTAGTTGTGCTGTCTCCCTCTCTTTCATCCAGGTATCTCACGTTGAGTACCCCAGTGGTAAATCCCCATCAGTCGGAGAACTCCAACAATGCTGTGCCAGCTGGGGATCTACCATTTGCCCAGTGTTGCAGGGTTGTATTTGTGAGCAGTGTTTGAATGTAAGCATGTGGACTTCTATGAAGTATATGTGTGGATGTATGGGTGTAATGTACTGTTGCCATTGGAATGTAGTGGTGTACTTGTGTGTAGTGTTTGCGTTTGAATACAGTGTTTGTATGTAGTAATGGATTTTAAATACAGGTGTGATTTGTGTGTGTAGTGTTGGTATTTGATTGGATAGGTGTTAGAATATAATTTTAGTGTTTTTAATACAGGGCTGCGTTTGACTGCAGTGCATGTGTAGTGGAGGCAGTGTGTATATATTGTGTATAAAAAAAAAATAAAAAAAAAAAAAAAATATATATATATATATATATATATCAGGGCTTGACAAATTTGTTTGGAATCTAGGAGTCCACTAAACAAGTTAGGAGCCAGTCATTTTCAACGAAAAAATGCAATTCTTAAAGGACCACTCTAGTGCCAGGAAAACATACTTGTTTTCCTGGCACTAGAGTGCCCTGAGGGTGCCCCCACCCTCAGGGTCCCACTCCCGCCCGGCTCTGGAAAGGGGAAAAGGGGTAAAACTTACCTTTTTCCAGCGCTGGGCGGGGAGATCTCTGCCTCCGATCCTCCTCCGTTCCGCCCCGTTGGCTGAATGCGCACGCGCGGCAAGAGCTGCGCGCGCATTTAGCCGGTCGCATAGGAAAGCATTTACAATGCTTTCCTATGGACGCTTGCGTGCTCTCACTGTGATTTTCACAGTGAGAATCACGCAAGCACCTCTAGCGGCTGTCAGTGAGAGGCTGGCTTAACCCATTTATAAACATAGCACTTTCTCTGAAACTGCTATGTTTATAAAAAAATGGGTTAACCCTAGAGGGACCTGGCACCCAGACCACTTCATTAAGCTGAAGTGGTCTGGGTGCCTAGAGTGGTCCTTTAAAGGGACTATAGTCACCAGAACCACTACAGCTTGATGTAGTTGTTCTGGTGTCTGTAGCCTGTCCCTTGCATGCACACACTCTGACAGACTTACACACATTCTGAGAGGCTTGCACACACATACATACAGACACTGACAGGCTCACACACACACACAGGCTCACACACACACACGCTCTGACAGGCTCTCTCACACACACATTTTTGTTTGAATTGAAACCCACTCAGCCTCACTACCTTTGGGAGAGCTGAGTGGGTCTTTCCTGGGGCCCATTGGGGCTGTGCTCATCCTGTGTGCGAGGGAGCAGTACTCTGCCTGTAGCTCCTTTCTGCTCCCTCGCGCTGTGTAATGATGCCGGGGCCGGAATGACGCCATCTTCCGGCTCCCAGCATCATTACACAGCGCGAGGGAGCAGAGAGGAGCTACAGAGTACTGCTCCCTCGCGCGCTGTCCACAATGCTCCAGCGGGCGGCCGCCTACCTCCATGCTCCCGCTGGTGGCCGCCTGCAATATTACCTGTGACAGCCGCGGCCACATCCCAGACGCCAGGGCGAAATTTTTAGTCGCCATGGCGAACTGGCGCCTGGGATTTGTCGAGCCCTGATATATACACACACAATGTGTGTTTGAATGTAAGCATGTTTTTGTATGAATGCAGGTGTGAATTTGTGTGTAGTGTATACACTTCCAAACAGCAATACACCCAGACAAACACAATGACACGTTACACAGACAGCAGCTGAGGGTGACAGTGTGGGAAGGAGGGTGACAGTATGTGGGAGATGAGGGTGATCACCATTAAAATACTTTTTTTGTGCAGTCCCAGGTGATCCAGTGGTCTCTTCTCCTTTGTGTTCTTTGTTTTAATTTTGTGGATCTTTTAGCAGCACATATTGTGGCTACTAATTCTAGCTGAAAGGCAAACAAGATGCCTTTCCCCTCCTCTGGAAATGCATAGTTACTTACACATTTCTTTTAAACCTGGCACAATTCTGGTATATGAATAAGTCCCTTTTCAAATGGCTGGTTAAATTTGTGACTTTTTATAAAGATAAAAAATATAACATTAGACAATGTAGGCACTAGTCTTGTGTGCAAAGACCAGGTAGTTTAAAGGAAAACTCCAAGCACAATTACCACTATTGCATGCAGTATGGATGCCCTTACGCCCCTCCCCTTCTAAGAAGACTCAACAGCTCTCATGAGCTAATGTCACCAGTGCAGGACTACTTCACTAGCTGAGAGCTACAGACGCTCTTAGCTAGTGAACTAAACCAGTACTTAGCTCAAGCAAAGTGCTCTGGCTCTCTATCTGGAGTAGTGGAGGCAGGGGGCTTCATGCTATAGTGGTTATGGTGTTTGCAGTGTTTCTTTACCATCTTAAAGTAACATTGTTAAATCACTGGTGACCTCCTCCTTCAATGATGTAATCCAGGATGACTGGCCAAACTAATTGGGTACCTTAGGTGCCAGTGCGTTGCTCGCCACGATGCGCTTAAGTTTCTAATAGAGAATCATTGAATACGACCATTAAATAAAAAAAGATCATAAATGAAAATACCACATTTAAGAATCCCAGCTCTCATACCCAAAGGGCTTGGAGGCATGCTTTGAGGCTGTTCTTTTAAACCGGCTAACTACATGGTTTTGGGGGTGTAGATGAGGGGGACAGGACTGCAGGCACTATGGTAACTTTATGAATACAGTGCCTACAGTGTTTGTTTAGGGACAGAGGCAGTTGTCCAAGTTCTGAACCAATATAAAACCTAGGATTTGCTCCACATTTCAGGCTGAGTTTGTTACACATAGGGACAATTCTGACCGGATCATTAATATCCGTATATTAATAGAGGTGGTATTTTATATGCAGAAAAAACATTGAGGCACAAAACAGATATACAAATTTTACACAAAGTAAAAAGCTCACTCACAAACTGTGATATACTACAAATGCGCTTAGCCTTGACAGGCTGGCTAGTCCCACTGGCAGGCAGGGGAGGGCTGGCAGCGTTAGGCCCGGGGGGCAAATCCAGTCAAGTGGCCCATCGCACCAAGAAGAGAGTAAAAACACGTTTCCCATGTGATTGAAAGGGGGGGCAGTCACCTAAACAGACACACTCACTGACAGGCGCACACACTTGCTGATTTGACACACACTAACAAACACACACTCACTGACTGGCACATGCACACACTCACTGACAGACCCACTGTTACAGGCATACTGACTCACACAGACATACAAAATGACACACACAAAGATACCGGCATACTGGCTCACACACACACAGACAAACTGGCACACCCACAGAGACATACTTGCACACACATAGACAGACATACTGACACACACACACAGACATATTGACACACAGACATGCTAACACAGACAAACACACAGACATACTCATACACAAACACTTTTACAGCCAGCTTCCTACTTTTGCTGGTACCTTTCCTAAGGTCCAATGTGCTGGCTAGGGTGCTTGGGAGTTGGGCTCTGGCTCTGCTTGCTGTGTATGGGCCACCCGGTGGTCCCCCTTAGTGTGTGGGCCCCAGTGCAACCGCAGTACCAGCACCACGGGCCCATGGGGGGGAACCAGGGGCGTAACTGGGGACCGCTGGGCCCCTGTGCAAGAATTAAAGTAGGGCCCCCTTGTCACTCTACCTGGTGCATATTCTCGCTCCTCGTCACTCAGCTGAGTGTGATTGTATTTGTGGCTGTTTAAGAGGGAGACAAAGAAACAGAGAGGGAGATAGAGAGTGCCAGAGAAGACAGAGAGGGAGGGACAGAGACATAGCTACACATGTAAAGATATGGAGAGGTAGAGAGTGACACAAGGAAAGGAGAGCCAGAGACAGCTAGAGAGAGACAAAGAATGACACAAGGAAAGGAGAGACTGAGACAGCTAGAAAATTAGAGAGACAGAGAGTGACACAAGGAAAGGAGAGCCAGAGACAGCTAGAGAGAGACAGAGAGTGACACAAGGAAAGGAGAGCCAGAGACAGCTAGAGAGAGACAGAGTGACACAAGGAAAGGAGAGACTGAGACTGCTAGAAAGCTATAGAGAGACAGAGAGTGACACAAGGAAAGGAGAGACTGGGACAGTTAAAAAACTAGAGAGAGACAGAAAGAAACAGAGACACACAGAAAGAAGTAGAGCCAGGAAGAGACAGCCTCGGATGTGTGCAGGGAGAGGTGAGGTAGAGTATTTCACTCACCTTGATCCTGTGTGCCACTACTGCAAGCTGGGACAGGGATCTCTTGGGGGTCTAAGGGCTGCTGGGCTTGCTCGGAGCTCCCCTGTGCAGTCCCAGTGCTGGCATCCTGGGAAGAGAGGGAGGGGCCTGCAGGCAGGATATGGAGGCAGCTCTGCCAGAACTCCGCCCAGTAAGAGGTGAGGGTAGGCATTGAGTTCCGGTGTGCCTCCGCGGCACACACAAACAATGAATGCAGTGGGACCATGCATCTGCACCCCACTCTGCCCTGGACTGAGGTTACTGGCCAATCGCCAATCAGTGAGGTAGGATAATTGCTATTTAGTATATTGCCGAATTAGCAATATACTAAATAGCAGTTTTGCAAGGGGAGCCAGTCCTGCCAGCATAGGTCTACAGAGCAGCCGAGCCCGGTAGTTCAGCCACTGGGGGGAACATTTTTATTTTCTTTTTGGATGTGGGTGGCCTGGGGGGCAATTGCCTCCCTGCCCCCCGGCCCAGCCCGCCCCTGCTGGCAGGGATGTTGATCCCGACTAGTACATCAAACAATTTATTCGTGTGACAACAAACAAAAGATTAAATGAGAGTGCTTTCTATACAAATTTGCGTGATCAATCTTAACCCCTTAAGGACGCAGCTTCAGTAGCTGGACATACCCTTTAGGACACAAGCAATTTTTGTTGTTTGTTCAACCTCAAATTTGAATCTCTCTTATTTATTGTACCAGCACATATTATATATATATATATATATATATATATAGAACGCCAAATGATAGCTGCTCACCGGTCTTGTTTAAAATTCAAAAGTTTTATTTAATCATATTAAAAATCTGTGACCAACGTTTCAGTCCCCGCTCGGGACTTTCCTCAGGGTCAGACAATAAATGATAGGACAACACATATTACTTGCAATGTATGTCAATATATAGCCATAACAATAATTGAAAGTGACTCACCCAGGTGCATGGTGTCTTCGGCGTTTCCGCCGTGTGTACTTCCGTCTATGCGCATAAGGTATCAGCCCAGCACAGCATCTACGTATCCGAAATTTTGTATTTCAAATAGGAAGTGGGCAGCATATTAACCGTGCGTATGGCCTCAGCTATGCTTCCGGGTGTGCGCGAGCACCCAACCCGTGGCTCCACCTCCAGTATGGCACGTGACTAGTATCGTCACGTGACACGTGCCGTGTCGGAAACGGCAAGCGGGGCGTTGCTAAGCAACGTAATGCGCATTTTACACCGGTTGTATGTAAACAAACTCATGTGTCAGTTATAAGGGGTTAATCTCTCACATAGGCATCTAAGCGACTCAGAAACTACCATCCTCAGTAAAGGACTTTCATTCGTTCCTACCAGCAAACTCAGCCCATTCCAATGGAGCACCGAACTTTTCCAATTTGGAAGGCACATGAGACTCAAGGACCACTTTCATCATGTAGCCAAATGATACCAGGTCCACCAGGTCCAATGATACGGACATTGATAAATTTAGGTTAAAATCAACATTTGACCCACCAAGCAATAAACATTCCATTAAGACATTCCTTATGACAACAGCCAAGATGACACAGAACATCGCTACGAAACATCCTACAGCGCAACACAACATCACGAAACCAGAAAGAAAGTCGTTGGCTAATCTGGCTAAAGATCACACCATTGATGTTCGCCCAGCGGACAAGGGAGGGGGCATAGTCCTCATGGACTACACTGACTATGCAGCAGATCTTAAACAGCAGCTCCAGGATGAAAACACATACCGTCCACTCTCTGGGGACCCTACCTCAGATATTCAGAGGAAAATCACGGATGTCCTGGATATGGCCTTAAGAGCAGGCTACATAGGATTAGAGCTGTATCGATTTTTGAACAAAGCCCACCCACGTACTCCGGTGATTTATAGTATCCCCAAGATACATAAGAACGCCAACAGACCGCCTGGACGCCCCATAGTGTCAGCCATTGATGGGATATTAGAACCCATTGCACAATGGCTTGACTATGTTGTTAAAAAACCAGTAGAGGCCTTGACTACCTGTGTCAAAGACACACAGACACTCTTGGACAGAATTAAGGGCCTAGAACTACACCATACTGCACCGGTATTCATTACAATGGACGTGTCCAGCCTCTACACGGTCATACCCCACACAGAAGGAATAGAGGCCATGCGACAGGTCCTATGCAACTCTCCAGTTTATAATGGCCCACCTATAGAGTTTGTTTTGGAGTTATTATCCCTCATTCTCCATAACAACCATTTCAGATTTGAGGAACAATGGTACCTCCAGGTGGCGGGAACATCAATGGGGTCATCAGTAGCCCCAATGTATGCTAACGCATACATGTATGTATACGAAATAGAACACATCCTACTGCCATATGGGGACTCCATCATGGGATACTATCGCTACATCGACGATCTGCTAATTATCTGGAGAGGGACACAAGTGGAGGCACAACAAATGGTACTTACATTGAACCATCTACCATCACCTATTAGGTTTACGGCCAACATAAGTGCGGAAAAGGCACAATACCTTGATTTGGAGTTAACCTGGGGGCAGAATGTTATTGAGTATTCTTTATACTCAAAGCCCACCGATAGAAATACCCTCCTGCATGCCCACAGCGCTCATCCCATTGCACTCAAAAGATCGATACCTAAAGCACAGTTTCAACGGGTGATCCGCAACAATTCAAACCCGAACAGGATGGCAGCACAGTTGGACACTATGACGCAGAAATTTGCAAATAGAGGCTATGAAAGCCGGGTACTCCAGGACGCCCTTACCGTGGCCAAAACAGCTACGAATCAAGATAAAGTACAACCGACACAGAGGATGGTGTTCCCCATGACGTTCCACAATTCTTCACATCAGATTTCCACAATGATTAAAGAAAATTGGAAGATGGTGGCCACTGACGATCAGCTTCCTAAGATTTTCAAAGAACCTCCGATGATTTGCTATAAACGCAATAGAAATCTTCGTGACATATTGATGCACACGGATCCGATCGCCAGTTACTCTAAGACAACCAAGAGCAATATACGAGGATGCATTCGTTGCCTTGGTTGTGTGACATGTGGACATATGATTCCATCAAAAAAATTCAATCATCCACACACCAATAGAGTATATGACATCAAGCACACTATCACTTGTCGAACCACCCACGTCATTTATAAGCTTATATGCCCATGTGGGCTTTATTACGTGGGTAAGACGGAGACGCAATTATGTGAACGCATTAGGGGTCACCGTTCTAGTATTAAGCTAGCCTATAGGGATGGACTCAGTGACAAGCCAGTGGTCAAGCATTTTTTTGACAAAGGACATCCTTTAGCCTCCCTGAAATTTGTGGGTATAGACCACATCCCCCCTCCTAAGAGAGGTGGTAACAGAGGCAAAATGCTACTTCAGAAAGAAGCATATTGGATACACCAGTTAGACACGGTGGCCCCTAGGGGTTTGAATGAAAATATTCCCTATTATTCATTTATTTAGCTCCCTTAATATAGTACCAGTATTATTTTATTTTATTTTTTTAGACATACAAGCTATTACCCCCTATCTGGGTGTTGTAGACATGTACTTATATTTTAGTGATATAATTGATATGTTATGGCTATGACGTTAAGAGTTATGTTTTTTACACATAAGCTTTGCACCATTATTACTGTATGGTTTTCAGCACTATTTTTGCACTTTATTTATTGCACGTCATCACTTTAACAAATTACTTGGCATAGTATCTTCTACAGCACTTTAATAACATATACACTTTCACTTTTATGGGATGTATCCTTAGTGACACTATTTCATTGTGTCATATGGTTTGACTTAAATACATTACATGTCTCTATTAGATATATATTTATTGGTTTCTTTAGCTGACCATGTCACATTAAATATTATATTACATTCATCACATCACATTCACATGCATTCGCCCTTATAACTGACACATGAGTTTGTTTACATACAACCGGTGTAAAATGCGCATTACGTTGCTTAGCAACGCCCCGCTTGCCGTTTCCGACACGGCACGTGTCACGTGACGATACCAGTCACGTGCCATACTGGAGGTGGAGCCACGGGTTGGGTGCTCGCGCACACCCGGAAGCATAGCTGAGGCCATACGCACGGTTAATATGCTGCCCACTTCCTATTTGAAATACAAAATTTCGGATACGTAGATGAAAGGGGCAGTGCTGGGCTGATACCTTATGCGCATACCCGGAAGTACACACGGCGGAAACGCCGAGGACACCATGCACCTGGGTGAGTCACTTTCAATTATTGTTATGGCTATATATTGACATACATTGCAAGTAATATGTGTTGTCCTATCATTTATTGTCTGACCCTGAGGAAAGTCCCGAGCGGGGACTGAAACGTTGGTCACAGATTTTTAATATGATTAAATAAAACTTTTGAATTTTAAACAAGACCGGTGAGCAGCTATCATTTGGCGTTCTATGTATCTTTGGAGTCCAGGCTTTGGCACCCGGCATATAAGGAACATTAAAGCGTGAGTGCATGGGATTTTTTTCTATTTTTTCTATTTTTTATATATATATATATATATATATATATATATATATATATATATATATATATATATATATATATATATATATATATATATATATATATTATTTTTTAAGGACAGAAAGGACTTTAAGTTATATATATATATATATATATTTCACATTTATTATTAAAAAATAAATAAATAAATAATTGGGGGGGAAAATACATGTTTTTCACGGGTTTCACAGTTTTAATATGTGCAATAATATGTGCATATAATTTTTAAGATTAGGTAAAGTAATTAAAAATAAATTATGTGTCTTGATTTATCAAGTACATAATGTGTAGGATTTTGAGAGTTACAGGTCACAAAATACAAGTACTAAAATAGAATTTTAATGTGAAACAACTTTAGAAGTTTGTATGTTTGTTATAAAGTTTAATAGCCATCAAAGAAAACAAAATTGCCACACAAAAATATACAGGTATATAAACAGGTCGCCATGGCACCTAGGAATTTGGCCTTGGCGTCTGTGATATGTGAGGCGCTGGGCAGGAGGCTGGCTGGGGAATTATGGAGGCGGGCGGCAAGTTGGGTGCTTGTGGAGGCGGGCGGCAAGTTGGGTGCTTGTAGAGGCAGACGGCTAGCTGCGCGAATAGTAGGTGGGCGGTGAGGGAGCTGTGATGTCCTTGCTCTGCTCCCCCGCCCTCGCGCGCTGGACAGGAAGTGAAGGGCCACCAGGCGCAGGCAACATAGGAAAAATAAAAAAATATGGTGTGAGCGCTCCTAACAACAAAAGGCAAGCAACATAGCAACAGCAATGGAGACAAGATGTGTGTCAGAGAATGTGTTAGTCTACTTCAGTCAGTATGTTTGTGTATTTCAGTCTGTCTGTCATGGGGTATGTGTGTGTGTGTGTGTCTATCATGGTATATGCGTGTGTGTGTGTGTCTGTCATGGTTTAGGTTACCAGACCCCTTCCGTTCGCAAGGGAATGGTGTTTTTACTCACTTTTTCTTTTTTTTCACGCCAAGCTTGATGATCTCAGCCAATCCAATGTTTTCCTATAGAATTGACAGCAAAACGTTGCACCAATCAGCCTCTCCTTATAGAGATGCATTGAATAAATGCATCTCTATGGGGAACATTCAGCACCTCCATGCAGAGCGTGAAGACACTGAATGTAGGTGCTGCACACTGTGAGTGACAGTCACTAGAGGTGTCACTAGGAAGCAATGTAAACACTGAAAAGTCAGTGTTTACATTGAAAAGCATGCAGGGACAGGCTACAGACGCCAGAACCACTATAGTGGCCCTGGTGACTATCGTGTCCTTTTAAGAATTGTATTTTTGTCGTTGAATAGAAAACTGTGTAATTCTTTTTTTTTTTTTTTTTTAATCTGGCTCCTAACTTTTTTAGCTGCTCCTAGAATCAAAGCAAATTTGTCAAGCCCTGTATTGATATAAAGTAGACTTCACAGGCTATTACATAAGGTTATTTTGACACTTTTTACAGAGCTATTTTATCACTAATCTCTGCTAAATATTGTAGTAAAATTGTGTATTGTATTTTTTATTTTTTTACATACACACATATAACATGTTTTTAAAATGTGTATTTTGTAAAGCTTGTGTGTGCTATTCCTGTAAAAACCATATAGATTTTTTTTTTTTTTTTTAAATCTCTTTTTTTATTGAGGCATAAAAGTTTGTAGATACAGAATTCAAGAAAGGGTAAGTTACAGTTTCACATAGTTCGGGTATAATACAATGCAATATATAACATCCCTAAAAAAGAGAAAAGTGGTAGCCTCAATTGTTTTTTTTTGTTGTTTTTCTTTTAGAATTCACTATTTAAGGATTTTTGTAAAAGAGGAAAACATAATTCAAATGCAGGAGAATATCAAAAATATTAGCTTTAAATAAATCGCCTAGTACATCATAATAGAATACGTGTAAAGCATTGTGTATGTCTGTCCACCGACAGACAACATCGCAGTATAGCACCGTATATGTGAATTGCACTATAGTGTTTTAGCGTTCCTGTCGTGAAAGTGTGTCATAGGGTTCAAGGGTAGGAAGGAGTTACAGGAGGAGGAGGGGGGGGGGGCGAGAAGAAGAGAGAGGGAAGGAACAAAGTATATACCAACAGAGTACACTAAGATAGATTAGAATAGAATAGAATGACCCCCTAAAATCAACACCATCCCGTCTGGCATACAGTGAGCACATTATCGTTTAATTATGTATGTTCGGGGGGCAACCTCCGGCGTTGCTTGAGCGTGTGTGTGTTGGGTTCCAGCAGGTCATCCAGCCTCCCAGTAGTATCTGTTTAGGGATGCTGACAGAAGAGAGAGAGGATGAAGGGGTAACAAGAACGTGCCTGTTGTATGGAGGGCGTGGGTGGAGGGTTATGGCATTAGGAAGCGCAAATTGGCCTTGCACCGGGGTGCCTGGCGCCCCCCTGTGTGTTGCCGTTCCCATCGTCTCAGCCCCGTGTGTTTCGTGATATGAATACAAACCATGGGAACCACCGCTCGGCGTGTTTGCCTCCTCTGTCCTGTAGGGATGCCTGCAGTGCTTCAGCCCCTTGGATATCCTCAACCCTGCGAATCCATTCTTCTTCGCTGGGTATTTCTGTCCGTTTCCAGTACAACGGGATGAGCGATTTGGCCGCATTTAAGAGATGTCAAAGGATTGATTTTTTATAGGAGGACAGTGACATCTGCGATATGTGTAGGAGGGCCAGAGCGGCCGACCAGTCCGTCATGTCGCCCAATATTTCTGTTATTCTTTGTCTGATCAAATTCCAGAATGGGGTGATTTCGCTGCACTCCCACCAGATATGTATCATTGTCCCACTTCCCCTATGGCATCTCCAGCATGTTGGTGCGACGGTCGGGAAAATCCTGTGCAGAAGGACCGGAGTTCTGTACCAGGAGGCAATCAGTTTGTAGTTTGTTTCTTGATATTGGGAGCTGACCGAGCTCTTATGTTGCCACAGAAGTGCCTTGTCCCATTGTTGTGGTGTGAAGGTTGTGTCCATCCGCTCCTCCCATTGTCTGCGGAACATCGCGCTCGTCGCCAGGTGCCCTGTCAGAAGGTGTTGATAGAGTGTAGAAATAGCATTGTCCAGTATGATCCTTCTCTCGCAGCAGTCCTCAAACCACATGCGTGCCCTATGTAGTCGTTCCTTGTTCCGCGTACTATCATGATAATGCTTCACCTGTAAGTAGCAAAATATTGCCAGTGGTGTCCGGGGTCGTCCCTCCAATAAGGCGTCCAGGGGCTGTAGTGATCCATTCCGCAGAACCGTATGGATTGGTATGTAGTCGCGTCCTTACCCAAAAAGCCACGTTGTTGGTGGAAATCCACCCCCTATTTCTTTGTTGTGTGTGATGGAAAGCATTGGACAAGGTGTAGGCGAGATGTGGGGTACCTCCCTCATGGAATTCCAAGTATACAGCGTTTGTTCCATCAGTCCCTCCTTAGAGATTATCTGTGCCCTTCTAGCTGTCCCTCCCCAGATGGCTGGTTGCATTGGAGCTTCAGGGTTGTCCTGTCTCAACGTCACCCATTGTTTTTGTTGAGGTTCTGCGTGCCACTCGACTATACGTTGCAGAACCGTGGCTTGGTGATACTTTCTGAAGTCTGGCAGCACCAGGCCACCACGGTGACTGGGTAGACACAGCAGGTCATGTCGTAGTCTTGCTCTCTCCCCCCGCCATACGTATCTTATGACCGCAGATTTTAACGCGGAGAAGAAGGTGGTCGGTAGAGCCAGTGGTATTGTTTGGAACAGATAAAGCAGCCGTGGTAGGATGTTCATCTTCAGAACTGCTATCCGCCCATGCCACGAAATGTGTGGGTGCGCCCATCTTTCCAAGTCCGTTGTTACTTTCTTCAGGAGGGGGGCAAAGTTGTGTCGGTATAGATCATTGGGGTTTGGGGTTATGCAAATGCTAAGATATTTCATTCTCTGAAAGCACCACCGGAATGGGAACAATGATTCTAGAGCCGCGTATTCATCCTCGGGCGTAGAGACGTTTAGTACTTCGCATTTTGATAAGTTGAGCTTGAAGCCTGAGATCGAGAGAATATCTCAAACTCCGACAGCAGGCAGGGCATCGCAATTCGAGGGTTCGTTATATAAAATAGGAGATCGTCCGCGTATGCGGCTACCTTATGGTTCGTGCCCAGCCATGTGAAGCCACTAATGTCCGGATGCTGGCGCAGCCTCTGAAGCAAGGGTTCCAACGAGATGGCAAAGAGTAGCGGAGACAGAGGGCATCCTTGCCTCGTACCATTGGAGATCTCGAAATCTCCGGTAAGAGCTCCGTTGACCCGCACCGCGGGCCGCGGTTTGTCGTACAGAGCCCAAATCATCGTGAGGAATTTGAGTCCCAGTCCCATCTGGCCAAGGGTGGCGAACATATACGGCCATTTCACACGGTCAAAAGCCTTCTCTGCGTCCGTGGAAAGCAAGAGAAGGGGTTGCTGTGTTTTCCTTGCCTGGTGTTGTAGTGCGAAGAGCCGGAGCGTGCTATCCCTCGCCTCCCGTCCTGGTATGAATCCCGTCCTTGTGGATAAGGGAGGGAAGAATGGATTGGAGTCTGTTAGCTAGCACTTTTGTAAAAAGTTTTGTGTCAACGTTCAATAACAAGATCGGACGGTAGCTACCACAGAGTGATGGATCTTTTCCAGGTTTAGGGAGAACAGTAATGGTAGCTGCTAAGGTTTCGGCGCCAAAGCGACCCCCATCTGCGACAGCGTTTAGGGCCTTTGTGAGTAATGGTAGAACTATCGATGAAAACGTTTTATAATCCGTGGAGAATCCATCCGGGCCTGGTGCCTTCCCCCTCTTGGTTGCCTTTAGTGCCGCCGCTAGTTCGTCCTCCGTGACCCGGGTCTCCAGGTTGGTTGCTGTATCCGGTGGGATTGTGGGTCCGACCGTTTCGCGGAGGTAGTCTTGCGTGCGTGCCATGATCGTCGCCGATTGTGATCGTGTTTCCTTTGCATCTAGGTTGTATAGGGATCGATAGAACGACTGGAATTCCCCTGCAATGTCCGCTGGTAGGCCGGAGATCCCGCCCGAGGTGATGTGTAGCTTGCGAACCTGAGTGCGGGGCGTCTTGCCCCTCGGCAGACGGGCGAGGAATCGTCCCCCCTTATTAGCATGAGTATAAAAAAATGCCTTAGTGCGTTGCAGGGAGCGGTGGTGGCGTTTCATAAGGAGCTCCTTTAGCTGTCGCCTAGTCTGCATTAGGTCCCGGTAAGTCTCCAAAAGGCGTGATCTTTTATGCTGGGTTTCCAGTTCCGTGATTCGTCTGTAGAGGTAAGCCATCTCCCCCATCGCTGCCTTCTTCTTATACGTAGCTATGCGTATAAGCGTGCTCCTAATGACGCTTTTATGAGCTTCCCAGAGCGATATCGGAGAGATGTCTGGAGTTGCGTTTTCTTGGAAATAGTGGGTCAGGGCTTGGGAAACCTGTTCCCGCGTGCCAGGGTCCAGGAGCAGAGTCTCGTTAAGTCTCCACGTCGAGGTTCGAAAGAGTGGAGACTCGAGTTCCGCTACAATGGGGCCATTGTGCGACCACGAAGCGGGTTCTATCTTGGCTGAGATCAGTCGCGATAACCCCGCTTGTCTGATAAAAAGATAGTCGATGCGAGAGTACCTATTGTGGATTGGCGAGTAGTATGTGAAGTCCTTCACGGAGGGGTTGAGCGTTCTCCAGCAATCAGCTAGGTCCATATTGCCCAGGGCTCTCCGGATTGCCCGTAAATGTAGTTGTGCGATGCTGCTATGTCCCGTGGAAGAATCCAAAATGGGGTCCAACGGGACATTGAAGTCGCCCCCGAGGACCAGGATGCCCTCCGAGAAGTCATTTAGTTTTGCTAGGGTGCTTTTCAGGAACATGGCTTGTCGTTTGTTGGTGACATAAATGTTGGCAAAGGTATAAATCTTGCCTGCCATTGCCCCTTTTAAAAAGAGGTATCTGCCTTGTGTGTCGGTAACGGTGTCCAGTACCTGGAATTCCAGTTCCGTGGAGATCAATATCGCTACCCCGGCCTTCCTCGCCGTGGGGTGGTTGCAGAAGTGTTTGTTGGGTATGATTTATTCTGAAGCTTAGGTGTCGTGCCGGATCGAAAGTGTGTTTCCTGTAGCATCGCCACTGACGTGCGTCTTTTCCTAAGCTCGCGCAAGAGGTGAGTCCTCCGTTCCGGAATGTTCAATCCCCTGCAATTAAGAGTGAGGACAGATATGGGTGCCGGCTGATAGGCCATGGTGTCTCAGTGTATGAGGGATATGTGTGGTGAGCGATGAGTACCCAGATCTCCTCCCACCTTGATACGGCTTTTGTCACTCCGCGTGGGCGCGGGCTCCCGTGGCAGGCCAATTGGAGCGGGGAGGAAAGGGGTCTGCTCTATCTGGTAGTGAGGGCAGCGATGGGGTGGGGTGAGAGAAGGGAGGTGGAAGGGAAGAGAGAGTGGCCGGGAGGAGGTGGGAGTAGGCAAAGATAGGGGCGGGTTAGAGGACAGAGGGAGAAGAAGGAAAGAAAAGTAAAGTGAAGTAAACTTCCCGGTTAGTGGGTGTTTACGCCGGGGTAAGAGATACCCCAAGAGGCGGGGTGTCTCGTGCCACGGCGGGTAGCACAGGGGTCACGTCCTGGTAACCAGACCTTCAGACGATGACCATATAGATTGTTGTGACAAACTGCCATTTGCCACTGGGCATTGGAGAGGACTGATTGCTAGCCTCCTGCCCTGCAACTATGGCCCTGGGATGTATTGATCTTTAAGAGCTGTATTTAGGCTTATGGACTTTTATTGTACAGTGTTGGCCCTTTTAAAAACAGTGTATGGACACATGGAAACTTTGTGGACACTTTTTTTCTTCCCCTTTGAATCCCTGGGAAAGTGTGGCTCTTCCCCTCCCCCAGCTCCATTGTTCTCCAGCAGGGCGTTGTCCCAGGGACACTGACAGACCAGTGGGAACTGGTTTGGGCAGGAAAAGCCATGCTTGCAATTGATAATAAAGGGACCTCAACCTAACTTTTTAACCCCTGGACGGATTCATGTGATTTTTACATATGTTGCTCCCCAAGTTATGCTGAATATGTTTTATTCGTTTGTGATGTAAAATCAGGGAGTTATAAAAATGTATAAAAAGTATTAGCTTGGAGATAATTGAGTAGATACAGTAAGAAACTCAATTATCTCACAAGCAGAGGGTAGGGAATCTGTGGGATGTAACCGTTATCTGGTTGGTTAATGTCTAATTGCCTGTGGGCGTCTCCCTTGCAGGGGAGCACTGCATAAAAGCAGAGTGTGTGCCATTAAACCAGAGTTCTTCTTGATCCCTCAAATCGTAGCCTTGTCTCGTTATTGGAGGGAGCTGTTATAATCACACTCTGCATACTCTCCTGAGCTTGAATCACTCAGCTCTTTTAAGAGCTGTTCCTGTTATGCTCTCTTTGGAGGAGAGGTCTTCCCCACACAGTCCTGGATGCTGGAGGTTCATACAGGGTGGAAGGAAGAGGTCTTTCCCACATGGTCCTGGAGGACAGAAGCTGATCCAGGGTGGAAGGAAGACGGTGAGACTCCAGTCAAGCTACGGCGGTTGTGGTGTTCGGTGCGGTGCTTGTGGTCCTCGGCGCAAGCTAGGAAGCGTCCATCAACGGAGGGTACTCGGTCGGAGTACGGGGAGCTCCGTTACAATTGTTTTTAGCTGCATCTGCTGAACACAATACACACTATTCTGTGAAGCTACAATGCCAAGCTTTTTCAGTTTCTATAGTTTGAATTTTCATAGATGGATTTGATGGTCCCATGTCTAATTTTGTAGCATTATAACAGTTTGAATAACCTCACAAAGGCCTTCCATTTGAGAAAGCAGACACTTCAGACATCTTATATGGCATATATCGTACCTTAAGTTGCAGCCATTTTTTTCACCAATTTATGTAACATTTTGTATAGAGAAAAAAAAAAGTTTTTTTTTTTTTTTTTTTACAAACATGTTGCATTTTTGTTGGGTATTTCGCACATGTGCCAGTGTCCTAAAATTATGCTCAGTTACCTCATCTGAGTAAATCAGTATGCCCAAAGTCACTCTTTTGTGAAGATACAGTGCTGTAAAAGAGACGTGTCCATTTCAGATATTTAAGTGTAAATTTTCATAGATGTTTTCATAGGTCTGTGTTCTATTTTGAAGTAGGCTGCTTATTCCAACTACCCCACAAAGGCATACAACTTCTTAAAGAAGACAGGGTATTTTAAAAAGCATACTTTGAACCTTAGCGTTAAACAATTTCTACCAAAAAATTGTACCAAGTGTAGTTAGTATTTAGCATTTTTTTTCCTGCCTTTTTGACACACACAGTGTGTTTGTACTGCATATTTCGCAAATCTGATTCATTCGCAAGCATGTCAAACTCAAAGGCTAGCACGGGCTGAATAAACAAGGTTTAAAGGATCACTATAGGGTCAGGAACACAAACATGTATTCCTGACCCTATAGTGTTAAAACCAACATCTAGCCACCCATGCCTCCATAAATATAGCAACATCTTACTGGATTCAAGCCAGAAGCTGTAAATCTGCATGCTGTTTGCCTAAAAAAAACAAGCAGTCTGCTGGCATCATCAGAAGTGGTGGCCTGATCCAATCACAATGCTTCCACATAGGATTGGCTGAGACTGACAAAGAGGCAGATCAGGGGCAGAGCCAGCATGATTCAAACACAGCCCTGGCCAATCAGCATCTCCTCATAGAGATGAATTGAATCAATGAATCTCTATGAGGAAAGTTCAGTGTCTGCGTGCAGAGGGAGGAGACACTGAATGTTTGGATGCATTTTAGGCAGCCATGACCCAGGAAGGATCTATCTGAGGAGTGGCCAGTGAAGTTATCACTAGGCTGTAATGTAAACACTGCATTTTCTCTGAAAAGACAGTGTTTACAGCAAAAAGCCTGAAGGTTATGATTCTACTCACCAGAACAAATAGCGTCCCTTTAAGTCCCTTTAAGTTTGTGGGCCGCACAAAAACCACAAACTTAAATTTTCATAGTAGGTTTATTTTGAAAAGCACAATATATATATAAAAAAAATTGGCACCCTCATCTATACTAAACCCCAGCCCCCTCGTCTATATGACGAGGTCTTGGGAGATTTGCTTGTCGATTGGGGTATAAAGGGGGGATATTTCAATCGTTTTTCTCCGTTCGCAGCTCAGAGCTCCCTTTTCTTGCGTCCGTTCGCTTCGGCGTTCAAGCTCCACCTCCAAAAAAAAGTTGTTTTTTTTTTGTTTTTGTTTTTTTAAGTGTTAACTAGCTGCCACATTATCTGAAAAACATTTGACTGACTGATCCTGCCACAATGAACCCCAAGTGACTAGCTGCCACAATAGGATAAATTTCAAAGAGATCTGAGGAAGGTAGGTTAGTAGCCTCCACAGGCCAATAATCCATAAACTACCTGTCCCCAAAATGAGAAATAGACGCACAAAGCCTGTATGAGCAGCCGCATCGGTCGAGATGACCTGAGAATCATCAGACAATGGACAAACCAATTGTCCACGAACTCTTGCCACATAAGTAAATCTGCTCTGGCGTTTTGATTAATAGAGATCATGCTGTAATTGTCTGCGTCATAATAGCCTGGAAATAAAGGAACGGCCCTGAGGAGTGATCCTCATGGCATAGTTTAACGTGCCTAATAAAGATTGTAAATCTCTCTGTAAAAAGCTCCCAGACTCAGGAATTTGTGCAAATTGTCCTTGATTCTCAGGAGCTTGTCTACGTGGAGTCTGGCTTCTAATAAAACAGAATCCAATTGTATTACTAGAAAAACCAAGCAGGTGGTAGGACCAGCAGTCTTGTCCAGTGACAGAGGGACCTCTAGACAAGAAAACAGTACTTGAGCGCTGTTAAGGCTTTGTGGAACATTGGTCCCATCCGCAACGGTCAAGAAATCATATAGGTAATGGATCACAACTGGCACTTGACGACGTTGAGGAGGAGCAAAGACATGAAAGAGCATCGGGCTGCAAAGTAACTTTTTTCTCCATTTTATGCTGTGCAGATGCCACAACGAAGTAATGATGGGTAGCAGCTTAAAAGCGTTTTTTAAGATCTGTCTTACTAAGCAATGCAGCTTTGCCAATCTTCAGTATAGGTAGTATAGCTTTGTCTACGAAGGCATGGAGAGAAAATGCATGGGAAGGAATGCTAGGGATAGCAGAAGAATGTGGAGCGGAGAGGTGAATTGTCATTCTTTTTTTTTTTCGTGAATTTTCTTGTAGCAATACCAATGGGCTAGTATGCCAGTCTGCAAACGTGTGGGTGGAGAAAGGGCCTATCATAAAACCTTGGCTAGTTTCTTGCTGAATGAGCAAATCTACCGTGCTAGGTTATATGCGCGGTATGCGCATTCGCGAGCTGACTGACAGCTCAGCTCGCTGTCTATGCCCATCCCCCTCTTACGGCAACCCTCCTAACCCAAAGTAAGTATGCAAACACAGTATATAGAGATATCTCTATATATAGTGTTTGTATACAAACACACACATTTTAAGCCCTTAAGGACAGAGCTTCGGAAGCTTGTCTTTCACTTTATGACAACGGCATTTTTTGCTGTTTGCGTTCAACTGCAATTTGCATTTGACTAATTTATTGCACCGACGCATATTATATACCGTTTTTTAAAGGACAGAAAGGGCTTTCATTTGATGTAACATATATATATATATATATATACATGCTTATTTATTATAAAAAAAAATACAGAAAAATGCAAAAAAAATGAGAAATGTAGATTTTTTTTTACAGTTTTTGCAATAATAATGTGTGCCTAATTAGTGAAGGTTAATGAAAGTAATTAAAAATAAATTAATTTAGTTGTTCTGATTTATAGAATATATAATGTGTCTGGGATTTTAAGTTTTTTTTGGTAGTTACAGGTCACAAAGCACAAGGAGTAAAATAAACTTTTAATGTGGAGCGATTTTAGAATTTGGTATGTTTGTCTTGTAAGCTTAATAGCCATAAAAGAAAACAAAATTGCCACACAAAAGTATATATTTATATAAAGTAGACACCACAGGCTATTTACCTAAGGTTGTTTTGACACTTTCTACGTAGCCATTTTACCGCCAACCTCTGCTAAATATTGGAGTAAAATTGTGTTTTTTGGGGGTTTTCGCACACAAACTTATAACAAAGAACTTCTCATGTGTATTTTGTAAAGTTGGTGTGTGCTATTCCTGTACAAAGTTTTATTATGTGTTCAGTTACTTCTGCTGAGTACAAAGGTACCCCCATTGTATGTCTTTGGCACTATTTCGTGAAGCTACAGTGCCATATAGGAGACCTGTCCTTTTCAGTATTCACAGTCGAATTTTGAGAGACGGATTTAATGAGCCTATGCTTCCATTTGGGGTATTATAACAGTTTGACTGTTCAAAAAAACCCCACAAAGGCCTACCATTTGTAAAAGTAGACACTCCAGGGTATCTCATAAGGTGCATATTGTGCCTTAACATGCCCCCATTTTTTTACGATTACATGCCAAAGTATGTGGTAAAAAATAATTTTGTGCATTTTTTACATACGGATTGCATTTTTGCTGGGCATTTTGTATATTTCATATGTGCCACTAAGTTCAAACCCCCCAAATTATGCTCAGCTAAGTCTTCTGAGTAAAAGGACACCCCCATTGTATGTCTATGGCACTATTTCGTGAAGCTACAGTGCCATACAGGAGACCTGTCCTTTTCAGTATTCACAGTAGAATTTTGAGAGACGGATTTAATGAGCCTATGCTTCCATTTGGGGTATTATAACAGTTTGACTGTTCAAAAACACCCCACAAAGGCCTACCATTTGTAAAAGTACTCCAGGGTATCTCATAAGGTGCATATTGTGCCTTAACATGCCCCCATTTTTTTACCATTACATGCCAAAGTATGTGGTAAAAAATAATTTTGTGCATTTTTTACATACGGATTGCATTTTTGCTGGGCATTTTGTATATTTCAAGGACACCCCCATTGTATGTCTATGGCACTATTTTGTGAAGCTACAGTGCCATATAGGAGACCAAGCCATATCAGTTTTTACCGAATTTTGAATTTTGACGCCGGGCCTATGTGCAATTTCCAAGCATCTTCGCAGGTTTTAAATTCAAACTACCCCACAAAGGCCTACCATTTCTTTAAGTAGACACACCAGGGTATTTCAAAAGGCATATTTTGAACCTTAGCGTGGGATCATTTTTCCGCTAGCGTGTACCAGGTGTAGTGGTAATAAGCGTTTTTTTCTGCCTTTTTGACACACAAAGTGAGTTTGCACAGTATATTTTGCAAACCATATGTGTACTACCACTGTATAATACTTCATATGTTGCTCAGCTATGTCTGCTGAGTACAAAAATACCCCCGTATGTACCTTTGCCAGGTATATGTGGACATTGGAGGGGCACATTTGGGACACAGCCATTCCATTTTTTTTCAAACTTTACATTTTTACGCTGTGCCCATGTCCCATTTTAAGTATTTTACCAGGCTATATAATCCAAATACCCCATAAAGCCATACCATTTCTTAAAGAAAACATCCCAGGGTATTTCAAAAGGCATATTTTGAACCTTAGCGTGGGATCATTTTTCCGCTAGCTTGTACCAGGTGTAGTGGTAATAAGCGTTTTTTCTGCCTTTTTGACACACAAAGTGAGTTTGCACAGTATATTTTGCAAACCTTATATGTACTACCACTGTATAATACTTCATATGTTGCTCAGCTATGTCTGCTGAGTACAAAAATACCCCCGTATGTACCTTTGCCAGGTATATGTGGACATCGGAGGGGCACATTTGGGACACAGCCATTCCATTTTTTTTCAAACTTTAAATTTTTACGCTGTGCCCATGTCCCATTTTAAGTATTTTACCAGGCTATATAATCCAAATACCCCATAAAGCCATACCATTTCTTAAAGATACATCTCAGGGTATTTTAAAAGGCATATTTTGAACCTTAGCGTGGGATCATTTTTCCGCTAGCTTGTACCAGGTGTAGTGGTAATGAGCGTTATTAAATGTATTTTTTTACTTTTTAAAACTATTTTTTAAACTTTTGTTTTGCTTATTAATTTTTTTAACGTTTCCTAAACTTTCGTAAAAATTTTTTTTACAGATTTTTCTAAGCTTTTTTTTTTACGTTAACCCCTAACTAGCAGTAAGCAGCACTAACAGTAAATTCCCCATTTTCCCATAACTCCCACCCACCCCAGCTAGCAAAATATTTAATTATACAATATTTAAATTAGTTAATTAAATAAATTTAACCCCTGAGGGTTAAAAAATAAATAAAAGTTAATCGTCAGGGGTTAAAAAAATATAAGTATAATACTGTGATCTGTATTTTGATCACTGTAGGCAGTGATCGACTGGCAGGGAAGGGGTTAATTTTTATTTGGACTGGGTAAAGGGTTTATTTTTTTTATTTTTTTACTTAAACGTTATTAAAACTTTTTTTTACTTAATTTTTTAACTTTTTAAAGCTTATTTTTAAACTTTTTTTAACGTTAACCCCTAGTTAGCCTAATACTAAATCCCCCAATTCCCCACTAACTTCCACCCTCCCCAGCTAGCTAAATTTATCATTTTAAAAATATTTAAATTAATTAATAAAATAAATTGAACCCCTGAGGGTTAAAAAAAAAAAAATTAACCCTCAGGGGTTAAAGAAAAAATCAGATCATAGTAAAATGTAATCCCTGCCAATTGATCACTGTAGTCAGTGATCAATTGGCAGGGAAGGGGTTATTTTTTTATTAAAATGGGTAAAGGGGGGTGGGATTTTAATTAAACTTTATTTTTTTGTCACCAGGGGGCAGGATCAACACTGATCCATCTCCCTGCACTTCACACTGAACCCGGAAGTGCAGGGAGGCGGAGGTGAGTATACAGAGCACATGTGCCCGCTCAGACATGCTGTCAGAGCGGGCACATGTACTGGGACAGCCGGATCCGGCGATCTGGGGTTAATTTTAACGGGTGACGGACGAGGTCCGTCACTCGTCATTAACGCATTCCCCTGAGTGACGGACCTCGTCCGTCACTCGTCGTTAAGGGGTTAAATAAATCTATTTCTACCTATCTTTTTCTATCTCTATCACTCATCCACACTCAGTCACCCACCCACCCTCAATCACTCAGTCACCCACCCTCACAATCACCAACCCACACTCTGTCTCTCTCACACACTGTCTAACTCACAGTTTCACACACTCTCTCACTGACTGTCTCTCTCACACTGTTTCACTCACACACACTCTAAATTTTTAAAATAAGTGTACTTGCAGTTTGAAGTCAGGAGATCTCTGCATCCTCCTGCCTTCAGCCTGTCAGCTCGAGCCGACTCCCACGCGCTGCTGACAAACTCTGGGAGACAGGAAGCTTGTGCACAGTGCTGCCCTGTGCTCTCTTGACAGCACATCTTAGTGGATGGATGCGAATTACGCATCCATCAACTCGGAAGTCCCTCTGGTGGCAGTCAGAGTGACTGCAACTAGAGGTGCTCCTAGCTTTCAATGTAAACACTGTATTTTCTCAGAGAATACAGTGTTTACATGAAAGAGGCTGCAGGGAGCTATAGTTCTCACCTGAACAACCTCATTAAGCTGAAGTTGTTCAGGTGACTATAGTGTCCCTTTAATGGTAGTGCTTCCTGTTGACGTACAGTCAACTAAGTGAAGAACACTGAATAATCTAAATGTAGATCAATAGACAAGTTTCAGGGTACCATAGGTTTATAAAGCCATGGATAAATATAGTGCAAATGATTGAGGTAAGATTATTAAACTGGGGTGTGATTTTATGTCAGAAATGGATTGACTGTATAAATAACTGGCCAAGTGATGTGCAATCTTGGGGGTGCTAGGAGCAAAATTGCTTGTATATGTGGAGGACAAATGGGGTCCAAGATAACGTATTTAAGTGAAAGGCCTGGCTGAGGACCTTGCATATGGCCAAAGTAAGGGCTGTTTTTATACCTGTAACAGAATGCTCAATGAAGCAGAATAAGGCCGGGAATGAGGGCCTACGAGACCAGATGATGGTCAACAACAACTGGAAAACATAAACATAAAAAAAAAAAAATTGAGAAGGGCTTAGCTTGGCCCCTAGGTCATAATTCATTACTTATTTACATACAACTATACCAACTGAATACCTGGTAAATAATGTTCAATGGAACGGAAATAGGCCATGAAATTATATGAAACCAGGAGATGGTCAATAGTAACTGGAAAACATAAATATGTGTGCAATTGCTGATTTTGCTGACAATGTTGTGTATAATAGGGAGGTGTGAGAAGTTTTTGAGGAAGATACTCCTGCATCAATGTGAAGTACTGCATGGAAGTGAAATGTTGTTTAAGGGAGGAAGAGGCTGTGTGAGAGAAATGGGTCATGCGATCAAGCTGCTGTGTTGGGCCAGAAGCAGGATCATGTGCACATTTTGCCAAGTAGAGCTGTAGACTTTGAAAGAAATGACTCCAGAAAGAAAAGACTGTTTAGAGACCTGGAGATCAGAAGAGCAAAAATATGGATGTGTGTAAGAGGCAACAGATTGAGAAGCAAACTGTGATCCAAGAAAAGGGTCAAGGAGGACTCCATGTATGAAGAAAATAGGGTCAGAGAGATATTTTAGTATAGATTAACTGAGAGGATAATCAGTTGCTGGTGTGATGTAGAAGTGGCCAGGAACATGAGGTAAAAGGAGCGTGATGTTAAGTGAGGAAAAGGAAATTAGAAGAACGATGAGCTACTTGTGCGAAGGGGACGATATGGGCTAGGGTGAGAAAAATGTTAAGAAGGGAGCTAGGAAACTAGAGGGTGCTATCATTTTATAAATAGTTTCTTTCATCTGTATGAGGATGCCATGGATGGTGCAACTAGTAATGTCATTAATGATGTCACTAATTAAATCATTAGTGACATCATTAATGACATTACTAGTTGCATCATTTAATTGTCTGTCGTGGGTTGTAATCAGTGATGTCTGATCATTTAAACGTGTGTGTGTGTGTGTATATATGTGTGTGTATATATACACACACACACACACACGTGTATCATATTTTTTATATGAATTGTGCTTATTTAAACCTGCCAATTTATTTCCAGGTTGTGTCCAGAAGAGCATTTTCATCTCTGATTTATCATGTCTGTCAAATTTGGCCAACATCTCATCAAGCAATCTGTTATTTTTCTGAAGACTGCATTCTCTTTTGCATTGGTAAATAGAAAGCCTGTGGTACCAGGGCATGTGTTGGTTTGTCCAATAAGATCTACAAAACGCTTCAGAGATCTCAGCCCTGAAGAAGTTAGTGATCTTTTCCTCACAGTCCAAAAAGTTGCTAATGTGGTAGAGTGCCATTTTGGTGGTACGGCCATCACTATTTCCCTTCAGGATGGGCCAGAAGCAGGACAAACTGTTCATCATGTTCATGTGCACATTTTGCCTAGGAGAGTTGGAGACTTTGAAAGAAATGACCAGATATATGAAGAACTACAAAACCATGATAAAGAAAGAAAGGACTGTTTAGAGGCATGGAGATCAGAACAAGAGATGGAAACAGAGGCAGCTGCACTTAGAAAATATTTTTAGCATTACAATGGTACTGAACTGGATATTGTAATAAAAACACGTTGTGTCTGTATGAATATGTATGCAATATCTTAATTAAAATGTATCTTATTGACGTTTTGTATTTTTAATTAAGAAAACCGTTTGGAGTACAATAGGAGACATAACACAACATATCCCGATATCTCACATCAGTAACTGTTAGAGCACCCAGACGTTTCAAAGAAATGACCCATGATGTACCTTCAAAGACTTTGTTGCAATATGTACCTGCAACAAAAAAACAAATACTGACACAAATAAGTTATTTGTCAAATCCTACTCTGAATGTTGGCCTACACTGTATATGCTAGAATACATGTTGTATTCAAGGAAGCGAGGTGAAGGGACCCGTCTAGGGGGGTCTGCCTTGACGTTGGCAGGTGGGCATTGGAGTAACTAAATTACCTCCATTTGTTTAAATATACATAGGGATTAAGGAGAGAGCGCAGGTTGGTTTTTACTATATGTATTGGAGCTGATGTATACTGTGGTCGTTGCTGCTGCCCAGGAGTGATGGGAGTGAGCGCAGGACTTTTCTTTTTGTATTTGTATTCACTTTTTGTATCACACAATGCTGCCGCCCATCCCATGTGTTCCGTATTAAGGGTTAATAAGTAAGTATATAGGGGTGTATTTAATAAATACCCCTTTCTGTCTCATTAGAGATATCTTTGCCAGAAGCTCAAGGAAGCAAGGTTAAGGGTCAGAGTAGGACCCGTCTATATAGGGGTGTATTCTGTGTAGCGGAGAGCTGGTATTTCACAGGTTATCTCCACTAAAGATTCCAGTGAGGCTCAGGAACAAGTAATAAAATCCCATTTAACCATAGTCACAGCAAGCAAGGTAATCCACGAATATCCCAATACAGATCTCAATGACTGGACGACACACAGCATCAGGAGCAGAACTGAACTTTTAATCACTCAACCTTCTTTTAAAGCTTTCTCCCATGCAAGGGAGGGATTCACATTAATTATACAGTACACCAATCATACATGAGTTGCCACCCACACATCCCCTCCCCTTGGTATGATTCATAATCCCTCGTTTTCTGGATGTACCCCTAAACATAGGGTTACACCTCTAAATTTTACATCCCCTGGTAGCCCTGATCTGGGTGATTGACATATTCAAAAATCACCAAGATCGGACCAGGGGTTCAGGAAATTCATGGAGGTAGTAAAAAGACCAACCGCGCTGGAGGTAACAGCCGGAATTGGTTCCATACGTTTTGGCCCTGCGGTCGGTCACAGAAAAAGGGAATAAAATGCACGAACGGCTTGTGTTATGGAGACTGGGGAGGATTCGGATAAACCCCCTTGTTCGTGGGGTTCTTTCTACCGAACGGTGAGCCGTTCGGTAGTTTCTACACGAATTGATGGCAGTGTGGAGGTATCAGCGGTGTTTGCCTAGTCGAGTGTCTGATTTGGGTTCCAGACACTCGACGGCAAAACACCACTGTTCGGGAGTTTAAGATGGCCGCCGCCACCTGTTCGTCTCCCGAACGGCGGCCACCCAGAGGACAAAGCACATACTGCACTGATTGCCAATTACCAGTTTGCAACATTGTTGCGAACGGTAATTGGAGGCACACTTATTCCTGGGGTGGTCTGATTTTTCTGTAGTTTCACTCGTATAATAACTGGAGTGATTTTACCGAACAATCAGGCGAATGCTGCATACAACATACATACATACGGCAAAATTAACCGAAAGCATATTAAAACACATAATTTTGTGGACAGCCCAATGCCATCCTCTGCATTCTGTTTCATTAGAGATATATTTGCCAAAAGCTCAAGGAAGCAAGGTGGAGGGTCAGAGTTGGACCTGTCTATATAGGGGTGTATATCAAAAATACCCCTTTCTGTCTCATTAGAGATATATTTGCCAGAAGCTCAAGGAAGCAAGGTGAAGGGTCAGAGTAGGACCCGTCTATAGGGGGGTCTGCCCTTTGGCAGGTGGGCATTCCATCCAGTGGACATTGGAGTAATTAAATGACCTCCATTTATATTAAATATACATAGGGATTTAGGAGAGAGCGCAGGTAACTGTTTTTCTTTGGTTTTTACTTCCAACTGTGTCTGGTGGGTGAACAAGGAAATGACCACCAGCACATTTTAGATTTTTTTTTTTTTTCTGCAGCCACACTAAGGGAAGAAGCTTACAACTTCCAAACAAAAGCAGTGGCACAGAAGCACACTGATAATCAAATAACCTTTTTTTTTTGTGTTCTAAAAAATTAGTAAAACTATATGATACTTTGCGGCAAAAGTGTGTGTAAGTTTCAGTAGCAGTTAGGTAAGGAGATAGTGGGAGCCTGGAATTGTTGGAGGGGTTTAGTACCTATATATCCCCACTAAAAACCCCACCTGCAGCAACAACAGGACCCCACTAAAAACCTCATCTACAGCAACAACAGGAAGTTCAATGCAGCCGGGGACAGCATCTCTGTTACAGAGAGTGATTAAAGGGACTCTATAGTCAACATATAAAAGCAAGAAAGACAGGTCCCCCAGCCTTCTTTCTTGCTTTTATATGAACTTGTCATTTAAAAAAAAAAAATCCGATTAAGTTTTAATAATAAAACTTACCTCCGTTCCAGCGCCGAACACCCAGCTAGGCCACGCCCCCTTTTTCGGCAAAATGACAACATCGCGGGGCCCAATAGGACGCGATGTGGTGCGCATGCGCGGTTTCGCGCTGCACCATTCGCATTCTTCATAGAGCGGCATTGAATGCCGCCCTATGAAGAAACTCAGCGCTCAACCGCGCATGTGCGCAGAATGCGCGTTCGCGAGCTGAGCTGTCTGACTGACAGCTCAGCTCACTTTCTATACCCGCCCCCCTCCTCAGCCAAACTGTGTTTGCATAGAAACACTGTAGAGATCTCTCTGTATATAGTGTTTCTATGCAAACACACAAGTAGTAAAAAATTAGACATACACACACTCTTTCTCCATCCATCCCCATCATCCATTCCCATCATCCATATCCATCCCCATCATCCATTCCCATCATCCATATCCATCCATCCCCATCATCCATCCATTCCCATCATCCATATCCATCCCCATCATCCATATCCATCCATCCCCATCATCCATATCCATCCCCATCATCCATTCCCATCATCCATATCCACCCATCCCCATCATCCATCCATATCTATCCCCATCATCCATATCCATTCCCATCATCCATATCCATCCCCATCATCCATATCCATCCATCCCCATCATCCATTCTCATCATCCATATCCACCCCCATGATCCATCCATTCCCATCATCCATATCATCCACTCCCATCATCCATATCATCCATCCACTCCCATCATCCATCCACTCCCATCATCCAAATCCATCCCCAAATCCATCCACTTCCACCCTCACCCACCCACACTCACTAAATAAATTTACTTACTGTTTGAATCCTCTCCTCCTCCGTCTTAAGCCTTTTCAGACCTGTCAGCTCAAGCCACTCCCACGCAGTGCTGACACAGGATACAAAGCTCGTGCACAGTCTGAAGTATTCACCCATGCGTGAATACGTCAGACGTGAGGCCTTTTTAGGGCCTCTGAACTCGGAAGTCCCTCTGGTGGCCGTCTGATTGACTGCAACAAGAGGTGTTCCAAGCTTCCAATGTAAACACTGCATTTTCTCAGAAAATACAGTGCTTACAAGAAAAAGGCTGCAGGGAGCTGTAGCACTCACCTGAACAACCTCATTAAGCTGAAGTTGTTCAGGTGACTATAGTGTCCCTTTAAGCTGCACACTTCACACATTATCACAATCAATCACCATTTACACTGAATAAACAGTTAACAGTTGTACTCAGAACATATTATTGTAAGGTATACCAATTTTAGTTTGTATTAGATTTATTTTAGGGATTCTTATGTATACATATTTTTTTCTTAATTAACTTCATTACTTTAATCTACTGTTAAACAAAACATTACCTGCCTATATCTTGCCCAATGCTTGATATCAGTTTGATGCTTACAGTTATATTAAACAAAAGCCTTTCTGTATAGTTCAGCTAAATTCTGTTTTACGTACACAAATTATGTTACAACACCCAAGAACTGTAAGGACGAGATAAGAAAACCCTGAGTTGGAGAACTTGCAGAGAATTCTATTGGACAAACTGCATCACTGGGATATCTGCAAAACGTATAAGAAACAGCTTTTTATCTGATTATACGCGCGCCAGCTAAATAACATTGAAAGTGCTAAAACCTCTGTCACTTTGTTTTGTAATTTTGCTTGTCTGTTCAATAATAATATTTTAATCTGGACCAGTTGTTTCACGTGATTTTATTAGCCTCAATATTTTGGTGCCGAACCTGGGGAGGTGAAAGCGACCAGTGGACGGAACCAGGCCTGGAAACTGAGGACAGGAGACCAACCGGCAGGGCCGTTTGAAGGAACTTTATATAAATAGAAAAGGTTTACAGTGCAAATACTGCTTAGAGCTCTGCCTTGCCCCTCAGTGGTCTTTCCTCTTTCCCCACCCTCCCCTACCAGTCTCTTCTCACCCCCCCCCCATATTCTCCTCACCCCCTCCCTGTGTTCTCCTCATCTCTGCTTCTCTTCACTCCCCTCCCTGTGTTCTCCTCATATCCGCACCTCCCCCTTCCCTGTGTTTTCCTCATCTCCTCACCCCCCTCTCCCTGTATTCTTCTTACTCCTCCCCCCATTTTCTTCATACTACTCCCCCCTCCCTGTGTCCTTCTTACTCCCCTCTCCCCTCCCTGTGTACTTCTTACTCCCCTCTCCCCCTCCCTGTGTCCTTCTTACTCCCCTCCCCCTCCCTGTGTCCTTCTTACTCCCCTCTCCCCCTCCCTGTGTCCTTACTCCCCCCTCCCTGTGTCCTTCTTACTCCCCCCTCCCTGTGTCCTTACTCCCCCTCCCTGTGTCCTTCTTACTCCCCCCTCCCTATGTCCTTCTTACTCCCCTCCCCCCTCCTCTTTTTACTCCCCCCTTCCCTATGTTTTTTTTACTCCCCCTTCTACCTTATGTTCTTCTCACCTCCCCTTCTCTGGCTGTAGCGTGGCCGAGCTCCTCTTCCTCCTGGCTGTCAGTCCAGCTGGTTACCGCGCAGTACAGGAGATTCAGTTTCCTGTTCCCGGCCGAACTGAAAGGAAGTGAGCACTCAGTGTGCACTTACTGTCAGTCCGGCCGGGAACAGGAAACTAAATCTCTCGTACCGCGCGGTTCCCGGACGGACTAACAGCCAGGAGGAAGAGGAGCTTGGCCACGCTACAGGGAAGGGGAGGTGACGAGAGAGGAGTGCTGCAGCCGCCTGAGGCTCTCTATAGAGCGCTCAGGCGGCTGCAGCCTTATAGGAAGCACCGGCTCTGCTTGGGGCCCCAGGCCAGCTCGGGGCCCCAAGCAGTTGCTTGGTTTGCCTGTCAGGTAGCGACGGGCCTGCCAACCGGCGCCTCTAATAGGTGAGAACCTTTGTATCTCAATTGCTCTCCCTTCCTCTGATTCCTAAACCCTCTGTACCCTGTCGTAAGTACAAACCTCCTAAGAACCTGAAACAACTGTTTTATGTTTTAACATCTTTTGTTATGAATGTGTGAGTGAGTGAGGTTACTGGTGCATAAAACCCACTGTATCAGTATGCAAGAGGTCCTTTACGGCGTATGATTGAAACTGCCTCAAGACGCACCTCTATGGAGAATGCCTATGGGGGCAGTGATGTGCTAAGTAAGAGGACCCTATCATCCTCAGACACAAAAGTTTCTATCTCTCTGAGTTTGTCAAGTAAATTGTAACTAACCATAGTCTGCACAGCAAAGGGACAAACAAATCATAGAAGGTTCAGTGTGGGTTGATGCAGAGTTTTTACTAAGTGTGCCTTGGCCTGTAAATGCAAAGTCTTTGGGTACCCCCTGTGCTCTGCCTTTGGACATCGTCGGCTTTTGTCAGCTTCAGTCCACTGCTGCTATTGGGTACAGGGCTACTCCCAGAGAACGAGAGTGACCCTGATCTCTGATCATCTCTCGGCTTTGTTTCTAAGCAACCCTGGTCACGCTGGTTTGAGCCTGTACTCTCCCATGCTAAAGGGCATGTCCCAGAGCTGTAGCCGACTTGGATCCCATGAATAATCAGACTGTTGAGTCAAGCCTCCTAGGGTGGTTTGACATTGATGATATAAGAGGTCAGGCACTTTTGGGGTTCTACGGCGTGCTGGTTGTCATTTGGTTCTGTTGGAAAATTCGTAGAGACGAACAGCGGGGATTTTCAGGGTGGGACTTTCCCTGACAGCCACAGCCACAGTGTTGCTAAGAATCGAGAGAGAAGGGTAAGAGTCCCCTCCATCATAGCTGGGCTATGGGAAACGATCTTAGTAAGGGTGATACTGCATCACCCTCAAGTAAAGGACGTCCAAAGAGTCCTCCTACCCCACAGGAGAGTATGAATAAGAAATATGGCGTGTGGGTCACCACTAGCAGACCCAGTGGTCATTAAGCTCAGACTTGGAGCTAAATTGCCCAGGATTCCTCAGTATCCCCTCAGCATGAAACAATTAAATGGTGTGAGAGACCAAATCAAAAATTGTGAATCAGGGGATCCGGATTCCCACAAAATCGCCTGTGAATACACATTGTATCCTGTGGCTAAGCCTGGGAGACCAGGACAGTTTAGCCTGGTTCATGATTTGCGGGCAGTAAATAAAATCATTCAAGAGGATTCCCCACTTGTTCCAAATCCTCACACTATTCTAGGAGAAATTCCTTCAAATGCCTCCTGTCCAGTGTGATAGATCTGGTAGATGCTTTCTTTTGTGTCCCTGTGCATCCTGACTCTCAGTACCTGTTTGCCTTCACTTTTGAGGGACATCAGTATGCTTGGACAAGGTTGCCACAAGGAATGGTCTTTTCACCATCTGAATTTGGTCAAATCATGAAGCAAGTCCTAGACAGGTGGCATGCATCCGTTGGGGTGACTGTTGTGCAGTATGTCGATGATATCCTGCTGGCAGACACCTCAAGGGAGCTGTGCACCAGAGCAACTGTTTTACTGCTTTCCCACTTTAGCACTGAGGGATGCAAGGTTTCCCCCAGTAAGCTACAGTTCTGCCAGGAAAGTCATTTTTCTAGGCCACTGCATATCACAGGACTCTAGACACATCACTACGTAGAGGGTATCTGTGATACAGAAGGCATCATACCCACAGAATGCCAAACAGATCAGAGCCTTTTTGGGATTAGTCGGGTACTGCAGACAGCGGATACCTAACATGTCTCAACTCGCTGCTCCCTTATACGCTCTCACCACCCAGACTGGACACATAGTGCTGTCTGCAGAGGAAAAACAGGCTGTGGACAAGTTAAAGGCTGCTATACTCAGCGCCCCATCACTAGCGCTTCCAAACTACACCAAGCCCTTCTACCTGTTTTGTCATGAACAGGAGGGACAGGCTTCAGGTGTGCTCACCCAGAAGTATGGAGGGAAACAGAAGCCAGTGGGGTACTTCAGTGCCAAACTGGATCCTGTGATTTCAGCAGGAGCTGCATGTGTAAAATCAGTAGCTGCAGCAGCAATGTTAGTTGAAAAAACAACTGACATTGTCCTAGGGAACCAGTTGTTTCTTATGGTTCCTCATGCTGTACAAGCAGTCCTCCACAGCCTGACAACCAGACACCTCTCTGCAGCCAGACTAATGGAATATGAAATTTCCTTGCTGGTACCATCTAATATCACCATTCTCAGATGCAATGTTTTAAATCCAGCTACCCTTTTGCCATTTCATTAGGAGGACTGGGAGCGATTGGGAGGATTGTGAGCAGGAGCTGGAGCTTTACTATGCCCCTCTCAATCCTGTCTTGGATGAACCCATTCCAAATGCTGAAATGACTCTCTACATAGATGGGTCTAGACTTCAGAGACCAGAGGGAGGGTTTGCTGCTGGTTTTGCTGTAGCAGACGACACCTCTATTCTGTACTCCGAGCCCCTTGATCCTGGTATGCACTCAGCACAGAGTGCCGTTACTTGCCCTGACCAAGGCTTGTGAGCTAGCAGAAGGGAAGACAGTGAACATATATACTGACTCCCGTTATGCCTATGGAATTCTCCATGATTTTGGCTTTTTGTGGGCACATAGAGGCTTCCTGACCTCTAGTGGAAAGGTGGTGAAACATGCAGACCTCATACAGGATCTGCTACAAAAGGTGAAGCTACCCAGAGCCGTAGCTTGTATCAAATGCCAGGCACATTAGCGCACGATTGATCCTATCACTATGGGTAACAACAGGGCAGATGAAGCAGCCAAGAAGGCATATGGTTCTCCAAGAGACAGATAGAACTGTGGAGAATTTAACAATGGAAGTTTTAAAGACCCTCCAAAACCAAACAGGTCCCCAAACTCAGAGCAAATGGACAAATGCTGGTTGCATGATAGGGAATGATGTTTGGAAGCATGGGGATGGTTGATTGTGTGCACCCCCTGTTATATATCCTGTTCTGGCCAGTTTCTCTCATCTCCCCTCCCATGTTTCCAAAGGGGGAATGATTGCTAGTGTGAATAAATTTTGGTTTGCACCAGGTTTCTCACAATTTGCAACTGAGTGGTGTAAGAAATGCATGATCTGTGCCAAATATAATCCAGGTAAAATGACAAAGGTAGATGTAATGGACCGTTTTGCTCACAAGAGGATAAAAACCGTTTAGGCGATAATCCCCTTTCAGATAGACCAGCAGCTACTGCAATCACCAACCTCCCGAACTCCAAACTGCACGTATTCACCACTTCTCAAACAAGAGACACACGAACCCTGGAAGCAGCCGTACAGGAAAAGCAATACGAACAGTTTACACTCCTGGCAATCGGCATACAGTCAAATTCCCCCCAAGAATGAGACGACACTTCACTTTGAGGGTTAAAACAGGAACTCTACTGTAATGGCCACACACTGGCTTTTATGCAAGTCCACATGCAAGGGGACATCCCACAGGGTGGAGCACAGTACAACCAATCATTTACAGGAGAACCGTAAAACACACCCAGCACAAACAGACAATCCCTCCCCTCTGGCCTGGAGATAATTGGGAAGGAATCCAATTATCTCCAAGGACAGAGGCAAACTCCATTACACAAATGGCAGACAAAGGACAATAAAAGGCATAACAATACATACTGGTACATTTAGTACACATATCCCCAGATAGCTTAGATCTGAGAGCACATTATTACCGAATGGTGCTCAGATCACATACATCCAGTTCAATCGCCATGGAGCCAAAGTCTTTCATACAGTCTTTCAGTATACAGCTGAGCTCCATGGCATAGCTATCTGGGGTAGCATGGCTTTAACAGTCCGCAGAAAGGCACAAATAAACCTTTCTGCAGGTAAAATAAAAGTTTCAAATGCAGGACCATAGTCTAAAGGGAGCAGGCGAGCAACCAGGCCTCTCCAGTGGACAGTGGCGAGGTTGGTTTCGCCACACTTCTCCCCTTTACCAGACAGACTAACAGGGTATCTGACCTCCTGCCGGTCAGTGCCCTGGTTAGTCCAGCAACCCACCCACGAAGCACAAACAGCAGTACAGCCCACCCACAATAAATAGTTCCTACACCTGGATAAAGTAGAAACTTGTCCATGTCCAGGTGTCGCACCATGGCTGTGTGGGGGACTGGTAGGCTGCCTTGGTGGGTTGCTGAGTGGACAGAGACCAGCGGTACTCTGCCCTGGTGCCAGCGCTACCCCGGGAGTAGCCTGGTTGGAGCCTGGTTGTGAGAGAGGGAGACCGACTGTCTCCCCTCTAGGTACACGGCTCTGTGGTTGGGGGACAGGTCCGACCGTCCCTACCCCTTGGACTGTAAGTGCAGAGACCACGGTCCTATCTGCACAGTTGGGGGACTTAACATCTCCCCTTGGTGGGTTAGGCTGCCGCTGGGGAGAGGAGGTAACAAGCTCCTCTCCCTGCATCGTAGACTGTCGCTGGGGAGAGGGGATAACAAACACCTCTCCCTGACACCTCCCCTTTCAATATTTTGTCCTGTGGCTGGGGTGCGAGACCGACGGTCTCTGCTCCCTGCAGGACACTCTGCCGCTGGGGAGGAAGTACGGCGCCTTCAGCTCCCTGGGATACACACTGCCGCTGGGGAGGAAGGACGGCACCTTTGGCACCTTGTAACTCACTCTGCCGCTGGGGAGGAAGGACGAAATCTTCGGCTCCCTGTACCACACACTGCCGCTGGGGAGGAAGGATGGCACCTTCAGCTCCCTGAACCACACACTGCTGCTGGGGAGGAAGGATGACACCTTTGGCTCCCTGGGACACACACTGCCGCTGGGGAGGAAGGACGGCACCTTCAGCTCCCTGGGGTACACACTGCCGCTGGGGAGGAAGGACGACACCTTCAGCTCCCTGGGGTACACACTGTCGCTGGGGAGGAGGGACGGCACCTTCAGCTCCCTGGAGTACACACTGCCGCTGGGGAGGAAGGACAACACCTTCAGCTCCCTGGGGTACACACTGCCGCTGGGGAGGAAGGACGGCACCTTCTGCTCCCTGGGACACACACTGCCGCTGGGGAGGAAGGACAACACCTTCAGCTCCCTGGGGTACACACTGCCGCTGGGGAGGAAGGACGACACCTTCGGCTCCCTGGGGTACACACTGCCGCTGGGGAGGAAGGACGGCATCTTCAGCTCCCTGGGACACACACTGCCACTGGGGAGGAAGGAGGGCACCTTCAGCTCCCTGGGGTACACACTGCCACTGGGGAGGAAGGACAACACCTTCAGCTCCCTGGGATACACTCTGCCGCTGGGGAGGAAGGACGGCACCACCAACCTCCCGAACTCCAAACTGCACGTATTCACCAACTCTCGAACAAGAGACACACGAACCCTGGAAGCAGCCGAACAGGAAAAGCAATACGAACAGCTTACACTCCTGGCAATCGGCATACAGTCAAGTTCCCCCCAAGAATGAGACGACACTTCACTTTGAGGGTTAAAACAGGAACTCTACTGTAATGCCCACACACTGGCTTTTATGCAAGTCCACATGCAAGGGGACATCCCACAGGGTGGGGCACAGTACAACCAATCATTTACAGGAGAACCGTAAAACACACCTAGCACAAACAGACAATCCCTCCCCTCTGGCCTGGAGATAATTGGGAAGGAATCCAATTATCTCCAAGGACAGAGGCAAACTCCATTACACACATGGCAGACAAAGGACAATAAAAGACATAAAAATACATACTGGTACATTTAGTACATAAAACATATACATTCCACATATCCCCAGATAGCTTAGATCTGAGAGCACATTATTACCGAATGGTGCTCAGATCACATACATCCAGCTCAATCGCCATGGAGCCAAAGTCTTTCATACAGTCTTTCAGTATACAGCTGAGCTCCATGGCATAGCTATCTGGGGTAGCATGGCTTTAACAGTCCGCAGAAAGGCACAAATAAACCTTACTGCAGGTAAAATAAAAGTTTCAAATGCAGGACCATAGTCTAAAGGGAGCAGGCGAGCAACCAGGCCTCTCCAGTGGACAGTGGCGAGGTTGGTTCCGCCACAGTAGAGATGAAACATCTTGTAAAGTCAGACTACCCATTCCAAAGATTGCAAATAGACTACATCCAGCTACCCAAATGTGGTGTCTATGAGTATGTTTTGGTATGTGTAGATATGTTCTCCTCCTGGGTGGAAGCTTGGCCCGTTGCAAAGGCAACAGCAAGTGTGACTGCTAAAAAACTAATATCTAAAAATTGTGTGCAGATATGGTCTACCTGAGACGGTAGAGTCTGATCGACGAACTCATTTTACTGGGCAAGTGTTTGCAGAGGTAATGAAAGGGTTACAGATAGTGATGTCGCGAACCCGAAATTTTCGGTTCGCGAACGGCAAATGCGAACTTCCTCAAATGTTCGAGAACCGGCGAACCGCGCGAACCACCATTGACTTCAATGGGCAGGCGAATTTTAAAACCAACAGGGACTCTTTCTGGCCACAAAAGTGATGGAAAAGTTGTTTCAAGGGGACTAACACCTGGACTGTGGCATGCCGGAGGGGGATCCATGGCAAAACTCCCATGGAAAATTACACAGTTGATGCAGAGTCTGCTTTTAATCCATAAAGGGCAGAAATCACCTAACATTCCTAAATCACAATGGATATGGATTGACACCTGACATATGACATATTGACACCTTGACATATGGATTGCCACCTTGACATATGGATTGCCACCTGTCCTCAGAGACCCTGATGCACACGGACACAGAGCAGAATAGGGACTGTTCCCCCTACATAGGGTCACTTGGCAGATATGGCGTGGTCGTGGGAGGAGGAGGATCACTTTCACCTCTTCCCCTGTTAGATTCCCGTTGTGCTGTGACATCACCCTTATAAGCTGTGTAAACCATACTTTTTAATTTATTTTGCAAATGCTGCATCCTTTCCGACTTGTAATTCGGTAACATTTCCGCCACTGTCTGCTTATACCGGGGGTCTAGTAGCGTGGACACCCAGAACAGGTCGTTCTCCTTTTTATACGAGGGTCCCTCAACCGGCACGACAGCATGAAAGACCCCATTTGCACAAGGTTGGATGCCGAGCTACTCATTTCCCGTTCCTCCTCCTCACGCAGAGCAGAATAGAGACTGTTCCCCCTACATAGGGTCACTTGGCAGATGTGGATTGACACCTATCCTAATGATCCCTGATACACACTGACACAGAGCAGAATAGAGACTGTTCCCCCTACATAGGGTCACTTGGCAGATATGGATTGACACCTGTCCTCAAAACCCCTGATACACACTGACACAGAGCAGAATAGAGACTGTTCCCCGTCCTCAGAGACCATGATACACACTGACACAGAGCAGAATAGGGACTGTTCCTCCTACATAGGGTCACTTGCAGATATGGATTGACACCTGTCCTCAAAGCCCATGATACACACTGACACAGAGCAGAATAGAGACTGTTCCCCGTCCACAGAGACCATGATACACACTGACACAGAGCAGAATAGAGACTGTTCCCCGTCCTCAGAGACCATGATACACACTGACACAGAGCAGAATAGAGACTGTTCCCCGTCCACAGAGACCATGATACACACTGACACAGAGCAGAATAGAGACTGTTCCCCGTCCTCAGAGACCATGATACACACTGACACAGAGCAGAATAGAGACTGTTACCCCTACATAGGGTCACTTGGCAGATATGGATATACACCTGTCCTCAAAGCCCCTGATACACACTGACACAGAGCAGAAAAGAGACTGTTCCAGTCCACAGAGACCATGATACACACTGGCACAGAGCAGAATAGAGACTGTTACCCCTACATAGGGTCACTTGGCAGATATGGATTGACACCTGTCCTCAAAGCCCCTGATACACACTGACACAGAGCAGAATAGAGACTGTTCCCCGTACTCAAAGCCCCTGATACACACTGACACAGAGCAGAATAGAGACTGTTACCTCTACATAGGGTCACTTGGCAGGTATGGATTGACACCTGTCCTCAAAGCCCATGATACACACTGACACAGAGCAGAATAGAGACTGTTCCCCGTCCACAGAGACCATGATACACACTGACACAGAGCAGAATAGAGACTGTTCCCCGTCCTCAGAGACCATGATACACACTGACAGAGCAGAATAGAGACTGTTACCTCTACATAGGGTCACTTGGCAGATATGGATAGACACCTGTCCTCAAAGCCCCTGATACACACTGACACAGAGCAGAATAGAGACTTTCCCCGTCCACAGAGACCATGATACACACTGACACAGAGCAGAATAGAGACTGTTCCCCGTCCTCAGAGACCATGATACACACTGACAGAGCAGAATAGAGACTGTTACCCCTAGATAGGGTTACTTGGCAGATATGGATAGACACCTGTCCTCAAAGCCCCTGATACACACTGACACAGAGCAGAATAGAGACTGTTCCCCGTCCACAGAGACCATGATACACCCTGACACAGAGCAGAATATAGACTGTTCCCCGTCCTCAGAGACCATGATACACACTGACAGAGCAGAATAGAGACTGTTACCCCTAGATAGGGTTACTTGGCAGATATGGATAGACACCTGTCCTCAAAGCCCCTGATACACACTGACACAGAGCAGAATAGAGACTGTTCCCCGTCCACAGAGACCATGATACACACTGACGCAGAGCAGAATAGAGACTGTTCCCCGTCCTCAAAGCCCCTGATACACACTGACACAGAGCAGAATAGAGACTGTTACCCCTACATAGGGTCACTTGGCAGGTATGGATTGACACCTGTCCTCAAAGCCCATGATACACACTGACACAGAGCAGAATAGAGACTGTTACCCATACATAGGGTCACTTGGCAGATATGGATAGACACCTGTCATCAAAGCCCCTGATACACACTGACACAGAGCAGAATAGAGACTGTTCCCCGTCCACAGAGACCATGATACACACTGACACAGAGCTGAATAGAGACTGGGGGTCTAGTAGCGTGGACACCCAGTACAGGTCGTTCTCCTTCAGCCTTTTTATACGAGGGTCCCTCAACAGGCAGGACAGCATGAAAGACCCCATTTGCACAAGGTTGGATGCTGAGCTACTCATTTCCCGTTCCTCCTCCTCACTGATGTCATTGAAGGTATGTTCTTCCCCCCAGCCACGTACAACACCACGGGTACCAGATAGGTGACAACGAGCACCCTGGGATGCCTGTTGTGTTTGGTCTTGCTCCTCCTCCTCCTCAAAGCCACATTCCTCCTCTGACTCCTCTTCCTCACAATCCTCTTCCAGCGTTGCCGCAGGTCCAGCAAGCGATGCTGGTATAGGTTTCTGGTGGTGATGGTGACCACAACTCTTCCTCTTCACGCTCATCTACGGCCTGATCCAGCACTCTTCGCAGGGCACGCTCCAGGAAGAAAACAAATGGTATGATGTCGCTGATGGTGCCTTTGGTGCGACTGACTAGGTTTGTCACCTCCTCAAAAGGACGCATGAGCCTACAGGCATTGCGCATGAGCGTCCAGTAACGTGGCAAAAAAATTCCCAGCTCCCCAGAGGCTGTCCTAGCACCCCGGTCATACAAATATTAATTAACAGCTTTTTCTTGTTGGAGCAGGCGGTCGAACATTAGGAGTGTTGAATTCCAACGTGTAGGGTTGTCGCAAATCAAGCGCCTCACTGGCATGTTGTTTCGCCGCAGGATATCGACAAAGTGAGCCATGGCCGTGTAGGAACGCCTGAAATGACCACACACCTTTCTGGCCTGCTTCAGGACGTCCTGTAAGCCTGTGTACTTATGCACAAAGCGTAGTACGATCAGATTACACACATGTGCCATGCACGGCACATGTGTCAACTTGCCCAACTTTAATGCCGCTATCAAATTTTTTCCGTTGTCACACACCACTTTGCCTATATCCAGTTGCTGCGGAGTCAGCCACTTTTCCACCTGTGCGTTCAGGGCGGACAGGAGTGCTTGTCCGGTGTGACTCTCTTCTGTCAAGCAAGTCAAACCCAAGACGGTGTGACACTGCCGTATCCGGGATGTGGAATAGTACCTGGGGAGCTGGGGGGGGTGCGTTGATGTGGAGCAAGACGCAGCAGCACAAGAGGACTCAGCCGAGGAGGTTATGGAAGAGGATGGAGTAGGAGGAGTAGAGGAGGTGGCAGCAGGACTGCCTGCAACTCGTGGCGGTGTCACCAACTCCTCTGCAATGCCATGCATTCCATGCTTGTCAGCCGTCAGCAGGTTTACCCAATGCGCAGTGTAGGTGATATACCTGCCCTGACCATGCTTTGCAGACCAGGTATCAGTGGTCAGATGGACCCTTGCCCCAACATGTGTGCCAGACATGCCATGACTTCCTTTTGCACAATCGAGTACAGGTTGGGGATTGCCTTTTGTGAAAAGAAATTCCGTCCGGGTACCTTCCACTGCGGTGTCCCAATATCTACACATTTTTTGAACGCCTCAGACTCAACCAGATTGTATGGTAAAAGCTGTCGGGCTAATAGTTCGGACAAGCCAGCTGTCAGACGCTGGGCAAGGGGGTGACTTGGTGACATTGGCTTCTTACACTCAAACATGTCCTTGACAGACACATGACTGTGGGCAGATGAGCGGGAACTGCTCAAGGCGGGAGATGGAGTGGCGGATGGTTGAGAGGGGGCAAGGAGGACAGCAGTGGCTGACGTGGCTGAAGATGCTGGACCAGGAGGAGGATGGCGGCTTAGAGTAGGCGTGCTGCTTGTACTCATGTGTTGATCCCATAGGCGTTTGTGATGTGAGATCATGTGCCTACACAAAGCAGTTGTACCTAGGTGGGTGTTGGACCTCCCACGACTCAGTTTCCTTTGGCACAGGTTGCAAATGGCATCGCTGTTGTCAGAGGCAGACACACAAAAAAAATTCCACACTGCTGAGCTCTGCAATGACGGCATTCTGGTGGTGGACACAGCATGCGTTGATTGGCGTGCTGTCGGGCTGACCCCGGGTGCCGATGCATGCTGTCTGACTTTGCCACTAGCTCCTTGCGATGACCCCCCCCTGCTTCCAACTTGTCTCCTCCTCCTCTCTGTCTCCCCATCTGAACTTTCGCCCTGTTCTTCTTCTTGCCGAGCGGGCACCCACGTGACATCCATGGACGCATCGTCATCATCAACCGCTTCGCTTGTATCTGCCAACTCAGAAAAGGAAGCAGCAGCGGGTACAACATCATCATCATCACACCGTACCTCCATGTGTTTAATGCTGCCTGCCTGAGACATATCCCTGTTATCCACATCCTCTGGCAATAATGGTTGTGCATCACTCATTTCTTCAAACGGATGTGTGAATAACTCCACTGACATACCAAGTAAAGCGGCTGTGGTGCTAGTTTTGGTGGTGGAGGCAGGCGGGTGAGTGGTATCTTGAGAGGTGCCCGAAGCTAAGCTGGAGGAGGATGGTGCGTCAAGGTTCCGAGCGGAGGCTGTAGAAGATTGGGTGTCCTGTGTTAGCCAGTCAACTATGTCCTCAGAACTTTTCAAGTTCAGGGTACGTGGCTTCTGAAAACTGGGCATTATTCTAGGGCAAAAGGGAATCACAGCAACACGACCACGACGGCCCCTGCGAGGTGGCCTGCCTCTGCCTGTCATTTTTTGGGGGATTAGTGGTACTATGCGTGCAAGCTACTGTGAGACCAGATATGAGTGGCAATGTGCACTGGCACCGGTCTGCAGAGCACACACCGTAGGCCTGACAGAGCCGCTTGAAGGACACTGACTGGCTGCTATTAGCTTACACTGGAAACCTTTTTTCTTTGTAAAAGCACGCTATAGAGACACCAGATATGATTGGCAATGTGAACTGTAACAGTTCTGGAGAGCACACACTGTAGGCCTGACAGAGCCCCTTGAAGGACACTGACTGGCTGCTATTAGCTTACACTGGAAACCTTTTTTCTTTGTAAAAGCACGCAATAGAGACACCAGATATGATTGGCAATGTGCACTGTAACAGTTCTGGAGAGCACACACTGAAGGACACTGACTGGCTGCTATTAGCTTACACTGGAAACCTTTTTTCTTTGTAAAAGCACGCTATAAAGACACCAGATATGATTGGCAATGTGCACTGTAACAGTTCTGGAGAGCACACGCTGAAGGAAGGAATGACAGAGCCACTTGAAGGACACTGACTGGCTGCTATTAGCTTACACTGGAAACCTTTTTTCTTTGTAAAAGCACGCTATAGAGACACCAGATATGAGTGGCAATGTGCACTGTAACAATTCTGGAGAGCACACACTGTAGGCCTGACAGAGCCGCTTGAAGGACACTGACTGACTGCTATTAGCTTAAACTGGAAACCTTTTTTCTTTGTAAAAGCACGCTATAGAGACACCAGATATGAGTGGCAATGTGCACTGTAACAGTTCTGGAGAGCACACACTGTAGGCCTGACAGAGCCGCTTGAAGGACACTGACTGGCTGCTATTAGCTTACACTGGAAACATTTTTTCTTTGTAAAAGCACGCTACAGAGACACCAGATATGAGTGGCAACTGTCAAAGTACGCTGGCACAGGTCTGCAGAGCACACGCTGAAGGAGGCCTGACACCCAGACGCTTGCAGACAACTAACTGCTCTTCTATTAAACTGACTGTGCAAATGGGCACAGCATCCAGCCTGAAACAGAGGATGGCAGGCAGGCAACTGCTCTTCTATTACAGTGAAAAAAAATATTTTTTTTAAATCTAAAGCTTAAGCTATTGTCACAACAGATATGAGTGGTGGCACTGACTGTGCAAATGGGCACCGCATCCAGCCTGACACAGAAGATGGCAGGCAGGCAACTGCTCTTCTATTACAGTGAAAAAAAATATATATTTTTAAAATCTAAAGCTTAAGCTATTGTCACAACAGATATGAGTGGTGGCACTGGGCAAGTGGGCACAGTATCCACTGTGAGCCTCACACAGAAGCTGGCAGGCAGGCAACTGCTCTTCTATTACAGTGAAAAAAAATATTTTTTTAAATCTAAAGCTTTAGCTATTGTCACAACAGATATGAGTGGTGGCACTGGGCAACTGGGCACAGTATCCACTGTGAGCCTCACACAGAAGCTGGCAGGCAACTGCTATTCTATTACAGTGAAAAAAAATATTTTTTTAAATCTAAAGCTTAAGCTATTGTCACAACAGATATGAGTGGTGGCACTGGGCAACTGGGCACAGTATCCACTGTGAGCCTCACACAGAAGCTGGCAGGCAGGCAACTGCTCTTCTATTACAGTGAAAAAAAATATTTTTTTTAAATCTAAAGCTTTTGCTATTGTCACAACAGATATGAGTGGTGGCACTGACTGTGCAAATGGGCACAGCATCCAGCCTGACACAGAGGATGGCAGGCAGGCAAATGCTCTTCTATTACAGTGAAAAAATATATATTTTTTTAAAATCTAAAGCTTAAGCTATTGTCACAACAGATATGAGTGGTGGCACTGACTGTGCAAATGGGCACAGCATCCAGCCTGACACAGAAGATGGCAGGCAGGCAACTGCTCTTCTATTACAGTGAAAAAAATGTATATTTTTTTAAATCTAAAGCTTAAGCTATTGTCACAACAGATATGAGTGGTGGCACTGGGCAAGTTGGCACAGTATCCACTGTGAGCCTCACACAGAAGCTGGCAGACAGGCAACTGCCTCACACAGAAGCTGGCAGGCAGGCAACTGCTCTTCTATTACAGTGAAAAAAAATATTTTTTTTAAATCTAAAGCTTCAGCTATTGTCAAAACAGATATGAGTGGTGGCACTGGGCAAGTGGGCACAGTATCCACTGTGAGTCTCACACAGAAGATGGCAGGCAGGCAACTGCTCTTCTATTACAGTGAAAAAATATATATTTTTTTTTAAATCTAAAGCTTAAGCTATTGTCACAACAGATATGAGTGGTGGCACTGGGCAAGTGGGCACAGTATCCACTGTGAGTCTCACACAGAAGATGGCAGGCAGGCAACTGCTCTTCTATTACAGTGAAAAAATATATATATTTTTTTAAATCTAAAGCTTAAGCTATTGTCACAACAGATATGAGTGGTGGCACTCACTTTGCAAATGGGCACAGCATCCAGCCTGACACAGAAGATGGCAGGCAGGCAACTGCTCTTCTATTACAGTGAAAACAAATATGTTTTTTTAAATCTAAAGCTTAAGCTATTGTCACAACAGATATGAGTGGTGGCACTGACTGTGCAAATGGGCACAGCTTCCAGCCTGACACAGAAAATGGCAGGCAGGCAACTGCTCTTCTATTACAGTGAAAACAAATATGTTTTTTTAAATCTAAAGCTTAAGCTATTGTCACAACAGATATGAGTGGTGGCACTGACTGTGCATATGGGCACAGCATCCAGCCTGACACAGAAGATGGCAGGCAGGCAACTGCTCTTCTATTACAGTGAAAAAATTTTTTTTTTAAATCTAAAGCTTAAGCTATTGTCACAACAGATATGAGTGGTGGCACTCACTTTGCAAATGGGCACAGCATCCAGCCTGACACAGAAGATGGCAGGCAGGCAACTGCTCTTCTATTACAGTGAAAATTTTTTTTTTTTTAAATCTAAAGCTTAAGCTATTGTCACAACAGATATGAGTGGTGGCACTCACTTTGCAAATGGGCACAGCATCCAGCCTGACACAGAAGATGGCAGGCAGGCAACTGCTCTTCTATTACAGTGAAAACAAATATGTTTTTTTTAAATCTAAAGCTTAAGCTATTGTCACAACAGATATGAGTGGTGGCACTGACTGTGCAAATGGGCACAGCATCCAGCCTGACACAGAAGATGGCAGGCAGGCAACTGCTCTTCTATTACAGTGAAAAAAAATATTTTTTTAAAATCTAAAGCTTAAGCTATTGTCACAACAGATATGAGTGTTGGCACTGACTGTGCAAATGGGCACAGCATCCAGCCTGACACAGAAGATGGCAGGCAGGCAACTGCTCTTCTATTACAGTGAAAAAAATGTATATTTTTTTAAATCTAAAGCTTAAGCTATTGTCACAACAGATATGAGTGGTGGCACTGGGCAAGTTGGCACAGTATCCACTGTGAGCCTCACACAGAAGCTGGCAGACAGGCAACTGCCTCACACAGAAGCTGGCAGGCAGGCAACTGCTCTTCTATTACAGTGAAAAAAAATATTTTTTTTAAATCTAAAGCTTCAGCTATTGTCAAAACAGATATGAGTGGTGGCACTGGGCAAGTGGGCACAGTATCCACTGTGAGTCTCACACAGAAGATGGCAGGCAGGCAACTGCTCTTCTATTACAGTTAAAAAATAGATATATTTTTTTAAATCTAAAGCTTAAGCTATTGTCACATCAGATATGAGTGGTGGCACTGGGCAAGTGGGCACAGTATCCACTGTGAGCCTCACACAGAAGCTGGCAGGCAGGCAACTGCTCTTCTATTACAGTGAAAATAAATTAATTTTTTTAAATCTAAAGCTTAAGCTATTGTCACAACAGATATGAGTGGTGGCACTGACTGTGCAAATGGGCACAGCATCCAGCCTGACACAGAAGATGGCAGGCAGGCAACTGCTCTTCTATTACAGTGAAAAAATATATATTTTTTTTAAATCTAAAGCTTAAGCTATTGTCACAACAGATATGAGTGGTGGCACTGGGCAAGTGGGCACAGTATCCACTGTGAGCCTCACACAGAAGCTGGCAGGCAGGCAACTGCTCTTCAATTACAGTGAAAAAAAATATATATTTTTTAAATCTAAAGCTTAAGCTATTGTCACAACAGATATGAGTGGTGGCAATGACTGTGCAAATGGGCACAGGATCCAGCCTGACACAGAGGATGGCAGGCAGGCAAATGCTCTTCTATTACAGTGAAACAATATATATTTTTTTAAATCTAAAGCTTAAGCTATTGTCACAACAGATATGAGTGGTGGCACTGACTGTGCAAATGGGCACAGCATCCAGCCTGACACAGAAGATGGCAGGCAGGCAACTGCTCTTCTATTACAGTGAAAAAAAATATATATATTTTTAAATCTAAAGCTTAAGCTATTGTCACAACAGATATGAGTGGTGGCACTGGGCAAGTGGGCACAGTATCCACTGTGAGCCTCACACAGAAGCTGGCAGGCAGGCAGGCAACTGCTCTTCTATTACAGTGAAAAAAAATATTTTTTTTAAATCTAAAGCTTCAGCTATTGTCAAAACAGATATGAGTGGTGGCACTGGGCAAGTGGGCACAGTATCCACTGTGAGTCTCACACAGAAGATGGCAGGCAGGCAACTGCTCTTCTATTACAGTGAAAAAATATATATATTTTTTTAAATCTAAAGCTTAAGCTATTGTCACAACAGATATGAGTGGTGGCACTGACTGTGCAAATGGGCACCGCATCCAGCCTGACACAGAAGATGGCAGGCAGGCAACTGCTCTTCTATTACAGTGAAAAAAAATATATATTTTTAAAATCTAAAGCTTAAGCTATTGTCACAACAGATATGAGTGGTGGCACTGGGCAAGTGGGCACAGTATCCACTGTGAGCCTCACACAGAAGCTGGCAGGCAGGCAACTGCTCTTCTATTACAGTGAAAAAAAATATTTTTTTAAATCTAAAGCTTTAGCTATTGTCACAACAGATATGAGTGGTGGCACTGGGCAACTGGGCACAGTATCCACTGTGAGCCTCACACAGAAGCTGGCAGGCAACTGCTATTCTATTACAGTGAAAAAAAATATTTTTTTAAATCTAAAGCTTAAGCTATTGTCACAACAGATATGAGTGGTGGCACTGGGCAACTGGGCACAGTATCCACTGTGAGCCTCACACAGAAGCTGGCAGGCAGGCAACTGCTCTTCTATTACAGTGAAAAAAAATATTTTTTTTAAATCTAAAGCTTTTGCTATTGTCACAACAGATATGAGTGGTGGCACTGACTGTGCAAATGGGCACAGCATCCAGCCTGACACAGAGGATGGCAGGCAGGCAAATGCTCTTCTATTACAGTGAAAAAATATATATTTTTTTAAAATCTAAAGCTTAAGCTATTGTCACAACAGATATGAGTGGTGGCACTGACTGTGCAAATGGGCACAGCATCCAGCCTGACACAGAAGATGGCAGGCAGGCAACTGCTCTTCTATTACAGTGAAAAAAATGTATATTTTTTTAAATCTAAAGCTTAAGCTATTGTCACAACAGATATGAGTGGTGGCACTGGGCAAGTTGGCACAGTATCCACTGTGAGCCTCACACAGAAGCTGGCAGACAGGCAACTGCCTCACACAGAAGCTGGCAGGCAGGCAACTGCTCTTCTATTACAGTGAAAAAAAATATTTTTTTTAAATCTAAAGCTTCAGCTATTGTCAAAACAGATATGAGTGGTGGCACTGGGCAAGTGGGCACAGTATCCACTGTGAGTCTCACACAGAAGATGGCAGGCAGGCAACTGCTCTTCTATTACAGTGAAAAAATATATATTTTTTTTTAAATCTAAAGCTTAAGCTATTGTCACAACAGATATGAGTGGTGGCACTGGGCAAGTGGGCACAGTATCCACTGTGAGTCTCACACAGAAGATGGCAGGCAGGCAACTGCTCTTCTATTACAGTGAAAAAATATATATATTTTTTTAAATCTAAAGCTTAAGCTATTGTCACAACAGATATGAGTGGTGGCACTCACTTTGCAAATGGGCACAGCATCCAGCCTGACACAGAAGATGGCAGGCAGGCAACTGCTCTTCTATTACAGTGAAAACAAATATGTTTTTTTAAATCTAAAGCTTAAGCTATTGTCACAACAGATATGAGTGGTGGCACTGACTGTGCAAATGGGCACAGCTTCCAGCCTGACACAGAAAATGGCAGGCAGGCAACTGCTCTTCTATTACAGTGAAAACAAATATGTTTTTTTAAATCTAAAGCTTAAGCTATTGTCACAACAGATATGAGTGGTGGCACTGACTGTGCATATGGGCACAGCATCCAGCCTGACACAGAAGATGGCAGGCAGGCAACTGCTCTTCTATTACAGTGAAAAAAATTTTTTTTTAAATCTAAAGCTTAAGCTATTGTCACAACAGATATGAGTGGTGGCACTCACTTTGCAAATGGGCACAGCATCCAGCCTGACACAGAAGATGGCAGGCAGGCAACTGCTCTTCTATTACAGTGAAAATTTTTTTTTTTTTAAATCTAAAGCTTAAGCTATTGTCACAACAGATATGAGTGGTGGCACTCACTTTGCAAATGGGCACAGCATCCAGCCTGACACAGAAGATGGCAGGCAGGCAACTGCTCTTCTATTACAGTGAAAACAAATATGTTTTTTTTAAATCTAAAGCTTAAGCTATTGTCACAACAGATATGAGTGGTGGCACTGACTGTGCAAATGGGCACAGCATCCAGCCTGACACAGAAGATGGCAGGCAGGCAACTGCTCTTCTATTACAGTGAAAAAAAATATTTTTTTAAAATCTAAAGCTTAAGCTATTGTCACAACAGATATGAGTGTTGGCACTGACTGTGCAAATGGGCACAGCATCCAGCCTGACACAGAAGATGGCAGGCAGGCAACTGCTCTTCTATTACAGTGAAAAAAATGTATATTTTTTTAAATCTAAAGCTTAAGCTATTGTCACAACAGATATGAGTGGTGGCACTGGGCAAGTTGGCACAGTATCCACTGTGAGCCTCACACAGAAGCTGGCAGACAGGCAACTGCCTCACACAGAAGCTGGCAGGCAGGCAACTGCTCTTCTATTACAGTGAAAAAAAATATTTTTTTTAAATCTAAAGCTTCAGCTATTGTCAAAACAGATATGAGTGGTGGCACTGGGCAAGTGGGCACAGTATCCACTGTGAGTCTCACACAGAAGATGGCAGGCAGGCAACTGCTCTTCTATTACAGTTAAAAAATAGATATATTTTTTTAAATCTAAAGCTTAAGCTATTGTCACATCAGATATGAGTGGTGGCACTGGGCAAGTGGGCACAGTATCCACTGTGAGCCTCACACAGAAGCTGGCAGGCAGGCAACTGCTCTTCTATTACAGTGAAAATAAATTAATTTTTTTAAATCTAAAGCTTAAGCTATTGTCACAACAGATATGAGTGGTGGCACTGACTGTGCAAATGGGCACAGCATCCAGCCTGACACAGAAGATGGCAGGCAGGCAACTGCTCTTCTATTACAGTGAAAAAATATATATTTTTTTTAAATCTAAAGCTTAAGCTATTGTCACAACAGATATGAGTGGTGGCACTGGGCAAGTGGGCACAGTATCCACTGTGAGCCTCACACAGAAGCTGGCAGGCAGGCAACTGCTCTTCAATTACAGTGAAAAAAAATATATATTTTTTAAATCTAAAGCTTAAGCTATTGTCACAACAGATATGAGTGGTGGCAATGACTGTGCAAATGGGCACAGGATCCAGCCTGACACAGAGGATGGCAGGCAGGCAAATGCTCTTCTATTACAGTGAAACAATATATATTTTTTTAAATCTAAAGCTTAAGCTATTGTCACAACAGATATGAGTGGTGGCACTGACTGTGCAAATGGGCACAGCATCCAGCCTGACACAGAAGATGGCAGGCAGGCAACTGCTCTTCTATTACAGTGAAAAAAAATATATATATTTTTAAATCTAAAGCTTAAGCTATTGTCACAACAGATATGAGTGGTGGCACTGGGCAAGTGGGCACAGTATCCACTGTGAGCCTCACACAGAAGCTGGCAGGCAGGCAGGCAACTGCTCTTCTATTACAGTGAAAAAAAATATTTTTTTTAAATCTAAAGCTTCAGCTATTGTCAAAACAGATATGAGTGGTGGCACTGGGCAAGTGGGCACAGTATCCACTGTGAGTCTCACACAGAAGATGGCAGGCAGGCAACTGCTCTTCTATTACAGTGAAAAAATATATATATTTTTTTAAATCTAAAGCTTAAGCTATTGTCACAACAGATATGAGTGGTGGCACTGACTGTGCAAATGGGCACAGCATCCAGCCTGACACAGAAAATGGTAGGCAGGTAACTGCTCTTCTATTACAGTGAAAAAATATATATATTTTTAAATCTAAAGCTTAAGATATTGTCACAACAGATATGAGTGGTGGCACTGGGCAAGTGGGCACAGTATCCACTGTGAGCCTCACACAGAAGCTGGCAGGCAACTGCTCTTCTATTACAGTGAAAAAAAAATATTTTTTTTAAATCTAAAGCTTAAGCTATTGTCACAACAGATATGAGTGGTGGCACTCACTGTGCAAATGGGCACAGCATCCAGCCTGACACAGAAGATGGCAGGCAGGCAACTGCTCTTCTATTACAGTGAAAACAAATATTTTTTTAAATCTAAAGCTTAAGCTATTGTCACAACAGATATGAGTGGTGGCACTGGGCAAGTGGGCACAGTATCCACTGTGAGCCTCACACAGAAGCTGGCAGGCAGGCAACTGCTCTTCAATTACAGTGAAAAAAAAAATATATTTTTTAAATCTAAAGCTTAAGCTATTGTCACAACAGATATGAGTGGTGGCAATGACTGTGCAAATGGGCACAGGATCCAGCCTGACACAGAGGATGGCAGGCAGGCAAATGCTCTTCTATTACAGTGAAACAATATATATTTTTTTAAATCTAAAGCTTAAGCTATTGTCACAACAGATATGAGTGGTGGCACTGACTGTGCAAATGGGCACAGCATCCAGCCTGACACAGAAGATGGCAGGCAGGCAACTGCTCTTCTATTACAGTGAAAAAAAATATATATATTTTTAAATCTAAAGCTTAAGCTATTGTCACAACAGATATGAGTGGTGGCACTGGGCAAGTGGGCACAGTATCCACTGTGAGCCTCACACAGAAGCTGGCAGGCAGGCAACTGCTCTTCTATTACAGTGAAAAAAATATTTTTTTTAAATCTAAAGCTTCAGCTATTGTCAAAACAGATATGAGTGGTGGCACTGGGCAAGTGGGCACAGTATCCACTGTGAGCCTCACACATAAGCTGGCAGGCAGGCAACTGCTCTTCTATTACAGTGAAAAATTTTTTTTTTTTAAATCTAAAGCTTAAGCTATTGTCACAACAGATATGAGTGGTGGCACTCACTTTGCAAATGGGCACAGCATCCAGCCTGACACAGAAGATGGCAGGCAGGCAACTGCTCTTCTATTACAGTGAAAACAAATATGTTTTTTTAAATCTAAAGCTTAAGCTATTGTCACAACAGATATGAGTGGTGGCACTGGGCAAGTGGGCACAGTATCCACTGTGAGCCTCACACAGAAGCTGGCAGACAGGCAACTGCCTCACACAGAAGCTGGCAGGCAGGCAACTGCTCTTCTATTACAGTGAAAAAAATTTTTTTTTAAATCTAAAGCTTAAGCTATTGTCACAACAGATATGAGTGGTGGCACTGACTGTGCAAATGGGCACAGCATCCAGCCTGACACAGAAGATGGCAGGCAGGCAACTGCTCTTCTATTACAGTGAAAAAATATATATTTTTTTTAAATCTAAAGCTTAAGCTATTGTCACAACAGATATGAGTGGTGGCACTGGGCAAGTGGGCACAGTATCCACTGTGAGCCTCACACAGAAGCTGGCAGGCAGGCAACTGCTCTTCAATTACAGTGAAAAAAAATATATATTTTTTAAATCTAAAGCTTAAGCTATTGTCACAACAGATATGAGTGGTGGCAATGACTGTGCAAATGGGCACAGGATCCAGCCTGACACAGAGGATGGCAGGCAGGCAAATGCTCTTCTATTACAGTGAAACAATATATATTTTTTAAAATCTAAAGCTTAAGCTATTGTCACAACAGATATGAGTGGTGGCACTGGGCAAGTGGGCACAGTATCCACTCTGAGCCTCACACAGAAGCTGGCAGGCAGGCAACTGCTCTTCTATTACAGTGAAAAAAAGTATTTTTTTTAAATCTAAAGCTTAAGCTATTGTCACAACAGATATGAGTGGTGGCACTGACTGTGCAAATGGGCACAGCATCCAGCCTGACACAGAAGATGGCAGGCAGGCAACTGCTCTTCTATTACAGTGAAAACAAATATGTTTTTTTTAAATCTAAAGCTTAAGCTATTGTCACAACAGATATGAGTGGTGGCACTGACTGTGCAAATGGGCACAGCATCCAGCCTGACACAGAAGATGGCAGGCAGGCAACTGCTCTTCTATTACAGTGAAAAAAAAATATTTTTTTTAAATCTAAAGCTTAAGCTATTGTCACAACAGATATGAGTGGTGGCACTGACTGTGCAAATGGGCACAGCATCCAGCCTGACACAGAAGATGGCAGGCAGGCAACAGCTCTTCTATTACAGTGAAAAAATATATATTTTTTAAAATCTAAAGCTTAAGCTATTGTCACAACAGATATGAGTGGTGGCACTGGGCAAGTGGGCACAGTATCCACTCTGAGCCTCACACAGAAGCTGGCAGGCAGGCAACTGCTCTTCTATTACAGTGAAAAAATTATTATTTTTTTTAAATCTAAAGCTTAAGCTATTGTCACAACAGATATGAGTGGTGGCACTGACTGTGCAAATGGGCACAGCATCCAGCCTGACACAGAGGATGGCAGGCAGGCAAATGCTCTTCTATTACAGTGAAAAAAAAATATATTTTTTTAAATCTAAAGCTTAAGCTATTGTCACAACAGATATGAGTGGTGGCACTGACTGTGCAAATGGACACAGCATCCAGCCTGACACAGAGGATGGCAGGCAGGCAACTGCTCTTCTATTACAGTGAAAAAAATATATTTTTTTAAATCTAAAGCTTAAGCTATTGTCACAACAGATATGAGTGGTGGCACTGGGCAAGTGGGCACAGTATCCACTGTGAGCCTCACACAGAAGCTGGCAGGCAGGCAACTGCTCTTCTATTACAGTGAAAAAAAATATATATTTTTTTAAATCTAAAGCTTAAGCTATTGTCACAACAGATATGAGTGGTGGCACTGACTGTGCAAATGGGCACAGGATCCAGCCTGACACAGAGGATGGCAGGCAGGCAAATGCTCTTCTATTACAGTGAAAAAATATATATTTTTTTAAATCTAAAGCTTAAGCTATTGTCACAACAGATATGAGTGGTGACACTGACTGTGCAAATGGGCACAGCATCCAGCCTGACACAGAAGATGGCAGGCAGGCAACTGCTCTTCTATTACAGTGAAAAAAAATATATATTTTTTTAAATCTAAAGCTTAAGCTATTGTCACAACAGATATGAGTGGTGGCACTGACTGTGCAAATGGGCACAGCATCCAGCCTGACACAGAAGATGGCAGGCAGGCAACTGCTCTTCTATTACAGTGAAAAAAAATATTTTTTTTAAATCTAAAGCTTAAGCTATTGTCACAACAGATATGAGTGGTGGCACTGACTGTGCAAATGGGCACAGCATCCAGCCTGACACAGAAGATGGCAGGCAGGCAACTGCTCTTCTATTACAGTGAAAATATATATATATTTTTTTAAATCTAAAGCTTAAGCTATTGTCACAACAGATATGAGTGGTGGCACTGGGCAAGTGGGCACAGTATCCACTGTGAGCCTCACACATAAGCTGGCAGGCAGGCAACTGCTCTTCTATTACAGTGAAAACATTTTTTTTTTTAAATCTAAAGCTTAAGCTATTGTCACAACAGATATGAGTGGTGGCACTCACTTTGCAAATGGGCACAGCATCCAGCCTGACACAGAAGATGGCAGGCAGGCAACTGCTCTTCTATTACAGTGAAAAAAAATATTTTTTTTTTAATCTAAAGCTTAAGCTATTGTCACAACAGATATGAGTGGTGGCACTGACTGTGCAAATGGGCACAGCATCCAGCCTGACAGAGAAGATGGCAGGCAGGCAAATGCTCTTCTATTACAGTGAAAAAATATTTTTTTTTTTAAATCTAAAGCTTAAGCTCTTGTCACAACAGATATGAGTGGTGGCACTGGGCAAGTGGGCACATTATCCACTGTGAGCCTCACACAGAAGCTGGCAGGCAGGCAACTGCTCTTCTATTACAGTGAAAAAAATATATTTTTTTAAATCTAAAGCTTAAGCTATTGTCACAACAGATATGAGTGGTGGCACTGACTGTGCAAATGGGCACAGGATCCAGCCTGACACAGAGGATGGCAGGCAGGCAAATGCTCTTCTATTACAGTGAAAAAATATATATTTTTTTAAATCTAAAGCTTAAGCTATTGTCACAACAGATATGAGTGGTGACACTGACTGTGCAAATGGGCACAGCATCCAGCCTGACACAGAAGATGGCAGGCAGGCAACTGCTCTTCTATTACAGTGAAAAAAAATACATATTTTTTTAAATCTAAAGCTTAAGCTATTGTCACAACAGATATGAGTGGTGGCACTGACTGTGCAAATGGGCACAGCATCCAGCCTGACACAGAAGATGGCAGGCAGGCAACTGCTCTTCTATTACAGTGAAAAAAAATATTTTTTTTAAATTAAAGCTTAAGCTATTGTCACAACAGATATGAGTGGTGGCACTGACTGTGCAAATGGGCACAGCATCCAGCCTGACACAGAAGATGGCAGGCAGGCAACTGCTCTTCTATTACAGTGAAAAAATATATATATTTTTTTAAATCTAAAGCTTAAGCTATTGTCACAACAGATATGAGTGGTGGCACTGGGCAAGTGGGCACAGTATCCACTGTGAGCCTCACACAGAAGCTGGCAGGCAGGCAACTGCTCTTCTATTACAGTGAAAATAAATTATTTTTTTTAAATCTAAAGCTTAAGCTATTGTCACAACAGATATGAGTGGTGGCACTGACTGTGCAAATGGGCACAGCATCCAGCCTGACACAGAAGATGGCAGGCAGGCAACTGCTCTTCTATTACAGTGAAAAAATATATATTTTTTTTAAATCTAAAGCTTAAGCTATTGTCACAACAGATATGAGTGGTGGCACTGGGCAAGTGGGCACAGTATCCACTGTGAGCCTCACACAGAAGCTGGCAGGCAGGCAACTGCTCTTCAATTACAGTGAAAAAAAATATATATTTTTTAAATCTAAAGCTTAAGCTATTGTCACAACAGATATGAGTGGTGGCAATGACTGTGCAAATGGGCACAGGATCCAGCCTGACACAGAGGATGGCAGGCAGGCAAATGCTCTTCTATTACAGTGAAACAATATATATTTTTTTAAATCTAAAGCTTAAGCTATTGTCACAACAGATATGAGTGGTGGCACTGACTGTGCAAATGGGCACAGCATCCAGCCTGACACAGAAGATGGCAGGCAGGACACTGCTCTTCTATTACAGTGAAAAAAAATATATATATTTTTAAATCTAAAGCTTAAGCTATTGTCACAACAGATATGAGTGGTGGCACTGGGCAAGTGGGCACAGTATCCACTGTGAGCCTCACACAGAAGCTGGCAGGCAGGCAACTGCTCTTCTATTACAGTGAAAAAAAATATTTTTTTTAAATCTAAAGCTTCAGCTATTGTCAAAACAGATATGAGTGGTGGCACTGGGCAAGTGGGCACAGTATCCACTGTGAGCCTCACACATAAGCTGGCAGGCAGGCAACTGCTCTTCTATTACAGTGAAAAATTTTTTTTTTTAAATCTAAAGCTTAAGCTATTGTCACAACAGATATGAGTGGTGGCACTCACTTTGCAAATGGGCACAGCATCCAGCCTGACACAGAAGATGGCAGGCAGGCAACTGCTCTTCTATTACAGTGAAAACAAATATGTTTTTTTAAATCTAAAGCTTAAGCTATTGTCACAACAGATATGAGTGGTGGCACTGGGCAAGTGGGCACAGTATCCACTGTGAGCCTCACACAGAAGCTGGCAGACAGGCAACTGCCTCACACAGAAGCTGGCAGGCAGGCAACTGCTCTTCTATTACAGTGAAATTTTTTTTTTTTTAAATCTAAAGCTTAAGCTATTGTCACAACAGATATGAGTGGTGGCACTGACTGTGCAAATGGGCACAGCATCCAGCCTGACACAGAAGATGGCAGGCAGGCAACAGCTCTTCTATTACAGTGAAAAAATATATATTTTTTAAAATCTAAAGCTTAAGCTATTGTCACAACAGATATGAGTGGTGGCACTGGGCAAGTGGGCACAGTATCCACTCTGAGCCTCACACAGAAGCTGGCAGGCAGGCAACTGCTCTTCTATTACAGTGAAAAAAAGTATTTTTTTTAAATCTAAAGCTTAAGCTATTGTCACAACAGATATGAGTGGTGGCACTGGGCAAGTGGGCGCAGTATCCACTGTGAGCCTCACACATAAGCTGGCAGGCAGGCAACTGCTCTTCTATTACAGTGAAAAAAAATTTTTTTTTAAATCTAAAGCTTAAGCTATTGTCACAACAGATATGAGTGGTGGCACTCACTTTGCAAATGGGCACAGCATCCAGCCTGACACAGAAGATGGCAGGCAGGCAACTGCTCTTCTATTACAGTGAAAACAAATATGTTTTTTTAAATCTAAAGCTTAAGCTATTGTCACAACAGATATGAGTGGTGGCACTGACTGTGCAAATGGGCACAGCATCCAGCCTGACACAGAAGATGGCAGGCAGGCAACTGCTCTTCTATTACAGTGAAAACAAATATGTTTTTTTTAAATCTAAAGCTTAAGCTATTGTCACAACAGATATGAGTGGTGGCACTGACTGTGCAAATGGGCACAGCATCCAGCCTGACACAGAAGATGGCAGGCAGGCAACTGCTCTTCTATTACAGTGAAAAAAAAATATTTTTTTTAAATCTAAAGCTTAAGCTATTGTCACAACAGATATGAGTGGTGGCACTGACTGTGCAAATGGGCACAGCATCCAGCCTGACACAGAAGATGGCAGGCAGGCAACAGCTCTTCTATTACAGTGAAAAAATATATATTTTTTAAAATCTAAAGCTTAAGCTATTGTCACAACAGATATGAGTGGTGGCACTGGGCAAGTGGGCACAGTATCCACTCTGAGCCTCACACAGAAGCTGGCAGGCAGGCAACTGCTCTTCTATTACAGTGAAAAAATTATTATTTTTTTTAAATCTAAAGCTTAAGCTATTGTCACAACAGATATGAGTGGTGGCACTGGGCAAGTGGGCACAGTATCCACTCTGAGCCTCACACAGAAGCTGGCAGGCAGGCAACTGCTCTTCTATTACAGTGAAAAAATTATTATTTTTTTTAAATCTAAAGCTTAAGCTATTGTCACAACAGATATGAGTGGTGGCACTGACTGTGCAAATGGGCACAGCATCCAGCCTGACACAGAGGATGGCAGGCAGGCAAATGCTCTTCTATTACAGTGAAAAAAATATATATTTTTTTAAATCTAAAGCTTAAGCTATTGTCACAACAGATATGAGTGGTGACACTGACTGTGCAAATGGGCACAGCATCCAGCCTGACACAGAAGATGGCAGGCAGGCAACTGCTCTTCTATTACAGTGAAAAAAAATACATATTTTTTTAAATCTAAAGCTTAAGCTATTGTCACAACAGATATGAGTGGTGGCACTGACTGTGCAAATGGGCACAGCATCCAGCCTGACACAGAAGATGGCAGGCAGGCAACTGCTCTTCTATTACAGTGAAAAAAAATATTTTTTTTAAATTAAAGCTTAAGCTATTGTCACAACAGATATGAGTGGTGGCACTGACTGTGCAAATGGGCACAGCATCCAGCCTGACACAGAAGATGGCAGGCAGGCAACTGCTCTTCTATTACAGTGAAAAAATATATATTTTTTTTTAAATCTAAAGCTTAAGCTATTGTCACAACAGATATGAGTGGTGGCACTGGGCAAGTGGGCATAGTATCCACTGTGAGCCTCACACATAAGCTGGCAGGCAGGCAACTGCTCTTCTATTACAGTGAAAATTTTTTTTTTTTTAAATCTAAAGCTTAAGCTATTGTCACAACAGATATGAGTGGTGGCACTCACTTTGCAAATGGGCACAGCATCCAGCCTGACACAGAAGATGGCAGGCAGGCAACTGCTCTTCTATTACAGTGAAAACAAATATGTTTTTTTTAAATCTAAAGCTTAAGCTATTGTCACAACAGATATGAGTGGTGGCACTGACTGTGCAAATGGGCACAGCATCCAGCCTGACACAGAAGATGGCAGGCAGGCAACTGCTCTTCTATTACAGTGAAAAAAAATATTTTTTTAAAATCTAAAGCTTAAGCTATTGTCACAACAGATATGAGTGTTGGCACTGACTGTGCAAATGGGCACAGCATCCAGCCTGACACAGAAGATGGCAGGCAGGCAACTGCTCTTCTATTACAGTGAAAAAAATGTATATTTTTTTAAATCTAAAGCTTAAGCTATTGTCACAACAGATATGAGTGGTGGCACTGGGCAAGTTGGCACAGTATCCACTGTGAGCCTCACACAGAAGCTGGCAGACAGGCAACTGCCTCACACAGAAGCTGGCAGGCAGGCAACTGCTCTTCTATTACAGTGAAAAAAAATATTTTTTTTAAATCTAAAGCTTCAGCTATTGTCACAACAGATATGAGTGGTGGCACTCACTTTGCAAATGGGCACAGCATCCAGCCTGACACAGAAGATGGCAGGCAGGCAACTGCTCTTCTATTACAGTGAAAACAAATATGTTTTTTTAAATCTAAAGCTTAAGCTATTGTCACAACAGATATGAGTGGTGGCACTGACTGTGCAAATGGGCACAGCTTCCAGCCTGACACAGAAAATGGCAGGCAGGCAACTGCTCTTCTATTACAGTGAAAACAAATATGTTTTTTTAAATCTAAAGCTTAAGCTATTGTCACAACAGATATGAGTGGTGGCACTGACTGTGCATATGGGCACAGCATCCAGCCTGACACAGAAGATGGCAGGCAGGCAACTGCTCTTCTATTACAGTGAAAAAAATTATTTTTTAAATCTAAAGCTTAAGCTATTGTCACAACAGATATGAGTGGTGGCACTGGGCAAGTGGGCACAGTATCCACTGTGAGCCTCACACATAAGCTGGCAGGCAGGCAACTGCTCTTCTATTACAGTGAATTTTTTTTATTTATTTTTTAAATCTAAAGCTTAAGCTATTGTCACAACATATATGAGTGGTGGCACTGGGCAAGTGGGCACAGTATCCACTGTGAGCCTCACACAGAAGCTGGCAGACAGGCAACTGCCTCACACAGAAGCTGGCAGGCAGGCAACTGCTCTTCTATTACAGTGAAAAATTTTTTTTTTAAATCTATAGCTTAAGCTATTGTCACAACAGATATGAGTGGTGGCACTGACTGTGCAAATGGGCACAGCATCCAGCCTGACACAGAAGATGGCAGGCAGGCAACTGCTCTTCTATTACAGTGAAAACAAATATGTTTTTTTAAAATCTAAAGCTTAAGCTATTGTCACAACAGATATGAGTGGTGGCACTGACTGTGCAAATGGGCACAGCATCCAGCCTGACACAGAAGATGGCAGGCAGGCAACTGCTCTTCTATTACAGTGAAAAAAAAATATTTTTTTTAAATCTAAAGCTTAAGCTATTGTCACAACAGATATGAGTGGTGGCACTGACTGTGCAAATGGGCACAGCATCCAGCCTGACACAGAGGATGGCAGGCAGGCAAATGCTCTTCTATTACAGTGAAAAAATATATATTTTTTTAAATCTAAAGCTTAAGCTATTGTCACAACAGATATGAGTGGTGGCACTGACTGTGCAAATGGGCACAGCATCCAGCCTGACACAGAAGATGGCAGGCAGGCAACAGCTCTTCTATTACAGTGAAAAAAATATATATTTTTTTTAAATCTAAAGCTTAAGCTATTGTCACAACAGATATGAGTGGTGGCACTGGGCAACTGTGCACAGTATCCACTGTGAGCCTCACACAGAAGCTGGCAGGCAGGCAACTGCTCTTCTATTACAGTGAAAAAATTATTATTTTTTTAAATCTAAAGCTTAAGCTATTGTCACAACAGATATGAGTGGTGGCACTGACTGTGCAAATGGGCACAGCATCCAGCCTGACACAGAGGATGGCAGGCAGGCAAATGCTCTTCTATTACAGTGAAAAAAATATATATTTTTTTAAATCTAAAGCTTAAGCTATTGTCACAACAGATATGAGTGGTGGCACTGACTGTGCAAATGGGCACAGCATCCAGCCTGACACAGAAGATGGCAGGCAGGCAACAGCTCTTCTATTACAGTGAAAAAATATATATTTTTTTTAATCTAAAGCTTAAGCTATTGTCACAACAGATATGAGTGGTGGCACTGGGCAACTGGGCACAGTATCCACTGTGAGCCTCACACAGAAGCTGGCAGGCAGGCAACTGCTCTTCTATTACAGTGAAAAAAAATATTTTTTTTAAATCTAAAGCTTAAGCTATTGTCACAACAGATATGAGTGGTGGCACTGACTGTGCAAATGGGCACAGCATCCAGCCTGACACAGAGGATGGCAGGCAGGCAGGCAAATGCTCTTCTATTACAGTGAAAAAATATATATTTTTTTAAAATCTAAAGCTTAAGCTATTGTCACAACAGATATGAGTGGTGGCACTGACTGTGCAAATGGGCACAGCATCCAGCCTGACACAGAAAATGGTAGGCAGGTAACTGCTCTTCTATTACAGTGAAAAAATATATATATTTTTAAATCTAAAGCTTAAGATATTGTCACAACAGATATGAGTGGTGGCACTGGGCAAGTGGGCACAGTATCCACTGTGAGCCTCACACAGAAGCTGGCAGGCAACTGCTCTTCTATTACAGTGAAAAAAAAATATTTTTTTTTAAATCTAAAGCTTAAGCTATTGTCACAACAGATATGAGTGGTGGCACTCACTGTGCAAATGGGCACAGCATCCAGCCTGACACAGAAGATGGCAGGCAGGCAACTGCTCTTCTATTACAGTGAAAACAAATATTTTTTTTAAATCTAAAGCTTAAGCTATTGTCACAACAGATATGAGTGGTGGCACTGGGCAAGTGGGCACAGTATCCACTGTGAGCCTCACACAGAAGCTGGCAGGCAGGCAACTGCTCTTCAATTACAGTGAAAAAATATATATATTTTTTAAATCTAAAGCTTAAGCTATTGTCACAACAGATATGAGTGGTGGCAATGACTGTGCAAATGGGCACAGGATCCAGCCTGACACAGAGGATGGCAGGCAGGCAAATGCTCTTCTATTACAGTGAAACAATATATATTTTTTTAAATCTAAAGCTTAAGCTATTGTCACAACAGATATGAGTGGTGGCACTGACTGTGCAAATGGGCACAGCATCCAGCCTGACACAGAAGATGGCAGGCAGGCAACTGCTCTTCTATTACAGTGAAAAAAAATATATATATTTTTAAATCTAAAGCTTAAGCTATTGTCACAACAGATATGAGTGGTGGCACTGGGCAAGTGGGCACAGTATCCACTGTGAGCCTCACACAGAAGCTGGCAGGCAGGCAACTGCTCTTCTATTACAGTGAAAAAAAATATTTTTTTTAAATCTAAAGCTTCAGCTATTGTCAAAACAGATATGAGTGGTGGCACTGGGCAAGTGGGCACAGTATCCACTGTGAGCCTCACACATAAGCTGGCAGGCAGGCAACTGCTCTTCTATTACAGTGAAAATTTTTTTTTTTTAAATCTAAAGCTTAAGCTATTGTCACAACAGATATGAGTGGTGGCACTCACTTTGCAAATGGGCACAGCATCCAGCCTGACACAGAAGATGGCAGGCAGGCAACTGCTCTTCTATTACAGTGAAAACAAATATGTTTTTTTAAATCTAAAGCTTAAGCTATTGTCACAACAGATATGAGTGGTGGCACTGACTGTGCATATGGGCACAGCATCCAGCCTGACACAGAAGATGGCAGGCAGGCAACTGCTCTTCTATTACAGTGAAAAAAATTTTTTTTTAAATCTAAAGCTTAAGCTATTGTCACAACAGATATGAGTGGTGGCACTGGGCAAGTGGGCACAGTATCCACTGTGAGCCTCACACATAAGCTGGCAGGCAGGCAACTGCTCTTCTATTACAGTGAATTTTTTTTATTTATTTTTTAAATCTAAAGCTTAAGCTATTGTCACAACATATATGAGTGGTGGCACTGGGCAAGTGGGCACAGTATCCACTGTGAGCCTCACACAGAAGCTGGCAGACAGGCAACTGCCTCACACAGAAGCTGGCAGGCAGGCAACTGCTCTTCTATTACAGTGAAAAAAATTTTTTTTAAATCTATAGCTTAAGCTATTGTCACAACAGATATGAGTGGTGGCACTGACTGTGCAAATGGGCACAGCATCCAGCCTGACACAGAAGATGGCAGGCAGGCAACTGCTCTTCTATTACAGTGAAAACAAATATGTTTTTTTTAAATCTAAAGCTTAAGCTATTGTCACAACAGATATGAGTGGTGGCACTGACTGTGCAAATGGGCACAGCATCCAGCCTGACACAGAAGATGGCAGGCAGGCAACTGCTCTTCTATTACAGTGAAAAAAAATTATTTTTTTTAAATCTAAAGCTTAAGCTATTGTCACAACAGATATGAGTGGTGGCACTGACTGTGCAAATGGGCACAGCATCCAGCCTGACACAGAGGATGGCAGGCAGGCAAATGCTCTTCTATTACAGTGAAAAAAATATATATTTTTTTAAATCTAAAGCTTAAGCTATTGTCACAACAGATATGAGTGGTGGCACTGGGCAAGTGGGCACAGTATCCACTGTGAGCCTCACACAGAAGCTGGCAGGCAGGCAACTGCTCTTCTATTACAGTGAAAATAAATTATTTTTTTTTAAATCTAAAGCTTAAGCTATTGTCACAACAGATATGAGTGGTGGCACTGACTGTGCAAATGGGCACAGCATCCAGCCTGACACAGAAGATGGCAGGCAGGCAACTGCTCTTCTATTACAGTGAAAAAATATATATTTTTTTTAAATCTAAAGCTTAAGCTATTGTCACAACAGATATGAGTGGTGGCACTGGGCAAGTGGGCACAGTATCCACTGTGAGCCTCACACAGAAGCTGGCAGGCAGGCAACTGCTCTTCAATTACAGTGAAAAAAAATATATATTTTTTAAATCTAAAGCTTAAGCTATTGTCACAACAGATATGAGTGGTGGCAATGACTGTGCAAATGGGCACAGGATCCAGCCTGACACAGAGGATGGCAGGCAGGCAAATGCTCTTCTATTACAGTGAAACAATATATATTTTTTTAAATCTAAAGCTTAAGCTATTGTCACAACAGATATGAGTGGTGGCACTGACTGTGCAAATGGGCACAGCATCCAGCCTGACACAGAAGATGGCAGGCAGGCAACTGCTCTTCTATTACAGTGAAAAAAATATATATATTTTTAAATCTAAAGCTTAAGCTATTGTCACAACAGATATGAGTGGTGGCACTGGGCAAGTGGGCACAGTATCCACTGTGAGCCTCACACAGAAGCTGGCAGGCAGGCAGGCAACTGCTCTTCTATTACAGTGAAAAAAAATATTTTTTTTAAATCTAAAGCTTCAGCTATTGTCACAACAGATATGAGTGGTGGCACTCACTTTGCAAATGGGCACAGCATCCAGCCTGACACAGAAGATGGCAGGCAGGCAACTGCTCTTCTATTACAGTGAAAACAAATATGTTTTTTTAAATCTAAAGCTTAAGCTATTGTCACAACAGATATGAGTGGTGGCACTGACTGTGCAAATGGGCACAGCTTCCAGCCTGACACAGAAAATGGCAGGCAGGCAACTGCTCTTCTATTACAGTGAAAACAAATATGTTTTTTTAAATCTAAAGCTTAAGCTATTGTCACAACAGATATGAGTGGTGGCACTGACTGTGCATATGGGCACAGCATCCAGCCTGACACAGAAGATGGCAGGCAGGCAACTGCTCTTCTATTACAGTGAAAAAAATTATTTTTTAAATCTAAAGCTTAAGCTATTGTCACAACAGATATGAGTGGTGGCACTGGGCAAGTGGGCACAGTATCCACTGTGAGCCTCACACATAAGCTGGCAGGCAGGCAACTGCTCTTCTATTACAGTGAATTTTTTTTATTTATTTTTTAAATCTAAAGCTTAAGCTATTGTCACAACATATATGAGTGGTGGCACTGGGCAAGTGGGCACAGTATCCACTGTGAGCCTCACACAGAAGCTGGCAGACAGGCAACTGCCTCACACAGAAGCTGGCAGGCAGGCAACTGCTCTTCTATTACAGTGAAATTTTTTTTTTTTAAATCTATAGCTTAAGCTATTGTCACAACAGATATGAGTGGTGGCACTGACTGTGCAAATGGGCACAGCATCCAGCCTGACACAGAAGATGGCAGGCAGGCAACTGCTCTTCTATTACAGTGAAAACAAATATGTTTTTTTTAAATCTAAAGCTTAAGCTATTGTCACAACAGATATGAGTGGTGGCACTGACTGTGCAAATGGGCACAGCATCCAGCCTGACACAGAAGATGGCAGGCAGGCAACTGCTCTTCTATTACAGTGAAAAAAAATTATTTTTTTTAAATCTAAAGCTTAAGCTATTGTCACAACAGATATGAGTGGTGGCACTGACTGTGCAAATGGGCACAGCATCCAGCCTGACACAGAGGATGGCAGGCAGGCAAATGCTCTTCTATTACAGTGAAAAACATATATATTTTTTTAAATCTAAAGCTTAAGCTATTGTCACAACAGATATGAGTGGTGGCACTGACTGTGCAAATGGGCACAGCATCCAGCCTGACACAGAAGATGGCAGGCAGGCAACAGCTCTTCTATTACAGTGAAAAAATATATATTTTTTTAAATCTAAAGCTTAAGCTATTGTCACAACAGATATGAGTGGTGGCACTGGGCAACTGGGCACAGTATCCACTGTGAGCCTCACACAGAAGCTGGCAGGCAGGCAACTGCTCTTCTATTACAGTGAAAAAATTATTATTTTTTTAAATCTAAAGCTTAAGCTATTGTCACAACAGATATGAGTGGTGGCACTGACTGTGCAAATGGGCACAGCATCCAGCCTGACACAGAGGATGGCAGGCAGGCAAATGCTCTTCTATTACAGTGAAAAAAATATATATATTTTTAAATCTAAAGCTTAAGCTATTGTCACAACAGATATGAGTGGTGGCACTGACTGTGCAAATGGGCACAGCATCCAGCCTGACACAGAAGATGGCAGGCAGGCAACAGCTCTTCTATTACAGTGAAAAAATATATATTTTTTTAAATCTAAAGCTTAAGCTATTGTCACAACAGATATGAGTGGTGGCACTGGGCAACTGGGCACAGTATCCACTGTGAGCCTCACACAGAAGCTGGCAGGCAGGCAACTGCTCTTCTATTACAGTGAAAAAAAATATTTTTTTTAAATCTAAAGCTTAAGCTATTGTCACAACAGATATGAGTGGTGGCACTGACTGTGCAAATGGGCACAGCATCCAGCCTGACACAGAGGATGGCAGGCAGGCAAATGCTCTTCTATTACAGTGAAAAAATATATATTTTTTTAAAATCTAAAGCTTAAGCTATTGTCACAACAGATATGAGTGGTGGCACTGACTGTGCAAATGGGCACAGCATCCAGCCTGACACAGAAAATGGTAGGCAGGTAACTGCTCTTCTATTACAGTGAAAAAATATATATATTTTTAAATCTAAAGCTTAAGATATTGTCACAACAGATATGAGTGGTGGCACTGGGCAAGTGGGCACAGTATCCACTGTGGGCCTCACACAGAAGCTGGCAGGCAACTGCTCTTCTATTACAGTGAAAAAAAAATATTTTTTTTAAATCTAAAGCTTAAGCTATTGTCACAACAGATATGAGTGGTGGCACTCACTGTGCAAATGGGCACAGCATCCAGCCTGACACAGAAGATGGCAGGCAGGCAACTGCTCTTCTATTACAGTGAAAACAAATATTTTTTTTAAATCTAAAGCTTAAGCTATTGTCACAACAGATATGAGTGGTGGCACTGGGCAAGTGGGCACAGTATCCACTGTGAGCCTCACACAGAAGCTGGCAGGCAGGCAACTGCTCTTCAATTACAGTGAAAAAAATATATATTTTTTAAATCTAAAGCTTAAGCTATTGTCACAACAGATATGAGTGGTGGCAATGACTGTGCAAATGGGCACAGGATCCAGCCTGACACAGAGGATGGCAGGCAGGCAAATGCTCTTCTATTACAGTGAAACAATATATATTTTTTTAAATCTAAAGCTTAAGCTATTGTCACAACAGATATGAGTGGTGGCACTGACTGTGCAAATGGGCACAGCATCCAGCCTGACACAGAAGATGGCAGGCAGGCAACTGCTCTTCTATTACAGTGAAAAAAAATATATATATTTTTAAATCTAAAGCTTAAGCTATTGTCACAACAGATATGAGTGGTGGCACTGGGCAAGTGGGCACAGTATCCACTGTGAGCCTCACACAGAAGCTGGCAGGCAGGCAACTGCTCTTCTATTACAGTGAAAAAAATATTTTTTTTAAATCTAAAGCTTCAGCTATTGTCAAAACAGATATGAGTGGTGGCACTGGGCAAGTGGGCACAGTATCCACTGTGAGCCTCACACATAAGCTGGCAGGCAGGCAACTGCTCTTCTATTACAGTGAAAAAATTTTTTTTTTTAAATCTAAAGCTTAAGCTATTGTCACAACAGATATGAGTGGTGGCACTCACTTTGCAAATGGGCACAGCATCCAGCCTGACACAGAAGATGGCAGGCAGGCAACTGCTCTTCTATTACAGTGAAAACAAATATGTTTTTTTAAATCTAAAGCTTAAGCTATTGTCACAACAGATATGAGTGGTGGCACTGGGCAAGTGGGCACAGTATCCACTGTGAGCCTCACACAGAAGCTGGCAGACAGGCAACTGCCTCACACAGAAGCTGGCAGGCAGGCAACTGCTCTTCTATTACAGTGAAAATTTTTTTTTTTTAAATCTAAAGCTTAAGCTATTGTCACAACAGATATGAGTGGTGGCACTGACTGTGCAAATGGGCACAGCATCCAGCCTGACACAGAAGATGGCAGGCAGGCAACTGCTCTTCTATTACAGTGAAAAAAAAATATATTTTTTAAAATCTAAAGCTTAAGCTATTGTCACAACAGATATGAGTGGTGGCACTGACTGTGCAAATGGGCACAGCATCCAGCCTGACACAGAAGATGGCAGGCAGGCAACTGCTCTTCTATTACAGTGAAAATATATATATATTTTTTTAAATCTAAAGCTTAAGCTATTGTCACAACAGATATGAGTGGTGGCACTGGGCAAGTGGGCACAGTATCCACTGTGAGCCTCACACATAAGCTGGCAGGCAGGCAACTGCTCTTCTATTACAGTGAAAACATTTTTTTTTTAAAATCTAAAGCTTAAGCTATTGTCACAACAGATATGAGTGGTGGCACTCACTTTGCAAATGGGCACAGCATCCAGCCTGACACAGAAGATGGCAGGCAGGCAACTGCTCTTCTATTACAGTGAAAAAAAATATTTTTTTTTTAATCTAAAGCTTAAGCTATTGTCACAACAGATATGAGTGGTGGCACTGACTGTGCAAATGGGCACAGCATCCAGCCTGACAGAGAAGATGGCAGGCAGGCAAATGCTCTTCTATTACAGTGAAAAAATATTTTTTTTTTAAATCTAAAGCTTAAGCTCTTGTCACAACAGATATGAGTGGTGGCACTGGGCAAGTGGGCACATTATCCACTGTGAGCCTCACACAGAAGCTGGCAGGCAGGCAACTGCTCTTCTATTACAGTGAAAAAAATATATTTTTTTAAATCTAAAGCTTAAGCTATTGTCACAACAGATATGAGTGGTGGCACTGACTGTGCAAATGGGCACAGGATCCAGCCTGACACAGAGGATGGCAGGCAGGCAAATGCTCTTCTATTACAGTGAAAAAATATATATTTTTTTAAATCTAAAGCTTAAGCTATTGTCACAACAGATATGAGTGGTGACACTGACTGTGCAAATGGGCACAGCATCCAGCCTGACACAGAAGATGGCAGGCAGGCAACTGCTCTTCTATTACAGTGAAAAAAAATACATATTTTTTTAAATCTAAAGCTTAAGCTATTGTCACAACAGATATGAGTGGTGGCACTGACTGTGCAAATGGGCACAGCATCCAGCCTGACACAGAAGATGGCAGGCAGGCAACTGCTCTTCTATTACAGTGAAAAAAAATATTTTTTTTAAATTAAAGCTTAAGCTATTGTCACAACAGATATGAGTGGTGGCACTGACTGTGCAAATGGGCACAGCATCCAGCCTGACACAGAAGATGGCAGGCAGGCAACTGCTCTTCTATTACAGTGAAAAAATATATATTTTTTTTAAATCTAAAGCTTAAGCTATTGTCACAACAGATATGAGTGGTGGCACTGGGCAAGTGGGCATAGTATCCACTGTGAGCCTCACACATAAGCTGGCAGGCAGGCAACTGCTCTTCTATTACAGTGAAAAAATTTTTTTTTTTAAATCTAAAGCTTAAGCTATTGTCACAACAGATATGAGTGGTGGCACTCACTTTGCAAATGGGCACAGCATCCAGCCTGACACAGAAGATGGCAGGCAGGCAACTGCTCTTCTATTACAGTGAAAAAATTTTTTTTTTTAAATCTAAAGCTTAAGCTATTGTCACAACAGATATGAGTGGTGGCACTCACTTTGCAAATGGGCACAGCATCCAGCCTGACACAGAAGATGGCAGGCAGGAAACTGCTCTTCTATTACAGTGAAAACAAATATGTTTTTTTTAAATCTAAAGCTTAAGCTATTGTCACAACAGATATGAGTGGTGGCACTGACTGTGCAAATGGGCACAGCATCCAGCCTGACACAGAAGATGGCAGGCAGGCAACTGCTCTTCTATTACAGTGAAAAAAAATATTTTTTTAAAATCTAAAGCTTAAGCTATTGTCACAACAGATATGAGTGTTGGCACTGACTGTGCAAATGGGCACAGCATCCAGCCTGACACAGAAGATGGCAGGCAGGCAACTGCTCTTCTATTACAGTGAAAAAAATGTATATTTTTTTAAATCTAAAGCTTAAGCTATTGTCACAACAGATATGAGTGGTGGCACTGGGCAAGTTGGCACAGTATCCACTGTGAGCCTCACACAGAAGCTGGCAGACAGGCAACTGCCTCACACAGAAGCTGGCAGGCAGGCAACTGCTCTTCTATTACAGTGAAAAAAAATATTTTTTTTAAATCTAAAGCTTCAGCTATTGTCAAAACAGATATGAGTGGTGGCACTGGGCAAGTGGGCACAGTATCCACTGTGAGTCTCACACAGAAGATGGCAGGCAGGCAACTGCTCTTCTATTACAGTGAAAAAATATATATATTTTTTTAAATCTAAAGCTTAAGCTATTGTCACAACAGATATGAGTGGTGGCACTGGGCAAGTGGGCACAGTATCCACTGTGAGCCTCACACAGAAGCTGGCAGGCAGGCAACTGCTCTTCTATTACAGTGAAAATAAATTAATTTTTTTAAATCTAAAGCTTAAGCTATTGTCACAACAGATATGAGTGGTGGCACTGACTGTGCAAATGGGCACAGCATCCAGCCTGACACAGAAGATGGCAGGCAGGCAACTGCTCTTCTATTACAGTGAAAAAATATATATTTTTTTTAAATCTAAAGCTTAAGCTATTGTCACAACAGATATGAGTGGTGGCACTGGGCAAGTGGGCACAGTATCCACTGTGAGCCTCACACATAAGCTGGCAGGCAGGCAACTGCTCTTCTATTACAGTGAAAAAAATATTTTTTTTAAATCTAAAGCTTAAGCTATTGTCACAACAGATATGAGTGGTGGCACTCACTTTGCAAATGGGCACAGCATCCAGCCTGACACAGAAGATGGCAGGCAGGCAACTACTCTTCTATTACAGTGAAAACAAATATGTTTTTTTAAATCTAAAGCTTAAGCTATTGTCACAACAGATATGAGTGGTGGCACTGACTGTGCAAATGGGCACAGCATCCAGCCTGACACAGAAGATGGCAGGCAGGCAACAGCTCTTCTATTACAGTGAAAAAATATATATTTTTTAAAATCTAAAGCTTAAGCTATTGTCACAACAGATATGAGTGGTGGCACTGGGCAAGTGGGCACAGTATCCACTTTGAGCCTCACACAGAAGCTGGCAGGCAGGCAACTGCTCTTCTATTACAGTGAAAAAAAGTATTTTTTTTTAAATCTAAAGCTTAAGCTATTGTCACAACAGATATGAGTGGTGGCACTGGGCAAGTGGGCGCAGTATCCACTGTGAGCCTCACACATAAGCTGGCAGGCAGGCAACTGCTCTTCTATTACAGGAAAAAAATTTTTTTAAAATCTAAAGCTTAAGCTATTGTCACAACAGATATGAGTGGTGGCACTGACTGTGCAAATGGGCACAGCATCCAGCCTGACACAGAGGATGGCAGGCAGGCAAATGCTCTTCTATTACAGTGAAAAAAAATATATATTTTTTTAAATCTAAAGCTTAAGCTATTGTCACAACAGATATGAGTGGTGGCACTGGGCAAGTGGGCACAGTATCCACTGTGAGCCTCACACAGAAGCTGGCAGGCAGGCAACTGCTCTTCTATTACAGTGAAAAAAAATATATTTTTTTAAATCTAAAGCTTCAGCTATTGTCAAAAGAGATATGAGTGGTGGCACTGGGCAAGTGGGCACAGTATCCACTGTGAGTCTCACACAGAAGATGGCAGGCAGGCAACTGCTCTTCTATTACAGTGAAAAAATATATATATTTTTTAAATCTAAAGCTTAAGCTATTGTCACAACAGATATGAGTGGTGGCACTGGGCAAGTGGGCACAGTATCCACTGTGAGCCTCACACAGAAGCTGGCAGGCAAGCAACTGCTCTTCTATTACAGTGAAAAAAAATATTTTTTTAAAATCTAAAGCTTAAGCTATTGTCACAACAGATATGAGTGGTGGCACTGACTGTGCAAATGGGCACAGCATCCAGCCTGACACAGAAGATGGCAGGCAGGCAACTGCTCTTCTATTACAGTGAAAAAAAAATATTTTTTTAAATCTAAAGCTTAAGCTATTGTCACAACAGATATGAGTGGTGGCACTGGGCAAGGGGGCACAGTATCCACTGTGAGCCTCACACATAAGCTGGCAGGCAGGCAACTGCTCTTCTATTGTCACAACAGATATGAGTGGTGGCACTGACTGTGCAAATGGGCACAGCATCCAGCCTGACACAGAAGATGGCAGGCAGGCAACTGCTCTTCTATTACAGTGAAAAAATATATATATTTTTTTAAATCTAAAGCTTAAGCTATTGTCACAACAGATATGAGTGGTGGCACTGGGCAAGTGGGCACAGTATCCACTGTGAGCCTCACACATAAGCTGGCAGGCAGGCAACTGCTCTTCTATTACAGTGAAAATTATTTTTTTTTTTAAATCTAAAGCTTAAGCTATTGTCACAACAGATATGAGTGGTGGCACTGACTGTGCAAATGGGCACAGCATCCAGCCTGACACAGAGGATGGCAGGCAGGCAAATGCTCTTCTATTACAGTGAAAAAATATATATTTTTTTAAATCTAAAGCTTAAGCTCTTGTCACAACAGATATGAGTGGTGGCACTGGGCAAGTGGGCATATTATCCACTGTGAGCCTCACACAGAAGCTGGCAGGCAGGCAACTGCTCTTCTATTACAGTGAAAAAAATATATTTTTTTAAATCTAAAGCTTAAGCTATTGTCACAACAGATATGAGTGGTGGCACTGGGCAAGTGGGCACAGTATCCAATGTGAGCCTCACACAGAAGCTGTCAGGCAGGCAACTGCTCTTCTATTACAGTGAAAAAAATATATTTTTTTAAATCTAAAGCTTAAGCTATTGTCACAACAGATATGAGTGGTGGCACTGACTGTGCAAATGGGCACAGCATCCAGCCTGACACAGAAGATGGCAGGCAGGCAACTGCTCTTCTATTACAGTGAAAAAAATATTTTTTTTTAAATCTAAAGCTTAAGCTATTGTCACAACAGATATGAGTGGTAGCACTGACTGTGCAAATGGGCACAGCATCCAGCCTGACACAGAAGATGGCAGGCAGGCAACTGCTCTTCTATTACAGTGAAAAAAAATATTTTTTTAAAATCTAAAGCTTAAGCTATTGTCACAACAGATATGAGTGGTGGCACTGACTGTGCAAATGGGCACAGCATCCAGCCTGACACAGAAGATGGCAGGCAGGCAACTGCTCTTCTATTACAGTGAAAAAAATGTATATTTTTTTTTAAATCTAAAGCTTAAGCTATTGTCACAACAGATATGAGTGGTGGCACTGGGCAAGTGGGCACAGTATCCACTGTGAGCCTCACACATAAGCTGGCAGGCAGGCAACTGCTCTTCTATTACAGTGAATTTTTTTTTAATCTAAAGCTTAAGCTATTGTCACAACAGATATGAGTGGTGGCACTGGGCAAGTGGGCACAGTATCCACTGTGAGCCTCACACAGAAGCTGGCAGACAGGCAACTGCCTCACACAGAAGCTGGCAGGCAGGCAACTGCTCTTCTATTACAGTGAAAAAATTTTTTTTTTTAAATCTAAAGCTTAAGCTATTGTCACAACAGATATGAGTGGTGGCACTGACTGTGCAAATGGGCACAGCATCCAGCCTGACACAGAAGATGGCAGGCAGGCAACAGCTCTTCTATTACAGTGAAAAAATATATATTTTTTAAAATCTAAAGCTTAAGCTATTGTCACAACAGATATGAGTGGTGGCACTGGGCAAGTGGGCACAGTATACACTCTGAGCCTCACACAGAAGCTGGCAGGCAGGCAACTGCTCTTCTATTACAGTGAAAAAATATATTTTTTTAAAATCTAAAGCTTAAGCTATTGTCACAACAGATATGAGTGGTGGCACTGACTGTGCAAATGGGCACAGCATCCAGCCTGACACAGAGGATGGCAGGCAGGCAAATGCTCTTCTATTACAGTGAAAAAAAAATATATTTTTTAAATCTAAAGCTTAAGCTATTGTCACAACAGATATGAGTGGTGGCACTGACTGTGCAAATGGGCACAGCATCCAGCCTGACACAGAAGATGGCAGGCAGGCAACTGCTCTTCTATTACAGTGAAAAAATATATATTTTTTTTAATCTAAAGCTTAAGCTATTGTCACAACAGATATGAGTGGTGGCACTGGGCAAGTGGGCACAGTATCCACTGTGAGCCTCACACAGAAGCTGGCAGGCAGGCAACTGCTCTTCAATTACAGTGAAAAACATTTTTTTTTAAAATCTAAAGCTTAAGCTATTGTCACAACAGATATGAGTGGTGGCACTGACTGTGCAAATGGGCACAGCATCCAGCCTGACACAGAAGATGGCAGGCAGGCAACTGCTCTTCTATTACAGTGAAAAACATTTTTTTTAAAATCTAAAGCTTAAGCTATTGTCACAACAGATATGAGTGGTGGCACTGACTGTGCAAATGGGCACAGCATCCAGCCTGACACAGAAGATGGCAGGCAGGCAACTGCTCTTCTATTACAGTGAAAAAAAATATATTTTTTTAAATCTAAAGCTTAAGCTATTGTCACAACAGATATGAGTGGTGGCACTGGGCAAGTGGGCACAGTATCCACTGTGAGCCTCACACAGAAGCTGGCAGGCAGGCAACTGCTCTTCTATTACAGTGAAAAAAAATATATTTTTTTAAATCTAAAGCTTAAGCTATTGTCACAACAGATATGAGTGGTGGCACTCACTGTGCAAATGGGCACAGCATCCAGCCTGACACAGAAGATGGCAGGCAGGCAACTGCTCTTCTATTACAGTGAAAACAAATATATTTTTTTAAATCTAAAGCTTAAGCTATTGTCACAACAGATATGAGTGGTTGCACTGACTGTGCAAATGGGCACAGCATCCAGCCTGACACAGAAGATGGCAGGCAGGCAACAGCTCTTCTATTACAGTGAAAAAATATATATTTTTTAAAATCTAAAGCTTAAGCTATTGTCACAACAGATATGAGTGGTGGCACTGGGCAAGTGGGCACAGTATCCACTCTGAGCCTCACAAAGAAGCTGGCAGGCAGGCAACTGCTCTTCTATTACAGTGAAAAAAAGTATTTTTTTTTAAATCTAAAGCTTAAGCTATTGTCACAACAGATATGAGTGGTGGCACTGGGCAAGTGGGCACAGTATCCACTGTGAGCCTCACACATAAGCTGGCAGGCAGGCAACTGCTCTTCTATTATAGTGAAACATTTTTTTTTTTAAATCTAAAGCTTAAGCTATTGTCACAACAGATATGAGTGGTGGCACTGGGCAAGTGGGCACAGTATCCACTGTGAGCCTCACACATAAGCTGGCAGGCAGGCAACTGCTCTTCTATTACAGTGAAAAAAATATTTTTTTTAAATCTAAAGCTTAAGCTATTGTCACAACAGATGAGAGTGGTGGCACTGGGCACGTGGGCACAGTATCCACTCTGAGCCTCACACAGAAGCTGGCAGGCAGGCAACTGCTCTTCTATTACAGTGAAAAAAGTATTTTTTTTAAATCTAAAGCTTAAGCTATTGTCACAACAGATATGAGTGGTGGCACTGGGCAAGTGGGCGCAGTATCCACTGTGAGCCTCACACATAAGCTGGCAGGCAGGCAACTGCTCTTCTATTACAGTGAAATTTTTTTTTTTTTAAATCTAAAGCTTAAGCTATTGTCACAACAGATATGAGTGGTGGCACTCACTTTGCAAATGGGCACAGCATCCAGCCTGACACAGAAGATGGCAGGCAGGCAACTGCTCTTCTATTACAGTGAAAACAAATATGTTTTTTTAAATCTAAAGCTTAAGCTATTGTCACAACAGATATGAGTGGTGGCACTGACTGTGCAAATGGGCACAGCATCCAGCCTGACACAGAAGATGGCAGGCAGGCAACTGCTCTTCTATTACAGTGAAAACAAATATTTTTTTAAAATCTAAAGCTTAAGCTATTGTCACAACAGATATGAGTGGTGGCACTGACTGTGCAAATGGGCACAGCATCCAGCCTGACACAGAAGATGGCAGGCAGGCAACTGCTCTTCTATTACAGTGAAAAAATATATATTTTTTAAAATCTAAAGCTTAAGCTATTGTCACAACAGATATGAGTGGTGGCACTGGGCAAGTGGGCACAGTATCCACTGTGAGTCTCACACAGAAGCTGGCAGGCAGGCAACTGCTCTTCTATTACAGTGAAAAAATATATATTTTTTTAAATCTAAAGCTTCAGCTATTGTCAAAACAGATATGAGTGGTGGCACTGGGCAAGTGGGCACAGTATCCACTGTGAGTCTCACACAGAAGATGGCAGGCAGGCAACTGCTCTTCTATTACAGTGAAAAAATATATATTTTTTTAAAATCTAAAGCTTAAGCTATTGTCACAACAGATATGAGTGGTGGCACTGGGCAAGTGGGCACAGTATCCACTGTGAGCCTCACACAGAAGCTGGCAGGCAAGCAACTGCTCTCTATTACAGTGAAAAAAATATTTTTTTTAAATCTAAAGCTTAAGCTATTGTCACAACAGATATGAGTGGTGGCACTGACTGTGCAAATGGGCACAGCATCCAGCCTGACACAGAAGATGGCAGGCAGGCAACTGCTCTTCTATTACAGTGAAAAAATATATATTTTTTTTTAAATCTAAAGCTTAAGCTATTGTCACAACAGATATGAGTGGTGGCACTGGGCATGTGGGCACAGTATCCACTGTGAGCCTCACACATAAGCTGGCAGGCAGGCAACTGCTCTTCTATTACAGTGAAAAAAAAATTTTTTTTAAATCTAAAGCTTAAGCTATTGTCACAACAGATATGAGTGGTGGCACTCACTTTGCAAATGGGCACAGCATCCAGCCTGACAGAAGATGGCAGGCAGGCAACTGCTCTTCTATTACAGTGAAAAAATATATTTTTTTTAAATCTAAAGCTTAAGCTCTTGTCACAACAGATATGAGTGGTGGCACTGACTGTGCAAATGGGCACAGCATCCAGCCTGACACAGAGGATGGCAGGCAGGCAAATGCTCTTCTATTACAGTGAAAAAATATATTTTTTTTAAATCTAAAGCTTAAGCTCTTGTCACAACAGATATGAGTGGTGGCACTGACTGTGCAAATGGGCACAGCATCCAGCCTGACACAGAAGATGGCAGGCAGGCAACTGCTCTTCTATTACAGTGAAAAAATATATATTTTTTTTAATCTAAAGCTTAAGCTATTGTCACAACAGATATGAGTGGTGGCACTGGGCAAGTGGGCACAGTATCCACTGTGAGCCTCACACAGAAGCTGGCAGGCAGGCAACTGCTCTTCAATTACAGTGAAAAACATTTTTTTTAAAATCTAAAGCTTAAGCTATTGTCACAACAGATATGAGTGGTGGCACTCACTTTGCAAATGGGCACAGCATCCAGCCTGACAGAAGCTGGCAGGCAGGCAACTGCTCTTCAATTACAGTGAAAAACATTTTTTTTAAAATCTAAAGCTTAAGCTATTGTCACAACAGATATGAGTGGTGGCACTGACTGTGCAAATGGGCACAGCATCCAGCCTGACACAGAAGATGGCAGGCAGGCAACTGCTCTTCTATTACAGTGAAAACAAATATGTTTTTTTTTAATCTAAAGCTTAAGCTATTGTCACAACAGATATGAGTGGTGGCACTGACTGTGCAAATGGGCACAGCATCCAGCCTGACACAGAAGATGGCAGGCAGGCAACTGCTCTTCTATTACAGTGAAAAAAAATATTTTTTTTAAATCTAAAGCTTAAGCTATTGTCACAACAGATATGAGTGGTGGCACTGACTGTGCAAATGGGCACAGCATCCAGCCTGACACAGAAGATGGCAGGCAGGCAACTGCTCTTCTATTACAGTGAAAAAAATGTATATTTTTTTAAATCTAAAGCTTAAGCTATTGTCACAACAGATATGAGTGGTGGCACTGGGCAAGTGGGCACAGTATCCACTGTGAGCCTCACACATAAGCTGGCAGGCAGGCAACTGCTCTTCTATTACAGTGAATTTTTTTTTTTTTTTTTAAATCTAAAGCTTAAGCTATTGTCACAACAGATATGAGTGGTGGCACTGGGCAAGTGGGCACAGTATCCACTGTGAGCCTCACACAGAAGCTGGCAGACAGGCAACTGCCTCACACAGAAGCTGGCAGGCAGGCAACTGCTCTTCTATTACAGTGAAAAAAAATATTTTTTTTAAATCTAAAGCTTAAGCTATTGTCACAACAGATATGAGTGGTGGCATTGACTGTGCAAATGGGCACAGCATCCAGCCTGACACAGAAGATGGCAGGCAGGCAACAGCTCTTCTATTACAGTGAAAAAATATATATTTTTTAAAATCTAAAGCTTAAGCTATTGTCACAACAGATATGAGTGGTGGCACTGGGCAAGTGGGCACAGTATCCACTGTGAGCCTCACACAGAAGCTGGCAGGCAGGCAACTGCTCTTCTATTACAGTGAAAAAAAATATATTTTTTTTAAATCTAAAGCTTAAGCTATTGTCACAACAGATATGAGTGGTGGCACTGACTGTGCAAATGGGCACAGCATCCAGCCTGACACAGAAGATGGCAGGCAGGCAACTGCTCTTCTATTACAGTGAAAACAAATATGTTTTTTTTTAATCTAAAGCTTAAGCTATTGTCACAACAGATATGAGTGGTGGCACTGACTGTGCAAATGGGCACAGCATCCAGCCTGACACAGAAGATGGCAGGCAGGCAACTGCTCTTCTATTACAGTGAAAAAAAATATTTTTTTAAAATCTAAAGCTTAAGCTATTGTCACAACAGATATGAGTGGTGGCACTGACTGTGCAAATGGGCACAGCATCCAGCCTGACACAGAAGATGGCAGGCAGGCAACTGCTCTTCTATTACAGTGAAAAAATATATATATTTTTTAAATCTAAAGCTTAAGCTCTTGTCACAACAGATATGAGTGGTGGCACTGGGCAAGTGGGCACATTATCCACTGTGAGCCTCACACAGAAGCTGGCAGGCAGGCAACTGCTCTTCTATTACAGTGAAAAAAAATATATTTTTTTTAAATCTAAAGCTTAAGCTATTGTCACAACAGATATGAGTGGTGGCACTGGGCAAGTGGGCACAGTATCCACTGTGAGCCTCACATAGAAGCTGGCAGGCAGGCAACTGCTCTTCTATTACAGTGTAAAGAAATTGTTTTTTTAAATCTAAAGCTTAAGCTATTGTCACAACAGATATGAGTGGTGGCACTGACTGTGCAAATGGGCACAGCATCCAGCCTGACACAGAAGATGGCAGGCAGGCAACTGCTCTTCTATTACAGTGAAAAACATTTTTTTTTAAATCTAAAGCTTAAGCTATTGTCACAACAGATATGAGTGGTGACACTCACTGTGCAAATGGGCACAGCATCCAGCCTGACACAGAAGATGGCAGGCAGGCAACTGCTCTTCTATTACAGTGAAAAAAATGTATATTTTTTTAAATCTAAAGCTTAAGCTATTGTCACAACAGATATGAGTGGTGGCACTGGGCAAGTGGGCACAGTATCCACTGTGAGCCTCACACAGAAGCTGGCAGGCAGGCAACTGCTCTTCTATTACAGTGAAAAAAATATATTTTTTTAAATCTAAAGCTTAAGCTATTGTCACAACAGATATGAGTGGTGGCACTGGGCAAGTGGGCACAGTATCCACTGTGAGCCTCACACAGAAGCTGGCAGGCAGGCAACTGCTCTTCTATTACAGTGAAAAAAAATATATTTTTTTTAAATCTAAAGCTTAAGCTATTGTCACAACAGATATGAGTGGTGGCACTGACTGTGCAAATGGGCACAGCATCCAGCCTGACACAGAAGATGGCAGGCAGGCAACTGCTCTTCTATTACAGTGAAAACAAATATGTTTTTTTTAAATCTAAAGCTTAAGCTATTGTCACAACAGATAAGAGTGGTGGCACTGACTGTGCAAATGGGCACAGCATCCAGCCTGACACAGAAGATGGCAGGCAGGCAACTGCTCTTCTATTACAGTGAAAATTTTTTTTTTTTTTAAATCTAAAGCTTAAGCTATTGTCACAACAGATATGAGTGGTGGCACTGACTGTGCAAATGGGCACAGCATCCAGCCTGACACAGAAGATGGCAGGCAGGCAACTGCTCTTCTATTACAGTGAAAAAAATGTATATTTTTTTAAATCTAAAGCTTAAGCTATTGTCACAACAGATATGAGTGGTGGCACTGGGCAAGTGGGCACAGTATCCACTGTGAGCCTCACACATAAGCTGGCAGGCAGGCAACTGCTCTTCTATTACAGTGAATTTTTTTTTTTTAAATCTAAAGCTTAAGCTATTGTCACAACAGATATGAGTGGTGGCACTCACTTTGCAAATGGGCACAGCATCCAGCCTGACACAGAAGATGGCAGGCAGGCAACTGCTCTTCTATTACAGTGAAAAAAATATTTTTTTTTAATCTAAAGCTTAAGCTATTGTCACAACAGATATGAGTGGTGGCACTGACTGTGCAAATGGGCACAGCATCCAGCCTGACACAGAGGATGGCAGGCAGGCAAATGCTCTTCTATTACAGTGAAAAAATATTTTTTTTTTAAATCTAAAGCTTAAGCTCTTGTCACAACAGATATGAGTGGTGGCACTGGGCAAGTGGGCACATTATGCACTGTGAGCCTCACACAGAAGCTGGCAGGCAGGCAACTGCTCTTCTATTACAGTGAAAAAAATACATTTTTTTAAATCTAAAGCTTAAGCTATTGTCACAACAGATATGAGTGGTGGCACTGGGCAAGTGGGCACAGTATCCACTGTGAGCCTCACACAGAAGCTGGCAGGCAGGCAACTGCTCTTCTATTACAGTGAAAAAAAATATATTTTTTTTAAATCTAAAGCTTAAGCTATTGTCACAACAGATATGAGTGGTGGCACTGACTGTGCAAATGGGCACAGCATCCAGCCTGACACAGAAGATGGCAGGCAGGCAACTGCTCTTCTATTACAGTGAAAACAAATATGTTTTTTTTTAATCTAAAGCTTAAGCTATTGTCACAACAGATATGAGTGGTGGCACTGACTGTGCAAATGGGCACAGCATCCAGCCTGACACAGAAGATGGCAGGCAGGCAACTGCTCTTCTATTACAGTGAACAAAAATATTTTTTTAAAATCTAAAGCTTAAGCTATTGTCACAACAGATATGAGTGGTGGCACTGACTGTGCAAATGGGCACAGCATCCAGCCTGACACAGAAGATGGCAGGCAGGCAACTGCTCTTCTATTACAGTGAAAAAAATGTATATTTTTTTAAATCTAAAGCTTAAGCTATTGTCACAACAGATATGAGTGGTGGCACTGGGCAAGTGGGCACAGTATCCACTGTGAGCCTCACACATAAGCTGGCAGGCAGGCAACTGCTCTTCTATTACAGTGAATTTTTTTTTTTTTAAATCTAAAGCTTAAGCTATTGTCACAACAGATATGAGTGCTGGCACTGGGCAAGTGGGCACAGTATCCACTGTGAGCCTCACACAGAAGCTGGCAGACAGGCAACTGCCTCACACAGAAGCTGGCAGGCAGGCAACTGCTCTTCTATTACAGTGAAAAAAAAATATTTTTTTTAAATCTAAAGCTTAAGCTATTGTCACAACAGATATGAGTGGTGGCATTGACTGTGCAAATGGGCACAGCATCCAGCCTGACACAGAAGATGGCAGGCAGGCAACAGCTCTTCTATTACAGTGAAAAAATATATATTTTTTAAAATCTAAAGCTTAAGCTATTGTCACAACAGATATGAGTGGTGGCACTGGGCAAGTGGGCACAGTATCCACTCTGAGCCTCACACAGAAGCTGGCAGGCAGGCAACTGCTCTTCTATTACAGTGAAAAAAGGTATTTTTTTTAAAATCTAAAGCTTAAGCTATTGTCACAACAGATATGAGTGGTGGCACTGACTGTGCAAATGGGCACAGCATCCAGCCTGACACAGAAGATGGCAGGCAGGCAACTGCTCTTCTATTACAGTGAAAAAAAATATTTTTTTAAAATCTAAAGCTTAAGCTATTGTCACAACAGATATGAGTGGTGGCACTGACTGTGCAAATGGGCACAGCATCCAGCCTGACACAGAAGATGGCAGGCAGGCAACTGCTCTTCTATTACAGTGAAAAAATATATATATTTTTTAAATCTAAAGCTTAAGCTCTTGTCACAACAGATATGAGTGGTGGCACTGGGCAAGTGGGCACATTATCCACTGTGAGCCTCACACAGAAGCTGGCAGGCAGGCAACTGCTCTTCTATTACAGTGAAAAAAAATATATTTTTTTTAAATCTAAAGCTTAAGCTATTGTCACAACAGATATGAGTGGTGGCACTGGGCAAGTGGGCACAGTATCCACTGTGAGCCTCACATAGAAGCTGGCAGGCAGGCAACTGCTCTTCTATTACAGTGTAAAGAAATTGTTTTTTTAAATCTAAAGCTTAAGCTATTGTCACAACAGATATGAGTGGTGGCACTGACTGTGCAAATGGGCACAGCATCCAGCCTGACACAGAAGATGGCAGGCAGGCAACTGCTCTTCTATTACAGTGAAAAACATTTTTTTTTAAATCTAAAGCTTAAGCTATTGTCACAACAGATATGAGTGGTGACACTCACTGTGCAAATGGGCACAGCATCCAGCCTGACACAGAAGATGGCAGGCAGGCAACTGCTCTTCTATTACAGTGAAAAAAATGTATATTTTTTTAAATCTAAAGCTTAAGCTATTGTCACAACAGATATGAGTGGTGGCACTGGGCAAGTGGGCACAGTATCCACTGTGAGCCTCACACAGAAGCTGGCAGGCAGGCAACTGCTCTTCTATTACAGTGAAAAAAATATATTTTTTTAAATCTAAAGCTTAAGCTATTGTCACAACAGATATGAGTGGTGGCACTGGGCAAGTGGGCACAGTATCCACTGTGAGCCTCACACAGAAGCTGGCAGGCAGGCAACTGCTCTTCTATTACAGTGAAAAAAAATATATTTTTTTTAAATCTAAAGCTTAAGCTATTGTCACAACAGATATGAGTGGTGGCACTGACTGTGCAAATGGGCACAGCATCCAGCCTGACACAGAAGATGGCAGGCAGGCAACTGCTCTTCTATTACAGTGAAAACAAATATGTTTTTTTTTAATCTAAAGCTTAAGCTATTGTCACAACAGATATGAGTGGTGGCACTGACTGTGCAAATGGGCACAGCATCCAGCCTGACACAGAAGATGGCAGGCAGGCAACTGCTCTTCTATTACAGTGAAAAAAAATATTTTTTTTAAATCTAAAGCTTAAGCTATTGTCACAACAGATATGAGTGGTGGCACTGACTGTGCAAATGGGCACAGCATCCAGCCTGACACAGAAGATGGCAGGCAGGCAACTGCTCTTCTATTACAGTGAAAAAAATGTATATTTTTTTAAATCTAAAGCTTAAGCTATTGTCACAACAGATATGAGTGGTGGCACTGGGCAAGTGGGCACAGTATCCACTGTGAGCCTCACACATAAGCTGGCAGGCAGGCAACTGCTCTTCTATTACAGTGAATTTTTTTTTTTTTTTAAATCTAAAGCTTAAGCTATTGTCACAACAGATATGAGTGGTGGCACTGGGCAAGTGGGCACAGTATCCACTGTGAGCCTCACACAGAAGCTGGCAGACAGGCAACTGCCTCACACAGAAGCTGGCAGGCAGGCAACTGCTCTTCTATTACAGTGAAAAAAAATATTTTTTTTAAATCTAAAGCTTAAGCTATTGTCACAACAGATATGAGTGGTGGCATTGACTGTGCAAATGGGCACAGCATCCAGCCTGACACAGAAGATGGCAGGCAGGCAACAGCTCTTCTATTACAGTGAAAAAATATATATTTTTTAAAATCTAAAGCTTAAGCTATTGTCACAACAGATATGAGTGGTGGCACTGGGCAAGTGGGCACAGTATCCACTGTGAGCCTCACACAGAAGCTGGCAGGCAGGCAACTGCTCTTCTATTACAGTGAAAAAAAATATATTTTTTTTAAATCTAAAGCTTAAGCTATTGTCACAACAGATATGAGTGGTGGCACTGACTGTGCAAATGGGCACAGCATCCAGCCTGACACAGAAGATGGCAGGCAGGCAACTGCTCTTCTATTACAGTGAAAACAAATATGTTTTTTTTTAATCTAAAGCTTAAGCTATTGTCACAACAGATATGAGTGGTGGCACTGACTGTGCAAATGGGCACAGCATCCAGCCTGACACAGAAGATGGCAGGCAGGCAACTGCTCTTCTATTACAGTGAAAAAAAATATTTTTTTAAAATCTAAAGCTTAAGCTATTGTCACAACAGATATGAGTGGTGGCACTGACTGTGCAAATGGGCACAGCATCCAGCCTGACACAGAAGATGGCAGGCAGGCAACTGCTCTTCTATTACAGTGAAAAAATATATATATTTTTTAAATCTAAAGCTTAAGCTCTTGTCACAACAGATATGAGTGGTGGCACTGGGCAAGTGGGCACATTATCCACTGTGAGCCTCACACAGAAGCTGGCAGGCAGGCAACTGCTCTTCTATTACAGTGAAAAAAAATATATTTTTTTTAAATCTAAAGCTTAAGCTATTGTCACAACAGATATGAGTGGTGGCACTGGGCAAGTGGGCACAGTATCCACTGTGAGCCTCACATAGAAGCTGGCAGGCAGGCAACTGCTCTTCTATTACAGTGTAAAGAAATTGTTTTTTTAAATCTAAAGCTTAAGCTATTGTCACAACAGATATGAGTGGTGGCACTGACTGTGCAAATGGGCACAGCATCCAGCCTGACACAGAAGATGGCAGGCAGGCAACTGCTCTTCTATTACAGTGAAAAACATTTTTTTTTTAAATCTAAAGCTTAAGCTATTGTCACAACAGATATGAGTGGTGACACTCACTGTGCAAATGGGCACAGCATCCAGCCTGACACAGAAGATGGCAGGCAGGCAACTGCTCTTCTATTACAGTAAAAAAAATATTTTTTTTAAATCTAAAGCTTAAGCTATTGTCACAACAGATATGAGTGGTGGCACTGACTGTGCAAATGGGCACAGCATCCAGCCTGACACAGAAGCTGGCAGGCAGGCAGGCAACTGCTCTTCTATTACAGTGAAAAAAAATATTTTTTTTAAAATCTAAAGCTTAAGCTATTGTCACAACAGATATGAGTGGTGGCACTGACTGTGCAAATGGGCACAGCATCCAGCCTGACAAAGAAGATGGCAGGCAGGCAACAGCTCTTCTATTACAGTGAAAAAAATATATATTTTTTTAAATCTAAAGCTTAAGCTATTGTCACAACAGATATGAGTGGTGGCACTGGGCAAGTGGGCACAGTATCCACTGTGAGCCTCACACAGAAGCTGGCAGGCAGGCAACTGCTCTTCTATTACAGTGAAAAAAAATATATTTTTTTAAATCTAAAGCTTAAGCTATTGTCACAACAGATATGAGTGGTGGCACTCACTGTGCAAATGGGCACAGCATCCAGCCTGACACAGAAGATGGCAGGCAGGCAACTGCTCTTCTATTACAGTGAAAACAAATATTTTTTTTTTAAATCTAAAGCTTAAGCTATTGTCACAACAGATATGAGTGGTTGCACTGACTGTGCAAATGGGCACAGCATCCAGCCTGACACAGAAGATGGCAGGCAGGCAACTGCTCTTCTATAACAGTGAAAAAAATATTTTTTTTAAATCTAAAGCTTAAGCTATTGTCACAACAGATATGAGTGGTGGCACTGACTGTGCAAATGGGCACAGCATCCAGCCTGACACAGAAGATGGCAGGCAGGCAACTGCTCTTCTATTACAGTGAAAAACATTTTTTTTTAAATCGAAAGCTTAAGCTATTGTCACAACAGATATGAGTGGTGACACTCACTGTGCAAATGGGCACAGCATCCAGCCTGACACAGAAGATGGCAGGCAGGCAACTGCTCTTCTATTACAGTGAAAAACATTTTTTTTTAAATCTAAAGCTTAAGCTATTGTCACAACAGATATGAGTGGTGACACTCACTGTGCAAATGGGCACAGCATCCAGCCTGACACAGAAGATGGCAGGCAGGCAACTGCTCTTCTATTACAGTAAAAAAAATATATTTTTTTAATTCTAAAGCTTAAGCTATTGTCACAACAGATATGAGTGGTGGCACTGACTGTGCAAATGGGCACAGCATCCAGCCTGACACAGAAGATGGCAGGCAGGCAACTGCTCTTCTATTACAGTGAAAAAAAAATATTTTTTTAAATCTAAAGCTTAAGCTATTGTCACAACAGATATGAGTGGTGGCACTGGGCAAGTGGGCACAGTATCCACTGTGAGCCTCACACAGAAGCTGGCAGACAGGCAACTGCCTCACACAGAAGCTGGCAGGCAGGCAGGCAGGCAACTGCTCTTCTATTACAGTGAAAAAAATATTTTTTTTTAAATCTAAAGCTTAAGCTATTGTCACAACAGATATGAGTGGTGGCACTGACTGTGCAAATGGGCACAGCATCCAGCCTGACAAAGAAGATGGCAGGCAGGCAACAGCTCTTCTATTACAGTGAAAAAAAATATATTTTTTTAAATCTAAAGCTTAAGCTATTGTCACAACAGATATGAGTGGTGGCACTCACTGTGCAAATGGGCACAGCATCCAGCCTGACACAGAAGATGGCAGGCAGGCAACTGCTCTTCTATTACAGTGAAAACAAATATTTTTTTTTAAATCTAAAGCTTAAGCTATTGTCACAACAGATATGAGTGGTGGCACTGACTGTGCAAATGGGCACAGCATCCAGCCTGACACAGAAGATGGCAGGCAGGCAACTGCTCTTCTATTACAGTGAAAAAAAATATTTTTTTAAAATCTAAAGCTTAAGCTATTGTCACAACAGATATGAATGGTGGCACTGACTGTGCAAATGGGCACAGCATCCAGCCTGACACAGAAGATGGCAGGCAGGCAACTGCTCTTCTATTACAGTGAAAAAATATATATATTTTTTTAAATCTAAAGCTTAAGCTATTGTCACAACAGATATGAGTGGTGGCACTGGGCAAGTGGGCACAGTATCCACTGTGAGCCTCACACATAAGCTGGCAGGCAGGCAACTGCTCTTCTATTACAGTGAAAAAAATATATGTTTTTTTTAAATCTAAAGCTTAAGCTATTGTCACAACAGATATGAGTGGTGGCACTGGGCAAGTGGGCACAGTATCCACTGTGAGCCTCACACAGAAGCTGGCAGACAGGCAACTGCCTCACACAGAAGCTGGCAGGCAGGCAACTGCTCTTCTATTACAGTGAAAAAAATATATATTTTTTTAAATCTAAAGCTTACGCTATTGTCACAACAGATATGAGTGGTGGCACTGACTGTGCAAATGGGCACAGCATCCAGCCTGACACAGAAGATGGCAGGCAGGCAACAGCTCTTCTATTACAGTGAAAAAAAAATATTTTTTTTAAATCTAAAGCTTAAGCTATTGTCACAACAGATATGAGTGGTGGCACTGACTGTGCAAATGGGCACAGCATCCAGCCTGACACAGAGGATGGCAGGCAGGCAAATGCTCTTCTATTACAGTGAAAATATATGTATTTTTTTAAATCTAAAGCTTAAGCTATTGTCACAACAGATATGAGTGGTGGCACTGACTGTGCAAATGGGCACAGCATCCAGCCGGACACAGAAGATGGCAGGCAGGCAACAGCTCTTCTATTACAGTGAAAAAAATATATATTTTTTTAAATCTAAAGCTTAAGCTATTGTCACAACAGATATGAGTGGTGGCACTGGGCAAGTGGGCACAGTATCCACTGTGAGCCTCACACAGAAGCTGGCAGGCAGGCAACTGCTCTTCTATTACAGTGAAAAAAAATATTTTTTTTTTAAATCTTAAGCTTAAGCTATTGTCACAACAGATATGAGTGGTGGCACTGACTGTGCAAATGGGCACAGCATCCAGCCTGACACAGAAGATGGCAGGCAGGCAACTGCTCTTCTATTACAGTGAAAACAAATATGTTTTTTTTTAATCTAAAGCTTAAGCTATTGTCACAACAGATATGAGTGGTGGCACTGACTGTGCAAATGGGCACAGCATCCAGCCTGACACAGAAGATGGCAGGCAGGCAACTGCTCTTCTATTACAGTGAAAAAAAATATTTTTTTAAAATCTAAAGCTTAAGCTATTGTCACAACAGATATGAGTGGTGGCACTGACTGTGCAAATGGGCACAGCATCCAGCCTGACACAGAAGATGGCAGGCAGGCAACTGCTCTTCTATTACAGTGAAAAAAATGTATATTTTTTTAAATCTAAAGCTTAAGCTATTGTCACAACAGATATGAGTGGTGGCACTGGGCAAGTGGGCACAGTATCCACTGTGAGCCTCACACATAAGCTGGCAGGCAGGCAACTGCTCTTCTATTACAGTGAATTTTTTTTTTTGAAATCTAAAGCTTAAGCTATTGTCACAACAGATATGAGTGGTGGCACTGGGCAAGTGGGCACAGTATCCACTGTGAGCCTCACACAGAAGCTGGCAGACAGGCAACTGCCTCACACAGAAGCTGGCAGGCAGGCAACTGCTCTTCTATTACAGTGAAAAAAAAATATTTTTTTTAAATCTAAAGCTTAAGCTATTGTCACAACAGATATGAGTGGTGGCATTGACTGTGCAAATGGGCACAGCATCCAGCCTGACACAGAAGATGGCAGGCAGGCAACAGCTCTTCTATTACAGTGAAAAAATATATATTTTTTAAAATCTAAAGCTTAAGCTATTGTCACAACAGATATGAGTGGTGGCACTGGGCAAGTGGGCACAGTATCCACTCTGAGCCTCACACAGAAGCTGGCAGGCAGGCAACTGCTCTTCTATTACAGTGAAAAAAGGTATTTTTTTTAAAATCTAAAGCTTAAGCTATTGTCACAACAGATATGAGTGGTGGCACTGACTGTGCAAATGGGCACAGCATCCAGCCTGACACAGAGGATGGCAGGCAGGCAAATGCTCTTCTATTACAGTGAAAAAAATATATATTTTTTAAATCTAAAGCTTAAGCTATTGTCACAACAGATATGAGTGGTGGCACTGACTGTGCAAATGGGCACAGCATCCAGCCTGACACAGAAGATGGCAGGCAGGCAACTGCTCTTCTATTACAGTGAAAAAAATATATATTTTTTAAATCTAAAGCTTAAGCTCTTGTCACAACAGATATGAGTGGTGGCACTGGGCAAGTGGGCACATTATCCACTGTGAGCCTCACACAGAAGCTGGCAGGCAGGCAACTGCTCTTCTATTACAGTGAAAAAAAATATATTTTTTTTAAATCTAAAGCTTAAGCTATTGTCACAACAGATATGAGTGGTGGCACTGGGCAAGTGGGCACAGTATCCACTGTGAGCCTCACACAGAAGCTGGCAGGCAGGCAACTGCTCTTCTATTACAGTGTAAAGAAATTGTTTTTTTAAATCTAAAGCTTAAGCTATTGTCACAACAGATATGAGTGGTGGCACTGACTGTGCAAATGGGCACAGCATCCAGCCTGACACAGAAGATGGCAGGCAGGCAACTGCTCTTCTATTACAGTGAAAAACATTTTTTTTTAAATCTAAAGCTTAAGCTATTGTCACAACAGATATGAGTGGTGACACTCACTGTGCAAATGGGCACAGCATCCAGCCTGACACAGAAGATGGCAGGCAGGCAACTGCTCTTCTATTACAGTAAAAAAAATATATTTTTTTAATTCTAAAGCTTAAGCTATTGTCACAACAGATATGAGTGGTGGCACTGACTGTGCAAATGGGCACAGCATCCAGCCTGACACAGAAGATGGCAGGCAGGCAACTGCTCTTCTATTACAGTGAAAAAAAAATATTTTTTTAAATCTAAAGCTTAAGCTATTGTCACAACAGATATGAGTGGTGGCACTGGGCAAGTGGGCACAGTATCCACTGTGAGCCTCACACAGAAGCTGGCAGACAGGCAACTGCCTCACACAGAAGCAGGCAGGCAACTGCTCTTCTATTACAGTGAAAAAATTTTTTTTTTTTAAATCTAAAGCTTAAGCTATTGTCACAACAGATATGAGTGGTGGCACTCACTGTGCAAATGGGCACAGCATCCAGCCTGACACAGAAGATGGCAGGCAGGCAACAGCTCTTCTATTACAGTGAAAAAAAATATATTTTTTTAAATCTAAAGCTTAAGCTATTGTCACAACAGATATGAGTGGTGGCACTCACTGTGCAAATGGGCACAGCATCCAGCCTGACACAGAAGATGGCAGGCAGGCAACTGCTCTTCTATTACAGTGAAAACAAATATTTTTTTTTAAATCTAAAGCTTAAGCTATTGTCACAACAGATATGAGTGGTGGCACTGACTGTGCAAATGGGCACAGCATCCAGCCTGACACAGAAGATGGCAGGCAGGCAACTGCTCTTCTATTACAGTGAAAAAAAATATTTTTTTAAAATCTAAAGCTTAAGCTATTGTCACAACAGATATGAGTGGTGGCACTGACTGTGCAAATGGGCACAGCATCCAGCCTGACACAGAAGATGGCAGGCAGGCAACTGCTCTTCTATTACAGTGAAAAAATATATATATTTTTTTAAATCTAAAGCTTAAGCTATTGTCACAACAGATATGAGTGGTGGCACTGGGCAAGTGGGCACAGTATCCACTGTGAGCCTCACACATAAGCTGGCAGGCAGGCAACTGCTCTTCTATTACAGTGAAATTTTTTTTTTTTTAAATCTAAAGCTTAAGCTATTGTCACAACAGATATGAGTGGTGGCACTCACTTTGCAAATGGGCACAGCATCCAGCCTGACACAGAAGATGGCAGGCAGGCAACTGCTCTTCTATTACAGTGAAAAAAATATTTTTTTTAATCTAAAGCTTAAGCTATTGTCACAACAGATATGAGTGGTGGCACTGACTGTGCAAATGGGCACAGCATCCAGCCTGACACAGAGGATGGCAGGCAGGCAAATGCTCTTCTATTACAGTGAAAAAATATTTTTTTTTTAAATCTAAAGCTTAAGCTCTTGTCACAACAGATATGAGTGGTGGCACTGGGCAAGTGGGCACATTATGCACTGTGAGCCTCACACAGAAGCTGGCAGGCAGGCAACTGCTCTTCTATTACAGTGAAAAAAATATATTTTTTTAAATCTAAAGCTTAAGCTATTGTCACAACAGATATGAGTGGTGGCACTGGGCAAGTGGGCACAGTATCCACTGTGAGCCTCACACAGAAGCTGGCAGGCAGGCAACTGCTCTTCTATTACAGTGAAAAAAAATATTTTTTTTTTAAATCTAAAGCTTAAGCTATTGTCACAACAGATATGAGTGGTGGCACTGACTGTGCAAATGGGCACAGCATCCAGCCTGACACAGAAGATGGCAGGCAGGCAACTGCTCTTCTATTACAGTGAAAACAAATATGTTTTTTTTTAATCTAAAGCTTAAGCTATTGTCACAACAGATATGAGTGGTGGCACTGACTGTGCAAATGGGCACAGCATCCAGCCTGACACAGAAGATGGCAGGCAGGCAACTGCTCTTCTATTACAGTGAAAAAAAATATTTTTTTAAAATCTAAAGCTTAAGCTATTGTCACAACAGATATGAGTGGTGGCACTGACTGTGCAAATGGGCACAGCATCCAGCCTGACACAGAAGATGGCAGGCAGGCAACAGCTCTTCTATTACAGTGAAAAAATATATATTTTTTAAAATCTAAAGCTTAAGCTATTGTCACAACAGATATGAGTGGTGGCACTGGGCAAGTGGGCACAGTATCCACTCTGAGCCTCACAAAGAAGCTGGCAGGCAGGCAACTGCTCTTCTATTACAGTGAAAAAAAGTATTTTTTTAAAATCTAAAGCTTAAGCTATTGTCACAACAGATATGAGTGGTGGCACTGGGCAAGTGGGCACAGTATCCACTGTGAGCCTCACACATAAGCTGGCAGGCAGGCAACTGCTCTTCTATTATAGTGAAAAAAATTTTTTTTTAAATCTAAAGCTTAAGCTATTGTCACAACAGATATGAGTGGTGTCACTGGGCAAGTGGGCACAGTATCCACTGTGAGCCTCACACATAAGCTGGCAGGCAGGCAACTGCTCTTCTATTACAGTGAAAAAAATATTTTTTTTAAATCTAAAGCTTAAGCTATTGTCACAACAGATATGAGTGGTGGCACTCACTTTGCAAATGGGCACAGCATCCAGCCTGACACAGAAGATGGCAGGCAGGCAACTGCTCTTCTATTACAGTGAAAAAAAATATTTTTTTAAAATCTAAAGCTTAAGCTATTGTCACAACAGATATGAGTGGTGGCACTGACTGTGCAAATGGGCACAGCATCCAGCCTGACACAGAAGATGGCAGGCAGGCAACAGCTCTTCTATTACAGTGAAAAAATATATATTTTTAAAAATCTAAAGCTTAAGCTTTTGTCACAACAGATGAGAGTGGTGGCACTGGGCAAGTGGGCACAGTATCCACTCTGAGCCTCACACAGAAGCTGGCAGGCAGGCAACTGCTCTTCTATTACAGTGAAAAAAAGTATTTTTTTTAAATCTAAAGCTTAAGCTATTGTCACAACAGATATGAGTGGTGGCACTGGGCAAGTGGGCACAGTATCCACTGTGAGCCTCACACATAAGCTGGCAGGCAGGCAACTGCTCTTCTATTATAGTGAAAAAATTTTTTTTTTAAATCTAAAGCTTAAGCTATTGTCACAACAGATATGAGTGGTGTCACTGGGCAAGTGGGCACAGTATCCACTGTGAGCCTCACACATAAGCTGGCAGGCAGGCAACTGCTCTTCTATTACAGTGAAAAAAATATTTTTTTTAAATCTAAAGCTTAAGCTATTGTCACAACAGATATGAGTGGTGGCACTCACTTTGCAAATGGGCACAGCATCCAGCCTGACACAGAAGATGGCAGGCAGGCAACTGCTCTTCTATTACAGTGAAAAAAAATATTTTTTTAAAATCTAAAGCTTAAGCTATTGTCACAACAGATATGAGTGGTGGCACTGACTGTGCAAATGGGCACAGCATCCAGCCTGACACAGAAGATGGCAGGCAGGCAACAGCTCTTCTATTACAGTGAAAAAATATATATTTTTTAAAATCTAAAGCTTAAGCTTTTGTCACAACAGATGAGAGTGGTGGCACTGGGCAAGTGGGCACAGTATCCACTCTGAGCCTCACACAGAAGCTGGCAGGCAGGCAACTGCTCTTCTATTACAGTGAAAAAAAGTATTTTTTTTAAATCTAAAGCTTAAGCTATTGTCACAACAGATATGAGTGGTGGCACTGGGCAAGTGGGCGCAGTATCCACTGTGAGCCTCACACATAAGCTGGCAGGCAGGCAACTGCTCTTCTATTACAGTGAATTTTTTTTTTTTTTTAAATCTAAAGCTTAAGCTATTGTCACAACAGATATGAGTGGTGGCACTCACTTTGCAAATGGGCACAGCATCCAGCCTGACACAGAAGATGGCAGGCAGGCAACTGCTCTTCTATTACAGTGAAAACAAATATGTTTTTTTAAATCTAAAGCTTAAGCTATTGTCACAACAGATATGAGTGGTGGCACTGACTGTGCAAATGGGCACAGCATCCAGCCTGACACAGAAGATGGCAGGCAGGCAACTGCTCTTCTATTACAGTGAAAACAAATAAGTTTTTTTTAAATCTAAAGCTTAAGCTATTGTCACAACAGATATGAGTGGTGGCACTGACTGTGCAAATGGGCACAGCATCCAGCCTGACACAGAAGATGGCAGGCAGGCAACTGCTCTTCTATTACAGTGAAAAAAAATATTTTTTTAAAATCTAAAGCTTAAGCTATTGTCACAACAGATATGAGTGGTGGCACTGACTGTGCAAATGGGCACAGCATCCAGCCTGACACAGAAGATGGCAGGCAGGCAACTGCTCTTCTATTACAGTGAAAAAATATATATTTTTTAAAATCTAAAGCTTAAGCTATTGTCACAACAGATATGAGTGGTGGCACTGGGCAAGTGGGCACAGTATCCACTGTGAGTCTCACACAGAAGCTGGCAGGCAGGCAACTGCTCTTCTATTACAGTGAAAAAATATATATTTTTTTAAATCTAAAGCTTAAGCTATTGTCAAAACAGATATGAGTGGTGGCACTGGGCAAGTGGGCACAGTATCCACTGTGAGCCTCACACAGAAGCTGGCAGGCAAGCAACTGCTCTTCTATTACAGTGAAAAAAAATATTTTTTTTAAATCTAAAGCTTAAGCTATTGTCACAACAGATATGAGTGGTGGCACTGACTGTGCAAATGGGCACAGCATCCAGCCTGACACAGAAGATGGCAGGCAGGCAACTGCTCTTCTATTACAGTGAAAAAATATATATATTTTTTTAAATCTAAAGCTTAAGCTATTGTCACAACAGATATGAGTGGTGGCACTGACTGTGCAAATGGGCACAGCATCCAGCCTGACACAGAGGATGGCAGGCAGGCAAATGCTCTTCTATTACAGTGAAAAAATATTTTTTTTTAAATCTAAAGCTTAAGCTCTTGTCACAACAGATATGAGTGGTGGCACTGGGCAAGTGGGCACATTATGCACTGTGAGCCTCACACAGAAGCTGGCAGGCAGGCAACTGCTCTTCTATTACAGTGAAAAAAATATATTTTTTTAAATCTAAAGCTTAAGCTATTGTCACAACAGATATGAGTGGTGGCACTGGGCAAGTGGGCACAGTATCCACTGTGAGCCTCACACAGAAGCTGGCAGGCAGGCAACTGCTCTTCTATTACAGTGAAAAAAAATATATTTTTTTTAAATCTAAAGCTTAAGCTATTGTCACAACAGATATGAGTGGTGGCACTGACTGTGCAAATGGGCACAGCATCCAGCCTGACACAGAAGATGGCAGGCAGGCAACTGCTCTTCTATTACAGTGAAAACAAATATGTTTTTTTTTAATCTAAAGCTTAAGCTATTGTCACAACAGATAAGAGTGGTGGCACTGACTGTGCAAATGGGCACAGCATCCAGCCTGACACAGAAGATGGCAGGCAGGCAACTGCTCTTCTATTACAGTGAAAATTTTTTTTTTTTTTAAATCTAAAGCTTAAGCTATTGTCACAACAGATATGAGTGGTGGCACTGACTGTGCAAATGGGCACAGCATCCAGCCTGACACAGAAGATGGCAGGCAGGCAACTGCTCTTCTATTACAGTGAAAAAAATGTATATTTTTTTAAATCTAAAGCTTAAGCTATTGTCACAACAGATATGAGTGGTGGCACTGGGCAAGTGGGCACAGTATCCACTGTGAGCCTCACACATAAGCTGGCAGGCAGGCAACTGCTCTTCTATTACAGTGAATTTTTTTTTTTTAAATCTAAAGCTTAAGCTATTGTCACAACAGATATGAGTGGTGGCACTCACTTTGCAAATGGGCACAGCATCCAGCCTGACACAGAAGATGGCAGGCAGGCAACTGCTCTTCTATTACAGTGAAAAAAATATTTTTTTTTTAATCTAAAGCTTAAGCTATTGTCACAACAGATATGAGTGGTGGCACTGACTGTGCAAATGGGCACAGCATCCAGCCTGACACAGAGGATGGCAGGCAGGCAAATGCTCTTCTATTACAGTGAAAAAATATTTTTTTTTTAAATCTAAAGCTTAAGCTCTTGTCACAACAGATATGAGTGGTGGCACTGGGCAAGTGGGCACATTATGCACTGTGAGCCTCACACAGAAGCTGGCAGGCAGGCAACTGCTCTTCTATTACAGTGAAAAAAATACATTTTTTTAAATCTAAAGCTTAAGCTATTGTCACAACAGATATGAGTGGTGGCACTGGGCAAGTGGGCACAGTATCCACTGTGAGCCTCACACAGAAGCTGGCAGGCAGGCAACTGCTCTTCTATTACAGTGAAAAAAAATATATTTTTTTTAAATCTAAAGCTTAAGCTATTGTCACAACAGATATGAGTGGTGGCACTGACTGTGCAAATGGGCACAGCATCCAGCCTGACACAGAAGATGGCAGGCAGGCAACTGCTCTTCTATTACAGTGAAAACAAATATGTTTTTTTTTAATCTAAAGCTTAAGCTATTGTCACAACAGATATGAGTGGTGGCACTGACTGTGCAAATGGGCACAGCATCCAGCCTGACACAGAAGATGGCAGGCAGGCAACTGCTCTTCTATTACAGTGAACAAAAATATTTTTTTAAAATCTAAAGCTTAAGCTATTGTCACAACAGATATGAGTGGTGGCACTGACTGTGCAAATGGGCACAGCATCCAGCCTGACACAGAAGATGGCAGGCAGGCAACTGCTCTTCTATTACAGTGAAAAAAATGTATATTTTTTTAAATCTAAAGCTTAAGCTATTGTCACAACAGATATGAGTGGTGGCACTGGGCAAGTGGGCACAGTATCCACTGTGAGCCTCACACATAAGCTGGCAGGCAGGCAACTGCTCTTCTATTACAGTGAATTTTTTTTTTTTTAAATCTAAAGCTTAAGCTATTGTCACAACAGATATGAGTGCTGGCACTGGGCAAGTGGGCACAGTATCCACTGTGAGCCTCACACAGAAGCTGGCAGACAGGCAACTGCCTCACACAGAAGCTGGCAGGCAGGCAACTGCTCTTCTATTACAGTGAAAAAAAAATATTTTTTTTAAATCTAAAGCTTAAGCTATTGTCACAACAGATATGAGTGGTGGCATTGACTGTGCAAATGGGCACAGCATCCAGCCTGACACAGAAGATGGCAGGCAGGCAACAGCTCTTCTATTACAGTGAAAAAATATATATTTTTTAAAATCTAAAGCTTAAGCTATTGTCACAACAGATATGAGTGGTGGCACTGGGCAAGTGGGCACAGTATCCACTCTGAGCCTCACACAGAAGCTGGCAGGCAGGCAACTGCTCTTCTATTACAGTGAAAAAAGGTATTTTTTTTAAAATCTAAAGCTTAAGCTATTGTCACAACAGATATGAGTGGTGGCACTGACTGTGCAAATGGGCACAGCATCCAGCCTGACACAGAGGATGGCAGGCAGGCAAATGCTCTTCTATTACAGTGAAAAAATATATATTTTTTAAATCTAAAGCTTAAGCTATTGTCACAACAGATATGAGTGGTGGCACTGACTGTGCAAATGGGCACAGCATCCAGCCTGACACAGAAGATGGCAGGCAGGCAACTGCTCTTCTATTACAGTGAAAAAAAATATATTTTTTTTAAATCTAAAGCTTAAGCTATTGTCACAACAGATATGAGTGGTGGCACTGGGCAAGTGGGCACAGTATCCACTGTGAGCCTCACACAGAAGCTGGCAGGCAGGCAACTGCTCTTCTATTACAGTGTAAAGAAATTGTTTTTTTAAATCTAAAGCTTAAGCTATTGTCACAACAGATATGAGTGGTGGCACTGACTGTGCAAATGGGCACAGCATCCAGCCTGACACAGAAGATGGCAGGCAGGCAACTGCTCTTCTATTACAGTGAAAAACATTTTTTTTAAATCTAAAGCTTAAGCTATTGTCACAACAGATATGAGTGGTGACACTCACTGTGCAAATGGGCACAGCATCCAGCCTGACACAGAAGATGGCAGGCAGGCAACTGCTCTTCTATTACAGTAAAAAAAATATTTTTTTTTAATTCTAAAGCTTAAGCTATTGTCACAACAGATATGAGTGGTGGCACTGACTGTGCAAATGGGCACAGCATCCAGCCTGACACAGAAGATGGCAGGCAGGCAACTGCTCTTCTATTACAGTGAAAAAAAAAATATTTTTTTAAATCTAAAGCTTAAGCTATTGTCACAACAGATATGAGTGGTGGCACTGGGCAAGTGGGCACAGTATCCACTGTGAGCCTCACACAGAAGCTGGCAGACAGGCAACTGCCTCACACAGAAGCTGGCAGGCAGGCAGGCAGGCAACTGCTCTTCTATTACAGTGAAAAAAATATTTTTTTTTAAATCTAAAGCTTAAGCTATTGTCACAACAGATATGAGTGGTGGCACTGACTGTGCAAATGGGCACAGCATCCAGCCTGACAAAGAAGATGGCAGGCAGGCAACAGCTCTTCTATTACAGTGAAAAAAAATATATTTTTTTAAATCTAAAGCTTAAGCTATTGTCACAACAGATATGAGTGGTGGCACTCACTGTGCAAATGGGCACAGCATCCAGCCTGACACAGAAGATGGCAGGCAGGCAACTGCTCTTCTATTACAGTGAAAACAAATATTTTTTTTTAAATCTAAAGCTTAAGCTATTGTCACAACAGATATGAGTGGTGGCACTGACTGTGCAAATGGGCACAACATCCAGCCTGACACAGAAGATGGCAGGCAGGCAACTGCTCTTCTATTACAGTGAAAAAAAATATTTTTTTAAAATCTAAAGCTTAAGCTATTGTCACAACAGATATGAGTGGTGGCACTGACTGTGCAAATGGGCACATCATCCAGCCTGACACAGAAGATGGCAGGCAGGCAACAGCTCTTCTATTACAGTGAAAAAATATATATTTTTTAAAATCTAAAGCTTAAGCTATTGTCACAACAGATATGAGTGGTGGCACTGGGCAAGTGGGCACAGTATCCACTGTGAGCCTCACACATAAGCTGGCAGGCAGGCAACTGCTCTTCTATTACAGTGAAAATTTTTTTTTTTTTAAATCTAAAGCTTAAGCTATTGTCACAACAGATATGAGTGGTGGCACTGGGCAAGTGGGCACAGTATCCACTGTGAGCCTCACACATAAGCTGGCAGGCAGGCAACTGCTCTTCTATTACAGTGAAAAAAATATTTTTTTTAAATCTAAAGCTTAAGCTATTGTCACAACAGATATGAGTGGTGGCACTCACTTTGCAAATGGGCACAGCATCCAGCCTGACACAGAAGATGGCAGGCAGGCAACTGCTCTTCTATTACAGTGAAAAAAAAATATTTTTTTAAAATCTAAAGCTTAAGCTATTGTCACAACAGATATGAGTGGTGGCACTGACTGTGCAAATGGGCACAGCATCCAGCCTGACACAGAAGATGGCAGGCAGGCAACAGCTCTTCTATTACAGTGAAAAATATATATTTTTTAAAATCTAAAGCTTAAGCTATTGTCACAACAGATATGAGTGGTGGCACTCACTGTGCAAATGGGCACAGCATCCAGCCTGACACAGAAGATGGCAGGCAGGCAACTGCTCTTCTATTACAGTGAAAAAAATATTTTTTTTTAAATCTAAAGCTTAAGCTATTGTCACAACAGATATGAGTGGTGGCACTCACTGTGCAAATGGGCACAGCATCCAGCCTGACACAGAAGATGGCAGGCAGGCAACTGCTCTTCTATTACAGTGAAAACAAATATTTTTTTTTTAAATCTAAAGCTTAAGCTATTGTCACAACAGATATGAGTGGTGGCACTGGGCAAGTGGGCACAGTATCCACTGTGAGCCTCACACATAAGCTGGCAGGCAGGCAACTGCTCTTCTATTACAGTGAAAAAATGTTTTTTAAATCTAAAGCTTAAGCTATTGTCACAACAGATATGAGTGGTGGCACTGACTGTGCAAATGGGCACAGCATCCAGCCTGACACAGAAGATGGCAGGCAGGCAACAGCTCTTCTATTACAGTGAAAAAAATATATTTTTTTAAATCTAAAGCTTAAGCTATTGTCACAACAGATATGAGTGGTGTCACTGGGCAAGAGGGCACAGTATCCACTGTGAGCCTCACACAGAAGCTGGCAGGCAGGCAACTGCTCTTCTATTACAGTGAAAAAATATATATTTTTTTAAATCTAAAGCTTAAGCTATTGTCACAACAGATAAGAGTGGTGGCACTGACTGTGCAAATGGGCACAGCATCCAGCCTGACACAGAGGATGGCAGGCAGGCAAATGCTCTTCTATTTCAGTGAAAAAATATATATTTTTTTTTAAATCTAAAGCTTAAGCTATTGTCACAACAGATATGAGTGGTGGCACTGACTGTGCAAATGGGCACAGCATCCAGCCTGACACAGAAGATGGCAGGCAGGAAACTGCTCTTCTATTACAGTGAAAAAAATATATATTTTTTTAAATCTAAAGCTTAAGCTATTGTCACAACAGATATGAGTGGTGGCACTGGGCAAGTGGGCACAGTATCCACTGTGAGCCTCACACAGAAGCTGGCAGGCAGGCAACTGCTCTTCTATTACAGTGAAAACAAATATTTTTTTTTAAATCTAAAGCTTAAGCTATTGTCACAACAGATATGAGTGGTGGCACTGACTGTGCAAATGGGCACAGCATCCAGCCTGACACAGAAGATGGCAGGCAGGCAACTGCTCTTCTATTACAGTGAAAAAAAATATTTTTTTAAAATCTAAAGCTTAAGCTATTGTCACAACAGATATGAGTGGTGGCACTGACTGTGCAAATGGGCACATCATCCAGCCTGACACAGAAGATGGCAGGCAGGCAACAGCTCTTCTATTACAGTTAAAAAATATATATTTTTTAAAATCTAAAGCTTAAGCTATTGTCACAACAGATATGAGTGGTGGCACTGGGCAAGTGGGCACAGTATCCACTCTGAGCCTCACAAAGAAGCTGGCAGGCAGGCAACTGCTCTTCTATTACAGTGAAAAAAAGTATTTTTTTTTAAATCTAAAGCTTAAGCTATTGTCACAACAGATATGAGTGGTGGCACTGGGCAAGTGGGCACAGTATCCACTGTGAGCCTCACACATACGCTGGCAGGCAGGCAACTGCTCTTCTATTACAGTGAAAAATTTTTTTTTTTAAATCTAAAGCTTAAGCTATTGTCACAACAGATATGAGTGGTGGCACTCACTTTGCAAATGGGCACAGCATCCAGCCTGACACAGAAGATGGCAGGCAGGCAACTGCTCTTCTATTACAGTGAAAAAAAAATATTTTTTTAAAATCTAAAGCTTAAGCTATTGTCACAACAGATATGAGTGGTGGCACTCACTTTGCAAATGGGCACAGCATCCAGCCTGACACAGAAGATGGCAGGCAGGCAACAGCTCTTCTATTACAGTGAAAAATATATATTTTTTAAAATCTAAAGCTTAAGCTATTGTCACAACAGATATGAGTGGTGGCACTCACTGTGCAAATGGGCACAGCATCCAGCCTGACACAGAAGATGGCAGGCAGGCAACTGCTCTTCTATTACAGTGAAAAAAATATTTTTTTTTAAATCTAAAGCTTAAGCTATTGTCACAACAGATATGAGTGGTGGCACTCACTGTGCAAATGGGCACAGCATCCAGCCTGACACAGAAGATGGCAGGCAGGCAACTGCTCTTCTATTACAGTGAAAAAAAATATATTTTTTTAAATCTAAAGCTTAAGCTATTGTCACAACAGATATGAGTGGTGGCACTGGGCAAGAGGGCACAGTATCCACTGTGAGCCTCACACAGAAGCTGGCAGGCAGGCAACTGCTCTTCTATTACAGTGAAAAAAAATATATTTTTTTAAATCTAAAGCTTAAGCTATTGTCACAACAGATAAGAGTGGTGGCACTGACTGTGCAAATGGGCACAGCATCCAGCCTGACACAGAGGATGGCAGGCAGGCAAATGCTCTTCTATTTCAGTGAAAAAATATATATTTTTTTTTAAATCTAAAGCTTAAGCTATTGTCACAACAGATATGAGTGGTGGCACTGACTGTGCAAATGGGCACAGCATCCAGCCTGACACAGAAGATGGCAGGCAGGAAACTGCTCTTCTATTACAGTGAAAAAAATATATATTTTTTTAAATCTAAAGCTTAAGCTATTGTCACAACAGATATGAGTGGTGGCACTGGGCAAGTGGGCACATTATCCACTGTGAGCCTCACACAGAAGCTGGCAGGCAGGCAACTGCTCTTCTATTACAGTGAAAAAAAATATTTTTTTAAATCTAAAGCTTAAGCTATTGTCACAACAGATATGAGTGGTGGCACTGGGCAACTGGGCACAGTATCCACTGTGAGCCTCACACAGAAGCTGGCAGGCAGGCAACTGCTCTTCTATTACAGTGAAATTTTTTTTTTTAAATCTAAAGCTTAAGCTATTGTCACAACAGATATGAGTGGAGGCACTGGGCAAGTGGGCACAGTATCCACTGTGAGCCTCACACAGAAGCTGGCAGACAGGCAACTGCCTCACACAGAAGCTGGCAGGCAGGCAACTGCTCTTCTATTACAGTGAAAAAAAATATTTTTTTAAATCTAAAGCTTAAGCTATTGTCACAACAGATATGAGTGGTGGCACTGGGCAAGTGGGCACAGTATCCACTGTGAGCCTCACACATAAGCTGGCAGGCAGGCAACTGCTCTTCTATTACAGTGAATTTTTTTTTTAAAATCTAAAGCTTAAGCTATTGTCACAACAGATATGAGTGGTGGCACTGACTGTGCAAATGGGCACAGCATCCAGCCTGACACAGAAGATGGCAGGCAGGCAAGAGCTCTTCTATTACAGTGAAAAAAAATATATTTTTTTAAATCTAAAGCTTAAGCTATTGTCACAACAGATATGAGTGGTGGCACTGGGCAAGAGGGCACAGTATCCACTGTGAGCCTCACACAGAAGCTGGCAGGCAGGCAACTGCTCTTCTATTACAGTGAAAAAATATATATTTTTTTAAATCTAAAGCTTAAGCTATTGTCACAACAGATAAGAGTGGTGGCACTGACTGTGCAAATGGGCACAGCATCCAGCCTGACACAGAGGATGGCAGGCAGGCAAATGCTCTTCTATTTCAGTGAAAAAATATATATTTTTTTTAAATCTAAAGCTTAAGCTATTGTCACAACAGATATGAGTGGTGGCACTGACTGTGCAAATGGGCACAGCATCCAGCCTGACACAGAAGATGGCAGGCAGGAAACTGCTCTTCTATTACAGTGAAAAAAATATATATTTTTTTAAATCTAAAGCTTAAGCTATTGTCACAACAGATATGAGTGGTGGCACTGGGCAAGTGGGCACATTATCCACTGTGAGCCTCACACAGAAGCTGGCAGGCAGGCAACTGCTCTTCTATTACAGTGAAAAAAAATATTTTTTTAAATCTAAAGCTTAAGCTATTGTCACAACAGATATGAGTGGTGGCACTGGGCAACTGGGCACAGTATCCACTGTGAGCCTCACACAGAAGCTGGCAGGCAGGCAACTGCTCTTCTATTACAGTGAAATTTTTTTTTTTTAAATCTAAAGATTAAGCTATTGTCACAACAGATATGAGTGGAGGCACTGGGCAAGTGGGCACAGTATCCACTGTGAGCCTCACACAGAAGCTGGCAGACAGGCAACTGCCTCACACAGAAGCTGGCAGGCAGGCAACTGCTCTTCTATTACAGTGAAAAAAAATATTTTTTTTAAATCTAAAGCTTAAGCTATTGTCACAACAGATATGAGTGGTGGCACTGACTGTGCAAATGGGCACAGCATCCAGCCTGACACAGAAGATGGCAGGCAGGCAACAGCTCTTCTATTACAGTGAAAAAATATATATTTTTTTCGAATCTAAAGCTTAAGCTATTGTCACAACAGATATGAGTGGTGGCACTGGGCAAGTGGGCACAGTATCCACTCTGAGCCTCACACAGAAGCTGGCAGGCAGGCAACTGCTCTTCTATTACAGTGAAAAAAGTATTTTTTTTTTAAATCTAAAGCTTAAGCGATTGTCACAACAGATATGAGTGGTGGCACTGACTGTGCAAATGGGCACAGCATCCAGCCTGACACAGAAGATGGCAGGCAGGCAACTGCTCTTCTATTACAGTGAAAAAAAAATATTTTTTTAAATCTAAAGCTTAAGCTCTTGTCACAACAGATATGAGTGGTGGCACTGGGCAAGTGGGCACAGTATCCACTGTGAGCCTCACACATAAGTTGGCAGGCAGGCAACTGCTCTTCTATTACAGTTAAAAATTTTTTTTTTTTAAATCTAAAGCTTAAGCTATTGTCACAACAGATATGAGTGGTGGCACTGACTGTGCAAATGGGCACAGCATCCAGCCTGACACAGAAGATGGCAGGCAGGCAACAGCTCTTCTATTACAGTGAAAAAATATATATTTTTTTAAATCTAAAGCTTAAGCTATTGTCACAACAGATATGAGTGGTGGCACTGGGCAAGTGGGCACAGTATCCACTGTGAGCCTCACACAGAAGCTGGCAGGCAGGCAACTGCTCTTCTATTACAGTGAAAAAAAAATATTTTTTTTAAAATCTAAAGCTTCAGCTATTGTCAAAACAGATATGAGTGGTGGCACTGGGCAAGTGGGCACAGTATCCACTGTGAGCCTCACACAGAAGCTGGCAGGCAGGCAACTGCTCTTCTATTACAGTGAAAATATTTTATTTTTTAAATCTAAAGCTTAAGCTATTGTCACAACAGATATGAGTGGTGGCACTGACTGTGTAAATGGGCACAGCATCCAGCCTGACACAGAAGATGGCAGGCAGGCAACTGCTCTTCTATTACAGTGAAAAAATATATATATTTTTTTAAATCTAAAGCTTCAGCTATTGTCAAAACAGATATGAGTGGTGGCACTGGGCAAGTGGGCACAGTATCCACTGTGAGCCTCACATAGAGGCTGGCAGGCAGGCAACTGCTCTTCTATTACAGTGAAAAAAAAATATTTTTTTTAAATCTAAAGCTTCAGCTATTGTCAAAACAGATATGAGTGGTGGCACTGGGCAAGTGGGCACAGTATCCACTGTGAGCCTCACATAGAAGCTGGCAGGCAGGCAACTGCTCTTCTATTACAGTGAAAAAAAATATATTTTTTTAAATCTAAAGCTTAAGCTATTGTCACAACAGATATGAGTGGTGGCACTGACTGTGCAAATGGGCACAGCATCCATCCTGACACAGAGGATGGCAGGCAGGCAAATGCTCTTCTATTACAGTGAAAAAATATATATTTTTTTTAAATCTAAAGCTTAAGCTATTGTCACAACAGATATGAGTGGTGGCACTGACTGTGCAAATGGGCACAGCATCCAGCCTGACACAGAAGATGGCAGGCAGGCAACTGCTCTTCTATTACAGTGAAAAAAATATATTTTTTTAAATCTAAAGCTTAAGCTATTGTCACAACAGATATGAGTGGTGGCACTCACTGTGCAAATGGGCACAGCATCCAGCCTGACACAGAAGATGGCAGGCAGGCAACTGCTCTTCTATTACAGTGAAAACAAATTTTTTTTTTTAAATCTAAAGCTTAAGCTATTGTCACAACAGATATGAGTGCTGGCACTGACTGTGCAAATGGGCACAGCATCCAGCCTGACACAGAAGATGGCAGGCAGGCAACTGCTCTTCTATTACAGTGAAAAAAAATATTTTTTTAAAATCTAAAGCTTAAGCTATTGTCACAACAGATATGAGTGGTGGCACTGGGCAAGTGGGCACAGTATCCACTGTGAGCCTCACACAGAAGCTGGCAGGCAGGCAACTGCTCTTCTATTACAGTGAAAAAAATATATATTTTTTTAAATCTAAAGCTTAAGCTATTGTCACAACAGATATGAGTGGTGGCACTCACTGTGCAAATGGGCACAGCATCCAGCCTGACACAGAAGATGGCAGGCAGGCAACTGCTCTTCTATTACAGTGAAAACAAATATTTTTTTTTAAATCTAAAGCTTAAGCTATTGTCACAACAGATATGAGTGGTGGCACTGACTGTGCAAATGGGCACAGCATCCAGCCTGACACAGAAGATGGCAGGCAGGCAACTGCTCTTCTATTACAGTGAAAAAAAATATTTTTTTAAAATCTAAAGCTTAAGCTATTGTCACAACAGATATGAGTGGTGGCACTGACTGTGCAAATGGGCACATCATCCAGCCTGACACAGAAGATGGCAGGCAGGCAACAGCTCTTCTATTACAGTGAAAAAATATATATTTTTTAAAATCTAAAGCTTAAGCTATTGTCACAACAGATATGAGTGGTGGCACTGGGCAAGTGGGCACAGTATCCACTCTGAGCCTCACAAAGAAGCTGGCAGGCAGGCAACTGCTCTTCTATTACAGTGAAAAAAAGTATTTTTTTTAAAATCTAAAGCTTAAGCTATTGTCACAACAGATATGAGTGGTGGCACTGGGCAAGTGGGCACAGTATCCACTGTGAGCCTCACACATAAGCTGGCAGGCAGGCAACTGCTCTTCTATTACAGTGAAAATTTTTTTTTTTTTAAATCTAAAGCTTAAGCTATTGTCACAACAGATATGAGTGGTGGCACTCACTTTGCAAATGGGCACAGCATCCAGCCTGACACAGAAGATGGCAGGCAGGCAACAGCTCTTCTATTACAGTGAAAAATATATATTTTTTAAAATCTAAAGCTTAAGCTATTGTCACAACATATATGAGTGGTGGCACTCACTGTGCAAATGGGCACAGCATCCAGCCTGACACAGAAGATGGCAGGCAGGCAACTGCTCTTCTATTACAGTGAAAAAAAATATATTTTTTTAAATCTAAAGCTTAAGCTATTGTCACAACAGATATGAGTGGTGGCACTGGGCAAGAGGGCACAGTATCCACTGTGAGCCTCACACAGAAGCTGGCAGGCAGGCAACTGCTCTTCTATTACAGTGAAAAAAAATATATTTTTTTAAATCTAAAGCTTAAGCTATTGTCACAACAGATAAGAGTGGTGGCACTGACTGTGCAAATGGGCACAGCATCCAGCCTGACACAGAGGATGGCAGGCAGGCAAATGCTCTTCTATTTCAGTGAAAAAATATATATTTTTTTTAAATCTAAAGCTTAAGCTATTGTCACAACAGATATGAGTGGTGGCACTGACTGTGCAAATGGGCACAGCATCCAGCCTGACACAGAAGATGGCAGGCAGGAAACTGCTCTTCTATTACAGTGAAAAAAAAATATATTTTTTTAAATCTAAAGCTTAAGCTATTGTCACAACAGATATGAGTGGTGGCACTGGGCAAGTGGGCACATTATCCACTGTGAGCCTCACACAGAAGCTGGCAGGCAGGCAACTGCTCTTCTATTACAGTGAAAAAAAATATTTTTTTAAATCTAAAGCTTAAGCTATTGTCACAACAGATATGAGTGGTGGCACTGGGCAACTGGGCACAGTATCCACTGTGAGCCTCACACAGAAGCTGGCAGGCAGGCAACTGCTCTTCTATTACAGTGAATTTTTTTTTTTTTAAATCTAAAGCTTAAGCTATTGTCACAACAGATATGAGTGGAGGCACTGGGCAAGTGGGCACAGTATCCACTGTGAGCCTCACACAGAAGCTGGCAGACAGGCAACTGCCTCACACAGAAGCTGGCAGGCAGGCAACTGCTCTTCTATTACAGTGAAAAAAAATATTTTTTTAAATCTAAAGCTTAAGCTATTGTCACAACAGATATGAGTGGTGGCACTGGGCAAGTGGGCACAGTATCCACTGTGAGCCTCACACATAAGCTGGCAGGCAGGCAACTGCTCTTCTATTACAGTGAATTTTTTTTTTAAATCTAAAGCTTAAGCTATTGTCACAACAGATATGAGTGGTGGCACTGACTGTGCAAATGGGCACAGCATCCAGCCTGACACAGAAGATGGCAGGCAGGCAACAGCTCTTCTATTACAGTAAAAAAAAATATATTTTTTTAAATCTAAAGCTTAAGCTATTGTCACAACAGATATGAGTGGTGGCACTGGGCAAGAGGGCACAGTATCCACTGTGAGCCTCACACAGAAGCTGGCAGGCAGGCAACTGCTCTTCTATTACAGTGAAAAAATATATATTTTTTTAAATCTAAAGCTTAAGCTATTGTCACAACAGATAAGAGTGGTGGCACTGACTGTGCAAATGGGCACAGCATCCAGCCTGACACAGAGGATGGCAGGCAGGCAAATGCTCTTCTATTTCAGTGAAAAAATATATATTTTTTTTAAATCTAAAGCTTAAGCTATTGTCACAACAGATATGAGTGGTGGCACTGACTGTGCAAATGGGCACAGCATCCAGCCTGACACAGAAGATGGCAGGCAGGAAACTGCTCTTCTATTACAGTGAAAAAAATATATATTTTTTTAAATCTAAAGCTTAAGCTATTGTCACAACAGATATGAGTGGTGGCACTGGGCAAGTGGGCACATTATCCACTGTGAGCCTCACACAGAAGCTGGCAGGCAGGCAACTGCTCTTCTATTACAGTGAAATTTTTTTTTTTAAATCTAAAGCTTAAGCTATTGTCACAACAGATATGAGTGGAGGCACTGGGCACGTGGGCACAGTATCCACTGTGAGCCTCACACAGAAGCTGGCAGACAGGCAACTGCCTCACACAGAAGCTGGCAGGCAGGCAACTGCTCTTCTATTACAGTGAAAAAAAATATTTTTTTTAAATCTAAAGCTTAAGCTATTGTCACAACAGATATGAGTGGTGGCACTGACTGTGCAAATGGGCACAGCATCCAGCCTGACACAGAAGATGGCAGGCAGGCAACAGCTCTTCTATTACAGTGAAAAAATATATATTTTTTTCGAATCTAAAGCTTAAGCTATTGTCACAACAGATATGAGTGGTGGCACTGGGCAAGTGGGCACAGTATCCACTCTGAGCCTCACACAGAAGCTGGCAGGCAGGCAACTGCTCTTCTATTTCAGTGAAAAAATATATATTTTTTTTAAATCTAAAGCTTAAGCTATTGTCACAACAGATATGAGTGGTGGCACTGACTGTGCAAATGGGCACAGCATCCAGCCTGACACAGAAGATGGCAGGCAGGAAACTGCTCTTCTATTACAGTGAAAAAAATATATATTTTTTTAAATCTAAAGCTTAAGCTCTTGTCACAACAGATATGAGTGGTGGCACTGGGCAAGTGGGCACAGTATCCACTGTGAGCCTCACACATAAGTTGGCAGGCAGGCAACTGCTCTTCTATTACAGTTAAAAAATTTTTTTTTTTAAATCTAAAGCTTAAGCTATTGTCACAACAGATATGAGTGGTGGCACTGACTGTGCAAATGGGCACAGCATCCAGCCTGACACAGAAGATGGCAGGCAGGCAACAGCTCTTCTATTACAGTGAAAAAATATATATTTTTTTAAATCTAAAGCTTAAGCTATTGTCACAACAGATATGAGTGGTGGCACTGGGCAAGTGGGCACAGTATCCACTGTGAGCCTCACACAGAAGCTGGCAGGCAGGCAACTGCTCTTCTATTACAGTGAAAAAAAAATATTTTTTTTAAAATCTAAAGCTTCAGCTATTGTCAAAACAGATATGAGTGGTGGCACTGGGCAAGTGGGCACAGTATCCACTGTGAGCCTCACACAGAAGCTGGCAGGCAGGCAACTGCTCTTCTATTACAGTGAAAATATTTTTTTTTTTAAATCTAAAGCTTAAGCTATTGTCACAACAGATATGAGTGGTGGCACTGACTGTGTAAATGGGCACAGCATCCAGCCTGACACAGAAGATGGCAGGCAGGCAACTGCTCTTCTATTACAGTGAAAAAATATATATTTTTTTTTAAATCTAAAGCTTCAGCTATTGTCAAAACAGATATGAGTGGTGGCACTGGGCAAGTGGGCACAGTATCCACTGTGAGCCTCACATAGAGGCTGGCAGGCAGGCAACTGCTCTTCTATTACAGTGAAAAAAAATTTTTTTTTTTTAAATCTAAAGCTTCAGCTATTGTCAAAACAGATATGAGTGGTGGCACTGGGCAAGTGGGCACAGTATCCACTGTGAGCCTCACATAGAAGCTGGCAGGCAGGCAACTGCTCTTCTATTACAGTGAAAAAAAATATATTTTTTTAAATCTAAAGCTTAAGCTATTGTCACAACAGATATGAGTGGTGGCACTGACTGTGCAAATGGGCACAGCATCCATCCTGACACAGAGGATGGCAGGCAGGCAAATGCTCTTCTATTACAGTGAAAAAATATATATTTTTTTTAAATCTAAAGCTTAAGCTATTGTCACAACAGATATGAGTGGTGGCACTGACTGTGCAAATGGGCACAGCATCCAGCCTGACACAGAAGATGGCAGGCAGGCAACTGCTCTTCTATTACAGTGAAAAAAATATATTTTTTTTAAATCTAAAGCTTAAGCTATTGTCACAACAGATATGAGTGGTGGCACTCACTGTGCAAATGGGCACAGCATCCAGCCTGACACAGAAGATGGCAGGCAGGCAACTGCTCTTCTATTACAGTGAAAACAAATATTTTTTTTTAAATCTAAAGCTTAAGCTATTGTCACAACAGATATGAGTGGTGGCACTGACTGTGCAAATGGGCACAGCATCCAGCCTGACACAGAAGATGGCAGGCAGGCAACTGCTCTTCTATTACAGTGAAAAAAAATATTTTTTTAAAATCTAAAGCTTAAGCTATTGTCACAACAGATATGAGTGGTGGCACTGGGCAAGTGGGCACAGTATCCACTGTGAGCCTCACACAGAAGCTGGCAGGCAGGCAACTGCTCTTCTATTACAGTGAAAAAAAATATATTTTTTTAAATCTAAAGCTTAAGCTATTGTCACAACAGATATGAGTGGTGGCACTCACTGTGCAAATGGGCACAGCATCCAGCCTGACACAGAAGATGGCAGGCAGGCAACTGCTCTTCTATTACAGTGAAAACAAATATTTTTTTTTAAATCTGAAGCTTAAGCTATTGTCACAACAGATATGAGTGGTGGCACTGACTGTGCAAATGGGCACAGCATCCAGCCTGACACAGAAGATGGCAGGCAGGCAACTGCTCTTCTATTACAGTGAAAAAAAATATTTTTTTAAAATCTAAAGCTTAAGCTATTGTCACAACAGATATGAGTGGTGGCACTGACTGTGCAAATGGGCACATCATCCAGCCTGACACAGAAGATGGCAGGCAGGCAACAGCTCTTCTATTACAGTGAAAAAATATATATTTTTTAAAATCTAAAGCTTAAGCTATTGTCACAACAGATATGAGTGGTGGCACTGGGCAAGTGGGCACAGTATCCACTCTGAGCCTCACAAAGAAGCTGGCAGGCAGGCAACTGCTCTTCTATTACAGTGAAAAAAAGTATTTTTTTAAAAATCTAAAGCTTAAGCTATTGTCACAACAGATATGAGTGGTGGCACTGGGCAAGTGGGCACAGTATCCACTGTGAGCCTCACACATAAGCTGGCAGGCAGGCAACTGCTCTTCTATTACAGTGAAAAAATTTTTTTTTTAAATCTAAAGCTTAAGCTATTGTCACAACAGATATGAGTGGTGGCACTCACTTTGCAAATGGGCACAGCATCCAGCCTGACACAGAAGATGGCAGGCAGGCAACTGCTCTTCTATTACAGTGAAAAAAAAATATTTTTTTAAAATCTAAAGCTTAAGCTATTGTCACAACAGATATGAGTGGTGGAACTGACTGTGCAAATGGGCACAGCATCCAGCCTGACACAGAAGATGGCAGGCAGGCAACAGCTCTTCTATTACAGTGACAAATATATATTTTTTAAAATCTAAAGCTTAAGCTATTGTCACAACATATATGAGTGGTGGCACTCACTGTGCAAATGGGCACAGCATCCAGCCTGACACAGAAGATGGCAGGCAGGCAACTGCTCTTCTATTACAGTGAAAAAAATATTTTTTTTTAAATCTAAAGCTTAAGCTATTGTCACAACAGATATGAGTGGTGGCACTCACTGTGCAAATGGGCACAGCATCCAGCCTGACACAGAAGATGGCAGGCAGGCAACTGCTCTTCTATTACAGTGAAAACAAATATTTTTTTTTAAATCTAAAGCTTAAGCTATTGTCACAACAGATATGAGTGGTGGCACTGGGCAAGTGGGCATAGTATCCACTGTGAGCCTCACACATAAGCTGGCAGGCAGGCAACTGCTCTTCTATTACAGTGAATTTTTTTTTTTTAAATCTAAAGCTTAAGCTATTGTCACAACAGATATGAGTGGTGGCACTGACTGTGCAAATGGGCACAGCATCCAGCCTGACACAGAAGATGGCAGGCAGGAAACTGCTCTTCTATTACAGTGAAAAAAATATATATTTTTTTAAATCTAAAGCTTAAGCTATTGTCACAACAGATATGAGTGGTGGCACTGGGCAAGTGGGCACATTATCCACTGTGAGCCTCACACAGAAGCTGGCAGGCAGGCAACTGCTCTTCTATTACAGTGAAAAAAAATATTTTTTTAAATCTAAAGCTTAAGCTATTGTCACAACAGATATGAGTGGAGGCACTGGGCAAGTGGGCACAGTATCCACTCTGAGCCTCACACAGAAGCTGGCAGGCAGGCAACTGCTCTTCTATTACAGTGAAAAAAAATATATTTTTTTAAATCTAAAGCTTAAGCTATTGTCACAACAGATAAGAGTGGTGGCACTGACTGTGCAAATGGGCACAGCATCCAGCCTGACACAGAGGATGGCAGGCAGGCAAATGCTCTTCTATTTCAGTGAAAAAATATATATTTTTTTTAAATCTAAAGCTTAAGCTATTGTCACAACAGATATGAGTGGTGGCACTGACTGTGCAAATGGGCACAGCATCCAGCCTGACACAGAAGATGGCAGGCAGGAAACTGCTCTTCTATTACAGTGAAAAAAATATATATTTTTTTAAATCTAAAGCTTAAGCTATTGTCACAACAGATATGAGTGGTGGCACTGGGCAAGTGGGCACATTATCCACTGTGAGCCTCACACAGAAGCTGGCAGGCAGGCAACTGCTCTTCTATTACAGTGAAAAAAAATATTTTTTTAAATCTAAAGCTTAAGCTATTGTCACAACAGATATGAGTGGAGGCACTGGGCAAGTGGGCACAGTATCCACTCTGAGCCTCACACAGAAGCTGGCAGGCAGGCAACTGCTCTTCTATTACAGTGAAATTTTTTTTTTTAAATCTAAAGCTTAAGCTATTGTCACAACAGATATGAGTGGAGGCACTGGGCAAGTGGGCACAGTATCCACTGTGAGCCTCACACAGAAGCTGGCAGACAGGCAACTGCCTCACACAGAAGCTGGCAGGCAGGCAACTGCTCTTCTATTACAGTGAAAAAAAATATTTTTTTTAAATCTAAAGCTTAAGCTATTGTCACAACAGATATGAGTGGTGGCACTGACTGTGCAAATGGGCACAGCATCCAGCCTGACACAGAAGATGGCAGGCAGGCAACAGCTCTTCTATTACAGTGAAAAAATATATATTTTTTTTAAATCTAAAGCTTAAGCTATTGTCACAACAGATATGAGTGGTGGCACTGGGCAAGTGGGCACAGTATCCACTCTGAGCCTCACACAGAAGCTGGCAGGCAGGCAACTGCTCTTCTATTACAGTGAAAAAAGTATTTTTTTTTTTAAATCTAAAGCTTAAGCTATTGTCACAACAGATATGAGTGGTGGCACTGACTGTGCAAATGGGCACAGCATCCGGCCTGACACAGAAGATGGCAGGCAGGCAACTGCTCTTCTATTACAGTGAAAAAATATATATTTTTTTTAAATCTAAAGCTTAAGCTATTGTCACAACAGATATGAGTGGTGGCACTGACTGTGCAAATGGGCACAGCATCCAGCCTGACACAGAAGATGGCAGGCAGGCAACTGCTCTTCTATTACAGTGAAAAAAAATATATTTTTTTAAATCTAAAGCTTAAGCTCTTGTCACAACAGATATGAGTGGTGGCACTGACTGTGCAAATGGGCACAGCATCCAGCCTGACACAGAAGATGGCAGGCAGGCAACAGCTCTTCTATTACAGTGAAAAAATATATATTTTTTTAAATCTAAAGCTTAAGCTATTGTCACAACAGATATGAGTGGTGGCACTGGGCAAGTGGGCACAGTATCCACTGTGAGCCTCACACAGAAGCTGGCAGGCAGGCAACTGCTCTTCTATTACAGTGAAAAAAAAATATTTTTTTTTAAATCTAAAGTTTCAGCTATTGTCAAAACAGATATGAGTGGTGGCACTGGGCAAGTGGGCACAGTATCCACTGTGAGCCTCACACAGAAGCTGGCAGGCAGGCAACTGCTCTTCTATTACAGTGAAAATATATTTTTTTTTAAATCTAAAGCTTAAGCTATTGTCACAACAGATATGAGTGGTGGCACTGACTGTGTAAATGGGCACAGCATCCAGCCTGACACAGAAGATGGCAGGCAGGCAACTGCTCTTCTATTACAGTGAAAAAATATATATTTTTTTTAAATCTAAAGCTTAAGCTATTGTCACAACAGATATGAGTGGTGGCACTGGGCAAGTGGGCACAGTATCCACTGTGAGCCTCACACATAAGCTGGCAGGCAGGCAACTGCTCTTCTATTACAGTGAAATTATATTTTTTTTAAATCTAAAGCTTACGCTATTGTCACAACAGATATGAGTGGTGGCACTGACTGTGCAAATGGGCACAGCATCCAGCCTGACACAGAAGATGGCAGGCAGGCAACAGCTCTTCTATTACAGTGAAAAAAAATATATTTTTTTAAATCTAAAGCTTAGGCTATTGTCACAACAGATATGAGTGGTGGCACTGGGCAAGAGGGCACAGTATCCACTGTGAGCCTCACACAGAAGCTGGCAGGCAGGCAACTGCTCTTCTATTACAGTGAAAAAAAAAATATTTTTTTAAATCTAAAGCTTAAGCTATTGTCACAACAGATATGAGTGGTGGCACTGGGCAAGTGGGCACAGTATCCACTGTGAGCCTCACACATAAGCTGGCAGGCAGGCAACTGCTCTTCTATTACAGTGAAAAAAATATTTTTTTTAACTCTAAAGCTTAAGCTATTGTCACAACAGATATGAGTGGTGGCACTCACTTTGCAAATGGGCACAGCATCCAGCCTGACACAGAAGATGGCAGGCAGGCAACTGCTCTTCTATTACAGTGAAAAAAAAATATTTTTTTAAAATCTAAAGCTTAAGCTATTGTCACAACAGATATGAGTGGTGGCACTGACTGTGCAAATGGGCACAGCATCCAGCCTGACACAGAAGATGGCAGGCAGGCAACAGCTCTTCTATTACAGTGAAAAATATATATTTTTTAAAATCTAAAGCTTAAGCTATTGTCACAACAGATATGAGTGGTGGCACTCACTGTGCAAATGGGCACAGCATCCAGCCTGACACAGAAGATGGCAGGCAGGCAACTGCTCTTCTATTACAGTGAAAAAAAAATATTTTTTTAAAATCTAAAGCTTAAGCTATTGTCACAACAGATATGAGTGGTGGCACTGACTGTGCAAATGGGCACAGCATCCAGCCTGACACAGAAGATGGCAGGCAGGCAACAGCTCTTCTATTACAGTGAAAAATATATATTTTTTAAAATCTAAAGCTTAAGCTATTGTCACAACAGATATGAGTGGTGGCACTCACTGTGCAAATGGGCACAGCATCCAGCCTGACACAGAAGATGGCAGGCAGGCAACTGCTCTTCTATTACATTGAAAAAAAAATTTTTTTTTAAATCTAAAGCTTAAGCTATTGTCACAACAGATATGAGTGGTGGCACTCACTGTGCAAATGGGCACAGCATCCAGCCTGACACAGAAGATGGCAGGCAGGCAACTGCTCTTCTATTACAGTGAAAACAAATATTTTTTTTAAATCTAAAGCTTAAGCTATTGTCACAACAGATATGAGTGGTGGCACTGACTGTGCAAATGGGCACAGCATCCAGCCTGACACAGAAGATGGCAGGCAGGCAACAGCTCTTCTATTACAGTGAAAAAAAATATATTTTTTTAAATCTAAAGCTTAAGCTATTGTCACAACAGATATGAGTGGTGGCACTGGGCAAGAGGGCACAGTATCCACTGTGAGCCTCACACAGAAGCTGGCAGGCAGGCAACTGCTCTTCTATTACAGTGAAAAAAAATATATTTTTTTAAATCTAAAGCTTAAGCTATTGTCACAACAGATAAGAGTGGTGGCACTGACTGTGCAAATGGGTACAGCATCCAGCCTGACACAGAGGATGGCAGGCAGGCAAATGCTCTTCTATTTCAGTGAAAAAATATATATTTTTTTTAAATCTAAAGCTTAAGCTATTGTCACAACAGATATGAGTGGTGGCACTGACTGTGCAAATGGGCACAGCATCCAGCCTGACACAGAAGATGGCAGGCAGGAAACTGCTCTTCTATTACAGTGAAAAATATATATATATTTTTAAATCTAAAGCTTAAGCTATTGTCACAACAGATATGAGTGGTGGCACTGGGCAAGTGGGCACAGTATCCACTGTGAGCCTCACACAGAAGCTGGCAGGCAGGCAACTGCTCTTCTATTACAGTGAAAAAAAATATATATTTTTAAATCTAAAGCTTAAGCTATTGTCACAACAGATATGAGTGGTGGCACTCACTGTGCAAATGGGCACAGCATCCAGCCTGACACAGAAGATGGCAGGCAGGCAACTGCTCTTCTATTACAGTGAAAAAAAATATATTTTTTTAAATCTAAAGCTTAAGCTCTTGTCACAACAGATATGAGTGGTGGCACTGGGCAAGTGGGCACAGTATCCACTGTGAGCCTCACACATAAGTTGGCAGGCAGGCAACTGCTCTTCTATTACAGTTAAAACAATTTTTTTTTTAAATCTAAAGCTTAAGCTATTGTCACAACAGATATGAGTGGTGGCACTGACTGTGCAAATGGGCACAGCATCCAGCCTGACACAGAAGATGGCAGGCAGGCAACAGCTCTTCTATTACAGTGAAAAAATATATATTTTTTTAAATCTAAAGCTTAAGCTATTGTCACAACAGATATGAGTGGTGGCACTGGGCAAGTGGGCACAGTATCCACTGTGAGCCTCACACAGAAGCTGGCAGGCAGGCAACTGCTCTTCTATTACAGTGAAAAAAAAATATTTTTTTTTAAATCTAAAGCTTCAGCTATTGTCAAAACAGATATGAGTGGTGGCACTGGGCAAGTGGGCACAGTATCCACTGTGAGCCTCACACAGAAGCTGGCAGGCAGGCAACTGCTCTTCTATTACAGTGAAAATATATATTTTTTTAAATCTAAAGCTTAAGCTATTGTCACAACAGATATGAGTGGTGGCACTGACTGTGTAAATGGGCACAGCATCCAGCCTGACACAGAAGATGGCAGGCAGGCAACTGCTCTTCTATTACAGTGAGAAAATATATATATTTTTTTTAAATCTAAAGCTTCAGCTATTGTCAAAACAGATATGAGTGGTGGCACTGGGCAAGTGGGCACAGTATCCACTGTGAGCCTCACATAGAGGCTGGCAGGCAGGCAACTGCTCTTCTATTACAGTGAAAAAAAAATATTTTTTTTTAAATCTAAAGCTTCAGCTATTGTCAAAACAGATATGAGTGGTGGCACTGGGCAAGTGGGCACAGTATCCACTGTGAGCCTCACATAGAAGCTGGCAGGCAGGCAACTGCTCTTCTATTACAGTGAAAAAAAATATATTTTTTTAAATCTAAAGCTTAAGCTATTGTCACAACAGATATGAGTGGTGGCACTGACTGTGCAAATGGGCACAGCATCCATCCTGACACAGAGGATGGCAGGCAGGCAAATGCTCTTCTATTACAGTGAAAAAATATATATTTTTTTTAAATCTAAAGCTTAAGCTATTGTCACAACAGATATGAGTGGTGGCACTGACTGTGCAAATGGGCACAGCATCCAGCCTGACACAGAAGATGGCAGGCAGGCAACTGCTCTTCTATTACAGTGAAAAAAAATATATTTTTTTAAATCTAAAGCTTAAGCTATTGTCACAACAGATATGAGTGGTGGCACTCACTGTGCAAATGGGCACAGCATCCAGCCTGACACAGAAGATGGCAGGCAGGCAACTGCTCTTCTATTACAGTGAAAAAAAATATTTTTTTAAAATCTAAAGCTTAAGCTATTGTCACAACAGATATGAGTGGTGGCACTGACTGTGCAAATGGGCACATCATCCAGCCTGACACAGAAGATGGCAGGCAGGCAACAGCTCTTCTATTACAGTGAAAATATATATATTTTTTAAAATCTAAAGCTTAAGCTATTGTCACAACAGATATGAGTGGTGGCACTGGGCAAGTGGGCACAGTATCCACTCTGAGCCTCACAAAGAAGCTGGCAGGCAGGCAACTGCTCTTCTATTACAGTGAAAAAAAGTATTTTTTTTTAAATCTAAAGCTTAAGCTATTGTCACAACAGATATGAGTGGTGGCACTGGGCAAGTGGGCACAGTATCCACTGTGAGCCTCACACATAAGCTGGCAGGCAGGCAACTGCTCTTCTATTACAGTGAAAAAAATTTTTTTTTTAAATCTAAAGCTTAAGCTATTGTCACAACAGATATGAGTGGTGGCACTGGGCAAGTGGGCACAGTATCCACTGTGAGCCCCACACATAAGCTGGCAGGCAGGCAACTGCTCTTCTATTACAGTGAAAAAAATATTTTTTTTAAATCTAAAGCTTAAGCTATTGTCACAACAGATATGAGTGGTGGCACTCACTTTGCAAATGGGCACAGCATCCAGCCTGACACAGAAGATGGCAGGCAGGCAACTGCTCTTCTATTACAGTGAAAAAAAAAATGTTTTTTTAAAATCTAAAGCTTAAGCTATTGTCACAACAGATATGAGTGGTGGCACTGACTGTGCAAATGGGCACAGCATCCAGCCTGACACAGAAGATGGCAGGCAGGCAACAGCTCTTCTATTACAGTGAAAAATATATATTTTTTAAAATCTAAAGCTTAAGCTATTGTCACAACAGATATGAGTGGTGGCACTCACTGTGCAAATGGGCACAGCATCCAGCCTGACACAGAAGATGGCAGGCAGGCAACTGCTCTTCTATTACAGTGAAAAAAATATTTTTTTTAAATCTAAAGCTTAAGCTATTGTCACAACAGATATGAGTGGTGGCACTCACTGTGCAAATGGGCACAGCATCCAGCCTGACACAGAAGATGGCAGGCAGGCAACTGCTCTTCTATTACAGTGAAAACAAATATTTTTTTTAAATCTAAAGCTTAAGCTATTGTCACAACAGATATGAGTGGTGGCACTGGGCAAGTGGGCACAGTATCCACTCTGAGCCTCACACAGAAGCTGGCAGGCAGGCAACTGCTCTTCTATTACAGTGAAAAAAGTATTTTTTTTTTTAAATCTAAAGCTTAAGCTATTGTCACAACAGATATGAGTGGTGGCACTGACTGTGCAAATGGGCACAGCATCCGGCCTGACACAGAAGATGGCAGGCAGGCAACTGCTCTTCTATTACAGTGAAAAAATATATATTTTTTTTAAATCTAAAGCTTAAGCTATTGTCACAACAGATATGAGTGGTGGCACTGACTGTGCAAATGGGCACAGCATCCAGCCTGACACAGAAGATGGCAGGCAGGCAACTGCTCTTCTATTACAGTGAAAAAAAATATATTTTTTTAAATCTAAAGCTTAAGCTCTTGTCACAACAGATATGAGTGGTGGCACTGGGCAAGTGGGCACAGTATCCACTGTGAGCCTCACACATAAGTTGGCAGGCAGGCAACTGCTCTTCTATTACAGTGAAAAAATATATATTTTTTTAAATCTAAAGCTTAAGCTATTGTCACAACAGATATGAGTGGTGGCACTGGGCAAGTGGGCACAGTATCCACTGTGAGCCTCACACAGAAGCTGGCAGGCAGGCAACTGCTCTTCTATTACAGTGAAAAAAAAATATTTTTTTTTAAATCTAAAGTTTCAGCTATTGTCAAAACAGATATGAGTGGTGGCACTGGGCAAGTGGGCACAGTATCCACTGTGAGCCTCACACAGAAGCTGGCAGGCAGGCAACTGCTCTTCTATTACAGTGAAAATATATTTTTTTTTAAATCTAAAGCTTAAGCTATTGTCACAACAGATATGAGTGGTGGCACTGACTGTGTAAATGGGCACAGCATCCAGCCTGACACAGAAGATGGCAGGCAGGCAACTGCTCTTCTATTACAGTGAAAAAATATATATTTTTTTTAAATCTAAAGCTTAAGCTATTGTCACAACAGATATGAGTGGTGGCACTGGGCAAGTGGGCACAGTATCCACTGTGAGCCTCACACATAAGCTGGCAGGCAGGCAACTGCTCTTCTATTACAGTGAAATTATTTTTTTTTTAAATCTAAAGCTTACGCTATTGTCACAACAGATATGAGTGGTGGCACTGACTGTGCAAATGGGCACAGCATCCAGCCTGACACAGAAGATGGCAGGCAGGCAACAGCTCTTCTATTACAGTGAAAAAAAATATATTTTTTTAAATCTAAAGCTTAAGCTATTGTCACAACAGATATGAGTGGTGGCACTGGGCAAGAGGGCACAGTATCCACTGTGAGCCTCACACAGAAGCTGGCAGGCAGGCAACTGCTCTTCTATTACAGTGAAAAAAAAATATTTTTTTAAATCTAAAGCTTAAGCTATTGTCACAACAGATATGAGTGGTGGCACTGGGCAAGTGGGCACAGTATCCACTGTGAGCCTCACACATAAGCTGGCAGGCAGGCAACTGCTCTTCTATTACAGTGAAAAAAATATTTTTTTTAACTCTAAAGCTTAAGCTATTGTCACAACAGATATGAGTGGTGGCACTCACTTTGCAAATGGGCACAGCATCCAGCCTGACACAGAAGATGGCAGGCAGGCAACTGCTCTTCTATTACAGTGAAAAAAAAATATTTTTTTAAAATCTAAAGCTTAAGCTATTGTCACAACAGATATGAGTGGTGGCACTGACTGTGCAAATGGGCACAGCATCCAGCCTGACACAGAAGATGGCAGGCAGGCAACAGCTCTTCTATTACAGTGAAAAATATATATTTTTTAAAATCTAAAGCTTAAGCTATTGTCACAACAGATATGAGTGGTGGCACTCACTGTGCAAATGGGCACAGCATCCAGCCTGACACAGAAGATGGCAGGCAGGCAACTGCTCTTCTATTACAGTGAAAAAAAAATATTTTTTTAAAATCTAAAGCTTAAGCTATTGTCACAACAGATATGAGTGGTGGCACTGACTGTGCAAATGGGCACAGCATCCAGCCTGACACAGAAGATGGCAGGCAGGCAACAGCTCTTCTATTACAGTGAAAAATATATATTTTTTAAAATCTAAAGCTTAAGCTATTGTCACAACAGATATGAGTGGTGGCACTCACTGTGCAAATGGGCACAGCATCCAGCCTGACACAGAAGATGGCAGGCAGGCAACTGCTCTTCTATTACATTGAAAAAAAAATTTTTTTTTAAATCTAAAGCTTAAGCTATTGTCACAACAGATATGAGTGGTGGCACTCACTGTGCAAATGGGCACAGCATCCAGCCTGACACAGAAGATGGCAGGCAGGCAACTGCTCTTCTATTACAGTGAAAACAAATATTTTTTTTAAATCTAAAGCTTAAGCTATTGTCACAACAGATATGAGTGGTGGCACTGACTGTGCAAATGGGCACAGCATCCAGCCTGACACAGAAGATGGCAGGCAGGCAACAGCTCTTCTATTACAGTGAAAAAAAATATATTTTTTTAAATCTAAAGCTTAAGCTATTGTCACAACAGATAAGAGTGGTGGCACTGACTGTGCAAATGGGTACAGCATCCAGCCTGACACAGAGGATGGCAGGCAGGCAAATGCTCTTCTATTTCAGTGAAAAAATATATATTTTTTTTAAATCTAAAGCTTAAGCTATTGTCACAACAGATATGAGTGGTGGCACTGACTGTGCAAATGGGCACAGCATCCAGCCTGACACAGAAGATGGCAGGCAGGAAACTGCTCTTCTATTACAGTGAAAAATATATATATTTTTTTAAATCTAAAGCTTAAGCTATTGTCACAACAGATATGAGTGGTGGCACTGGGCAAGTGGGCACAGTATCCACTGTGAGCCTCACACAGAAGCTGGCAGGCAGGCAACTGCTCTTCTATTACAGTGAAAAAAAATATATATTTTTAAATCTAAAGCTTAAGCTATTGTCACAACAGATATGAGTGGTGGCACTCACTGTGCAAATGGGCACAGCATCCAGCCTGACACAGAAGATGGCAGGCAGGCAACTGCTCTTCTATTACAGTGAAAAAAAATATATTTTTTTAAATCTAAAGCTTAAGCTCTTGTCACAACAGATATGAGTGGTGGCACTGGGCAAGTGGGCACAGTATCCACTGTGAGCCTCACACATAAGTTGGCAGGCAGGCAACTGCTCTTCTATTACAGTTAAAACAATTTTTTTTTTAAATCTAAAGCTTAAGCTATTGTCACAACAGATATGAGTGGTGGCACTGACTGTGCAAATGGGCACAGCATCCAGCCTGACACAGAAGATGGCAGGCAGGCAACAGCTCTTCTATTACAGTGAAAAAATATATATTTTTTTAAATCTAAAGCTTAAGCTATTGTCACAACAGATATGAGTGGTGGCACTGGGCAAGTGGGCACAGTATCCACTGTGAGCCTCACACAGAAGCTGGCAGGCAGGCAACTGCTCTTCTATTACAGTGAAAAAAAAATATTTTTTTTTAAATCTAAAGCTTCAGCTATTGTCAAAACAGATATGAGTGGTGGCACTGGGCAAGTGGGCACAGTATCCACTGTGAGCCTCACACAGAAGCTGGCAGGCAGGCAACTGCTCTTCTATTACAGTGAAAATATATTTTTTTTTAAATCTAAAGCTTAAGCTATTGTCACAACAGATATGAGTGGTGGCACTGACTGTGTAAATGGGCACAGCATCCAGCCTGACACAGAAGATGGCAGGCAGGCAACTGCTCTTCTATTACAGTGAGAAAATATATATATTTTTTTTAAATCTAAAGCTTCAGCTATTGTCAAAACAGATATGAGTGGTGGCACTGGGCAAGTGGGCACAGTATCCACTGTGAGCCTCACATAGAGGCTGGCAGGCAGGCAACTGCTCTTCTATTACAGTGAAAAAAAATATATTTTTTTAAATCTAAAGCTTAAGCTATTGTCACAACAGATATGAGTGGTGGCACTGACTGTGCAAATGGGCACAGCATCCAGCCTGACACAGAAGATGGCAGGCAGGCAACAGCTCTTCTATTACAGTGAAAAAAAATATATTTTTTTAAATCTAAAGCTTAAGCTATTGTCACAACAGATATGAGTGGTGGCACTGGGCAAGAGGGCACAGTATCCACTGTGAGCCTCACACAGAAGCTGGCAGGCAGGCAACTGCTCTTCTATTACAGTGAAAAAAAAAAATTTTTTTAAATCTAAAGCTTAAGCTATTGTCACAACAGATATGAGTGGTGGCACTGGGCAAGTGGGCACAGTATCCACTGTGAGCCTCACACATAAGCTGGCAGGCAGGCAACTGCTCTTCTATTACAGTGAAAAAAATATTTTTTTTAACTCTAAAGCTTAAGCTATTGTCACAACAGATATGAGTGGTGGCACTCACTTTGCAAATGGGCACAGCATCCAGCCTGACACAGAAGATGGCAGGCAGGCAACTGCTCTTCTATTACAGTGAAAAAAAAATATTTTTTTAAAATCTAAAGCTTAAGCTATTGTCACAACAGATATGAGTGGTGGCACTGACTGTGCAAATGGGCACAGCATCCAGCCTGACACAGAAGATGGCAGGCAGGCAACAGCTCTTCTATTACAGTGAAAAATATATATTTTTTAAAATCTAAAGCTTAAGCTATTGTCACAACAGATATGAGTGGTGGCACTCACTGTGCAAATGGGCACAGCATCCAGCCTGACACAGAAGATGGCAGGCAGGCAACTGCTCTTCTATTACAGTGAAAAAAAATTATTTTTTTAAAATCTAAAGCTTAAGCTATTGTCACAACAGATATGAGTGGTGGCACTGACTGTGCAAATGGGCACAGCATCCAGCCTGACACAGAAGATGGCAGGCAGGCAACAGCTCTTCTATTACAGTGAAAAATATATATTTTTTAAAATCTAAAGCTTAAGCTATTGTCACAACAGATATGAGTGGTGGCACTCACTGTGCAAATGGGCACAGCATCCAGCCTGACACAGAAGATGGCAGGCAGGCAACTGCTCTTCTATTACATTGAAAAAAAATTTTTTTTTTAAATCTAAAGCTTAAGCTATTGTCACAACAGATATGAGTGGTGGCACTCACTGTGCAAATGGGCACAGCATCCAGCCTGACACAGAAGATGGCAGGCAGGCAACTGCTCTTCTATTACAGTGAAAACAAATATTTTTTTTAAATCTAAAGCTTAAGCTATTGTCACAACAGATATGAGTGGTGGCACTGACTGTGCAAATGGGCACAGCATCCAGCCTGACACAGAAGATGGCAGGCAGGCAACAGCTCTTCTATTACAGTGAAAAAAAATATATTTTTTTAAATCTAAAGCTTAAGCTATTGTCACAACAGATATGAGTGGTGGCACTGGGCAAGAGGGCACAGTATCCACTGTGAGCCTCACACAGAAGCTGGCAGGCAGGCAACTGCTCTTCTATGACAGTGAAAAAAAATATATTTTTTTAAATCTAAAGCTTAAGCTATTGTCACAACAGATAAGAGTGGTGGCACTGACTGTGCAAATGGGTACAGCATCCAGCCTGACACAGAGGATGGCAGGCAGGCAAATGCTCTTCTATTTCAGTGAAAAAATATATATTTTTTTTTAAATCTAAAGCTTAAGCTATTGTCACAACAGATATGAGTGGTGGCACTGACTGTGCAAATGGGCACAGCATCCAGCCTGACACAGAAGATGGCAGGCAGGAAACTGCTCTTCTATTACAGTGAAAAATATATATATTTTTTTAAATCTAAAGCTTAAGCTATTGTCACAACAGATATGAGTGGTGGCACTGGGCAAGTAGGCACAGTATCCACTGTGAGCCTCACACAGAAGCTGGCAGGCAGGCAACTGCTCTTCTATTACAGTGAAAAAAAATATATATTTTTAAATCTAAAGCTTAAGCTATTGTCACAACAGATATGAGTGGTGGCACTCACTGTGCAAATGGGCACAGCATCCAGCCTGACACAGAAGATGGCAGGCAGGCAACTGCTCTTCTATTACAGTGAAAAAAAATATATTTTTTTAAATCTAAAGCTTAAGCTCTTGTCACAACAGATATGAGTGGTGGCACTGGGCAAGTGGGCACAGTATCCACTGTGAGCCTCACACATAAGTTGGCAGGCAGGCAACTGCTCTTCTATTACAGTTAAAACAATTTTTTTTTTAAATCTAAAGCTTAAGCTATTGTCACAACAGATATGAGTGGTGGCACTGACTGTGCAAATGGGCACAGCATCCAGCCTGACACAGAAGATGGCAGGCAGGCAACAGCTCTTCTATTACAGTGAAAAAATATATATTTTTTTAAATCTAAAGCTTAAGCTATTGTCACAACAGATATGAGTGGTGGCACTGGGCAAGTGGGCACAGTATCCACTGTGAGCCTCACACAGAAGCTGGCAGGCAGGCAACTGCTCTTCTATTACAGTGAAAAAAAATATTTTTTTTTAAATCTAAAGCTTCAGCTATTGTCAAAACAGATATGAGTGGTGGCACTGGGCAAGTGGGCACAGTATCCACTGTGAGCCTCACACAGAAGCTGGCAGGCAGGCAACTGCTCTTCTATTACAGTGAAAATATTTTTTTTTTAAATCTAAAGCTTAAGCTATTGTCACAACAGATATGAGTGGTGGCACTGACTGTGTAAATGGGCACAGCATCCAGCCTGACACAGAAGATGGCAGGCAGGCAACTGCTCTTCTATTACAGTGAGAAAATATATATATTTTTTTTTAAATCTAAAGCTTCAGCTATTGTCAAAACAGATATGAGTGGTGGCACTGGGCAAGTGGGCACAGTATCCACTGTGAGCCTCACATAGAGGCTGGCAGGCAGGCAACTGCTCTTCTATTACAGTGAAAAAAAAATATTTTTTTTTAAATCTAAAGCTTCAGCTATTGTCAAAACAGATATGAGTGGTGGCACTGGGCAAGTGGGCACAGTATCCACTGTGAGCCTCACATAGAAGCTGGCAGGCAGGCAACTGCTCTTCTATTACAGTGAAAAAAAATATATTTTTTTAAATCTAAAGCTTAAGCTATTGTCACAACAGATATGAGTGGTGGCACTGACTGTGCAAATGGGCACAGCATCCATCCTGACACAGAGGATGGCAGGCAGGCAAATGCTCTTCTATTACAGTGAAAAAATATATATTTTTTTTAAATCTAAAGCTTAAGCTATTGTCACAACAGATATGAGTGGTGGCACTGACTGTGCAAATGGGCACAGCATCCAGCCTGACACAGAAGATGGCAGGCAGGCAACTGCTCTTCTATTACAGTGAAAAAAAATATATTTTTTTAAATCTAAAGCTTAAGCTATTGTCACAACAGATATGAGTGGTGGCACTCACTGTGCAAATGGGCACAGCATCCAGCCTGACACAGAAGATGGCAGGCAGGCAACTGCTCTTCTATTACAGTGAAAAAAAATATTTTTTTAAAATCTAAAGCTTAAGCTATTGTCACAACAGATATGAGTGGTGGCACTGACTGTGCAAATGGGCACATCATCCAGCCTGACACAGAAGATGGCAGGCAGGCAACAGCTCTTCTATTACAGTGAAAATATATATATTTTTTAAAATCTAAAGCTTAAGCTATTGTCACAACAGATATGAGTGGTGGCACTGGGCAAGTGGGCACAGTATCCACTCTGAGCCTCACAAAGAAGCTGGCAGGCAGGCAACTGCTCTTCTATTACAGTGAAAAAAAGTATTTTTTTTAAATCTAAAGCTTAAGCTATTGTCACAACAGATATGAGTGGTGGCACTGGGCAAGTGGGCACAGTATCCACTGTGAGCCTCACACATAAGCTGGCAGGCAGGCAACTGCTCTTCTATTACAGTGAAAATTTTTTTTTTTTTAAATCTAAAGCTTAAGCTATTGTCACAACAGATATGAGTGGTGGCACTGGGCAAGTGGGCACAGTATCCACTGTGAGCCCCACACATAAGCTGGCAGGCAGGCAACTGCTCTTCTATTACAGTGAAAAAAATATTTTTTTTAAATCTAAAGCTTAAGCTATTGTCACAACAGATATGAGTGGTGGCACTCACTTTGCAAATGGGCACAGCATCCAGCCTGACACAGAAGATGGCAGGCAGGCAACTGCTCTTCTATTACAGTGAAAAAAAAAATGTTTTTTTAAAATCTAAAGCTTAAGCTATTGTCACAACAGATATGAGTGGTGGCACTGGGCAAGTGGGAACAGTATCCACTGTGAGCCTCACACAGAAGCTGGCAGGCAGGCAACTGCTCTTCTATTACAGTGAAAAAAATGTTTTTTTAAATCTAAAGCTTAAGCTATTGTCACAACAGATATGAGTGGTGGCACTGACTGTGCAAATGGGCACAGCATCCAGCCTGACACAGAAGATGGCAGGCAGGCAACAGCTCTTCTATTACAGTGAAAAATATATATTTTTTAAAATCTAAAGCTTAAGCTATTGTCACAACAGATATGAGTGGTGGCACTCACTGTGCAAATGGGCACAGCATCCAGCCTGACACAGAAGATGGCAGGCAGGCAACTGCTCTTCTATTACAGTGAAAAAAATATTTTTTTTAAATCTAAAGCTTAAGCTATTGTCACAACAGATATGAGTGGTGGCACTCACTGTGCAAATGGGCACAGCATCCAGCCTGACACAGAAGATGGCAGGCAGGCAACTGCTCTTCTATTACAGTGAAAACAAATATTTTTTTTAAATCTAAAGCTTAAGCTATTGTCACAACAGATATGAGTGGTGGCACTGGGCAAGTGGGCACAGTATCCACTGTGAGCCTCACACATAAGCTGGCAGGCAGGCAACTGCTCTTCTATTACAGTGAAATTAATTTTTTTTTAAATCTAAAGCTTACGCTATTGTCACAACAGATATGAGTGGTGGCACTGACTGTGCAAATGGGCACAGCATCCAGCCTGACACAGAAGATGGCAGGCAGGCAACAGCTCTTCTATTACAGTGAAAAAAAATATATTTTTTTAAATCTAAAGCTTATGCTATTGTCACAACAGATATGAGTGGTGGCACTGGGCAAGAGGGCACAGTATCCACTGTGAGCCTCACACAGAAGCTGGCAGGCAGGCAACTGCTCTTCTATTACAGTGAAAAAATATATATTTTTTTAAATCTAAAGCTTAAGCTATTGTCACAACAGATATGAGTGGTGGCACTGGGCAAGTGGGCACAGTATCCACTGTGAGCCTCACACATAAGCTGGCAGGCAGGCAACTGCTCTTCTATTACAGTGAAAAAAATATTTTTTTTAACTCTAAAGCTTAAGCTATTGTCACAACAGATATGAGTGGTGGCACTCACTTTGCAAATGGGCACAGCATCCAGCCTGACACAGAAGATGGCAGGCAGGCAACTGCTCTTCTATTACAGTGAAAAAAAAATATTTTTTTAAAATCTAAAGCTTAAGCTATTGTCACAACAGATATGAGTGGTGGCACTGACTGTGCAAATGGGCACAGCATCCAGCCTGACACAGAAGATGGCAGGCAGGCAACAGCTCTTCTATTACAGTGAAAAATATATATTTTTTAAAATCTAAAGCTTAAGCTATTGTCACAACAGATATGAGTGGTGGCACTCACTGTGCAAATGGGCACAGCATCCAGCCTGACACAGAAGATGGCAGGCAGGCAACTGCTCTTCTATTACAGTGAAAAATTTATTTTTTTTTAAATCTAAAGCTAAAGCTATTGTCACAACAGATATGAGTGGTGGCACTCACTGTGCAAATGGGCACAGCATCCAGCCTGACACAGAAGATGGCAGGCAGGCAACTGCTCTTCTATTACAGTGAAAACAAATATTTTTTTTTAAATCTAAAGCTTAAGCTATTGTCACAACAGATATGAGTGGTGGCACTGGGCAAGTGGGCACAGTATCCACTGTGAGCCTCACACATAAGCTGGCAGGCAGGCAACTGCTCTTCTATTACAGTGATTTTTTTTTTTTTAAATCTAAAGCTTAAGCTATTGTCACAACAGATATGAGTGGTGGCACTGACTGTGCAAATGGGCACAGCATCCAGCCTGACACAGAAGATGGCAGGCAGGCAACAGCTCTTCTATTACAGTGAAAAAATATATATTTTTTTTTAAATCTAAAGCTTCAGCTATTGTCAAAACAGATATGAGTGGTGGCACTGGGCAAGTGGGCACAGTATCCACTGTGAGCCTCACATAGAGGCTGGCAGGCAGGCAACTGCTCTTCTATTACAGTGAAAAAAAATATTTTTTTTTAAATCTAAAGCTTCAGCTATTGTCAAAACAGATATGAGTGGTGGCACTGGGCAAGTGGGCACAGTATCCACTGTGAGCCTCACATAGAAGCTGGCAGGCAGGCAACTGCTCTTCTATTACAGTGAAAAAAATATATTTTTTTAAATCTAAAGCTTAAGCTATTGTCACAACAGATATGAGTGGTGGCACTGACTGTGCAAATGGGCACAGCATCCATCCTGACACAGAGGATGGCAGGCAGGCAAATGCTCTTCTATTACAGTGAAAAAATATATATTTTTTTTAAATCTAAAGCTTAAGCTATTGTCACAACAGATATGAGTGGTGGCACTGACTGTGCAAATGGGCACAGCATCCAGCCTGACACAGAAGATGGCAGGCAGGCAACTGCTCTTCTATTACAGTGAAAAAAAATATATTTTTTTAAATCTAAAGCTTAAGCTATTGTCACAACAGATATGAGTGGTGGCACTCACTGTGCAAATGGGCACAGCATCCAGCCTGACACAGAAGATGGCAGGCAGGCAACTGCTCTTCTATTACAGTGAAAACAAATATATTTTTTTTAAATCTAAAGCTTAAGCTATTGTCACAACAGATATGAGTGGTGGCACTGACTGTGCAAATGGGCACAGCATCCAGCCTGACACAGAAGATGGCAGGCAGGCAACTGCTCTTCTATTACAGTGAAAAAAATTTTTTTTTTAAAATCTAAAGCTTAAGCTAGTGTCACAACAGATATGAGTGGTGGCACTGACTGTGCAAATGGGCACATCATCCAGCCTGACACAGAAGATGGCAGGCAGGCAACAGCTCTTCTATTACAGTGAAAAAATATATATTTTTTAAAATCTAAAGCTTAAGCTATTGTCACAACAGATATGAGTGGTGGCACTGGGCAAGTGGGCACAGTATCCACTCTGAGCCTCACAAAGAAGCTGGCAGGCAGGCAACTGCTCTTCTATTACAGTGAAAAAAAGTATTTTTTTTTAAATCTAAAGCTTAAGCTATTGTCACAACAGATATGAGTGGTGGCACTGGGCAAGTGGGCACAGTATCCACTGTGAGCCTCACACATAAGCTGGCAGGCAGGCAACTGCTTTTCTATTACAGTGAAATTTTTTTTTTTTTAAATCTAAAGCTTAAGCTATTGTCACAACAGATATGAGTGGTGGCACTGGGCAAGTGGGCACAGTATCCACTGTGAGCCTCACACATAAGCTGGCAGGCAGGCAACTGCTCTTCTATTACAGTGAAAAAAATATTTTTTTTAAATCTAAAGCTTAAGCTATTGTCACAACAGATATGAGTGGTGGCACTCACTTTGCAAATGGGCACAGCATCCAGCCTGACACAGAAGATGGCAGGCAGGCAACTGCTCTTCTATTACAGTGAAAAAAAAATATTTTTTTAAAATCTAAAGCTTAAGCTATTGTCACAACAGATATGAGTGGTGGCACTGACTGTGCAAATGGGCACAGCATCCAGCCTGACACAGAAGATGGCAGGCAGGCAACAGCTCTTCTATTACAGTGAAAAATATATATTTTTTAAAATCTAAAGCTTAAGCTATTGTCACAACAGATATGAGTGGTGGCACTCACTGTGCAAATGGGCACAGCATCCAGCCTGACACAGAAGATGGCAGGCAGGCAACTGCTCTTCTATTACAGTGAAAAAAATATTTTTTTTTAAATCTAAAGCTTAAGCTATTGTCACAACAGATATGAGTGGTGGCACTCACTGTGCAAATGGGCACAGCATCCAGCCTGACACAGAAGATGGCAGGCAGGCAACTGCTCTTCTATTACAGTGAAAACAAATATTTTTTTTAAATCTAAAGCTTAAGCTATTGTCACAACAGATATGAGTGGTGGCACTGGGCAAGTGGGCACAGTATCCACTGTGAGCCTCACACATAAGCTGGCAGGCAGGCAACTGCTCTTCTATTACAGTGAAATTATTTTTTTTTTAAATCTAAAGCTTACGCTATTGTCACAACAGATATGAGTGGTGGCACTGACTGTGCAAATGGGCACAGCATCCAGCCTGACACAGAAGATGGCAGGCAGGCAACAGCTCTTCTATTACAGTGAAAAAAATATATTTTTTTAAATCTAAAGCTTAAGCTATTGTCACAACAGATATGAGTGGTGGCACTGGGCAAGAGGGCACAGTATCCACTGTGAGCCTCACACAGAAGCTGGCAGGCAGGCAACTGCTCTTCTATTACAGTGAAAAAATATATATTTTTTTAAATCTAAAGCTTAAGCTATTGTCACAACAGATATGAGTGGTGGCACTGGGCAAGTGGGCACAGTATCCACTGTGAGCCTCACACATAAGCTGGCAGGCAGGCAACTGCTCTTCTATTACAGTGAAAAAAATATTTTTTTTAACTCTAAAGCTTAAGCTATTGTCACAACAGATATGAGTGGTGGCACTCACTTTGCAAATGGGCACAGCATCCAGCCTGACACAGAAGATGGCAGGCAGGCAACTGCTCTTCTATTACAGTGAAAAAAAAATATTTTTTTAAAATCTAAAGCTTAAGCTATTGTCACAACAGATATGAGTGGTGGCACTGACTGTGCAAATGGGCACAGCATCCAGCCTGACACAGAAGATGGCAGGCAGGCAACAGCTCTTCTATTACAGTGAAAAATATATATTTTTTAAAATCTAAAGCTTAAGCTATTGTCACAACAGATATGAGTGGTGGCACTCACTGTGCAAATGGGCACAGCATCCAGCCTGACACAGAAGATGGCAGGCAGGCAACTGCTCTTCTATTACAGTGAAATTTTTTTTTTTTTTTAATCTAAAGCTTAAGCTATTGTCACAACAGATATGAGTGGTGGCACTCACTGTGCAAATGGGCACAGCATCCAGCCTGACACAGAAGATGGCAGGCAGGCAACTGCTCTTCTATTACAGTGAAAACAAATATTTTTTTTTAAATCTAAAGCTTAAGCTATTGTCACAACAGATATGAGTGGTGGCACTGGGCAAGTGGGCACAGTATCCACTGTGAGCCTCACACATAAGCTGGCAGGCAGGCAACTGCTCTTCTATTACAGTGATTTTTTTTTTTTAAAATCTAAAGCTTAAGCTATTGTCACAACAGATATGAGTGGTGGCACTGACTGTGCAAATGGGCACAGCATCCAGCCTGACACAGAAGATGGCAGGCAGGCAACTGCTCTTCTATTACAGTGAATTTTTTTTTTTTTTTTTAATCTAAAGCTTAAGCTATTGTCACAACAGATATGAGTGGTGGCACTCACTGTGCAAATGGGCACAGCATCCAGCCTGACACAGAAGATGGCAGGCAGGCAACTGCTCTTCTATTACAGTGAAAACAAATATTTTTTTTTAAATCTAAAGCTTAAGCTATTGTCACAACAGATATGAGTGGTGGCACTGGGCAAGTGGGCACAGTATCCACTGTGAGCCTCACACATAAGCTGGCAGGCAGGCAACTGCTCTTCTATTACAGTGATTTTTTTTTTTTAAATCTAAAGCTTAAGCTATTGTCACAACAGATATGAGTGGTGGCACTGACTGTGCAAATGGGCACAGCATCCAGCCTGACACAGAAGATGGCAGGCAGGCAACTGCTTTTCTATTACAGTGAAATTTTTTTTTTTTTAAATCTAAAGCTTAAGCTATTGTCACAACAGATATGAGTGGTGGCACTGGGCAAGTGGGCACAGTATCCACTGTGAGCCTCACACATAAGCTGGCAGGCAGGCAACTGCTCTTCTATTACAGTGAAAAAAATATTTTTTTTAAATCTAAAGCTTAAGCTATTGTCACAACAGATATGAGTGGTGGCACTCACTTTGCAAATGGGCACAGCATCCAGCCTGACACAGAAGATGGCAGGCAGGCAACTGCTCTTCTATTACAGTGAAAAAAAAATATTTTTTTAAAATCTAAAGCTTAAGCTATTGTCACAACAGATATGAGTGGTGGCACTGACTGTGCAAATGGGCACAGCATCCAGCCTGACACAGAAGATGGCAGGCAGGCAACAGCTCTTCTATTACAGTGAAAAATATATATTTTTTAAAATCTAAAGCTTAAGCTATTGTCACAACAGATATGAGTGGTGGCACTCACTGTGCAAATGGGCACAGCATCCAGCCTGACACAGAAGATGGCAGGCAGGCAACTGCTCTTCTATTACAGTGAAAAAAATATTTTTTTTTAAATCTAAAGCTTAAGCTATTGTCACAACAGATATGAGTGGTGGCACTCACTGTGCAAATGGGCACAGCATCCAGCCTGACACAGAAGATGGCAGGCAAGCAACTGCTCTTCTATTACAGTGAAAACAAATATTTTTTTTAAATCTAAAGCTCAAGCTATTGTCACAACAGATATGAGTGGTGGCACTGGGCAAGTGGGCACAGTATCCACTGTGAGCCTCACACATAAGCTGGCAGGCAGGCAACTGCTCTTCTATTACAGTGAAATTATTTTTTTTTTTAAATCTAAAGCTTACGCTATTGTCACAACAGATATGAGTGGTGGCACTGACTGTGCAAATGGGCACAGCATCCAGCCTGACACAGAAGATGGCAGGCAGGCAACAGCTCTTCTATTACAGTGAAAAAAATATATTTTTTTAAATCTAAAGCTTAAGCTATTGTCACAACAGATATGAGTGGTGGCACTGGGCAAGAGGGCACAGTATCCACTGTGAGCCTCACACAGAAGCTGGCAGGCAGGCAACTGCTCTTCTATTACAGTGAAAAAATATATATTTTTTTAAATCTAAAGCTTAAGCTATTGTCACAACAGATATGAGTGGTGGCACTGGGCAAGTGGGCACAGTATCCACTGTGAGCCTCACACATAAGCTGGCAGGCAGGCAACTGCTCTTCTATTACAGTGAAAAAAATATTTTTTTTAACTCTAAAGCTTAAGCTATTGTCACAACAGATATGAGTGGTGGCACTCACTTTGCAAATGGGCACAGCATCCAGCCTGACACAGAAGATGGCAGGCAGGCAACTGCTCTTCTATTACAGTGAAAAAAAAATATTTTTTTAAAATCTAAAGCTTAAGCTATTGTCACAACAGATATGAGTGGTGGCACTGACTGTGCAAATGGGCACAGCATCCAGCCTGACACAGAAGATGGCAGGCAGGCAACAGCTCTTCTATTACAGTGAAAAATATATATTTTTTAAAATCTAAAGCTTAAGCTATTGTCACAACAGATATGAGTGGTGGCACTCACTGTGCAAATGGGCACAGCATCCAGCCTGACACAGAAGATGGCAGGCAGGCAACTGCTCTTCTATTACAGTGAAATTTTTTTTTTTTTTTAATCTAAAGCTTAAGCTATTGTCACAACAGATATGAGTGGTGGCACTCACTGTGCAAATGGGCACAGCATCCAGCCTGACACAGAAGATGGCAGGCAGGCAACTGCTCTTCTATTACAGTGAAAACAAATATTTTTTTTTAAATCTAAAGCTTAAGCTATTGTCACAACAGATATGAGTGGTGGCACTGGGCAAGTGGGCACAGTATCCACTGTGAGCCTCACACATAAGCTGGCAGGCAGGCAACTGCTCTTCTATTACAGTGATTTTTTTTTTTAAATCTAAAGCTTAAGCTATTGTCACAACAGATATGAGTGGTGGCACTGACTGTGCAAATGGGCACAGCATCCAGCCTGACACAGAAGATGGCAGGCAGGCAACAGCTCTTCTATTACAGTGAAAAAAAATATATTTTTTTAAATCTAAAGCTTAAGCTATTGTCACAACAGATATGAGTGGTGGCACTGGGCAAGAGGGCACAGTATCCACTGTGAGCCTCACACAGAAGCTGGCAGGCAGGCAACTGCTCTTCTATTACAGTGAAAAAAAATATATTTTTTTAAATCTAAAGCTTAAGCTATTGTCACAACAGATAAGAGTGGTGGCACTGACTGTGCAAATGGGCACAGCATCCAGCCTGACACAGAGGATGGCAGGCAGGCAAATGCTCTTCTATTTCAGTGAAAAAATATATATTTTTTTTAAATCTAAAGCTTAAGCTATTGTCACAACAGATATGAGTGGTGGCACTGACTGTGCAAATGGGCACAGCATCCAGCCTGACACAGAAGATGGCAGGCAGGAAACTGCTCTTCTATTACAGTGAAAAATATATATATTTTTTTAAATCTAAAGCTTAAGCTATTGTCACAACAGATATGAGTGGTGGCACTGGGCAAGTGGGCACAGTATCCACTGTGAGCCTCACACAGAAGCTGGCAGGCAGGCAACTGCTCTTCTATTACAGTGAAAAAAAATATATATTTTTAAATCTAAAGCTTAAGCTATTGTCACAACAGATATGAGTGGTGGCACTGGGCAACTGGGCACAGTATCCACTGTGAGCCTCACACAGAAGCTGACAGGCAGGCAACTGCTCTTCTATTACAGTGAAATTTTTTTTTTTTAAATCTAAAGCTTAAGCTATTGTCACAACAGATATGAGTGGAGGCACTGGGCAAGTGGGCACAGTATCCACTGTGAGCCTCACACAGAAGCTGGCAGGCAGGCAACTGCTCTTCTATTACAGTGAAAATATTTTTTTTTTTAAATCTAAAGCTTAAGCTATTGTCACAACAGATATGAGTGGTGGCACTGACTGTGTAAATGGGCACAGCATCCAGCCTGACACAGAAGATGGCAGGCAGGCAACTGCTCTTCTATTACAGTGAATTTTTTTTTTTTAAATCTAAAGCTTAAGCTATTGTCACAACAGATATGAGTGGAGGCACTGGGCAAGTGGGCACAGTATCCACTGTGAGCCTCACACAGAAGCTGGCAGACAGGCAACTGCCTCACACAGAAGCTGGCAGGCAGGCAACTGCTCTTCTATTACAGTGAAAAAAAATATTTTTTTTAAATCTAAAGCTTAAGCTATTGTCACAACAGATATGAGTGGTGGCACTGACTGTGCAAATGGGCACAGCATCCAGCCTGACACAGAAGATGGCAGGCAGGCAACTGCTCTTCTATTACAGTGAAAAAATATATATTTTTTTTAAATCTAAAGCTTAAGCTATTGTCACAACAGATATGAGTGGTGGCACTGACTGTGCAAATGGGCACAGCATCCAGCCTGACACAGAAGATGGCAGGCAGGCAACTGCTCTTCTATTACAGTGAAAAAATATATATTTTTTTTAAATCTAAAGCTTCAGCTATTGTCAAAACAGATATGAGTGGTGGCACTGGGCAAGTGGGCACAGTATCCACTGTGAGCCTCACACATAAGCTGGCAGGCAGGCAACTGCTCTTCTATTACAGTGAAAAAAATATATTTTTTAAATCTAAAGCTTCAGCTATTGTCAAAACAGATATGAGTGGTGGCACTGGGCAAGTGGGCACAGTATCCACTGTGAGCCTCACACATAAGTTGGCAGGCAGGCAACTGCTCTTCTATTACAGTTAAAACAATTTTTTTTTTAAATCTAAAGCTTAAGCTATTGTCACAACAGATATGAGTGGTGGCACTGACTGTGCAAATGGGCACAGCATCCAGCCTGACACAGAAGATGGCAGGCAGGCAACAGCTCTTCTATTACAGTGAAAAAATATATATATTTTTTTAAATCTAAAGCTTCAGCTATTGTCAAAACAGATATGAGTGGTGGCACTGGGCAAGTGGGCACAGTATCCACTGTGAGCCTCACATAGAGGCTGACAGGCAGGCAACTGCTCTTCTATTACAGTGAAAAAAAAATATTTTTTTTTAAATCTAAAGCTTCAGCTATTGTCAAAACAGATATGAGTGGTGGCACTGGGCAAGTGGGCACAGTATCCACTGTGAGCCTCACATAGAAGCTGGCAGGCAGGCAACTGCTCTTCTATTACAGTGAAAAAAATATATTTTTTTAAATCTAAAGCTTAAGCTATTGTCACAACAGATATGAGTGGTGGCACTGACTGTGCAAATGGGCACAGCATCCATCCTGACACAGAGGATGGCAGGCAGGCAAATGCTCTTCTATTACAGTGAAAAAATATATATTTTTTTTAAATCTAAAGCTTAAGCTATTGTCACAACTGATATGAGTGGTGGCACTGACTGTGCAAATGGGCACAGCATCCAGCCTGACACAGAAGATGGCAGGCAGGCAACTGCTCTTCTATTACAGTGAAAAAAAATATATTTTTTTAAATCTAAAGCTTAAGCTATTGTCACAACAGATATGAGTGGTGGCACTCACTGTGCAAATGGGCACAGCATCCAGCCTGACACAGAAGATGGCAGGCAGGCAACTGCTCTTCTATTACAGTGAAAACAAATATATATTTTTTTTAATCTAAAGCTTAAGCTATTGTCACAACAGATATGAGTGGTGGCACTGACTGTGCAAATGGGCACAGCATCCAGCCTGACACAGAAGATGGCAGGCAGGCAACTGCTCTTCTATTACAGTGAAAAAAAATATTTTTTTAAAATCTAAAGCTTAAGCTAGTGTCACAACAGATATGAGTGGTGGCACTGACTGTGCAAATGGGCACATCATCCAGCCTGACACAGAAGATGGCAGGCAGGCAACAGCTCTTCTATTACAGTGAAAAAATATATATTTTTTAAAATCTAAAGCTTAAGCTATTGTCACAACAGATATGAGTGGTGGCACTGGGCAAGTGGGCACAGTATCCACTCTGAGCCTCACAAAGAAGCTGGCAGGCAGGCAACTGCTCTTCTATTACAGTGAAAAAAATTTTTTTTTAAATCTAAAGCTTAAGCTATTGTCACAACAGATATGAGTGGTGGCACTGGGCAAGTGGGCACAGTATCCACTGTGAGCCTCACACATAAGCTGGCAGGCAGGCAACTGCTCTTCTATTACAGTGAAAAAAATATTTTTTTTAAATCTAAAGCTTAAGCTATTGTCACAACAGATATGAGTGGTGGCACTGACTGTGCAAATGGGCACAGCATCCAGCCTGACACAGAAGATGGCAGGCAGGCAACAGCTCTTCTATTACAGTGAAAAATATATATTTTTTAAAATCTAAAGCTTAAGCTATTGTCACAACAGATATGAGTGGTGGCACTCACTGTGCAAATGGGCACAGCATCCAGCCTGACACAGAAGATGGCAGGCAGGCAACTGCTCTTCTATTACAGTGAAAAAAATATTTTTTTTTAAATCTAAAGCTTAAGCTATTGTCACAACAGATATGAGTGGTGGCACTCACTGTGCAAATGGGCACAGCATCCAGCCTGACACAGAAGATGGCAGGCAGGCAACTGCTCTTCTATTACAGTGAAAACAAATATTTTTTTTTAAATCTAAAGCTTAAGCTATTGTCACAACAGATATGAGTGGTGGCACTGGGCAAGTGGGCACAGTATCCACTGTGAGCCTCACACATAAGCTGGCAGGCAGGCAACTGCTCTTCTATTACAGTGAAATTATTTTTTTTTTAAATCTAAAGCTTACGCTATTGTCACAACAGATATGAGTGGTGGCACTGACTGTGCAAATGGGCACAGCATCCAGCCTGACACAGAAGATGGCAGGCAGGCAACAGCTCTTCTATTACAGTGAAAAAAAATATATTTTTTTAAATCTAAAGCTTAAGCTATTGTCACAACAGATATGAGTGGTGGCACTGGGCAAGAGGGCACAGTATCCACTGTGAGCCTCACACAGAAGCTGGCAGGCAGGCAACTGCTCTTCTATTACAGTGAAAAAATATATATTTTTTTAAATCTAAAGCTTAAGCTATTGTCACAACAGATATGAGTGGTGGCACTGGGCAAGTGGGCACAGTATCCACTGTGAGCCTCACACATAAGCTGGCAGGCAGGCAACTGCTCTTCTATTACAGTGAAAAAAATATTTTTTTTAACTCTAAAGCTTAAGCTATTGTCACAACAGATATGAGTGGTGGCACTCACTTTGCAAATGGGCACAGCATCCAGCCTGACACAGAAGATGGCAGGCAGGCAACTGCTCTTCTATTACAGTGAAAAAAAAATATTTTTTTAAAATCTAAAGCTTAAGCTATTGTCACAACAGATATGAGTGGTGGCACTGACTGTGCAAATGGGCACAGCATCCAGCCTGACACAGAAGATGGCAGGCAGGCAACAGCTCTTCTATTACAGTGAAAAATATATATTTTTTAAAATCTAAAGCTTAAGCTATTGTCACAACAGATATGAGTGGTGGCACTCACTGTGCAAATGGGCACAGCATCCAGCCTGACACAGAAGATGGCAGGCAGGCAACTGCTCTTCTATTACAGTGAAAAAAATATTTTTTTTTAAATCTAAAGCTTAAGCTATTGTCACAACAGATATGAGTGGTGGCACTCACTGTGCAAATGGGCACAGCATCCAGCCTGACACAGAAGATGGCAGGCAGGCAACTGCTCTTCTATTACAGTGAAAACAAATATTTTTTTTAAATCTAAAGCTTAAGCTATTGTCACAACAGATATGAGTGGTGGCACTGGGCAAGTGGGCACAGTATCCACTGTGAGCCTCACACATAAGCTGGCAGGCAGGCAACTGCTCTTCTATTACAGTGAAATTATTTTTTTTTTAAATCTAAAGCTTACGCTATTGTCACAACAGATATGAGTGGTGGCACTGACTGTGCAAATGGGCACAGCATCCAGCCTGACACAGAAGATGGCAGGCAGGCAACAGCTCTTCTATTACAGTGAAAAAAATATATTTTTTTAAATCTAAAGCTTAAGCTATTGTCACAACAGATATGAGTGGTGGCACTGGGCAAGAGGGCACAGTATCCACTGTGAGCCTCACACAGAAGCTGGCAGGCAGGCAACTGCTCTTCTATTACAGTGAAAAAATATATATTTTTTTAAATCTAAAGCTTAAGCTATTGTCACAACAGATATGAGTGGTGGCACTGGGCAAGTGGGCACAGTATCCACTGTGAGCCTCACACATAAGCTGGCAGGCAGGCAACTGCTCTTCTATTACAGTGAAAAAAATATTTTTTTTAACTCTAAAGCTTAAGCTATTGTCACAACAGATATGAGTGGTGGCACTCACTTTGCAAATGGGCACAGCATCCAGCCTGACACAGAAGATGGCAGGCAGGCAACTGCTCTTCTATTACAGTGAAAAAAAAATATTTTTTTAAAATCTAAAGCTTAAGCTATTGTCACAACAGATATGAGTGGTGGCACTGACTGTGCAAATGGGCACAGCATCCAGCCTGACACAGAAGATGGCAGGCAGGCAACAGCTCTTCTATTACAGTGAAAAATATATATTTTTTAAAATCTAAAGCTTAAGCTATTGTCACAACAGATATGAGTGGTGGCACTCACTGTGCAAATGGGCACAGCATCCAGCCTGACACAGAAGATGGCAGGCAGGCAACTGCTCTTCTATTACAGTGAAATTTTTTTTTTTTTTTAATCTAAAGCTTAAGCTATTGTCACAACAGATATGAGTGGTGGCACTCACTGTGCAAATGGGCACAGCATCCAGCCTGACACAGAAGATGGCAGGCAGGCAACTGCTCTTCTATTACAGTGAAAACAAATATTTTTTTTTAAATCTAAAGCTTAAGCTATTGTCACAACAGATATGAGTGGTGGCACTGGGCAAGTGGGCACAGTATCCACTGTGAGCCTCACACATAAGCTGGCAGGCAGGCAACTGCTCTTCTATTACAGTGATTTTTTTTTTTTTAAATCTAAAGCTTAAGCTATTGTCACAACAGATATGAGTGGTGGCACTGACTGTGCAAATGGGCACAGCATCCAGCCTGACACAGAAGATGGCAGGCAGGCAACTGCTCTTCTATTACAGTGAAATTTTTTTTTTTTTTTAATCTAAAGCTTAAGCTATTGTCACAACAGATATGAGTGGTGGCACTCACTGTGCAAATGGGCACAGCATCCAGCCTGACACAGAAGATGGCAGGCAGGCAACTGCTCTTCTATTACAGTGAAAACAAATATTTTTTTTTAAATCTAAAGCTTAAGCTATTGTCACAACAGATATGAGTGGTGGCACTGGGCAAGTGGGCACAGTATCCACTGTGAGCCTCACACATAAGCTGGCAGGCAGGCAACTGCTCTTCTATTACAGTGATTTTTTTTTTTTAAATCTAAAGCTTAAGCTATTGTCACAACAGATATGAGTGGTGGCACTGACTGTGCAAATGGGCACAGCATCCAGCCTGACACAGAAGATGGCAGGCAGGCAACTGCTTTTCTATTACAGTGAAATTTTTTTTTTTTTAAATCTAAAGCTTAAGCTATTGTCACAACAGATATGAGTGGTGGCACTGGGCAAGTGGGCACAGTATCCACTGTGAGCCTCACACATAAGCTGGCAGGCAGGCAACTGCTCTTCTATTACAGTGAAAAAAATATTTTTTTTAAATCTAAAGCTTAAGCTATTGTCACAACAGATATGAGTGGTGGCACTCACTTTGCAAATGGGCACAGCATCCAGCCTGACACAGAAGATGGCAGGCAGGCAACTGCTCTTCTATTACAGTGAAAAAAAAATATTTTTTTAAAATCTAAAGCTTAAGCTATTGTCACAACAGATATGAGTGTTGGCACTGACTGTGCAAATGGGCACAGCATCCAGCCTGACACAGAAGATGGCAGGCAGGCAACAGCTCTTCTATTACAGTGAAAAATATATATTTTTTAAAATCTAAAGCTTAAGCTATTGTCACAACAGATATGAGTGGTGGCACTCACTGTGCAAATGGGCACAGCATCCAGCCTGACACAGAAGATGGCAGGCAGGCAACTGCTCTTCTATTACAGTGAAAAAAATATTTTTTTTTAAATCTAAAGCTTAAGCTATTGTCACAACAGATATGAGTGGTGGCACTCACTGTGCAAATGGGCACAGCATCCAGCCTGACACAGAAGATGGCAGGCAGGCAACTGCTCTTCTATTACAGTGAAAACAAATATTTTTTTTAAATCTAAAGCTTAAGCTATTGTCACAACAGATATGAGTGGTGGCACTGGGCAAGTGGGCACAGTATCCACTGTGAGCCTCACACATAAGCTGGCAGGCAGGCAACTGCTCTTCTATTACAGTGAAATTATTTTTTTTTTTAAATCTAAAGCTTACGCTATTGTCACAACAGATATGAGTGGTGGCACTGACTGTGCAAATGGGCACAGCATCCAGCCTGACACAGAAGATGGCAGGCAGGCAACAGCTCTTCTATTACAGTGAAAAAAATATATTTTTTTAAATCTAAAGCTTAAGCTATTGTCACAACAGATATGAGTGGTGGCACTGGGCAAGAGGGCACAGTATCCACTGTGAGCCTCACACAGAAGCTGGCAGGCAGGCAACTGCTCTTCTATTACAGTGAAAAAATATATATTTTTTTAAATCTAAAGCTTAAGCTATTGTCACAACAGATATGAGTGGTGGCACTGGGCAAGTGGGCACAGTATCCACTGTGAGCCTCACACATAAGCTGGCAGGCAGGCAACTGCTCTTCTATTACAGTGAAAAAAATATTTTTTTTAACTCTAAAGCTTAAGCTATTGTCACAACAGATATGAGTGGTGGCACTCACTTTGCAAATGGGCACAGCATCCAGCCTGACACAGAAGATGGCAGGCAGGCAACTGCTCTTCTATTACAGTGAAAAAAAAATATTTTTTTAAAATCTAAAGCTTAAGCTATTGTCACAACAGATATGAGTGGTGGCACTGACTGTGCAAATGGGCACAGCATCCAGCCTGACACAGAAGATGGCAGGCAGGCAACAGCTCTTCTATTACAGTGAAAAATATATATTTTTTAAAATCTAAAGCTTAAGCTATTGTCACAACAGATATGAGTGGTGGCACTCACTGTGCAAATGGGCACAGCATCCAGCCTGACACAGAAGATGGCAGGCAGGCAACTGCTCTTCTATTACAGTGAAAAAAATATTTTTTTTTAAATCTAAAGCTTAAGCTATTGTCACAACAGATATGAGTGGTGGCACTCACTGTGCAAATGGGCACAGCATCCAGCCTGACACAGAAGATGGCAGGCAGGCAACTGCTCTTCTATTACAGTGAAAACAAATATTTTTTTTAAATCTAAAGCTTAAGCTATTGTCACAACAGATATGAGTGGTGGCACTGGGCAAGTGGGCACAGTATCCACTGTGAGCCTCACACATAAGCTGGCAGGCAGGCAACTGCTCTTCGATTACAGTGAAATTATTTTTTTTTTAAATCTAAAGCTTACGCTATTGTCACAACAGATATGAGTGGTGGCACTGACTGTGCAAATGGGCACAGCATCCAGCCTGACACAGAAGATGGCAGGCAGGCAACAGCTCTTCTATTACAGTGAAAAAAATATATTTTTTTAAATCTAAAGCTTAAGCTATTGTCACAACAGATATGAGTGGTGGCACTGGGCAAGAGGGCACAGTATCCACTGTGAGCCTCACACAGAAGCTGGCAGGCAGGCAACTGCTCTTCTATTACAGTGAAAAAATATATATTTTTTTAAATCTAAAGCTTAAGCTATTGTCACAACAGATATGAGTGGTGGCACTGGGCAAGTGGGCACAGTATCCACTGTGAGCCTCACACATAAGCTGGCAGGCAGGCAACTGCTCTTCTATTACAGTGAAAAAAATATTTTTTTTAACTCTAAAGCTTAAGCTATTGTCACAACAGATATGAGTGGTGGCACTCACTTTGCAAATGGGCACAGCATCCAGCCTGACACAGAAGATGGCAGGCAGGCAACTGCTCTTCTATTACAGTGAAAAAAAAATATTTTTTTAAAATCTAAAGCTTAAGCTATTGTCACAACAGATATGAGTGGTGGCACTGACTGTGCAAATGGGCACAGCATCCAGCCTGACACAGAAGATGGCAGGCAGGCAACAGCTCTTCTATTACAGTGAAAAATATATATTTTTTAAAATCTAAAGCTTAAGCTATTGTCACAACAGATATGAGTGGTGGCACTCACTGTGCAAATGGGCACAGCATCCAGCCTGACACAGAAGATGGCAGGCAGGCAACTGCTCTTCTATTACAGTGAAATTTTTTTTTTTTTTAATCTAAAGCTTAAGCTATTGTCACAACAGATATGAGTGGTGGCACTCACTGTGCAAATGGGCACAGCATCCAGCCTGACACAGAAGATGGCAGGCAGGCAACTGCTCTTCTATTACAGTGAAAACAAATATTTTTTTTTAAATCTAAAGCTTAAGCTATTGTCACAACAGATATGAGTGGTGGCACTGGGCAAGTGGGCACAGTATCCACTGTGAGCCTCACACATAAGCTGGCAGGCAGGCAACTGCTCTTCTATTACAGTGATTTTTTTTTTTTAAATCTAAAGCTTAAGCTATTGTCACAACAGATATGAGTGGTGGCACTGACTGTGCAAATGGGCACAGCATCCAGCCTGACACAGAAGATGGCAGGCAGGCAACTGCTCTTCTATTACAGTGAAATTTTTTTTTTTTTTTAATCTAAAGCTTAAGCTATTGTCACAACAGATATGAGTGGTGGCACTCACTGTGCAAATGGGCACAGCATCCAGCCTGACACAGAAGATGGCAGGCAGGCAACTGCTCTTCTATTACAGTGAAAACAAATATTTTTTTTTAAATCTAAAGCTTAAGCTATTGTCACAACAGATATGAGTGGTGGCACTGGGCAAGTGGGCACAGTATCCACTGTGAGCCTCACACATAAGCTGGCAGGCAGGCAACTGCTCTTCTATTACAGTGATTTTTTTTTTTAAATCTAAAGCTTAAGCTATTGTCACAACAGATATGAGTGGTGGCACTGACTGTGCAAATGGGCACAGCATCCAGCCTGACACAGAAGATGGCAGGCAGGCAACTGCTTTTCTATTACAGTGAAATTTTTTTTTTTTTTAAATCTAAAGCTTAAGCTATTGTCACAACAGATATGAGTGGTGGCACTGGGCAAGTGGGCACAGTATCCACTGTGAGCCTCACACATAAGCTGGCAGGCAGGCAACTGCTCTTCTATTACAGTGAAAAAAATATTTTTTTTAAATCTAAAGCTTAAGCTATTGTCACAACAGATATGAGTGGTGGCACTCACTTTGCAAATGGGCACAGCATCCAGCCTGACACAGAAGATGGCAGGCAGGCAACTGCTCTTCTATTACAGTGAAAAAAAAATATTTTTTTAAAATCTAAAGCTTAAGCTATTGTCACAACAGATATGAGTGGTGGCACTGACTGTGCAAATGGGCACAGCATCTAGCCTGACACAGAAGATGGCAGGCAGGCAACAGCTCTTCTATTACAGTGAAAAATATATATTTTTTAAAATCTAAAGCTTAAGCTATTGTCACAACAGATATGAGTGGTGGCACTCACTGTGCAAATGGGCACAGCATCCAGCCTGACACAGAAGATGGCAGGCAGGCAACTGCTCTTCTATTACAGTGAAAAAAATATTTTTTTTTAAATCTAAAGCTTAAGCTATTGTCACAACAGATATGAGTGGTGGCACTCACTGTGCAAATGGGCACAGCATCCAGCCTGACACAGAAGATGGCAGGCAGGCAACTGCTCTTCTATTACAGTGAAAACAAATATTTTTTTTAAATCTAAAGCTTAAGCTATTGTCACAACAGATATGAGTGGTGGCACTGGGCAAGTGGGCACAGTATCCACTGTGAGCCTCACACATAAGCTGGCAGGCAGGCAACTGCTCTTCTATTACAGTGAAATTATTTTTTTTTTAAATCTAAAGCTTACGCTATTGTCACAACAGATATGAGTGGTGGCACTGACTGTGCAAATGGGCACAGCATCCAGCCTGACACAGAAGATGGCAGGCAGGCAACAGCTCTTCTATTACAGTGAAAAAAATATATTTTTTTAAATCTAAAGCTTAAGCTATTGTCACAACAGATATGAGTGGTGGCACTGGGCAAGAGGGCACAGTATCCACTGTGAGCCTCACACAGAAGCTGGCAGGCAGGCAACTGCTCTTCTATTACAGTGAAAAAATATATATTTTTTTAAATCTAAAGCTTAAGCTATTGTCACAACAGATATGAGTGGTGGCACTGGGCAAGTGGGCACAGTATCCACTGTGAGCCTCACACATAAGCTGGCAGGCAGGCAACTGCTCTTCTATTACAGTGAAAAAAATATTTTTTTTAACTCTAAAGCTTAAGCTATTGTCACAACAGATATGAGTGGTGGCACTCACTTTGCAAATGGGCACAGCATCCAGCCTGACACAGAAGATGGCAGGCAGGCAACTGCTCTTCTATTACAGTGAAAAAAAAATATTTTTTTAAAATCTAAAGCTTAAGCTATTGTCACAACAGATATGAGTGGTGGCACTGACTGTGCAAATGGGCACAGCATCCAGCCTGACACAGAAGATGGCAGGCAGGCAACAGCTCTTCTATTACAGTGAAAAATATATATTTTTTAAAATCTAAAGCTTAAGCTATTGTCACAACAGATATGAGTGGTGGCACTCACTGTGCAAATGGGCACAGCATCCAGCCTGACACAGAAGATGGCAGGCAGGCAACTGCTCTTCTATTACAGTGAAATTTTTTTTTTTTTTAATCTAAAGCTTAAGCTATTGTCACAACAGATATGAGTGGTGGCACTCACTGTGCAAATGGGCACAGCATCCAGCCTGACACAGAAGATGGCAGGCAGGCAACTGCTCTTCTATTACAGTGAAAACAAATATTTTTTTTTAAATCTAAAGCTTAAGCTATTGTCACAACAGATATGAGTGGTGGCACTGGGCAAGTGGGCACAGTATCCACTGTGAGCCTCACACATAAGCTGGCAGGCAGGCAACTGCTCTTCTATTACAGTGATTTTTTTTTTTTAAATCTAAAGCTTAAGCTATTGTCACAACAGATATGAGTGGTGGCACTGACTGTGCAAATGGGCACAGCATCCAGCCTGACACAGAAGATGGCAGGCAGGCAACAGCTCTTCTATTACAGTGAAAAAAAATATATTTTTTTAAATCTAAAGCTTAAGCTATTGTCACAACAGATATGAGTGGTGGCACTGGGCAAGAGGGCACAGTATCCACTGTGAGCCTCACACAGAAGCTGGCAGGCAGGCAACTGCTCTTCTATTACAGTGAAAAAAAATATATTTTTTTAAATCTAAAGCTTAAGCTATTGTCACAACAGATAAGAGTGGTGGCACTGACTGTGCAAATGGGCACAGCATCCAGCCTGACACAGAGGATGGCAGGCAGGCAAATGCTCTTCTATTTCAGTGAAAAAATATATATTTTTTTAAATCTAAAGCTTAAGCTATTGTCACAACAGATATGAGTGGTGGCACTGACTGTGCAAATGGGCACAGCATCCAGCCTGACACAGAAGATGGCAGGCAGGAAACTGCTCTTCTATTACAGTGAAAAATATATATATTTTTTTAAATCTAAAGCTTAAGCTATTGTCACAACAGATATGAGTGGTGGCACTGGGCAAGTGGGCACAGTATCCACTGTGAGCCTCACACAGAAGCTGGCAGGCAGGCAACTGCTCTTCTATTACAGTGAAAAAAAATATATATTTTTAAATCTAAAGCTTAAGCTATTGTCACAACAGATATGAGTGGTGGCACTGGGCAACTGGGCACAGTATCCACTGTGAGCCTCACACAGAAGCTGACAGGCAGGCAACTGCTCTTCTATTACAGTGAAATTTTTTTTTTTTTAAATCTAAAGCTTAAGCTATTGTCACAACAGATATGAGTGGAGGCACTGGGCAAGTGGGCACAGTATCCACTGTGAGCCTCACACAGAAGCTGGCAGGCAGGCAACTGCTCTTCTATTACAGTGAAAATATTTTTTTTTTTAAATCTAAAGCTTAAGCTATTGTCACAACAGATATGAGTGGTGGCACTGACTGTGTAAATGGGCACAGCATCCAGCCTGACACAGAAGATGGCAGGCAGGCAACTGCTCTTCTATTACAGTGAAATTTTTTTTTTTAAATCTAAAGCTTAAGCTATTGTCACAACAGATATGAGTGGAGGCACTGGGCAAGTGGGCACAGTATCCACTGTGAGCCTCACACAGAAGCTGGCAGACAGGCAACTGCCTCACACAGAAGCTGGCAGGCAGGCAACTGCTCTTCTATTACAGTGAAAAAAAATATTTTTTTTAAATCTAAAGCTTAAGCTATTGTCACAACAGATATGAGTGGTGGCACTGACTGTGCAAATGGGCACAGCATCCAGCCTGACACAGAAGATGGCAGGCAGGCAACTGCTCTTCTATTACAGTGAAAAAATATATATTTTTTTTAAATCTAAAGCTTAAGCTATTGTCACAACAGATATGAGTGGTGGCACTGACTGTGCAAATGGGCACAGCATCCAGCCTGACACAGAAGATGGCAGGCAGGCAACTGCTCTTCTATTACAGTGAAAAAAAAACATTTTTTTTTAAATCTAAAGCTTCAGCTATTGTCAAAACAGATATGAGTGGTGGCACTGGGCAAGTGGGCACAGTATCCACTGTGAGCCTCACACATAAGCTGGCAGGCAGGCAACTGCTCTTCTATTACAGTGAAAAAAATATTTTTTTTAAATCTAAAGCTTCAGCTATTGTCAAAACAGATATGAGTGGTGGCACTGGGCAAGTGGGCACAGTATCCACTGTGAGCCTCACACATAAGTTGGCAGGCAGGCAACTGCTCTTCTATTACAGTTAAAACAATTTTTTTTTTAAATCTAAAGCTTAAGCTATTGTCACAACAGATATGAGTGGTGGCACTGACTGTGCAAATGGGCACAGCATCCAGCCTGACACAGAAGATGGCAGGCAGGCAACAGCTCTTCTATTACAGTGAAAAAATATATATATTTTTTTAAATCTAAAGCTTCAGCTATTGTCAAAACAGATATGAGTGGTGGCACTGGGCAAGTGGGCACAGTATCCACTGTGAGCCTCACATAGAGGCTGGCAGGCAGGCAACTGCTCTTCTATTACAGTGAAAAAAAAATATTTTTTTTTAAATCTAAAGCTTCAGCTATTGTCAAAACAGATATGAGTGGTGGCACTGGGCAAGTGGGCACAGTATCCACTGTGAGCCTCACATAGAAGCTGGCAGGCAGGCAACTGCTCTTCTATTACAGTGAAAAAAATATATTTTTTTAAATCTAAAGCTTAAGCTATTGTCACAACAGATATGAGTGGTGGCACTGACTGTGCAAATGGGCACAGCATCCATCCTGACACAGAGGATGGCAGGCAGGCAAATGCTCTTCTATTACAGTGAAAAAATATATATTTTTTTTAAATCTAAAGCTTAAGCTATTGTCACAACTGATATGAGTGGTGGCACTGACTGTGCAAATGGGCACAGCATCCAGCCTGACACAGAAGATGGCAGGCAGGCAACTGCTCTTCTATTACAGTGAAAAAAAATATATTTTTTTAAATCTAAAGCTTAAGCTATTGTCACAACAGATATGAGTGGTGGCACTCACTGTGCAAATGGGCACAGCATCCAGCCTGACACAGAAGATGGCAGGCAGGCAACTGCTCTTCTATTACAGTGAAAACAAATATATATTTTTTTTAATCTAAAGCTTAAGCTATTGTCACAACAGATATGAGTGGTGGCACTGACTGTGCAAATGGGCACAGCATCCAGCCTGACACAGAAGATGGCAGGCAGGCAACTGCTCTTCTATTACAGTGAAAAAAAATATTTTTTTAAAATCTAAAGCTTAAGCTAGTGTCACAACAGATATGAGTGGTGGCACTGACTGTGCAAATGGGCACATCATCCAGCCTGACACAGAAGATGGCAGGCAGGCAACAGCTCTTCTATTACAGTGAAAAAATATATATTTTTTAAAATCTAAAGCTTAAGCTATTGTCACAACAGATATGAGTGGTGGCACTGGGCAAGTGGGCACAGTATCCACTCTGAGCCTCACAAAGAAGCTGGCAGGCAGGCAACTGCTCTTCTATTACAGTGAAAAAAAGTATTTTTTTTTAAATCTAAAGCTTAAGCTATTGTCACAACAGATATGAGTGGTGGCACTGGGCAAGTGGGCACAGTATCCACTGTGAGCCTCACACATAAGCTGGCAGGCAGGCAACTGCTTTTCTATTACAGTGAAAAAATTTTTTTTTTAAATCTAAAGCTTAAGCTATTGTCACAACAGATATGAGTGGTGGCACTGGGCAAGTGGGCACAGTATCCACTGTGAGCCTCACACATAAGCTGGCAGGCAGGCAACTGCTCTTCTATTACAGTGAAAAAAATATTTTTTTTAAATCTAAAGCTTAAGCTATTGTCACAACAGATATGAGTGGTGGCACTCACTTTGCAAATGGGCACAGCATCCAGCCTGACACAGAAGATGGCAGGCAGGCAACTGCTCTTCTATTACAGTGAAAAAAAAATATTTTTTTAAAATCTAAAGCTTAAGCTATTGTCACAACAGATATGAGTGGTGGCACTGACTGTGCAAATGGGCACAGCATCCAGCCTGACACAGAAGATGGCAGGCAGGCAACAGCTCTTCTATTACAGTGAAAAATATATATTTTTTAAAATCTAAAGCTTAAGCTATTGTCACAACAGATATGAGTGGTGGCACTCACTGTGCAAATGGGCACAGCATCCAGCCTGACACAGAAGATGGCAGGCAGGCAACTGCTCTTCTATTACAGTGAAAAAAATATTTTTTTTTAAATCTAAAGCTTAAGCTATTGTCACAACAGATATGAGTGGTGGCACTCACTGTGCAAATGGGCACAGCATCCAGCCTGACACAGAAGATGGCAGGCAGGCAACTGCTCTTCTATTACAGTGAAAACAAATATTTTTTTTTAAATCTAAAGCTTAAGCTATTGTCACAACAGATATGAGTGGTGGCACTGGGCAAGTGGGCACAGTATCCACTGTGAGCCTCACACATAAGCTGGCAGGCAGGCAACTGCTCTTCTATTACAGTGAAATTATTATTTTTTTAAATCTAAAGCTTACGCTATTGTCACAACAGATATGAGTGGTGGCACTGACTGTGCAAATGGGCACAGCATCCAGCCTGACACAGAAGATGGCAGGCAGGCAACAGCTCTTCTATTACAGTGAAAAAAAATATATTTTTTTAAATCTAAAGCTTAAGCTATTGTCACAACAGATATGAGTGGTGGCACTGGGCAAGAGGGCACAGTATCCACTGTGAGCCTCACACAGAAGCTGGCAGGCAGGCAACTGCTCTTCTATTACAGTGAAAAAATATATATTTTTTTAAATCTAAAGCTTAAGCTATTGTCACAACAGATATGAGTGGTGGCACTGGGCAAGTGGGCACAGTATCCACTGTGAGCCTCACACATAAGCTGGCAGGCAGGCAACTGCTCTTCTATTACAGTGAAAAAAATATTTTTTTTAACTCTAAAGCTTAAGCTATTGTCACAACAGATATGAGTGGTGGCACTCACTTTGCAAATGGGCACAGCATCCAGCCTGACACAGAAGATGGCAGGCAGGCAACTGCTCTTCTATTACAGTGAAAAAAAAATATTTTTTTAAAATCTAAAGCTTAAGCTATTGTCACAACAGATATGAGTGGTGGCACTGACTGTGCAAATGGGCACAGCATCCAGCCTGACACAGAAGATGGCAGGCAGGCAACAGCTCTTCTATTACAGTGAAAAATATATATTTTTTTAAAATCTAAAGCTTAAGCTATTGTCACAACAGATATGAGTGGTGGCACTCACTGTGCAAATGGGCACAGCATCCAGCCTGACACAGAAGATGGCAGGCAGGCAACTGCTCTTCTATTACAGTGAATTTTTTTTTTTTTTTTAATCTAAAGCTTAAGCTATTGTCACAACAGATATGAGTGGTGGCACTCACTGTGCAAATGGGCACAGCATCCAGCCTGACACAGAAGATGGCAGGCAGGCAACTGCTCTTCTATTACAGTGAAAACAAATATTTTTTTTTAAATCTAAAGCTTAAGCTATTGTCACAACAGATATGAGTGGTGGCACTGGGCAAGTGGGCACAGTATCCACTGTGAGCCTCACACATAAGCTGGCAGGCAGGCAACTGCTCTTCTATTACAGTGATTTTTTTTTTTTAAATCTAAAGCTTAAGCTATTGTCACAACAGATATGAGTGGTGGCACTGACTGTGCAAATGGGCACAGCATCCAGCCTGACACAGAAGATGGCAGGCAGGCAACAGCTCTTCTATTACAGTGAAAAAAAATATATTTTTTTAAATCTAAAGCTTAAGCTATTGTCACAACAGATATGAGTGGTGGCACTGGGCAAGAGGGCACAGTATCCACTGTGAGCCTCACACAGAAGCTGGCAGGCAGGCAACTGCTCTTCTATTACAGTGAAAAAAAATATATTTTTTTAAATCTAAAGCTTAAGCTATTGTCACAACAGATAAGAGTGGTGGCACTGACTGTGCAAATGGGCACAGCATCCAGCCTGACACAGAGGATGGCAGGCAGGCAAATGCTCTTCTATTTCAGTGAAAAAATATATATTTTTTTTAAATCTAAAGCTTAAGCTATTGTCACAACAGATATGAGTGGTGGCACTGACTGTGCAAATGGGCACAGCATCCAGCCTGACACAGAAGATGGCAGGCAGGAAACTGCTCTTCTATTACAGTGAAAAATATATATATTTTTTTAAATCTAAAGCTTAAGCTATTGTCACAACAGATATGAGTGGTGGCACTGGGCAAGTGGGCACAGTATCCACTGTGAGCCTCACACAGAAGCTGGCAGGCAGGCAACTGCTCTTCTATTACAGTGAAAAAAAATATATATTTTTAAATCTAAAGCTTAAGCTATTGTCACAACAGATATGAGTGGTGGCACTGGGCAACTGGGCACAGTATCCACTGTGAGCCTCACACAGAAGCTGACAGGCAGGCAACTGCTCTTCTATTACAGTGAAATTTTTTTTTTTTTAAATCTAAAGCTTAAGCTATTGTCACAACAGATATGAGTGGTGGCACTGACTGTGCAAATGGGCACAGCATCCAGCCTGACACAGAAGATGGCAGGCAGGAAACTGCTCTTCTATTACAGTGAAAAATATATATATTTTTTTAAATCTAAAGCTTAAGCTATTGTCACAACAGATATGAGTGGTGGCACTGGGCAAGTGGGCACAGTATCCACTGTGAGCCTCACACAGAAGCTGGCAGACAGGCAACTGCCTCACACAGAAGCTGGCAGGCAGGCAACTGCTCTTCTATTACAGTGAAAAAAAATATTTTTTTTAAATCTAAAGCTTAAGCTATTGTCACAACAGATATGAGTGGTGGCACTGACTGTGCAAATGGGCACAGCATCCAGCCTGACACAGAAGATAGCAGGCAGGCAACTGCTCTTCTATTACAGTGAAAAAAAATATATTTTTTTTAAATCTAAAGCTTAAGCTATTGTCACAACAGATATGAGTGGTGGCACTGACTGTGCAAATGGGCACAGCATCCAGCCTGACACAGAAGATGGCAGGCAGGCAACTGCTCTTCTATTACAGTGAAAAAAAATATATTTTTTTAAATCTAAAGCTTAAGCTCTTGTCACAACAGATATGAGTGGTGGCACTGGGCAAGTGGGCACAGTATCCACTGTGAGCCTCACACATAAGTTGGCAGGCAGGCAACTGCTCTTCTATTACAGTTAAAAAAATTTTTTTTTTAAATCTAAAGCTTAAGCTATTGTCACAACAGATATGAGTGGTGGCACTGACTGTGCAAATGGGCACAGCATCCAGCCTGACACAGAAGATGCCAGGCAGGCAACAGCTCTTCTATTACAGTGAAAAAATATATATTTTTTTAAATCTCAAGCTTAAGCTATTGTCACAACAGATATGAGTGGTGGCACTGGGCAAGTGGGCACAGTATCCACTGTGAGCCTCACATAGAGGCTGGCAGGCAGGCAACTGCTCTTCTATTACAGTGAAAAAAAAATATTTTTTTTTAAATCTAAAGCTTCAGCTATTGTCAAAACAGATATGAGTGGTGGCACTGGGCAAGTGGGCACATTATCCACTGTGAGCCTCACACAGAAGCTGGCAGGCAGGCAACTGCTCTTCTATTACAGTGAAAAAAAATATTTTTTAAAATCTAAAGCTTAAGCTATTGTCACAACAGATATGAGTGGTGGCACTGGGCATCTGGGCACAGTATCCACTGTGAGCCTCACACAGAAGCTGGCAGGCAACTGCTATTCTATTACAGTGAAAAAAAATATTATTTTTTAAATCTAAAGCTTAAGCTATTGTCACAACAGATATGAGTGGTGGCACTGACTGTGCAAATGGGCACAGCATCCAGCCTGACACAGAAGATGGCAGGCAGGCAACAGCTCTTCTATTACAGTGAAAAAATATATATTTTTTTAAATCTAAAGCTTAAGCTATTGCCACAACAGATATGAGTGGTGGCACTGGGCAAGTGGGCACAGTATCCACTGTGAGCCTCACACAGAAGCTGGCAGGCAGGCAACTGCTCTTCTATTACAGTGAAAAAAATATTTTTTTTAAATCTAAAGCTTAAGCTATTGTCACAACAGATATGAGTTGTGGCACTGACTGTGCAAATGGGCACAGCATCCAGCCTGACACAGAGGATGGCAGGCAGGCAAATGCTCTTCTATTACAGTGAAAAAAAATATATTTTTTTAAAATCTAAAGCTTAAGCTATTGTCACAACAGATATGAGTGGTGGCACTGACTGTGTCAGGCTGGATGCTGTGCCCATTTGCACAGTCAGTGCCACCACTCATATCTGTTGTGACAATAGCTTAAGCTTTAGATTTAAAAAAAATATTTTTTTTCACTGTAATAGAAGAGCAGTTGCCTGCCTGCCATCTTCTGTGTCAGGCTGGATGCTGTGCCCATTTGCACAGTCAGTGCCACCACTCATATCTGTTGTGACAATAGCTTAAGCTTTAGATTTAAAAAAATAATTTATTTTCACTGTAATAGAAGAGCAGTTGCTTGCCTGCCAGCTTCTGTGTGAGGCTCACAGTGGATACTGTGCCCACTTGCCCAGTGCCACCACTCATATCTGTTGTGACAATAGCTTAAGCTTTAGATTTTAAAAATATATATATTTTTTCACTGTAATAGAAGAGCAGTTGCCTGCCTGCCAGCTTCTGTGTGAGGCTCACAGTGGATACTGTGCCCACTTGCCCAGTGCCACCACTCATATCTGTTGTGACAATATCTTAAGCTTTAGATTTAAAAAATAATATTTTTTTTTCACTGTAATAGAATAGCAGTTGCCTGCCAGCTTCTGTGTGAGGCTCACAGTGGATACTGTGCCCAGTTGCCCAGTGCCACCACTCATATCTGTTGTGACAATTGCTTAAGCTTTAGATTTAAAAAAATATTTTTTTTCACTGTAATAGAAGAGCAGTTGCCTGCCGGCCAGCTTCTGTGTGAGGCTCACAAAGGATAATGTGCCCACTTGCCCAGTGCCACCACTCATATCTGTTGTGACAATAGCTTAAGCTTTAGATTTAAAAAAATATAATTTTTTTCACTGTAATAGAAGAGCAGTTGCCTGCCTGCCATCTTCTGTGTCAGGCTGGATGCTGTGCCCATTTGCACAGAAGATGGCAGGCAGGCAACTGCTCTTCTATTACAGTGAAAAAAATATATTTTTTTAAATCTAAAGCTTAAGCTATTGTCACAACAGATATGAGTGGTGGCACTGGGCAAGTGGGCACATTATCCTTTGTGAGCCTCACACAGAAGCTGGCCGGCAGGCAACTGCTCTTCTATTACAGTAAAAAAAAATATTTTTTTAAATCTAAAGCTTAAGCAATTGTCACAACAGATATGAGTGGTGGCACTGGGCAACTGGGCACAGTATCCACTGTGAGCCTCACACAGAAGCTGGCAGGCAACTGCTATTCTATTACAGTGAAAAAAAAATATTATTTTTTAAATCTAAAGCTTAAGATATTGTCACAACAGATATGAGTGGTGGCACTGGGCAAGTGGGCACAGTATCCACTGTGAGCCTCACACAGAAGCTGGCAGGCAGGCAACTGCTCTTCTATTACAGTGAAAAAAAATATTTTTTTTAAATCTAAAGCTTAAGCTATTGTCACAACAGATATGAGTGGTGGCACTGACTGTGCAAATGGGCACAGCATCCAGCCTGACACAGAGGATGGCAGGCAGGCAAATGCTCTTCTATTACAGTGAAAAAAAATATATTTTTTTAAAATCTAAAGCTTAAGCTATTGTCACAACAGATATGAGTGGTGGCACTGACTGTGTCAGGCTGGATGCTGTGCCCATTTGCACAGTCAGTGCCACCACTCATATCTGTTGTGACAATAGCTTAAGCTTTAGATTTAAAAAAAATATTTTTTTTCACTGTAATAGAAGAGCAGTTGCCTGCCTGCCATCTTCTGTGTCAGGCTGGATGCTGTGCCCATTTGCACAGTCAGTGCCACCACTCATATCTGTTGTGACAATAGCTTAAGCTTTAGATTTAAAAAAATAATTTATTTTCACTGTAATAGAAGAGCAGTTGCTTGCCTGCCAGCTTCTGTGTGAGGCTCACAGTGGATACTGTGCCCACTTGCCCAGTGCCACCACTCATATCTGTTGTGACAATAGCTTAAGCTTTAGATTTTAAAAATATATATATTTTTTCACTGTAATAGAAGAGCAGTTGCCTGCCTGCCAGCTTCTGTGTGAGGCTCACAGTGGATACTGTGCCCACTTGCCTAGTGCCACCACTCATATCTGTTGTGACAATTGCTTAAGCTTTAGATTTAAAAAAATATTTTTTTTCACTGTAATAGAAGAGCAGTTGCCTGCCGGCCAGCTTCTGTGTGAGGCTCACAAAGGATAATGTGCCCACTTGCCCAGTGCCACCACTCATATCTGTTGTGACAATAGCTTAAGCTTTAGATTTAAAAAAATATAATTTTTTTCACTGTAATAGAAGAGCAGTTGCCTGCCTGCCATCTTCTGTGTCAGGCTGGATGCTGTGCCCATTTGCACAGAAGATGGCAGGCAGGCAACTGCTCTTCTATTACAGTGAAAAAAAATATATTTTTTTAAATCTAAAGCTTAAGCTATTGTCACAACAGATATGAGTGGTGGCACTGGGCAAGTGGGCACATTATCCTTTGTGAGCCTCACACAGAAGCTGGCCGGCAGGCAACTGCTCTTCTATTACAGTGAAAAAAAATATTTTTTTAAATCTAAAGCTTAAGCAATTGTCACAACAGATATGAGTGGTGGCACTGGGCAACTGGGCACAATATCCACTGTGAGCCTCACACAGAAGCTGGCAGGCAACTGCTATTCTATTACAGTGAAAAAAAAATATTATTTTTTAAATCTAAAGCTTAAGATATTGTCACAACAGATATGAGTGGTGGCACTGGGCAAGTGGGCACAGTATCCACTGTGAGCCTCACACAGAAGCTGGCAGGCAGGCAACTGCTCTTCTATTACAGTGAAAAAAAATATTTTTTTTTAAATCTAAAGCTTAAGCTATTGTCACAACAGATATGAGTGGTGGCACTGACTGTGCAAATGGGCACAGCATCCAGCCTGACACAGAGGATGGCAGGCAGGCAAATGCTCTTCTATTACAGTGAAAAAAATATATTTTTTTTAATCTAAAGCTTAAGCTATTGTCACAACAGATATGAGTGGTGGCACTGACTGTGCAAATGGGCACAGCATCCAGCCTGACACAGAAGATGGCAGGCAGGCAACTGCTCTTCTATTACAGTGAAAAAATATATATTTTTTTAAATCTAAAGCTTAAGATATTGTCACAACAGATATGAGTGGTGGCACTGGGCAAGTGGGCACAGTATCCACTGTGAGCCTCACACAGAAGCTGGCAGGCAACTGCTCTTCTATTACAGTGAAAAAAATATTTTTTTTTAAATCTAAAGCTTAAGCTATTGTCACAACAGATATGAGTGGTGGCACTGACTGTGCAAATGGGCACAGGATCCAGCCGGACACAGAGGATGGCAGGCAGGCAAATGCTCTTCTATTACAGTGAAAAAATATATATTTTTTTTAAATCTAAAGCTTAAGCTATTGTCACAACAGATATGAGTGGTGGCACTGGGCAAGTGGGCACAGTATCCACTGTGAGCCTCACACAGAAGCTGGTAGGCAGGCAACTGCTCTTCTATTACAGTGAAAAAAAAATATTTTTTTTTAAATCTAAAGCTTCAGCTATTGTCAAAACAGATATGAGTGGTGGCACTGGGCAAGTGGGCACAGTATCCACTGTGAGCCTCACACAGAAGCTTGCAGGCAGGCAACTGCACTTCTATTACAGTGAAAAGAAATTATTTTTTTTTAAATCTAAAGCTTAAGCTATTGTCACAACAGATATGAGTGGTGGCACTGACTGTGTAAATGGGCACAGCATCCAGCCTGACACCGAAGATGGCAGGCAGGCAACTGCTCTTCTATTACAGTGAAAAAAAATATTTTTTTTTAATCTAAAGCTTAAGCTATTGTCACAACAGATATGAGTGGTGGCACTGGGCAAGTGGGCACAGTATCCACTGTGAGCCTCACACATAAGCTGGCAGGCAGGCAACTGCTCTTCTATTACAGTGAAAATTTTTATTTTTTTAAATCTAAAGCTTAAGCTATTGTCACAACAGATATGAGTGGTGGCACTGACTGTGCAAATGGGCACAGCATCCAGCCTGACACAGAAGATGCCAGGCAGGCAACAGCTCTTCTATTACAGTGAAAAAAAATATATTTTTTTAAATCTAAAGCTTAAGCTATTGTCACAACAGATATGAGTGGTGGCACTGGGCAAGAGGGCACAGTATCCACTGTGAGCCTCACACAGAAGCTGGCAGGCAGGCAACTGCTCTTCTATTACAGTGAAAAAATATATATTTTTTTAAATCTAAAGCTTAAGCTATTGTCACAACAGATATGAGTGGTGGCACTGGGCAAGTGGGCACAGTATCCACTGTGAGCCTCACACAGAAGCTGGAAGACAGGCAACTGCCTCACACAGAAGCTGGCAGGCAGGCAACTGCTCTTCTATTACAGTGAAAAAAAATATTTTTTTTAAATCTAACGCTTAAGCTATTGTCACAACAGATATGAGTGGTGGCACTGACTGTGCAAATGGGCACAGCATCCAGCCTGACACAGAAGATGGCAGGCAGGCAACAGCTCTTCTACTACAGTGAAAAAATATATATTTTTTTTAAATCTAAAGCTTAAGCTATTGTCACAACAGATATGAGTGGTGGCACTGGGCAAGTGGGCACAGTATAAACTGTGAGCCTCACACAGAAGCTGGCAGGCAGGCAACTGCTCTTCTATTACAGTGAAAAAAAATATTTATTTTTATATCTAAAGCTTAAGCTATTGTCACAACAGATATGAGTGGTGGCACTGACTGTGCAAATGGGCACAGCATCCAGCCTGACACAGAGGATGGAAGGCAGGCAAAGGTCTTCTATTACAGTGAAAAAAAAATATTTTTTTTAAATCTAAAGCTTATGCTATTGTCACAACAGATATGAGTGGTGGCACTGACTGTGCAAATGGGCACAGCATCCAGCCTGACACAGAAGATAGCAGGCAGGCAACTGCTCTTCTATTACAGTGAAAAAATATATATTTTTTTTAAATCTAAAGCTTAAGCTATTGTCACAACAGATATGAGTGGTGGCACTGGGCAAGTGGGCACAGTATGCACTGTGAGCCTCACACAGAAGCTGACAGGCAGGCAACTGCTCTTCAATTACAGTGAAAAAATATATTTTTTTTAAATATAAAGCTTAAGCTATTGTCACAACAGATATGAGTGGTGGCACTGGGCAAGTGGGCACAGTATCGCACTGTGAGCCTCACACATAAGCTGGCAGGCAGGCAACTGCTCTTCTATTACAGTGAAAAAATATATATTTTTTTTAAATCTAAAGCTTAAGCTATTGTCACAACAGATATGAGTGGTGGCACTGGGCAAGTGGGCACAGTATCCACTGTGAGCCTCACACAGAAGCTGGAAGACAGGCAACTGCCTCACACAGAAGCTGGCAGGCAGGCAACTGCTCTTCTATTACAGTGAAAAAAATATATATATTTTTAAATCTAACGCTTAAGCTATTGTCACAACAGATATGAGTGGTGGCACTGACTGTGCAAATGGGCACAGCATCCAGCCTGACACAGAAGATGGCAGGCAGGCAACAGCTCTTCTATTACAGTGAAAAAATATATATTTTTTTTAAATCTAAAGCTTAAGCTATTGTCACAACAGATATGAGTGGTGGCACTGACTGTGCAAATGGGCACGGCATCCAGCCTGACACAGAGGATGGAAGGCAGGCAAATGGTCTTCTATTACAGTGAAAAAAAAATATTTTTTTTAAATCTAAAGCTTAAGCTCTTGTCACAACAGATATGAGTGGTGGCACTGACTGTGCAAATGGGCACAGCATCCAGCCTGACACAGAAGATGGCAGGCAGGCAACTGCTCTTCTATTACAGTGAAAAAAATATATATTTTTTTTAAATCTAAAGCTTAAGCTATTGTCACAACAGATATGAGTGGTGGCACTGGGCAAGTGGGCACAGTATCCACTGTGAGCCTCACATAGAGGCTGGCAGGCAGGCAACTGCTCTTCTATTACAGTGAAAAAAAAATATTTTTTTTTAAATCTAAAGCTTCAGCTATTGTCACAACAGATAAGAGTGGTGGCACTGACTGTGCAAATGGGCACAGCATCCAGCCTGACACAGAGGATGGCAGGCAGGCAAATGCTCTTCTATTTCAGTGAAAAAATATATATTTTTTTTAAATCTAAAGCTTAAGCTATTGTCACAACAGATATGAGTGGTGGCACTGACTGTGCAAATGGGCACAGCATCCAGCCTGACACAGAAGATGGCAGGCAGGAAACTGCTCTTCTATTACAGTGAAAAATATATATATTTTTTTAAATCTAAAGCTTAAGCTATTGTCACAACAGATATGAGTGGTGGCACTGGGCAAGTGGGCACAGTATCCACTGTGAGCCTCACCCAGAAGCTGGCAGGCAGGCAACTGCTCTTCTATTACAGTGAAAAAAAATATATATTTTTAAATCTAAAGCTTAAGCTATTGTCACAACAGATATGAGTGGTGGCACTGTGCAACTGGGCACAGTATCCACTGTGAGCCTCACACAGAAGCTGGCAGGCAGGCAACTGCTCTTCTATTACAGTGAAATTTTTTTTTTTTAAATCTAAAGCTTATGCTATTGTCACAACAGATATGAGTGGTGGCACTGACTGTGCAAATGGGCACAGCATCCAGCCTGACACAGAAGATAGCAGGCAGGCAACTGCTCTTCTATTACAGTGAAAAAATATATATTTTTTTTAAATCTAAAGCTTAAGCTATTGTCACAACAGATATGAGTGGTGGCACTGGGCAAGTGGGCACAGTATGCACTGTGAGCCTCACACAGAAGCTGGCAGGCAGGCAACTGCTCTTCAATTACAGTGAAAAAAAATATATTTTTTAAATCTAAAGCTTAAGCTATTGTCACAACATATATGAGTGGTGGCACTGGGCAAGTGGGCACAGTATCCACTGTGAGCCTCACACAGAAGCTGGCAGGCAGGCAACTGCTCTTCTATTACAGTGAAAAAAAATATTTTTTTTTAAATCTAAAGCTTAAGCTATTGTCACAACAGATATGAGTGGTGGCACTGGGCAAGTGGGCACAGTATCCACTGTGAGCCTCACACATAAGCTGGCAGGCAGGCAACTGCTCTTCTATTACAGTGAAAAAATATATATTTTTTTTAAATCTAAAGCTTAAGCTATTGTCACAACAGATATGAGTGGTGGCACTGGGCAAGTGGGCACAGTATCCACTGTGAGCCTCACACAGAAGCTGGAAGACAGGCAACTGCCTCACACAGAAGCTGGCAGGCAGGCAACTGCTCTTCTATTACAGTGAAAAAAATATATATTTTTTTAAATCTAACGCTTAAGCTATTGTCACAACAGATATGAGTGGTGGCACTGACTGTGCAAATGGGCACAGCATCCAGCCTGACACAGAAGATGGAAGGCAGGCAAATGGTCTTCTATTACAGTGAAAAAAAAATATTTTTTTTAAATCTAAAGCTTAAGCTATTGTCACAACAGATATGAGTGGTGGCACTGACTGTGCAAATGGGCACAGCATCCAGCCTGACACAGAAGATGGCAGGCAGGCAACTGCTCTTCTATTACAGTGAAAAAATATATATTTTTTTTAAATCTAAAGCTTAAGCTATTGTCACAACAGATATGAGTGGTGGCACTGGGCAAGTGGGCACAGTATGCACTGTGAGCCTCACACAGAAGCTGGCAGGCAGGCAACTGCTCTTCAATTACAGTGAAAAAATATATTTTTTTTAAATCTAAAGCTTAAGCTATTGTCACAACAGATATGAGTGGTGGAACTGGGCAAGTGGGCACAGTATCCACTGTGAGCCTCACACAGAAGCTGGCAGGCAGGCAACTGCTCTTCTATTACAGTGAAAAAAAATATTTTTTTTAAATCTAAAGCTTAAGCTATTGTCACAACAGATATGAGTGGTGGCACTGGGCAAGTGGGCACAGTATGCACTGTGAGCCTCACACAGAAGCTGGCAGGCAGGCAACTGCTCTTCAATTACAGTGAAAAAATATATATTTTTTAAATCTAAAGCTTAAGCTATTGTCACAACAGATATGAGTGGTGGCACTGGGCAAGTGGGCACAGTATCCACTGTGAGCCTCACACAGAAGCTGGCAGGCAGGCAACTGCTCTTCTATTACAGTGAAAAAAAATATTTTTTTTAAATCTAAAGCTTAAGCTATTGTCACAACAGATATGAGTGGTGGCACTGGGCAAGTGGGCACAGTATCCACTGTGAGCCTCACACAGAAGCTGGCAGGCAGGCAACTGCTCTTCAATTACAGTGAAAACATATATTTTTTTTAAATCTAAAGCTTAAGCTATTGTCACAAGAGATATGAGTGGTGGCACTGACTGTGCAAATGGGCACAGCATCCAGCCTGACACAGAAGATGGCAGGCAGTCAACTGCTCTTCTATTACAGTGAAAAAATATATATTTTTTTAAATCTAAAGCTTAAGCTATTGTCACAACAGATATGAGTGGTGGCACTGGGCAAGTGGGCACAGTATCCACTGTGAGCCTCACACAGAAGCTGGCAGGCAGGCAACTGCTCTTCTATTACAGTGAAAAAATATATTTTTTTTAAATCTGAAGCTTAAGCTATTGTCACAACAGATATGAGTGGTGGCACTGACTGTGCAAATGGGCACAGCATCCAGCCTGACACAGAAGATAGCAGGCAGGCAACTGCTCTTCTATTACAGTGAAAACAAATATTTTTTTTAAATCTAAAGCTTAAGCTATTGTCACAACAGATATGAGTGGTGGCACTGGGCAAGTGGGCACAGTATCCACTGTGAGCCTCACACAGAAGCTGGCAGACAGGCAACTGCCTCACACAGAAGCTGGCAGGCAGGCAACTGCTCTTCTATCACAGTGAAAAAAAATATATTTTTTTTAAATCTAAAGCTTAAGCTATTGTCACAACATATATGAGTGGTGGCACTGGGCAAGTGGGCACAGTATCCACTGTGAGCCTCACACAGAAGCTGGCAGGCAGGCAACTGCTCTTCTATTACAGTGAAAAAAATTATTTTTTTAAATCTAAAGCTTAAGCTATTGTCACAACAGATATGAGTGGTGGCACTGACTGTGCAAATGGGCACAGCATCCAGCCTGACACAGAAGATAGCAGGCAGGCAACTGCTCTTCTATTACAGTGAAAACAAATATTTTTTTTAAATCTAAAGCTTAAGCTATTGTCACAACAGATATGAGTGGTGGCACTGACTGTGCAAATGGGCACAGCATCCAGCCTGACACAGAAGATGGCAGGCAGGCAACTGCCCTTCTATTACAGTGAAAAAATATATTTTTTTTTAAATCTAAAGCTTAAGCTATTGTCACAACAGATATGAGTGGTGGCACTGGGCAAGTGGGCACAGTATCCACTGTGAGCCTCACATAGAGGCTGGCAGGCAGGCAACTGCTCTTCTATTACAGTGAAAAAAAAATATTTTTTTTTAAATCTAAAGCTTCAGCTATTGTCACAACAGATAAGAGTGGTGGCACTGACTGTGCAAATGGGCACAGCATCCAGCCTGACACAGAGGATGGCAGGCAGGCAAATGCTCTTCTATTTCAGTGAAAAAATATATATTTTTTTTAAATCTAAAGCTTAAGCTATTGTCACAACAGATATGAGTGGTGGCACTGACTGTGCAAATGGGCACAGCATCCAGCCTGACACAGAAGATGGCAGGCAGGAAACTGCTCTTCTATTACAGTGAAAAATATATATTTTTTTTTAAATCTAAAGCTTAAGCTATTGTCACAACAGATATGAGTGGTGGCACTGGGCAAGTGGGCACAGTATCCACTGTGAGCCTCACCCAGAAGCTGGCAGGCAGGCAACTGCTCTTCTATTACAGTGAAAAAAAATATATATTTTTAAATCTAAAGCTTAAGCTATTGTCACAACAGATATGAGTGGTGGCACTGTGCAACTGGGCACAGTATCCACTGTGAGCCTCACACAGAAGCTGGCAGGCAGGCAACTGCTCTTCTATTACAGTGAAATTTTTTTTTTTAAATCTAAAGCTTATGCTATTGTCACAACAGATATGAGTGGTGGCACTGACTGTGCAAATGGGCACAGCATCCAGCCTGACACAGAAGATAGCAGGCAGGCAACTGCTCTTCTATTACAGTGAAAAAATATATATTTTTTTTAAATCTAAAGCTTAAGCTATTGTCACAACAGATATGAGTGGTGGCACTGGGCAAGTGGGCACAGTATGCACTGTGAGCCTCACACAGAAGCTGGCAGGCAGGCAACTGCTCTTCAATTACAGTGAAAAAAAATATATTTTTTAAATCTAAAGCTTAAGCTATTGTCACAACATATATGAGTGGTGGCACTGGGCAAGTGGGCACAGTATCCACTGTGAGCCTCACACAGAAGCTGGCAGGCAGGCAACTGCTCTTCTATTACAGTGAAAAAAAATTTTTTTTTTTAAATCTAAAGCTTAAGCTATTGTCACAACAGATATGAGTGGTGGCACTGGGCAAGTGGGCACAGTATCCACTGTGAGCCTCACACATAAGCTGGCAGGCAGGCAACTGCTCTTCTATTACAGTGAAAAAATATATATTTTTTTTAAATCTAAAGCTTAAGCTATTGTCACAACAGATATGAGTGGTGGCACTGGGCAAGTGGGCACAGTATCCACTGTGAGCCTCACACAGAAGCTGGAAGACAGGCAACTGCCTCACACAGAAGCTGGCAGGCAGGCAACTGCTCTTCTATTACAGTGAAAAAAAAATATATTTTTTTAAATCTAACGCTTAAGCTATTGTCACAACAGATATGAGTGGTGGCACTGACTGTGCAAATGGGCACAGCATCCAGCCTGACACAGAAGATGGAAGGCAGGCAAATGGTCTTCTATTACAGTGAAAAAAAAATATTTTTTTTAAATCTAAAGCTTAAGCTATTGTCACAACAGATATGAGTGGTGGCACTGACTGTGCAAATGGGCACAGCATCCAGCCTGACACAGAAGATGGCAGGCAGGCAACTGCTCTTCTATTACAGTGAAAAAATATATATTTTTTTTAAATCTAAAGCTTAAGCTATTGTCACAACAGATATGAGTGGTGGCACTGGGCAAGTGGGCACAGTATGCACTGTGAGCCTCACACAGAAGCTGGCAGGCAGGCAACTGCTCTTCAATTACAGTGAAAAAATATATTTTTTTTAAATCTAAAGCTTAAGCTATTGTCACAACAGATATGAGTGGTGGAACTGGGCAAGTGGGCACAGTATCCACTGTGAGCCTCACACAGAAGCTGGCAGGCAGGCAACTGCTCTTCTATTACAGTGAAAAAAAATATTTTTTTTAAATCTAAAGCTTAAGCTATTGTCACAACAGATATGAGTGGTGGCACTGGGCAAGTGGGCACAGTATGCACTGTGAGCCTCACACAGAAGCTGGCAGGCAGGCAACTGCTCTTCAATTACAGTGAAAAAATATATATTTTTTAAATCTAAAGCTTAAGCTATTGTCACAACAGATATGAGTGGTGGCACTGGGCAAGTGGGCACAGTATCCACTGTGAGCCTCACACAGAAGCTGGCAGGCAGGCAACTGCTCTTCTATTACAGTGAAAAAAAATATTTTTTTTAAATCTAAAGATTAAGCTATTGTCACAACAGATATGAGTGGTGGCACTGGGCAAGTGGGCACAGTATCCACTGTGAGCCTCACACAGAAGCTGGCAGGCAGGCAACTGCTCTTCAATTACAGTGAAAACATATATTTTTTTTAAATCTAAAGCTTAAGCTATTGTCACAAGAGATATGAGTGGTGGCACTGACTGTGCAAATGGGCACAGCATCCAGCCTGACACAGAAGATGGCAGGCAGTCAACTGCTCTTCTATTACAGTGAAAAAATATATATTTTTTTAAATCTAAAGCTTAAGCTATTGTCACAACAGATATGAGTGGTGGCACTGGGCAAGTGGGCACAGTATCCACTGTGAGCCTCACACAGAAGCTGGCAGGCAGGCAACTGCTCTTCTATTACAGTGAAAAAATATTTTTTTTTTAAATCTGAAGCTTAAGCTATTGTCACAACAGATATGAGTGGTGGCACTGACTGTGCAAATGGGCACAGCATCCAGCCTGACACAGAAGATAGCAGGCAGGCAACTGCTCTTCTATTACAGTGAAAACAAATTTTTTTTTTAAATCTAAAGCTTAAGCTATTGTCACAACAGATATGAGTGGTGGCACTGGGCAAGTGGGCACAGTATCCACTGTGAGCCTCACACAGAAGCTGGCAGACAGGCAACTGCCTCACACAGAAGCTGGCAGGCAGGCAACTGCTCTTCTATCACAGTGAAAAAAAATATATTTTTTTTAAATCTAAAGCTTAAGCTATTGTCACAACATATATGAGTGGTGGCACTGGGCAAGTGGGCACAGTATCCACTGTGAGCCTCACACAGAAGCTGGCAGGCAGGCAACTGCTCTTCTATTACAGTGAAAAAAATTATTTTTTTAAATCTAAAGCTTAAGCTATTGTCACAACAGATATGAGTGGTGGCACTGACTGTGCAAATGGGCACAGCATCCAGCCTGACACAGAAGATAGCAGGCAGGCAACTGCTCTTCTATTACAGTGAAAACAAATATTTTTTTTAAATCTAAAGCTTAAGCTATTGTCACAACAGATATGAGTGGTGGCACTGACTGTGCAAATGGGCACAGCATCCAGCCTGACACAGAAGATGGCAGGCAGGCAACTGCCCTTCTATTACAGTGAAAAAATATATATTTTTTTTAAATCTAAAGCTTAAGCTATTGTCACAACAGATATGAGTGGTGGCACTGGGCAAGTGGGCACAGTATGCACTGTGAGCCTCACACAGAAGCTGGCAGGCAGGCAACTGCTCTTCAATTACAGTGAAAAAATATATTTTTTTTAAATCTAAAGCTTAAGCTATTGTCACAACAGATATGAGTGGTGGAACTGGGCAAGTGGGCACAGTATCCACTGTGAGCCTCACACAGAAGCTGGCAGGCAGGCAACTGCTCTTCTATTACAGTGAAAAAAAATATTTTTTTTAAATCTAAAGCTTAAGCTATTGTCACAACAGATATGAGTGGTGGCACTGGGCAAGTGGGCACAGTATGCACTGTGAGCCTCACACAGAAGCTGGCAGGCAGGCAACTGCTCTTCAATTACAGTGAAAAAATATATATTTTTTAAATCTAAAGCTTAAGCTATTGTCACAACAGATATGAGTGGTGGCACTGGGCAAGTGGGCACAGTATCCACTGTGAGCCTCACACAGAAGCTGGCAGGCAGGCAACTGCTCTTCTATTACAGTGAAAAAAAATATTTTTTTTAAATCTAAAGCTTAAGCTATTGTCACAACAGATATGAGTGGTGGCACTGGGCAAGTGGGCACAGTATCCACTGTGAGCCTCACACAGAAGCTGGCAGGCAGGCAACTGCTCTTCAATTACAGTGAAAACATATATTTTTTTTAAATCTAAAGCTTAAGCTATTGTCACAAGAGATATGAGTGGTGGCACTGACTGTGCAAATGGGCACAGCATCCAGCCTGACACAGAAGATGGCAGGCAGTCAACTGCTCTTCTATTACAGTGAAAAAATATATATTTTTTTAAATCTAAAGCTTAAGCTATTGTCACAACAGATATGAGTGGTGGCACTGGGCAAGTGGGCACAGTATCCACTGTGAGCCTCACACAGAAGCTGGCAGGCAGGCAACTGCTCTTCTATTACAGTGAAAAAATATATTTTTTTTAAATCTGAAGCTTAAGCTATTGTCACAACAGATATGAGTGGTGGCACTGACTGTGCAAATGGGCACAGCATCCAGCCTGACACAGAAGATAGCAGGCAGGCAACTGCTCTTCTATTACAGTGAAAACAAATATTTTTTTTAAATCTAAAGCTTAAGCTATTGTCACAACAGATATGAGTGGTGGCACTGGGCAAGTGGGCACAGTATCCACTGTGAGCCTCACACAGAAGCTGGCAGACAGGCAACTGCCTCACACAGAAGCTGGCAGGCAGGCAACTGCTCTTCTATCACAGTGAAAAAAAATATATTTTTTTTAAATCTAAAGCTTAAGCTATTGTCACAACATATATGAGTGGTGGCACTGGGCAAGTGGGCACAGTATCCACTGTGAGCCTCACACAGAAGCTGGCAGGCAGGCAACTGCTCTTCTATTACAGTGAAAAAAATTATTTTTTTAAATCTAAAGCTTAAGCTATTGTCACAACAGATATGAGTGGTGGCACTGACTGTGCAAATGGGCACAGCATCCAGCCTGACACAGAAGATAGCAGGCAGGCAACTGCTCTTCTATTACAGTGAAAACAAATATTTTTTTTAAATCTAAAGCTTAAGCTATTGTCACAACAGATATGAGTGGTGGCACTGACTGTGCAAATGGGCACAGCATCCAGCCTGACACAGAAGATGGCAGGCAGGCAACTGCCCTTCTATTACAGTGAAAAAATATATTTTTTTTAAATCTAAAGCTTAAGCTATTGTCACAACAGATATGAGTGGTGGCACTGGGCAAGTGGGCACAGTATCCACTGTGAGCCTCACACATAAGCTGGCAGGCAGGCAACTGCTCTTCAATTACAGTGAAAAAATATATATTTTTTTTAAATCTAAAGCTTAAGCTATTGTCACAACAGATATGAGTGGTGGCACTGGGCAAGTGGGCACAGTATCCACTGTGAGCCTCACACAGAAGCTGGAAGACAGGCAACTGCCTCACACAGAAGCTGGCAGGCAGGCAACTGCTCTTCTATTACAGTGAAAAAAAAATATTTTTTTTAAATCTAACGCTTAAGCTATTGTCACAACAGATATGAGTGGTGGCACTGACTGTGCAAATGGGCACAGCATCCAGCCTGACACAGAAGATGGCAGGCAGGCAACAGCTCTTCTATTACAGTGAAAAAATATATATTTTTGTCACAACAGATATGAGTGGTGGCACTGGGCAAGTGGGCACATTATTCACTGTGAGCCTCACACAGAAGCTGGCAGGCAGGCAACTGCTCTTCTATTACAGTGAAAAAAATATTTATTTTTAAATCTAAAGCTTAAGCTATTGTCACAACAGATATGAGTGGTGGCACTGACTGTGCAAATGGGCACAGCATCCAGCCTGACACAGAGGATGGAAGGCAGGCAAATGGTCTTCTATTACAGTGAAAAAAAAATATTTTTTTTAAATCTAAAGCTTAAGCTATTGTCACAACAGATATGAGTGGTGGCACTGACTGTGCAAATGGGCACAGCATCCAGCCTGACACAGAAGATGGCAGGCAGGCAACTGCTCTTCTATTACAGTGAAAAAATATATATTTTTTTAAATCTAAAGCTTAAGCTATTGTCACAACAGATATGAGTGGTGGCACTGGGCAAGTGGGCACAGTATGCACTGTGAGCCTCACACAAAAGCTGGCAGGCAGGCAACTGCTCTTCAATTACAGTGAAAAAATATATTTTTTTTAAATCTAAAGCTTAAGCTATTGTCACAACAAAAATGAGTGGTGGCACTGGGCAAGTGGGCACAGTATCCACTGTGAGCCTCACACATAAGCTGGCAGGCAGGCAACTGCTCTTCTATTACAGTGAAAAAAATATATATTTTTTTTAAATCTAAAGCTTAAGCTATTGTCACAACAGATATGAGTGGTGGCACTGGGCAAGTGGGCACAGTATCCACTGTGAGCCTCACACAGAAGCTGGAAGACAGGCAACTGCCTCACACAGAAGCTGGCAGGCAGGCAACTGCTCTTCTATTACAGTGAAAAAAAATATTTTTTTTAAATCTAACGCTTAAGCTATTGTCACAACAGATATGAATGGTGGCACTGACTGTGCAAATGGGCACAGCATCCAGCCTGACACAGAAGATGGCAGGCAGGCAACAGCTCTTCTATTACAGTGAAAAAATATATATTTTTTTTAAATCTAAAGCTTAAGCTATTGTCACAACAGATATGAGTGGTGGCACTGGGCAAGTGGGCACAGTATCCACTTTGAGCCTCACACAGAAGCTGGCAGGCAGGCAACTGCTCTTCTATTACAGTGAAAAAAAATATTTATTTTTAAATCTAAAGCTTAAGCTATTGTCACAACAGATATGAGTGGTGGCACTGACTGTGCAAATGGGCACAGCATCCAGCCTGACACAGAAGATGGCAGGCAGGCAACTGCTCTTCTATTACAGTGAAAAAATATATATTTTTTTTTAAATCTAAAGCTTAAGCTATTGTCACAACAGATATGAGTGGTGGCACTGGGCAAGTGGGCACAGTATGCACTGTGAGCCTCACACAGAAGCTGGCAGGCAGGCAACTGCTCTTCAATTACAGTGAAAAAATATATATTTTTTTAAATCTAAAGCTTAAGCTATTGTCACAACAGATATGAGTGGTGGCACTGGGCAAGGGGGCTAAGTATCCACTGTGAGCCTCACACAGAAGCTGGCAGGCAGGCAACTGCTCTTCTATTACAGTGAAAAAAAATATTTTTTTTAAATCTAAAGCTTAAGCTATTGTCACAACAGATATGAGTGGTGGCACTGGGCAAGTGGGCACAGTATCCACTGTGAGCCTCACACAGAAGCTGGCAGGCAGGCAACTGCTCTTCAATTACAGTGAAAACATATATTTTTTTTAAATCTAAAGCTTAAGCTATTGTCACAACAGATATGAGTGGTGGCACTGGGCAAGTGGGCACAGTATCCACTGTGAGCCTCACACAGAAGCTGGCAGGCAACTGCTCTTCTATTACAGTGAAATTTTTTTTTTTAAATCTAAAGCTTAAGCTATTGTCACAAGAGATATGAGTGGTGGCACTGACTGTGCAAATGGGCACCGCATCCAGCCTGACACAGAAGATGGCAGGCAGTCTACTGCTCTTCTATTACAGTGAAAAAATATATATATTTTTAAATCTAAAGCTTAAGCTATTGTCACAACAGATATGAGTGGTGGCACTGGGCAATTGGGCACAGTATCCACTGTGAGCCTCACACAGAAGCTGGCAGGCAGGCAACTGCTCTTCTATTACAGTGAAAAAATATATTTTTTTTAAATCTGAAGCTTAAGCTATTGTCACAACAGATATGAGTGGTGGCACTGACTGTGCAAATGGGCACAGCATCCAGCCTGACACAGAAGATGGCAGGCAGGCAACTGCTCTTCTATTACAGTGAAAACAAATATTTTTTTTAAATCTAAAGCTTAAGCTATTGTCACAACAGATATGAGTGGTGGCACTGACTGTGCAAATGGGCACAGCATCCAGCCTGACACAGAAGATGGCAGGCAGGCAACAGCTCTTCTACTACAGTGAAAAAATATATATTTTTTTTAAATCTAAAGCTTAAGCTATTGTCACAACAGATATGAGTGGTGGCACTGACTGTGCAAATGGGCACCGCATCCAGCCTGACACAGAAGATGGCAGGCAGTCAACTGCTCTTCTATTACAGTGAAAAAATATATATATTTTTAAATCTAAAGCTTAAGCTATTGTCACAACAGATATGAGTGGTGGCACTGGGCAAGTGGGCACAGTATCCACTGTGAGCCTCACACAGAAGCTGGCAGGCAGGCAACTGCTCTTCTATTACAGTGAAAAAATATATTTTTTTTAAATCTGAAGCTTAAGCTATTGTCACAAAAGATATGAGTGGTGGCACTGACTGTGCAAATGGGCACAGCATCCAGCCTGACACAGAAGATAGCAGGCAGGCAACTGCTCTTCTATTACAGTGAAAACAAATATTTTTTTTAAATCTAAAGCTTAAGCTATTGTCACAACAGATATGAGTGGTGGCACTGGGCAAGTGGGCACAGTATCCACTGTGAGCCTCACACAGAAGCTGGCAGACAGGCAACTGCCTCACACAGAAGCTGGCAGGCAGGCAACTGCTCTTCTATCACAGTGAAAAAAAATATGTTTTTTTTTAAATCTAAAGCTTAAGCTATTGTCACAACAGATATGAGTGGTGGCACTGGGCAAGTGGGCACAGTATCCACTGTGAGCCTTACACAGAAGCTGGCAGGCAGGCAACTGCTCTTCTATTACAGTGAAAAAAAATATTTTTTTAAATCTAAAGCTTAAGCTATTGTCACAACAGATATGAGTGGTGGCACTGACTGTGCAAATGGGCACAGCATCCAGCCTGACACAGAAGATGGCAGGCAGGCAACAGCTCTTCTATTACAGTGAAAAAAAAAATATTTTTTTAAATCTAAAGCTTAAGCTATTGTCACAACAGATATGAGTGGTGGCACTGGGCAAGTGGGCACAGTATCCACTGTGAGCCTCACACAGAAGCTGGCAGGCAGGCAACTGCTCTTCTATTACAGTGAAAAAAAATATTTATTTTTAAATCTAAAGCTTAAGCTATTGTCACAACAGATATGAGTGGTGGCACTGGGCAAGTGGGCACAGTATCCACTGTGAGCCTCACACAGAAGCTGGCAGACAGGCAACTGCCTCACACAGAAGCTGGTAGGCAGGCAACTGCTCTTCTATCACAGTGAAAAAAAATATGTTTTTTTTAAATCTAAAGCTTAAGCTATTGTCACAACAGATATGAGTGGTGGCACTGGGCAAGTGGGCACAGTATCCACTGTGAGCCTTACACAGAAGCTGGCAGGCAGGCAACTGCTCTTCTATTACAGTGAAAAAAATTATTTTTTTAAATCTAAAGCTTAAGCTATTGTCACAACAGATATGAGTGGTGGCACTGACTGTGCAAATGGGCACAGCATCCAGCCTGACACAGAAGATGGCAGGCAGGCAACAGCTCTTCTATTACAGTGAAAAAAAAATATTTTTTTAAATCTAAAGCTTAAGCTATTGTCACAACAGATATGAGTGGTGGCACTGGGCAAGTGGGCACAGTATCCACTGTGAGCCTCACACAGAAGCTGGCAGGCAGGCAACTGCTCTTCTATTACAGTGAAAAAAAATATTTATTTTTAAATCTAAAGCTTAAGCTATTGTCACAACAGATATGAGTGGTGGCACTGACTGTGCAAATGGGCACAGCATCCAGCCTGACACAGAAGATGGCAGGCAGGCAACAGCTCTTCTACTACAGTGAAAAAATATATATTTTTTTTAAATCTAAAGCTTAAGCTATTGTCACAACAGATATGAGTGGTGGCACTGACTGTGCAAATGGGCACCGCATCCAGCCTGACACAGAAGATGGCAGGCAGTCAACTGCTCTTCTATTACAGTGAAAAAATATATATATTTTTAAATCTAAAGCTTAAGCTATTGTCACAACAGATATGAGTGGTGGCACTGGGCAAGTGGGCACAGTATCCACTGTGAGCCTCACACAGAAGCTGGCAGGCAGGCAACTGCTCTTCTATTACAGTGAAAAAATATATTTTTTTTAAATCTGAAGCTTAAGCTATTGTCACAACAGATATGAGTGGTGGCACTGACTGTGCAAATGGGCACAGCATCCAGCCTGACACAGAAGATAGCAGGCAGACAACTGCTCTTCTATTACAGTGAAAACAAATATTTTTTTTAAATCTAAAGCTTAAGCTATTGTCACAACAGATATGAGTGGTGGCACTGACTGTGCAAATGGGCACCGCATCCAGCCTGACACAGAAGATGGCAGGCAGTCAACTGCTCTTCTATCACAGTGAAAAAAAATATGTTTTTTTTAAATCTAAAGCTTAAGCTATTGTCACAACAGATATGAGTGGTGGCACTGGGCAAGTGGGCACAGTATCCACTGTGAGCCTTACACAGAAGCTGGCAGGCAGGCAACTGCTCTTCTATTACAGTGAAAAAAATTATTTTTTTAAATCTAACGCTTAAGCTATTGTCACAACAGATATGAGTGGTAGCACTGACTGTGCAAATGGGCACAGCATCCAGCCTGACACAGAAGATGGCAGGCAGGCAACAGCTCTTCTATTACAGTGAAAAAAAAAATATTTTTTTAAATCTAAAGCTTAAGCTATTGTCACAACAGATATGAGTGGTGGCACTGGGCAAGTGGGCACAGTATCCACTGTGAGCCTCACACAGAAGTTGGCAGGCAGGCAACTGCTCTTCTATTACAGTGAAAAAAAATATTTATTTTTAAATCTAAAGCTTAAGCTATTGTCACAACAGATATGAGTGGTGGCACTGGGCAAGTGGGCACAGTATCCACTGTGAGCCTCACACAGAAGCTGGCAGACAGGCAACTGCCTCACACAGAAGCTGGCAGGCAGGCAACTGCTCTTCTATCACAGTGAAAAAAAATATGTTTTTTTTAAATCTAAAGCTTAAGCTATTGTCACAACAGATATGAGTGGTGGCACTGGGCAAGTGGGCACAGTATCCACTGTGAGCCTTACACAGAAGCTGGCAGGCAGGCAACTGCTCTTCTATTACAGTGAAAAAAATTATTTTTTTAAATCTAAAGCTTAAGCTATTGTCACAACAGATATGAGTGGTGGCACTGACTGTGCAAATGGGCACAGCATCCAGCCTGACACAGAAGATGGCAGGCAGGCAACAGCTCTTCTATTACAGTGAAAAAAAAAAATATTTTTTTAAATCTAAAGCTTAAGCTATTGTCACAACAGATATGAGTGGTGGCACTGGGCAAGTGGGCACAGTATCCACTGTGAGCCTCACACAGAAGCTGGCAGGCAGGCAACTGCTCTTCTATTACAGTGAAAAAAAATATTTATTTTTAAATCTAAAGCTTAAGCTATTGTCACAACAGATATGAGTGGTGGCACTGACTGTGCAAATGGGCACAGCATCCAGCCTGACACAGAAGATGGCAGGCAGGCAACAGCTCTTCTACTACAGTGAAAAAATATATATTTTTTTTAAATCTAAAGCTTAAGCTATTGTCACAACAGATATGAGTGGTGGCACTGGGCAAGTGGGCACAGTATCCACTGTGAGCCTCACACAGAAGCTGGAAGACAGGCAACTGCCTCACACAGAAGCTGGCAGGCAGGCAACTGCTCTTCTATTACAGTGAAAAAAAATATTTTTTTTAAATCTAAAGCTTAAGCTATTGTCACAACAGATATGAGTGGTGGCACTGACTGTGCAAATGGGCACAGCATCCAGCCTGACACAGAAGATGGCAGGCAGGCAACAGCTCTTCTACTACAGTGAAAAAATATATATTTTTTTTAATCTAAAGCTTAAGCTATTGTCACAACATATATGAGTGGTGGCACTGGGCAAGTGGGCACAGTATAAACTGTGAGCCTCACACAGAAGCTGGCAGGCAGGCAACTGCTCTTCTATTACAGTGAAAAAAAATATTTATTTTTAAATCTAAAGCTTAAGCTATTGTCACAACAGATATGAGTGGTGGCACTGACTGTGCAAATGGGCACAGCATCCAGCCTGACACAGAGGATGGAAGGCAGGCAAATGGTCTTCTATTACAGTGAAAAAAAAAAAATTTTTTTAAATCTAAAGCGTATGCTATTGTCACAGCAGATATGAGTGGTGGCACTGACTGTGCAAATGGGCACAGCATCCAGCCTGACACAGAAGATAGCAGGCAGGCAACTGCTCTTCTATTACAGTGAAAAAAAAAATATTTTTTTTAAATCTAAAGCTTAAGCTATTGTCACAACAGATATGAGTGGTGGCACTGGGCAAGTGGGCACAGTATGCACTGTGAGCCTCACACAGAAGCTGGCAGGCAGGCAACTGCTCTTCAATTACAGTGAAAAAATATATTTTTTTTAAATCTAAAGCTTAAGCTATTGTCACAACAGATATGAGTGGTGGCACTGGGCAAGTGGGCACAGTATCCACTGTGAGCCTCACACAGAAGCTGGCAGGCAGGCAACTGCTCTTCTATTACAGTGAAAAAAAATATTTTTTTTTAAATCTAAAGCTTAAGCTATTGTCACAACAGATATGAGTGGTGGCACTGGGCAAGTGGGCACAGTATCCACTGTGAGCCTCACACAGAAGCTGGCAGGCAGGCAACTGCTCTTCTATTACAGTGAAAAAAATATTTATTTTTAAATCTAAAGCTTTAACTATTGTCACAACAGATATGAGTGGTGGCACTGACTGTGCAAATGGGCACAGCATCCAGCCTGAGACAGAAGATGGCAGGCAGGCAACTGCTCTTCTATTACAGTGAAAACATTTTTTTTTAAATCTATAGCTTAAGCTATTGTCACAACAGATATGAGTGGTGGCACTGGGCAAGTGGGCACAGTATCCACTGTGAGCCTCACACATAAGCTGGCAGGCAGGCAACTGCTCTTCTATTACAGTGAAAAAAAATGTTTTTTTAAATCTAAAGCTTAAGCTATTGTCACAACAGATATGAGTGGTGGCACTGACTGTGCAAATGGGCACAGCATCCAGCCTGACACAGAAGATGGCAGGCAGGCAACTGCTCTTCTATTACAGTGAAAAAAATATTTTTTTTAAATCTAAAGCTTAAGCTATTGTCACAACAGATATGAGTGGTGGCACTGGGCAAGTGGGCACAGTATCCACTGTGAGCCTCACACATAAGCTGGCAGGCAGGCAACTGCTCTTCTATTACAGTGAAAAAAAATATTTTTTTTTAAATCTAAAGCTTAAGCTATTGTCACAACAGATATGAGTGGTGGCACTGCGCAAGTGGGCACAGTATCCACTGTGAGCCTCACACAGAAGCTGGCTGACAGGCAACTGCCTCACACAGAAGCTGGCAGGCAGGCAACTGCTCTTCTATTACAGTGAAAAAAAAATATTTTTTTTTAAATCTAAAGCTTAAGCTATTGTCACAACAGATATGAGTGGTGGCACTGGGCAAGTGGGCACAGTATCCACTGTGAGCCTCACACAGAAGCTGGCAGGCAGGCAACTGCTCTTCTAATACAGTGAAAAAAATATTTATTTTTAAATCTAAAGCTTAAGCTATTGTCACAACAGATATGAGTGGTGGCACTGGGCAAGTGGGCACAGTATCCACTGTGAGCCTCACACAGAAGCTGGCAGGCAGGCAACTGCTCTTCTATTACATGAAAAAAAAATTTTTTTTTAAATCTAAAGCTTAAGCTATTGTCACAACAGATATGAGTGGTGGCACTGAGCAAGTGGGCACAGTATCCACTGTGAGCCTCACACAGAAGCTGGCAGACAGGCAACTGCCTCACACAGAAGCTGGCAGGCAGGCAACTGCTCTTCTATTACAGTGAAAAAAATATTATTTTTTAAATCTAAAGCTTAAGCTATTGTCACAACAGATATGAGTGGTGGCACTGACTGTGCAAATGGGCACAGCATCCAGCCTGACACAGAGGATGGCAGGCAGGCAAATGCTCTTCTATTACAGTGAAAAAAATATATTTTTTTAAATCTAAAGCTTAAGCTATTGTCACAACAGATATGAGTGGTGGCACTGACTGTGCAAATGGGCACAGCATCCAGCCTGACACAGAAGATGGCAGGCAACTGCTCTTCTATTACAGTGAAAAAAAAATATTTTTTTTTAAATCTAAACCTTAAGCTATTGTCACAACAGATATGAGTGGTGGCACTGACTGTGCAAATGGGCACAGCATCCAGCCTGACACAGAAGATGGCAGGCAGGCAACTGCTCTTCTATTACAGTGAAAACAAATATTTTTTTTAAATCTAAAGCTTAAGCTATTGTCACAACAGATATGAGTGGTGGCACTGACTGTGCAAATAGGCACAGCATCCAGCCTGACACAGAGGATGGAAGGCAGGCAAATGGTCTTCTATTACAGTGAAAAAAAATATTTTTTTTAAATCTAAAGCTTATGCTATTGTCACAGCAGATATGAGTGGTGGCACTGACTGTGCAAATGGGCACAGCATCCAGCCTGACACAGAAGATAGCAGGCAGGCAACTGCTCTTCTATTACAGTGAAAAAATATATATTTTTTTTAAATCTAAAGCTTAAGCTATTGTCACAACAGATATGAGTGGTGGCACTGGGCAAGTGGGCACAGTATGCACTGTGAGCCTCACACAGTAGCTGGCAGGCAGGCAACTGCTCTTCAATTACAGTGAAAAAATATATATTTTTTAAATCTAAAGCTTAAGCTATTGTCACAACAGATATGAGTGGTGGCACTGGGCAAGTGGGCACAGTATCCACTGTGAGCCTCACACAGAAGCTGGCAGGCAGGCAACTGCTCTTCTATTACAGTGAAAAAAAATATTTTTTTTTAAATCTAAAGCTTAAGCTATTGTCACAACAGATATGAGTGGTGGCACTGACTGTGCAAATGGGCACAGCATCCAGCCTGAGACAGAAGATGGCAGGCAGGCAACTGCTCTTCTATTACAGTGAAAACATTTTTTTTTTAAATCTAAAGCTTAAGCTTTTGTCACAACAGATATGAGTGGTGGCACTGGGCAAGTGGGCACAGTATCCACTGTGAGCCTCACACATAAGCTGAAAGGCAGGCAACTGCTCTTCTATTACAGTGAAAAAAATATTTTTTTTTAAATCTAAAGCTTAAGCTATTGTCACAACAGATATGAGTGGTGGCACTGACTGTGCAAATGGGCACAGCATCCAGTCTGACACAGAAGATGGCAGGCAGGCAACTGCTCTTCTATTAGTGAAAAAATATATATTTTTTAAATCTAAAGCTTAAGCTATTGTCACAACAGATATGAGTGGTGGCACTGGGCAAGTGGGCACAGTATCCACTGTGAGCCTCACACATAAGCTGGCAGGCAGGCAACTGCTCTTCTATTACAGTGAAAAAAATATATATTTTTTTTAAATCTAAAGCTTAAGCTATTGTCACAACAGATATGAGTGGTGGCACTGGGCAAGTGGGCACAGTATCCACTGTGAGCCTCACACAGAAGCTGGCAGACAGGCAACTGCCTCACACAGAAGCTGGCAGGCAGGCAACTGCTCTTCTATTACAGTGAAAAAAAATATGTTTTTTTAAATCTAAAGCTTAAGCTATTGTCACAACAGATATGAGTGGTGGCACTGACTGTGCAAATGGGCACAGCATCCAGCCTGACACAGAGGATGGCAGGCAGGCAAATGCTCTTCTATTACAGTGAAAATATATATATTGTTTTTAAATCTAAAGCTTAAGCTATTGTCACAACAGATATGAGTGGTGGCACTGACTGTGCAAATGGGCACAGCATCCAGCCTGACACAGAAGATGGCAGGCAGGCAACTGCTCTTCTATTACAGTGAAAAAATATATATATTTTTTTAAATCTAAAGCTTAAGCTATTGTCACAACAGATATGAGTGGTGGCACTGGGCAAGTGGGCACAGTATCCACTGTGAGCCTCACACAGAAGCTGGCAGGCAGGCAACTGCTCTTCTATTACAGTGAAAACAAATATTTTTTTTTAAATCTAAAGCTTAAGCTATTGTCACAACAGATATGAGTGGTGGCACTGGGCAAGTGGGCACACTATCCACTGTGAGCCTCACACAGAAGCTGGCAGGCAGGCAACTGCTCTTCAATTACAGTGAAAAAAAAATATTATTTTTTAAATCTAAAGCTTAAGCTATTGTCACAACAGATATGAGTGGTGGCACTGACTGTGCAAATGGGCACAGCATCCAGCCTGACACAGAGGATGGCAGGCAGGCAAATGCTCTTCTATTACAGTGAAAAAAATATATATTTTTTTAAATCTAAAGCTTAAGCTATTGTCACAACAGATATGAGTGGTGGCACTGACTGTGCAAATGGGCACAGCATCCAGCCTGACACAGAAGATGGCAGGCAGGCAACAGCTCTTCTATTACAGTGAAAAAAAAATATTTTTTTAAATCTAAAGCTTAAGCTATTGTCACAACAGATATGAGTGGTGGCACTGGGCAAGTGGGCACAGTATCCACTGTGAGCCTCACACAGAAGCTGGCAGGCAGGCAACTGCTCTTCTATTACAGTGAAAAAAAAATATTTATTTGTAAATCTAAAGCTTAAGCTATTGTCACAACAGATATGAGTGGTGGCACTGACTGTGCAAATGGGCACAGCTTTCAGCCTGACACAAAAGATGGCAGGCAGTCAACTGCTCTTCTATTACAGTGAAAAATTTTTTTTTTTTAAATCTAAAGCTTAAGCTATTGTCACAACAGATATGAGTGGTGGCACTGACTGTGCAAATGGGCACAGCATCCAGCCTGACACAGAAGATGGCAGGCAGGCAACTGCCCTTCTATTACAGTGAAAAAATATATATTTTTTTAAATCTAAAGCTTAAGCTATTGTCACAACAGATATGAGTGGTGGCACTAGGCAAGTGGGCACAGTATCCACTGTGAGCCTCACACATAAGCTGGCAGGCAGGCAACTGCTCTTCTATTACTGTGAAAAAAAATATATATTTTTTTTAAATCTAAAGCTTAAGCTATTGTCACAACAGATATGAGTGGTGGCACTGACTGTGCAAATGGGCACAGCATCCAGCCTGACACAGAAGATGGCAGGCAGGCAACAACTCTTCTATTACAGTGAAAAAAAATTATTATTTTTTTAATCTAAAGCTTAAGCTATTGTCACAACAGATATGAGTGGTGGCACTGACTGTGCAAATGGGCACAGCATCCAGCCTGACACAGAGGATGGCAGGCAGGCAAATGCTCTTCTATTACAGTGAAAATATATATATATTTTTTTAAATCTAAAGCTTAAGCTATTGTCACAACAGAAATGAGTGGTGGCACTGGGCAAGTGGGCACAGTATCCACTGTGAGCCTCACACAGAAGCTGGCAGGCAGGCAACTGCTCTTCTATTACATGAAAAAAAAATATTTTTTTAAATCTAAAGCTTAAGCTATTGTCACAACAGATATGAGTGGTGGCACTGGGCAAGTGGGAACAGTATCCACTGTGAGCCTCACACAGAAGCTGGCAGGCAGGCAACTGCTCTTCTATTACAGTGAAAAAAATGTTTTTTTAAATCTAAAGCTTAAGCTATTGTCACAACAGATATGAGTGGTGGCACTGACTGTGGAAATGGGCACAGCATCCAGCCTGAGACAGAAGATGGCAGGCAGGCAACTGCTCTTCTATTACAGTGAAAACAAATATTTTTTTTTAATCTAAAGCTTGAGCTATTGTCACAACAGATATGAGTGGTGGCACTGGGCAAGTGGGCACAGTATCCACTGTGAGCCTCACACAGAAGCTGGCAGGCAGGCAACTGCTCTTCAATTACAGTGAAAAAAAAATATTATTTTTTAAATCTAAAGCTTAAGCTATTGTCACAACAGATATGAGTGGTGGCACTGACTGTGCAAATGGGCACAGCATCCAGCCTGACACAGAGGATGGCAGGCAGGCAAATGCTCTTCTATTACAGTGAAAAAATATATATTTTTTTAAATCTAAAGCTTAAGCTATTGTCACAACAGATATGAGTGGTGGCACTGACTGTGCAAATGGGCACAGCATCCAGCCTGACACAGAAGATGGCAGGCAGGCAACTGCTCTTCTATTACAGTGAAAACAAATATTTTTTTTAAATCTAAAGCTTAAGCTATTGTCACAACAGATATGAGTGGTGGCACTGGGCAAGTGGGCACAGTATCCACTGTGAGCCTCACACAGAAGCTGGCAGGCAGGCAACTGCTCTTCTATTACAGTGAAAAAAATATATATTTTTTTTAAATCTAAAGCTTAAGCTATTGTCACAACAGATATGAGTGGTGGCACTGGGCAAGTGGGCACAGTATCCACTGTGAGCCTCACACAGAAGCTGGCAGACAGGCAACTGCCTCACACAGAAGCTGGCAGGCAGGCAACTGCTCTTCTATTACAGTGAAAAAAAATATTTTTTTTTAAATCTAAAGCTTAAGCTATTGTCACAACAGTGGTGGCACTGACTGTGCAAATGGGCACAGCATCCAGCCTGACACAGAAGATGGCAGGCAGGCAACAGCTCTTCTATTACAGTGAAAAAAAAATATTTTTTTTTAAATCTAAAGCTTAAGCTATTGTCACAACAGATATGAGTGGTGGCACTGACTGTGCAAATGGGCACAGCATCCAGCCTTACACAGAGGATGGCAGGCAGGCAAATGCTCTTCTATTACAGTGAAAATATATATATTTTTTTAAATCTAAAGCTTAAGCTATTGTCACAACAGATATGAGTGGTGGCACTGACTGTGCAAATGGGCACAGCATCCAGCCTGACACAGAAGATGGCAGGCAGGCAACTGCTCTTCTATTACAGTGAAAAAAAAATATATTTTTTTAAATCTAAAGCTTAAGCTATTGTCACAACAGATATGAGTGGTGGCACTGGGCAAGTGGGCACAGTATCCACTGTGAGCCTCACACAGAAGTTGGCAGGCAGGCAACTGCTCTTCTATTACAGTGAAAAAAAATATTTTTTTAAATCTAAAGCTTAAGCTATTGTCACAACAGATATGAGTGGTGGCACTGACTGTGGAAATGGGCACAGCATCCAGCCTGAGACAGAAGATGGCAGGCAGGCAACTGCTCTTCTATTACAGTGAAAACAATTTTTTTTTTAAATCTAAAGCTTAAGCTATTGTCACAACAGATATGAGTGGTGGCACTGGGCAAGTGGGCACAGTATCCACTGTGAGCCTCACACAGAAGCTGGCAGGCAGGCAACTGCTCTTCAATTACAGTGAAAAAAAAATATTATTTTTTAAATCTAAAGCTTAAGCTATTGTCACAACAGATATGAGTGGTGGCACTGACTGTGCAAATGGGCACAGCATCCAGCCTGATACAGAGGATGGCAGGCAGGCAAATGCTCTTCTATTACAGTGAAAAAATATATATTTTTTTAAATCTAAAGCTTAAGCTATTGTCACAACAGATATGAGTGGTGGCACTGACTGTGCAAATGGGCACAGCATCCAGCCTGACACAGAAGATGGCAGGCAGGCAACTGCTCTTCTATTACAGTGAAAAAATATATATTTTTTAAATCTAAAGCTTAAGCTATTGTCACAACAGATATGAGTGGTGGCACTGGGCAAGTGGGCACAGTATCCACTGTGAGCCTCACACATAAGCTGGCAGGCAGGCAACTGCTCTTCTATTACAGTGAAAAAAATATATGTTTTTTTTAAATCTAAAGCTTAAGCTATTGTCACAACAGATATGAGTGGTGGCACTGACTGTGCAAATGGGCACAGCATCCAGCCTGACACAGAAGATGGCAGGCAGGCAACTGCTCTTCTATTACAGTGAAAAAAATATTTTTTTCTAAATCTAAAGCTTAAGCTATTGTCACAACAGATATGAGTGGTGGCACTGACTGTGCAAATGGGCACAGCATCCAGTCTGACACAGAAGATGGCAGGCAGGCAACTGCTCTTCTATTAGTGAAAAAATATATATTTTTTAAATCTAAAGCTTAAGCTATTGTCACAACAGATATGAGTGGTGGCACTGGGCAAGTGGGCACAGTATCCACTGTGAGCCTCACACATAAGCTGGCAGGCAGGCAACTGCTCTTCTATTACAGTGATTTTTTTTATTTTTTAAATCTAAAGCTTAAGCTAGTGTCACAACAGATATGAGTGGTGGCACTGGGCAAGTGGGCACAGTATCCACTGTGAGCCTTACACAGAGGATGGCAGGCAGGCAAATGCTCTTCTATTACAAAGAAAATATATATTTTTTTTTAAATCTAAAGCTTAAGCTATTGTCACAACAGATATGAGTGGTGGCACTGACTGTGCAAATGGGCACAGCATCCAGCCTGACACAGAAGATGGCAGGCAGGCAACTGCTCTTCTATTACAGTGAAAAAATATATATATATTTTTTTAAATCTAAAGCTTAAGCTATTGTCACAACAGATATGAGTGGTGGCACTGGGCAAGTGGGCACAGTATCCACTGTGAGCCTCACACAGAAGTTGGCAGGCAGGCAACTGCTCTTCTATTACAGTGAAAAAAAATATTTTTTTAAATCTAAAGCTTAAGCTATTGTCACAACAGATATGAGTGGTGGCACTGACTGTGGAAATGGGCACAGCATCCAGCCTGAGACAGAAGATGGCAGGCAGGCAACTGCTCTTCTATTACAGTGAAAACAATTTTTTTTTTAATCTAAAGCTTAAGCTATTGTCACAACAGATATGAGTGGTGGCACTGGGCAAGTGGGCACAGTATCCACTGTGAGCCTCACACAGAAGCTGGCAGGCAGGCAACTGCTCTTCAATTACAGTGAAAAAAAAATATTATTTTTTAAATCTAAAGCTTAAGCTATTGTCACAACAGATATGAGTGGTGGCACTGACTGTGCAAATGGGCACAGCATCCAGCCTGACACAGAAGATGGCAGGCAGGCAACAGCTCTTCTATTACAGTGAAAATATATATATTTTTTTAAATCTAAAGCTTAAGCTATTGTCACAACAGATATGAGTGGTGGCACTGGGCAAGTGGGCACAGTATCCACTGTGAGCCTCACACAGAAGCTGGCAGGCAGGCAACTGCTCTTCTATTACAGTGAAAACAAATATTTTTTTTTAAATCTAAAGCTTAAGCTATTGTCACAACAGATATGAGTGGTGGCACTGGGCAAGTGGGCACACTATCCACTGTGAGCCTCACACAGAAGCTGGCAGGCAGGCAACTGCTCTTCAATTACAGTGAAAAAAAATTATTATTTTTTAAATCTAAAGCTTAAGCTATTGTCACAACAGATATGAGTGGTGGCACTGACTGTGCAAATGGGCACAGCATCCAGCCTGACACAGAGGATGGCAGGCAGGCAAATGCTCTTCTATTACAGTGAAAAAAATATATATTTTTTTAAATCTAAAGCTTAAGCTATTGTCACAACAGATATGAGTGGTGGCACTGACTGTGCAAATGGGCACAGCATCCAGCCTGACACAGAAGATGGCAGGCAGGCAACAGCTCTTCTATTACAGTGAAAAAAAAATATTTTTTTAAATCTAAAGCTTAAGCTATTGTCACAACAGATATGAGTGGTGGCACTGGGCAAGTGGGCACAGTATCCACTGTGAGCCTCACACAGAAGCTGGCAGGCAGGCAACTGCTCTTCTATTACAGTGAAAAAAAAATATTTATTTGTAAATCTAAAGCTTAAGCTATTGTCACAACAGATATGAGTGGTGGCACTGACTGTGCAAATGGGCACAGCTTTCAGCCTGACACAAAAGATGGCAGGCAGTCAACTGCTCTTCTATTACAGTGAAAAATTTTTTTTTTTTAAATCTAAAGCTTAAGCTATTGTCACAACAGATATGAGTGGTGGCACTGACTGTGCAAATGGGCACAGCATCCAGCCTGACACAGAAGATGGCAGGCAGGCAACTGCCCTTCTATTACAGTGAAAAAATATATATATTTTTAAATCTAAAGCTTAAGCTATTGTCACAACAGATATGAGTGGTGGCACTAGGCAAGTGGGCACAGTATCCACTGTGAGCCTCACACATAAGCTGGCAGGCAGGCAACTGCTCTTCTATTACTGTGAAAAAAAATATATATTTTTTTTAAATCTAAAGCTTAAGCTATTGTCACAACAGATATGAGTGGTGGCACTGACTGTGCAAATGGGCACAGCATCCAGCCTGACACAGAAGATGGCAGGCAGGCAACAACTCTTCTATTACAGTGAAAAAAAATTATTATTTTTTTAATCTAAAGCTTAAGCTATTGTCACAACAGATATGAGTGGTGGCACTGACTGTGCAAATGGGCACAGCATCCAGCCTGACACAGAGGATGGCAGGCAGGCAAATGCTCTTCTATTACAGTGAAAATATATATATATTTTTTTAAATCTAAAGCTTAAGCTATTGTCACAACAGAAATGAGTGGTGGCACTGGGCAAGTGGGCACAGTATCCACTGTGAGCCTCACACAGAAGCTGGCAGGCAGGCAACTGCTCTTCTATTACATGAAAAAAAAAAATTTTTTTAAATCTAAAGCTTAAGCTATTGTCACAACAGATATGAGTGGTGGCACTGGGCAAGTGGGAACAGTATCCACTGTGAGCCTCACACAGAAGCTGGCAGGCAGGCAACTGCTCTTCTATTACAGTGAAAAAAATGTTTTTTTAAATCTAAAGCTTAAGCTATTGTCACAACAGATATGAGTGGTGGCACTGACTGTGGAAATGGGCACAGCATCCAGCCTGAGACAGAAGATGGCAGGCAGGCAACTGCTCTTCTATTACAGTGAAAACAAATATTTTTTTTAAATCTAAAGCTTGAGCTATTGTCACAACAGATATGAGTGGTGGCACTGGGCAAGTGGGCACAGTATCCACTGTGAGCCTCACACAGAAGCTGGCAGGCAGCAACTGCTCTTCAATTACAGTGAAAAAAAAATATTATTTTTTAAATCTAAAGTTTAAGCTATTGTCACAACAGATATGAGTGGTGGCACTGACTGTGCAAATGGGCACAGCATCCAGCCTGACACAGAGGATGGCAGGCAGGCAAATGCTCTTCTATTACAGTGAAAAAATATATATTTTTTTAAATCTAAAGCTTAAGCTATTGTCACAACAGATATGAGTGGTGGCACTGACTGTGCAAATGGGCACAGCATCCAGCCTGACACAGAAGATGGCAGGCAGGCAACTGCTGTTCTATTACAGTGAAAACAAATATTTTTTTTAAATCTAAAGCTTAAGCTATTGTCACAACAGATATGAGTGGTGGCACTGGGCAAGTGGGCACAGTATCCACTGTGAGCCTCACACAGAAGCTGGCAGGCAGGCAACTGCTCTTCTATTACAGTGAAAAAAAAATATATTTTTTTTTAAATCTAAAGCTTAAGCTATTGTCACAACAGATATGAGTGGTGGCACTGGGCAAGTGGGCACAGTATCCACTGTGAGCCTCACACAGAAGCTGGCAGACAGGCAACTGCCTCACACAGAAGCTGGCAGGCAGGCAACTGCTCTTCTATTACAGTGAAAAAAAATATTTTTTTTTAAATCTAAAGCTTAAGCTATTGTCACAACAGATATGAGTGGTGGCACTGACTGTGCAAATGGGCACAGCATCCAGCCTGACACAGAAGATGGCAGGCAGGCAACAGCTCTTCTATTACAGTGAAAAAAAAATATTTTTTTTTAAATCTAAAGCTTAAGCTATTGTCACAACAGATATGAGTGGTGGCACTGGCTGTGCAAATGGGCACAGCATCCAGCCTTACACAGAGGATGGCAGGCAGGCAAAAGCTCTTCTATTACAGTGAAAATATATATATATTTTTAAATCTAAAGCTTAAGCTATTGTCACAACAGATATGAGTGGTGGCACTGACTGTGCAAATGGGCACAGCATCCAGCCTGACACAGAAGATGGCAGGCAGGCAACTGCTCTTCTATTACAGTGAAAAAAATATATATTTTTTTAAATCTAAAGCTTAAGCTATTGTCACAACAGATATGAGTGGTGGCACTGGGCAAGTGGGCACAGTATCCACTGTGAGCCTCACACAGAAGTTGGCAGGCAGGCAACTGCTCTTCTATTACAGTGAAAAAAATATTTTTTTAAATCTAAAGCTTAAGCTATTGTCACAACAGATATGAGTGGTGGCACTGACTGTGGAAATGGGCACAGCATCCAGCCTGAGACAGAAGATGGCAGGCAGGCAACTGCTCTTCTATTACAGTAAAAACAATTTTTTTTTTAAATCTAAAGCTTAAGCTATTGTCACAACAGATATGAGTGGTGGCACTGGGCAAGTGGGCACAGTATCCACTGTGAGCCTCACACAGAAGCTGGCAGGCAGGCAACTGCTCTTCAATTACAGTGAAAAAAAATTATTATTTTTTAAATCTAAAGCTTAAGCTATTGTCACAACAGATATGAGTGGTGGCACTGACTGTGCAAATGGGCACAGCATCCAGCCTGATACAGAGGATGGCAGGCAGGCAAATGCTCTTCTATTACAGTGAAAAAATATATATTTTTTTAAATCTAAAGCTTAAGCTATTGTCACAACAGATATGAGTGGTGGCACTGACTGTGCAAATGGGCACAGCATCCAGCCTGACACAGAAGATGGCAGGCAGGCAACTGCTCTTCTATTACAGTGAAAACAAATATTTTTTTTAAATCTAAAGCTTAAGCTATTGTCACAACAGATATGAGTGGTGGCACTGGGCAAGTGGGCACAGTATCCACTGTGAGCCTCACACAGAAGCTGGCAGGCAGGCAACTGCTCTTCTATTACAGTGAAAAAAATTATTTTTTTTAAATCTAAAGCTTAAGCTATTGTCACAACAGATATGAGTGGTGGCACTGACTGTGCAAATGGGCACAGCATCCAGCCTGAGACAGAAGATGGCAGGCAGGCAACTGCTCTTCTATTACAGTGAAAACATTTTTTTTTAAATCTAAAGCTTAAGCTATTGTCACAACAGATATGAGTGGTGGCACTGGGCAAGTGGGCACAGTATCCACTGTGAGCCTCACACATAAGCTGGCAGGCAGGCAACTGCTCTTCTATTACAGTGAAAAAAAATGTTTTTTTAAATCTAAAGCTTAAGCTGTTGTCACAACAGATATGAGTGGTGGCACTGACCGTGCAAATGGGCACAGCATCCAGCCTGACACAGAAGATGGCAGGCAGGCAACTGCTCTTCTATTAGTGAAAAAATATATATTTTTTAAATCTAAAGCTTAAGCTATTGTCACAACAGATATGAGTGGTGGCACTGGGCAAGTGGGCACAGTATCCACTGTGAGCCTCACACATAAGCTGGCAGGCAGGCAACTGCTCTTCTATTACAGTGAAAAAAAATATATTTTTTTAAATCTAAAGCTTAAGCTATTGTCACAACAGATATGAGTGGTGGCACTGGGCAAGTGGGCACAGTATCCACTGTGAGCCTCACACAGAAACTAGCAGACAGGCAACTGCCTCACACAGAAGCTGGCAGGCAGGCAACTGCTCTTCTATTACAGTGAAAAAAATATATATTTTTTTAAATCTAAAGCTTAAGCTATTGTCACAACAGATATGAGTGGTGGCACTGACTGTGCAAATGGGCACAGCATCCAGCCTGACACAGAAGATGGCAGGCAGGCAACAGCTCTTCTATTACAGTGAAAAAAAAATATTTTTTTTTAAATCTAAAGCTTAAGCTATTGTCACAACAGATATGAGTGGTGGCACTGACTGTGCAAATGGGCACAGCATCCAGCCTGACACAGAGGATGGCAGGCAGGCAAATGCTCTTCTATTACAGTGAAAATATATATATTTTTTTAAATCTAAAGCTTAAGCTATTGTCACAACAGATATGAGTGGTGGCACTGACTGTGCAAATGGGCACAGCATCCAGCCTGACACAGAAGATGGCAGGCAGGCAACTGCTCTTCTATTACAGTGAAAAAATATATATATATATTTTTAAATCTAAAGCTTAAGCTATTGTCACAACAGATATGAGTGGTGGCACTGGGCAAGTGGGCACAGTATCCACTGTGAGCCTCACACAGAAGCTGGCAGGCAGGCAACTGCTCTTCTATTACAGTGAAAAAAAAATATTTTTTTAAATCTAAAGCTTAAGCTATTGTCAAAACAGATATGAGTGGTGGCACTGACTGTGGAAATGGGCACAGCATCCAGCCTGAGACAGAAGATGGCAGGCAGGCAACTGCTCTTCTATTACAGTGAAAACAAATATATATTTTTTAAATCTAAAGCTTAAGCTATTGTCACAACAGATATGAGTGGTGGCACTGGGCAAGTGGGCACAGTATCCACTGTGATCCTCACACAGAAGCTGGCAGGCAGGCAACTGCTCTTCAATTACAGTGAAAAAAAATTATTATTTTTTAAATCTAAAGCTTAAGCTATTGTCACAACAGATATGAGTGGTGGCACTGACTGTGCAAATGGGCACAGCATCCAGCCTGACACAGAGGATGGCAGGCAGGCAAATGCTCTTCTTTTACAGTGAAAAAATATATATTTTTTTAAATCTAAAGCTTAAGCTATTGTCACAACAGATATGAGTGGTGGCACTGACTGTGCAAATGGGCACAGCATCCAGCCTGACACAGAAGATGGCAGGCAGGCAACAGCTCTTCTATTACAGTGAAAAAAAATATATTTTTTTTAAATCTAAAGCTTAAGCTATTGTCACAACAGATATGAGTGGTGGCACTGGGCAAGTGGGCACAGTATCCACTATGAGCCTCACACAGAAGCTGGCAGTCAGGCAACTGCTCTTCTATTACAGTGAAAAAAAATATTTATTTGTAAATCTAAAGCTTAAGCTATTGTCACAACAGATATGAGTGGTGGCACTGACTGTGCAAATGGGCACAGCATCCAGCCTGACACAGAGGATGGCAGGCAGGCAAATGCTCTTCTATTACAGTGAAAATATATATATATATTTTTTAAATCTAAAGCTTAAGCTATTGTCACAACAGATATGAGTGGTGGCACTGGGCAAGTGGGCACAGTATCCACTGTGAGCCTCACACAGAAGCTGGCAGGCAGGCAACTGCTCTTCTATTACATGAAAAAAAAAAATTTAAATCTAAAGCTTAAGCTATTGTCACAACAGATATGAGTGGTGGCACTGGGCAAGTGGGCACAGTATCCACTGTGAGCCTCACACAGAAGCTGGCAGGCAGGCAACTGCTCTTCTATTACAGTGAAAAAAAATATTTTTTTAAATCTAAAGCTTAAGCTATTGTCACAACAGATATGAGTGGTGGCATTGACTGTGGAAATGGGCACAGCATCCAGCCTGAGACAGAAGATGGCAGGCAGGCAACTGCTCTTCTATTACAGTGAAAACAAATATTTTTTTAAATCTAAAGCTTGAGCTATTGTCACAACAGATATGAGTGGTGGCACTGGGCAAGTGGGCACAGTATCCACTGTGAGCCTCACACAGAAGCTGGCAGGCAGGCAACTGCTCTTCTATTACAGTGAAAACAAATATTTTTTTTAAATCTAAAGCTTAAGCTATTGTCACAACAGATATGAGTGGTGGCACTGGGCAAGTGGGCACAGTATCCACTGTGAGCCTCACACAGAAGCTGGCAGGCAGGCAACTGCTCTTCTATTACAGTGAAAAAAAATTATTATTTTTTAAATCTAAAGCTTAAGCTATTGTCACAACAGATATGAGTTGTGGCACTGACTGTGCAAATGGGCACAGCATCCAGCCTGACACAGAAGATGGCAGGCAGGCAACTGCTCTTCTATTACAGTGAAAAAATATTTTTTTCTAAATCTAAAGCTTAAGCTATTGTCACAACAGATATGAGTGGTGGCACTGACTGTGCAAATGGGCACAGCATCCAGTCTGACACAGAAGATGGCAGGCAGGCAACTGCTCTTCTATTAGTGAAAAAATATATATTTTTTAAATCTAAAGCTTAAGCTATTGTCACAACAGATATGAGTGGTGGCACTGGGCAAGTGGGCACAGTATCCACTGTGAGCCTCACACATAAGCTGGCAGGCAGGCAACTGCTCTTCTATTACAGTGAAAAAAATATGTTTTTTTTAAATCTAAAGCTTAAGCTATTGTCACAACAGATATGAGTGGTGGCACTGACTGTGCAAATGGGCACAGCATCCAGCCTGACACAGAAGATGGCAGGCAGGCAACTGCTCTTCTATTACAGTGAAAAAAATATTTTTTTCTAAATCTAAAGCTTAAGCTATTGTCACAACAGATATGAGTGGTGGCACTGACTGTGCAAATGGGCACAGCATCCAGTCTGACACAGAAGATGGCAGGCAGGCAACTGCTCTTCTATTAGTGAAAAAATATATATTTTTTAAATCTAAAGCTTAAGCTATTGTCACAACAGATATGAGTGGTGGCACTGGGCAAGTGGGCACAGTATCCACTGTGAGCCTCACACATAAGCTGGCAGGCAGGCAACTGCTCTTCTATTACAGTGAAAAAAATATATGTTTTTTTTAAATCTAAAGCTTAAGCTATTGTCACAACAGATATGAGTGGTGGCACTGGGCAAGTGGGCACAGTATCCACTGTGAGCCTTACACAGAGGATGGCAGGCAGGCAAATGCTCTTCTATTACAAAGAAAATATATATATTTTTTTAAATCTAAAGCTTAAGCTATTGTCACAACAGATATGAGTGGTGGCACTGACTGTGCAAATGGGCACAGCATCCAGCCTGACACAGAAGATGGCAGGCAGGCAACTGCTCTTCTATTACAGTGAAAAAATATATATATATATTTTTTTAAATCTAAAGCTTAAGCTATTGTCACAACAGATATGAGTGGTGGCACTGGGCAAGTGGGCACAGTATCCACTGTGAGCCTCACACAGAAGTTGGCAGGCAGGCAACTGCTCTTCTATTACAGTGAAAAAAAATATTTTTTTAAATCTAAAGCTTAAGCTATTGTCACAACAGATATGAGTGGTGGCACTGACTGTGGAAATGGGCACAGCATCCAGCCTGAGACAGAAGATGGCAGGCAGGCAACTGCTCTTCTATTACAGTGAAAACAATTTTTTTTTAAATCTAAAGCTTAAGCTATTGTCACAACATATATGAGTGGTGGCACTGGGCAAGTGGGCACAGTATCCACTGTGAGCCTCACACAGAAGCTGGCAGGCAGGCAACTGCTCTTCAATTACAGTGAAAAAAAATTATTATTTTTTAAATCTAAAGCTTAAGCTATTGTCACAACAGATATGAGTGGTGGCACTGACTGTGCAAATGGGCACAGCATCCAGCCTGACACAGAGGATGGCAGGCAGGCAAATGCTCTTCTATTACAGTGAAAAAATATATATTTTTTTAAATCTAAAGCTTAAGCTATTGTCACAACAGATATGAGTGGTGGCACTGACTGTGCAAATGGGCACAGCATCCAGCCTGACACAGAAGATGGCAGGCAGGCAACTGCTCTTCTATTACAGTGAAAACAAATATTTTTTTTAAATCTAAAGCTTAAGCTATTGTCACAACAGATATGAGTGGTGGCACTGGGCAAGTGGGCACAGTATCCACTGTGAGCCTCACACAGAAGCTGGCAGGCAGGCAACTGCTCTTCAATTACAGTGAAAAAAAATTATTATTTTTTAAATCTAAAGCTTAAGCTATTGTCACAACAGATATGAGTGGTGGCACTGGGCAAGTGGGCACAGTATCCACTGTGAGCCTCACACATAAGCTGGCAGGCAGGCAACTGCTCTTCTATTACAGTGAAAAAAATATGTTTTTTTTAAATCTAAAGCTTAAGCTATTGTCACAACAGATATGAGTGGTGGCACTGACTGTGCAAATGGGCACAGCATCCAGCCTGACACAGAAGATGGCAGGCAGGCAACAGCTCTTCTATTACAGTGAAAAAAAATATTTTTTTTTAAATCTAAAGCTTAAGCTATTGTCACAACAGATATGAGTGGTGGCACTGACTGTGCAAATGGGCACAGCATCCAGCCTGACACAGAGGATGGCAGGCAGGCAAATGCTCTTCTATTACAGTGAAAATATATATATTTTTTTAAATCTAAAGCTTAAGCTATTGTCACAACAGATATGAGTGGTGGCACTGACTGTGCAAATGGGCACAGCATCCAGCCTGACACAGAAGATGGCAGGCAGGCAACTGCTCTTCTATTACAGTGAAAAAATATATATATATATTTTTAAATCTAAAGCTTAAGCTATTGTCACAACAGATATGAGTGGTGGCACTGGGCAAGTGGGCACAGTATCCACTGTGAGCCTCACACAGAAGCTGGCAGGCAGGCAACTGCTCTTCTATTACAGTGAAAAAAAAATATTTTTTTAAATCTAAAGCTTAAGCTATTGTCAAAACAGATATGAGTGGTGGCACTGACTGTGGAAATGGGCACAGCATCCAGCCTGAGACAGAAGATGGCAGGCAGGCAACTGCTCTTCTATTACAGTGAAAACAAATATATATTTTTTAAATCTAAAGCTTAAGCTATTGTCACAACAGATATGAGTGGTGGCACTGGGCAAGTGGGCACAGTATCCACTGTGATCCTCACACAGAAGCTGGCAGGCAGGCAACTGCTCTTCAATTACAGTGAAAAAAAATTATTATTTTTTAAATCTAAAGCTTAAGCTATTGTCACAACAGATATGAGTGGTGGCACTGACTGTGCAAATGGGCACAGCATCCAGCCTGACACAGAGGATGGCAGGCAGGCAAATGCTCTTCTTTTACAGTGAAAAAATATATATTTTTTTAAATCTAAAGCTTAAGCTATTGTCACAACAGATATGAGTGGTGGCACTGACTGTGCAAATGGGCACAGCATCCAGCCTGACACAGAAGATGGCAGGCAGGCAACAGCTCTTCTATTACAGTGAAAAAAAATATATTTTTTTTAAATCTAAAGCTTAAGCTATTGTCACAACAGATATGAGTGGTGGCACTGGGCAAGTGGGCACAGTATCCACTATGAGCCTCACACAGAAGCTGGCAGGCAGGCAACTGCTCTTCTATTACAGTGAAAAAAAATATTTATTTGTAAATCTAAAGCTTAAGCTATTGTCACAACAGATATGAGTGGTGGCACTGACTGTGCAAATGGGCACAGCATCCAGCCTGACACAGAGGATGGCAGGCAGGCAAATGCTCTTCTATTACAGTGAAAATATATATATATATTTTTTAAATCTAAAGCTTAAGCTATTGTCACAACAGATATGAGTGGTGGCACTGGGCAAGTGGGCACAGTATCCACTGTGAGCCTCACACAGAAGCTGGCAGGCAGGCAACTGCTCTTCTATTACATGAAAAAAAAAAATTTAAATCTAAAGCTTAAGCTATTGTCACAACAGATATGAGTGGTGGCACTGGGCAAGTGGGCACAGTATCCACTGTGAGCCTCACACAGAAGCTGGCAGGCAGGCAACTGCTCTTCTATTACAGTGAAAAAAAATATTTTTTTTAAATCTAAAGCTTAAGCTATTGTCACAACAGATATGAGTGGTGGCATTGACTGTGGAAATGGGCACAGCATCCAGCCTGAGACAGAAGATGGCAGGCAGGCAACTGCTCTTCTATTACAGTGAAAACAAATATTTTTTTAAATCTAAAGCTTGAGCTATTGTCACAACAGATAGTAGTGGTGGCACTGGGCAAGTGGGCACAGTATCCACTGTGAGCCTCACACAGAAGCTGGCAGGCAGGCAACTGCTCTTCTATTACAGTGAAAACAAATATTTTTTTTAAATCTAAAGCTTAAGCTATTGTCACAACAGATATGAGTGGTGGCACTGGGCAAGTGGGCACAGTATCCACTGTGAGCCTCACACAGAAGCTGGCAGGCAGGCAACTGCTCTTCTATTACAGTGAAAAAAAATTATTATTTTTTAAATCTAAAGCTTAAGCTATTGTCACAACAGATATGAGTTGTGGCACTGACTGTGCAAATGGGCACAGCATCCAGCCTGACACAGAAGATGGCAGGCAGGCAACTGCTCTTCTATTACAGTGAAAAAAATATGTTTTTTTTAAATCTAAAGCTTAAGCTATTGTCACAACAGATATGAGTGGTGGCACTGACTGTGCAAATGGGCACAGCATCCAGCCTGACACAGAAGATGGCAGGCAGGCAACTGCTCTTCTATTACAGTGAAAAAAATATTTTTTTCTAAATCTAAAGCTTAAGCTATTGTCACAACAGATATGAGTGGTGGCACTGACTGTGCAAATGGGCACAGCATCCAGTCTGACACAGAAGATGGCAGGCAGGCAACTGCTCTTCTATTAGTGAAAAAATATATATTTTTTAAATCTAAAGCTTAAGCTATTGTCACAACAGATATGAGTGGTGGCACTGGGCAAGTGGGCACAGTATCCACTGTGAGCCTCACACATAAGCTGGCAGGCAGGCAACTGCTCTTCTATTACAGTGAAAAAAATATATGTTTTTTTTAAATCTAAAGCTTAAGCTATTGTCACAACAGATATGAGTGGTGGCACTGGGCAAGTGGGCACAGTATCCACTGTGAGCCTTACACAGAGGATGGCAGGCAGGCAAATGCTCTTCTATTACAAAGAAAATATATATATTTTTTTAAATCTAAAGCTTAAGCTATTGTCACAACAGATATGAGTGGTGGCACTGACTGTGCAAATGGGCACAGCATCCAGCCTGACACAGAAGATGGCAGGCAGGCAACTGCTCTTCTATTACAGTGAAAAAATATATATATATATATTTTTTTAAATCTAAAGCTTAAGCTATTGTCACAACAGATATGAGTGGTGGCACTGGGCAAGTGGGCACAGTATCCACTGTGAGCCTCACACAGAAGTTGGCAGGCAGGCAACTGCTCTTCTATTACAGTGAAAAAAAATATTTTTTTAAATCTAAAGCTTAAGCTATTGTCACAACAGATATGAGTGGTGGCACTGACTGTGGAAATGGGCACAGCATCCAGCCTGAGACAGAAGATGGCAGGCAGGCAACTGCTCTTCTATTACAGTGAAAACAATTTTTTTTTAAATCTAAAGCTTAAGCTATTGTCACAACATATATGAGTGGTGGCACTGGGCAAGTGGGCACAGTATCCACTGTGAGCCTCACACAGAAGCTGGCAGGCAGGCAACTGCTCTTCAATTACAGTGAAAAAAAATTATTATTTTTTAAATCTAAAGCTTAAGCTATTGTCACAACAGATATGAGTGGTGGCACTGACTGTGCAAATGGGCACAGCATCCAGCCTGACACAGAGGATGGCAGGCAGGCAAATGCTCTTCTATTACAGTGAAAAAATATATATTTTTTAAATCTAAAGCTTAAGCTATTGTCACAACAGATATGAGTGGTGGCACTGACTGTGCAAATGGGCACAGCATCCAGCCTGACACAGAAGATGGCAGGCAGGCAACTGCTCTTCTATTACAGTGAAAACAAATATTTTTTTTAAATCTAAAGCTTAAGCTATTGTCACAACAGATATGAGTGGTGGCACTGGGCAAGTGGGCACAGTATCCACTGTGAGCCTCACACAGAAGCTGGCAGGCAGGCAACTGCTCTTCTATTACAGTGAAAAAAATTATTTTTTTTAAATCTAAAGCTTAAGCTATTGTCACAACAGATATGAGTGGTGGCACTGGGCAAGTGGGCACAGTATCCACTGTGAGCCTCACACAGAAGTTGGCAGGCAGGCAACTGCTCTTCTATTACAGTGAAAAAAAATATTTTTTTAAATCTAAAGCTTAAGCTATTGTCACAACAGATATGAGTGGTGGCACTGACTGTGGAAATGGGCACAGCATCCAGCCTGAGACAGAAGATGGCAGGCAGGCAACTGCTCTTCTATTACAGTGAAAAAAATTATTTTTTTTAAATCTAAAGCTTAAGCTATTGTCACAACAGATATGAGTGGTGGCACTGGGCAAGTGGGCACAGTATCCACTGTGAGCCTCACACAGAAGTTGGCAGGCAGGCAACTGCTCTTCTATTACAGTGAAAAAAAATATTTTTTTAAATCTAAAGCTTAAGCTATTGTCACAACAGATATGAGTGGTGGCACTGACTGTGGAAATGGGCACAGCATCCAGCCTGAGACAGAAGATGGCAGGCAGGCAACTGCTCTTCTATTACAGTGAAAACAATTTTTTTTTTAAATCTAAAGCTTAAGCTATTGTCACAACATATATGAGTGGTGGCACTGGGCAAGTGGGCACAGTATCCACTGTGAGCCTCACACAGAAGCTGGCAGGCAGGCAACTGCTCTTCAATTACAGTGAAAAAAAATTATTATTTTTTAAATCTAAAGCTTAAGCTATTGTCACAACAGATATGAGTGGTGGCACTGGGCAAGTGGGCACAGTATCCACTGTGAGCCTCACACATAAGCTGGCAGGCAGGCAACTGCTCTTCTATTACAGTGAAAAAAATATGTTTTTTTTAAATCTAAAGCTTAAGCTATTGTCACAACAGATATGAGTGGTGGCACTGACTGTGCAAATGGGCACAGCATCCAGCCTGACACAGAAGATGGCAGGCAGGCAACTGCTCTTCTATTACAGTGAAAAAAATATTTTTTTCTAAATCTAAAGCTTAAGCTATTGTCACAACAGATATGAGTGGTGGCACTGACTGTGCAAATGGGCACAGCATCCAGTCTGACACAGAAGATGGCAGGCAGGCAACTGCTCTTCTATTAGTGAAAAAATATATATTTTTTAAATCTAAAGCTTAAGCTATTGTCACAACAGATATGAGTGGTGGCACTGGGCAAGTGGGCACAGTATCCACTGTGAGCCTCACACATAAGCTGGCAGGCAGGCAACTGCTCTTCTATTACAGTGAAAAAAATATATGTTTTTTTTAAATCTAAAGCTTAAGCTATTGTCACAACAGATATGAGTGGTGGCACTGGGCAAGTGGGCACAGTATCCACTGTGAGCCTTACACAGAGGATGGCAGGCAGGCAAATGCTCTTCTATTACAAAGAAAATATATATATTTTTTTAAATCTAAAGCTTAAGCTATTGTCACAACAGATATGAGTGGTGGCACTGACTGTGCAAATGGGCACAGCATCCAGCCTGACACAGAAGATGGCAGGCAGGCAACTGCTCTTCTATTACAGTGAAAAAATATATATATATATTTTTTTAAATCTAAAGCTTAAGCTATTGTCACAACAGATATGAGTGGTGGCACTGGGCAAGTGGGCACAGTATCCACTGTGAGCCTCACACAGAAGTTGGCAGGCAGGCAACTGCTCTTCTATTACAGTGAAAAAAAATATTTTTTTAAATCTAAAGCTTAAGCTATTGTCACAACAGATATGAGTGGTGGCACTGACTGTGGAAATGGGCACAGCATCCAGCCTGAGACAGAAGATGGCAGGCAGGCAACTGCTCTTCTATTACAGTGAAAACAATTTTTTTTTAAATCTAAAGCTTAAGCTATTGTCACAACATATATGAGTGGTGGCACTGGGCAAGTGGGCACAGTATCCACTGTGAGCCTCACACAGAAGCTGGCAGGCAGGCAACTGCTCTTCAATTACAGTGAAAAAAAATTATTATTTTTTAAATCTAAAGCTTAAGCTATTGTCACAACAGATATGAGTGGTGGCACTGACTGTGCAAATGGGCACAGCATCCAGCCTGACACAGAGGATGGCAGGCAGGCAAATGCTCTTCTATTACAGTGAAAAAATATATATTTTTTTAAATCTAAAGCTTAAGCTATTGTCACAACAGATATGAGTGGTGGCACTGACTGTGCAAATGGGCACAGCATCCAGCCTGACACAGAAGATGGCAGGCAGGCAACTGCTCTTCTATTACAGTGAAAACAAATATTTTTTTTAAATCTAAAGCTTAAGCTATTGTCACAACAGATATGAGTGGTGGCACTGGGCAAGTGGGCACAGTATCCACTGTGAGCCTCACACAGAAGCTGGCAGGCAGGCAACTGCTCTTCTATTACAGTGAAAAAAATTATTTTTTTTAAATCTAAAGCTTAAGCTATTGTCACAACAGATATGAGTGGTGGCACTGGGCAAGTGGGCACAGTATCCACTGTGAGCCTCACACAGAAGTTGGCAGGCAGGCAACTGCTCTTCTATTACAGTGAAAAAAAATATTTTTTTAAATCTAAAGCTTAAGCTATTGTCACAACAGATATGAGTGGTGGCACTGACTGTGGAAATGGGCACAGCATCCAGCCTGAGACAGAAGATGGCAGGCAGGCAACTGCTCTTCTATTACAGTGAAAACAATTTTTTTTTTAAATCTAAAGCTTAAGCTATTGTCACAACATATATGAGTGGTGGCACTGGGCAAGTGGGCACAGTATCCACTGTGAGCCTCACACAGAAGCTGGCAGGCAGGCAACTGCTCTTCAATTACAGTGAAAAAAAATTATTATTTTTTAAATCTAAAGCTTAAGCTATTGTCACAACAGATATGAGTGGTGGCACTGACTGTGCAAATGGGCACAGCATCCAGCCTGACACAGAGGATGGCAGGCAGGCAAATGCTCTTCTATTACAGTGAAAAAATATATATTTTTGTAAATCTAAAGCTTAAGCTATTGTCACAACAGATATGAGTGGTGGCACTGACTGTGCAAATGGGCACAGCATCCAGCCTGACACAGAAGATGGCAGGCAGGCAACTGCTCTTCTATTACAGTGAAAACAAATATTTTTTTTTAAATCTAAAGCTTAAGCTATTGTCACAACAGATATGAGTGGTGGCACTGGGCAAGTGGGCACAGTATCCACTGTGAGCCTCACACAGAAGCTGGCAGGCAGGCAACTGCTCTTCTATTACAGTGAAAAAAATTATTTTTTTTAAATCTAAAGCTTAAGCTATTGTCACAACAGATATGACTGGTGGCACTGACTGTGCAAATGGGCACAGCATCCAGCCTGAGACAGAAGATGGCAGGCAGGCAACTGCTCTTCTATTACAGTGAAAACATTTTTTTTTAAATCTAAAGCTTAAGCTATTGTCACAACAGATATGAGTGGTGGCACTGGGCAAGTGGGCACAGTATCCACTGTGAGCCTCACACATAAGCTGGCAGGCAGGCAACTGCTCTTCTATTACAGTGAAAAAAAATGTTTTTTTAAATCTAAAGCTTAAGCTATTGTCACAACAGATATGAGTGGTGGCACTGACTGTGCAAATGGGCACAGCATCCAGCCTGACACAGAAGATGGCAGGCAGGCAACAGCTCTTCTATTACAGTGAAAAAAAATATTTTTTTTTAAATCTAAAGCTTAAGCTATTGTCACAACAGATATGAGTGGTGGCACTCACTGTGCAAATGGGCACAGCATCCAGCCTGACACAGAGGATGGCAGGCAGGCAAATGCTCTTCTATTACAGTGAAAATATATATATTTTTTTAAATCTAAAGCTTAAGCTATTGTCACAACAGATATGAGTGGTGGCACTGACTGTGCAAATGGGCACAGCATCCAGCCTGACACAGAAGATGGCAGGCAGGCAACTGCTCTTCTATTACAGTGAAAAAATATATATATATTTTTAAATTTAAAGCTTAAGCTATTGTCACAACAGATATGAGTGGTGGCACTGGGCAAGTGGGCACAGTATCCACTGTGAGCCTCACACAGAAGCTGGCAGGCAGGCAACTGCTCTTCTATTACAGTGAAAAAAAATATTTTTTTAAATCTAAAGCTTAAGCTATTGTCAAAACAGATATGAGTGGTGGCACTGACTGTGGAAATGGGCACAGCATCCAGCCTGAGACAGAAGATGGCAGGCAGGCAACTGCTCTTCTATTACAGTGAAAAAAATATATTTTTTTAAAATCTAAAGCTTAAGCTATTGTCACAACAGATATGAGTGGTGGCACTGACTGTGCAAATGGGCACAGCATCCAGCCTGACACAGAAGATGGCAGGCAGGCAACTGCTCTTCTATTACAGTGAAAAAAATATATTTTTTTAATCTAAAGCTTAAGCTATTGTCACAACAGATATGAGTGGTGGCACTGGGCAAGTGGGCACAGTATCCACTGTGAGCCTCACACATAAGCTGGCAGGCAGGCAACTGCTCTTCTATTACAGTGAAAAAAATATATGTTTTTTTTAAATCTAAAGCTTAAGCTATTGTCACAGCAGATATGAGTGGTGGCACTGACTGTGCAAATGGGCACAGCATCCAGCCTGACACAGAAGATGGCAGGCAGGCAACTGCTCTTCTATTACAGTGAAAAAAATATTTTTTTCTAAATCTAAAGCTTAAGCTATTGTCACAACAGATATGAGTGGTGGCACTGACTGTGCAAATGGGCACAGCATCCAGTCTGACACAGAAGATGGCAGGCAGGCAACTGCTCTTCTATTAGTGAAAAAATATATATTTTTTAAATCTAAAGTTTAAGCTATTGTCACAACAGATATGAGTGGTGGCACTGGGCAAGTGGGCACAGTATCCACTGTGAGCCTCACACATAAGCTGGCAGGCAGGCAACTGCTCTTCTATTACATGAAAAAAAAAAATTTAAATCTAAAGCTTAAGCTATTGTCACAACAGATATGAGTGGTGGCACTGGGCAAGTGGGCACAGTATCCACTGTGAGCCTCACACAGAAGCTGGCAGACAGGCAACTGCCTCACACAGAAGCTGGCAGGCAGGCAACTGCTCTTCTATTACAGTGAAAAAAATATTATTTTTTAAATCTAAAGCTTAAGCTATTGTCACAACAGATATGAGTGGTGGCACTGACTGTGCAAATGGGCACAGCATCCAGCCTGACACAGAGGATGGCAGGCAGGCAAATGCTCTTCTATTACAGTGAAAAAAATATATTTTTTTAAATCTAAAGCTTAAGCTATTGTCACAACAGATATGAGTGGTGGCACTGGGCAAGTAGGCACAGTATCCACTGTGAGCCTCACACAGAAGCTGGCAGGCAGGCAACTGCTCTTCTATTACAGTGAAAAAAATTATTTTTTTTAAATCTAAAGCTTAAGCTATTGTCACAACAGATATGAGTGGTGGCACTGGGCAAGTGGGCACAGTATCCACTGTGAGCCTCACACAGAAGCTGGCAGGCAACTGCTCTTCTATTACAGTGAAAAAAATATTTTTTTTAAATCTAAAGCTTAAGCTATTATCACAACAGATATGAGTGGTGGCACTGACTGTGCAAATGGGAACAGCATCCAGCCTGACACAGAAGATGGCAGGCAGGCAACTGCTCTTCTATTACAGTGAAAAAAATATATTTTTTTAATCTAAAGCTTAAGCTATTGTCACAACAGATATGAGTGGTGGCACTGACTGTGCAAATGGGCACAGCATCCAGCCTGACACAGAAGATGGCAGGCAGGCAACTGCTCTTCTATTACAGTGAAAACAAATATTTTTTTTAAATCTAAAGCTTAAGCTATTGTCACAACAGATATGAGTGGTGGCACTGGGCAAGTGGGCACAGTATCCACTGTGAGCCTCACACAGAAGCTGGCAGACAGGCAACTGCCTCACACAGAAGCTGGCAGGCAGGCAACTGCTCTTCTATCACAGTGAAAAAAAATATTTTTTTTTAAATCTAAAGCTTAAGCTATTGTCACAACAGATATGAGTGGTGGCACTGGGCAAGTGGGCACAGTATCCACTGTGAGCCTCACACAGAAGCTGGCAGGCTGGCAACTGCTCTTCTATTACATGAAAAAAAAAATTTTAAATCTAAAGCTTAAGCTATTGTCACAACAGATATGAGTGGTGGCACTGGGCAAGTGGGCACAGTATCCACTGTGAGCCTCACACAGAAGCTGGCAGGCAGGCAACTGCTCTTCTATTACAGTGAAAAAAAATATTTTTTTAAATCTAAAGCTTAAGCTATTGTCACAACAGATATGAGTGGTGGCATTGACTGTGGAAATGGGCACAGCATCCAGCCTGAGACAGAAGATGGCAGGCAGGCAACTGCTCTTCTATTACAGTGAAAACAAATATTTTTTTTAAATCTAAAGCTTGAGCTATTGTCACAACAGATATGAGTGGTGGCACTGGGCAAGTGGGCACAGTATCCACTGTGAGCCTCACACAGAAGCTGGCAGGCAGGCAACTGCTCTTCTATTACAGTGAAAACAAATATTTTTTTAAATCTAAAGCTTAAGCTATTGTCACAACAGATATGAGTGGTGGCACTGGGCAAGTGGGCACAGTATCCACTGTGAGCCTCACACAGAAGCTGGCAGGCAGGCAACTGCTCTTCTATTACAGTGAAAACAAATATTTTTTTAAATCTAAAGCTTAAGCTATTGTCACAACAGATATGAGTGGTGGCACTGGGCAAGTGGGCACAGTATCCACTGTGAGCCTCACACATAAGCTGGCAGGCAGGCAACTGCTCTTCTATTACAGTGAAAAAAATATATGTTTTTTTTAAATCTAAAGCTTAAGCTATTGTCACAGCAGATATGAGTGGTGGCACTGACTGTGCAAATGGGCACAGCATCCAGCCTGACACAGAAGATGGCAGGCAGGCAACTGCTCTTCTATTACAGTGAAAAAAATATTTTTTTCTAAATCTAAAGCTTAAGCTATTGTCACAACAGATATGAGTGGTGGCACTGACTGTGCAAATGGGCACAGCATCCAGTCTGACACAGAAGATGGCAGGCAGGCAACTGCTCTTCTATTAGTGAAAAAATATATATTTTTTAAATCTAAAGCTTAAGCTATTGTCACAACAGATATGAGTGGTGGCACTGGGCAAGTGGGCACAGTATCCACTGTGAGCCTCACACATAAGCTGGCAGGCAGGCAACTGCTCTTCTATTACAGTGAAAAAAATATATGTTTTTTTTAAATCTAAAGCTTAAGCTATTGTCACAACAGATATGAGTGGTGGCACTGGGCAAGTGGGCACAGTATCCACTGTGAGCCTTACACAGAGGATGGCAGGCAGGCAAATGCTCTTCTATTACAAAGAAAATATATATATTTTTTTAAATCTAAAGCTTAAGCTATTGTCACAACAGATATGAGTGGTGGCACTGACTGTGCAAATGGGCACAGCATCCAGCCTGACACAGAAGATGGCAGGCAGGCAACTGCTCTTCTATTACAGTGAAAAAATATATATATATTTTTTTAAATCTAAAGCTTAAGCTATTGTCACAACAGATATGAGTGGTGGCACTGGGCAAGTGGGCACAGTATCCACTGTGAGCCTCACACAGAAGTTGGCAGGCAGGCAACTGCTCTTCTATTACAGTGAAAAAAAATATTTTTTTAAATCTAAAGCTTAAGCTATTGTCACAACAGATATGAGTGGTGGCACTGACTGTGGAAATGGGCACAGCATCCAGCCTGAGACAGAAGATGGCAGGCAGGCAACTGCTCTTCTATTACAGTGAAAAAATATATATATATTTTTTTAAATCTAAAGCTTAAGCTATTGTCACAACATATATGAGTGGTGGCACTGGGCAAGTGGGCACAGTATCCACTGTGAGCCTCACACAGAAGCTGGCAGGCAGGCAACTGCTCTTCAATTACAGTGAAAAAAAATTATTATTTTTTAAATCTAAAGCTTAAGCTATTGTCACAACAGATATGAGTGGTGGCACTGACTGTGCAAATGGGCACAGCATCCAGCCTGACACAGAAGATGGCAGGCAGGCAACTGTTCTTCTATTACAGTGAAAACAAATATTTTTTTTAAATCTAAAGCTTAAGCTATTGTCACAACAGATATGACTGGTGGCACTGACTGTGCAAATGGGCACAGCATCCAGCCTGAGACAGAAGATGGCAGGCAGGCAACTGCTCTTCTATTACAGTGAAAAAAATATTATTTTTTAAATCTAAAGCTTAAGCTATTGTCACAACAGATATGAGTGGTGGCACTGACTGTGCAAATGGGCACAGCATCCAGCCTGACACAGAGGATGGCAGGCAGGCAAATGCTCTTCTATTACAGTGAAAAAAATATATTTTTTTAAATCTAAAGCTTAAGCTATTGTCACAACAGATATGAGTGGTGGCACTGGGCAAGTGGGCACAGTATCCACTGTGAGCCTCACACAGAAGCTGGCAGGCAGGCAACTGCTCTTCTATTACAGTGAAAAAAATTATTTTTTTTAAATCTAAAGCTTAAGCTATTGTCACAACAGATATGAGTGGTGGCACTGGGCAAGTGGGCACAGTATCCACTGTGAGCCTCACACAGAAGCTGGCAGGCAACTGCTCTTCTATTACAGTGAAAAAAATATTTTTTTTAAATCTAAAGCTTAAGCTATTATCACAACAGATATGAGTGGTGGCACTGACTGTGCAAATGGGAACAGCATCCAGCCTGACACAGAAGATGGCAGGCAGGCAACTGCTCTTCTATTACAGTGAAAAAAATATATTTTTTTAATCTAAAGCTTAAGCTATTGTCACAACAGATATGAGTGGTGGCACTGACTGTGCAAATGGGCACAGCATCCAGCCTGACACAGAAGATGGCAGGCAGGCAACTGCTCTTCTATTACAGTGAAAACAAATATTTTTTTTAAATCTAAAGCTTAAGCTATTGTCACAACAGATATGAGTGGTGGCACTGGGCAAGTGGGCACAGTATCCACTGTGAGCCTCACACAGAAGCTGGCAGACAGGCAACTGCCTCACACAGAAGCTGGCAGGCAGGCAACTGCTCTTCTATCACAGTGAAAAAAAATATTTTTTTTTAAATCTAAAGCTTAAGCTATTGTCACAACAGATATGAGTGGTGGCACTGGGCAAGTGGGCACAGTATCCACTGTGAGCCTCACACAGAAGCTGGCAGGCAGGCAACTGCTCTTCTATTACATGAAAAAAAAAATTTTAAATCTAAAGCTTAAGCTATTGTCACAACAGATATGAGTTGTGGCATTGACTGTGCAAATGGGCACAGCATCCAGCCTGACACAGAAGATGGCAGGCAGGCAACTGCTCTTCTATTACAGTGAAAAAAAATATTTTTTTAAATCTAAAGCTTAAGCTATTGTCACAACAGATATGAGTGGTGGCATTGACTGTGGAAATGGGCACAGCATCCAGCCTGAGACAGAAGATGGCAGGCAGGCAACTGCTCTTCTATTACAGTGAAAACAAATATTTTTTTTAAATCTAAAGCTTGAGCTATTGTCACAACAGATATGAGTGGTGGCACTGGGCAAGTGGGCACAGTATCCACTGTGAGCCTCACACAGAAGCTGGCAGGCAGGCAACTGCTCTTCTATTACAGTGAAAACAAATATTTTTTTAAATCTAAAGCTTAAGCTATTGTCACAACAGATATGAGTGGTGGCACTGGGCAAGTGGGCACAGTATCCACTGTGAGCCTCACACAGAAGCTGGCAGGCAGGCAACTGCTCTTCTATTACAGTGAAAAAAAATATTTTTTTTAAATCTAAAGCTTAAGCTATTGTCACAACAGATATGAGTTGTGGCATTGACTGTGCAAATGGGCACAGCATCCAGCCTGACACAGAAGATGGCAGGCAGGCAACTGCTCTTCTATTACAGTGAAAAAAATATTTTTTTCTAAATCTAAAGCTTAAGCTATTGTCACAACAGATATGAGTGGTGGCACTGACTGTGCAAATGGGCACAGCATCCAGTCTGACACAGAAGATGGCAGGCAGGCAACTGCTCTTCTATTAGTGAAAAAATATATATTTTTTAAATCTAAAGCTTAAGCTATTGTCACAACAGATATGAGTGGTGGCACTGGGCAAGTGGGCACAGTATCCACTGTGAGCCTCACACATAAGCTGGCAGGCAGGCAACTGCTCTTCTATTACAGTGAAAAAAATATATGTTTTTTTTAAATCTAAAGCTTAAGCTATTGTCACAGCAGATATGAGTGGTGGCACTGACTGTGCAAATGGGCACAGCATCCAGCCTGACACAGAAGATGGCAGGCAGGCAACTGCTCTTCTATTACAGTGAAAAAAATATTTTTTTCTAAATCTAAAGCTTAAGCTATTGTCACAACAGATATGAGTGGTGGCACTGACTGTGCAAATGGGCACAGCATCCAGTCTGACACAGAAGATGGCAGGCAGGCAACTGCTCTTCTATTAGTGAAAAAATATATATTTTTTAAATCTAAAGCTTAAGCTATTGTCACAACAGATATGAGTGGTGGCACTGGGCAAGTGGGCACAGTATCCACTGTGAGCCTCACACATAAGCTGGCAGGCAGGCAACTGCTCTTCTATTACAGTGAAAAAAATATATGTTTTTTTTAAATCTAAAGCTTAAGCTATTGTCACAACAGATATGAGTGGTGGCACTGGGCAAGTGGGCACAGTATCCACTGTGAGCCTTACACAGAGGATGGCAGGCAGGCAAATGCTCTTCTATTACAAAGAAAATATATATATTTTTTTAAATCTAAAGCTTAAGCTATTGTCACAACAGATATGAGTGGTGGCACTGACTGTGCAAATGGGCACAGCATCCAGCCTGACACAGAAGATGGCAGGCAGGCAACTGCTCTTCTATTACAGTGAAAAAATATATATATATTTTTTTAAATCTAAAGCTTAAGCTATTGTCACAACAGATATGAGTGGTGGCACTGGGCAAGTGGGCACAGTATCCACTGTGAGCCTCACACAGAAGTTGGCAGGCAGGCAACTGCTCTTCTATTACAGTGAAAAAAAATATTTTTTTAAATCTAAAGCTTAAGCTATTGTCACAACAGATATGAGTGGTGGCACTGACTGTGGAAATGGGCACAGCATCCAGCCTGAGACAGAAGATGGCAGGCAGGCAACTGCTCTTCTATTACAGTGAAAAAATATATATATATTTTTTTAAATCTAAAGCTTAAGCTATTGTCACAACATATATGAGTGGTGGCACTGGGCAAGTGGGCACAGTATCCACTGTGAGCCTCACACAGAAGCTGGCAGGCAGGCAACTGCTCTTCAATTACAGTGAAAAAAAATTATTATTTTTTAAATCTAAAGCTTAAGCTATTGTCACAACAGATATGAGTGGTGGCACTGACTGTGCAAATGGGCACAGCATCCAGCCTGACACAGAAGATGGCAGGCAGGCAACTGTTCTTCTATTACAGTGAAAACAAATATTTTTTTTAAATCTAAAGCTTAAGCTATTGTCACAACAGATATGACTGGTGGCACTGACTGTGCAAATGGGCACAGCATCCAGCCTGAGACAGAAGATGGCAGGCAGGCAACTGCTCTTCTATTACAGTGAAAACATTTTTTTTAAATCTAAAGCTTAAGCTATTGTCACAACAGATATGAGTGGTGGCACTGGGCAAGTGGGCACAGTATCCACTGTGAGCCTCACACATAAGCTGGCAGGCAGGCAACTGCTCTTCTATTACAGTGAAAAAAATGTTTTTTTAAATCTAAAGCTTAAGCTGTTGTCACAACAGATATGAGTGGTGGCACTGACCGTGCAAATGGGCACAGCATCCAGCCTGACACAGAAGATGGCAGGCAGGCAACTGCTCTTCTATTAGTGAAAAAATATATATTTTTTAAATCTAAAGCTTAAGCTATTGTCACAACAGATATGAGTGGTGGCACTGACTGTGCAAATGGGCACAGCATCCAGCCTGACACAGAAGATGGCAGGCAGGCAACTGCTCTTCTATTACAGTGAAAACAATTTTTTTTTTTAAATCTAAAGCTTAAGCTATTGTCACAACAGATATGAGTGGTGGCACTGGGCAAGTGGGCACAGTATCCACTGTGAGCCTCACACAGAAGCTGGCAGGCAGGCAACTGCTCTTCTATTACAGTGAAAAAAATTATTTTTTTTAAATCTAAAGCTTAAGCTATTGTCACAACAGATATGACTGGTGGCACTGACTGTGCAAATGGGCACAGCATCCAGCCTGAGACAGAAGATGGCAGGCAGGCAACTGCTCTTCTATTACAGTGAAAACATTTTTTTTTAAATCTAAAGCTTAAGCTATTGTCACAACAGATATGAGTGGTGGCACTGGGCAAGTGGGCACAGTATCCACTGTGAGCCTCACACATAAGCTGGCAGGCAGGCAACTGCTCTTCTATTACAGTGAAAAAAAATGTTTTTTTAAATCTAAAGCTTAAGCTATTGTCACAACAGATATGAGTGGTGGCACTGACTGTGCAAATGGGCACAGCATCCAGCCTGACACAGAAGATGGCAGGCAGGCAACAGCTCTTCTATTACAGTGAAAAAAAATATTTTTTTTTAAATCTAAAGCTTAAGCTATTGTCACAACAGATATGAGTGGTGGCACTCACTGTGCAAATGGGCACAGCATCCAGCCTGACACAGAGGATGGCAGGCAGGCAAATGCTCTTCTATTACAGTGAAAATATATATATTTTTTTAAATCTAAAGCTTAAGCTATTGTCACAACAGATATGAGTGGTGGCACTGACTGTGCAAATGGGCACAGCATCCAGCCTGACACAGAAGATGGCAGGCAGGCAACTGCTCTTCTATTACAGTGAAAAAATATATATATATTTTTAAATTTAAAGCTTAAGCTATTGTCACAACAGATATGAGTGGTGGCACTGGGCAAGTGGGCACAGTATCCACTGTGAGCCTCACACAGAAGCTGGCAGGCAGGCAACTGCTCTTCTATTACAGTGAAAAAAAATATTTTTTTAAATCTAAAGCTTAAGCTATTGTCAAAACAGATATGAGTGGTGGCACTGACTGTGGAAATGGGCACAGCATCCAGCCTGAGACAGAAGATGGCAGGCAGGCAACTGCTCTTCTATTACAGTGAAAAAAATATATTTTTTTAAAATCTAAAGCTTAAGCTATTGTCACAACAGATATGAGTGGTGGCACTGACTGTGCAAATGGGCACAGCATCCAGCCTGACACAGAAGATGGCAGGCAGGCAACTGCTCTTCTATTACAGTGAAAAAAATATATTTTTTTAATCTAAAGCTTAAGCTATTGTCACAACAGATATGAGTGGTGGCACTGGGCAAGTGGGCACAGTATCCACTGTGAGCCTCACACATAAGCTGGCAGGCAGGCAACTGCTCTTCTATTACAGTGAAAAAAATATATGTTTTTTTTAAATCTAAAGCTTAAGCTATTGTCACAGCAGATATGAGTGGTGGCACTGACTGTGCAAATGGGCACAGCATCCAGCCTGACACAGAAGATGGCAGGCAGGCAACTGCTCTTCTATTACAGTGAAAAAAATATTTTTTTCTAAATCTAAAGCTTAAGCTATTGTCACAACAGATATGAGTGGTGGCACTGACTGTGCAAATGGGCACAGCATCCAGTCTGACACAGAAGATGGCAGGCAGGCAACTGCTCTTCTATTAGTGAAAAAATATATATTTTTTAAATCTAAAGCTTAAGCTATTGTCACAACAGATATGAGTGGTGGCACTGGGCAAGTGGGCACAGTATCCACTGTGAGCCTCACACATAAGCTGGCAGGCAGGCAACTGCTCTTCTATTACATGAAAAAAAAAAATTTAAATCTAAAGCTTAAGCTATTGTCACAACAGATATGAGTGGTGGCACTGGGCAAGTGGGCACAGTATCCACTGTGAGCCTCACACAGAAGCTGGCAGACAGGCAACTGCCTCACACAGAAGCTGGCAGGCAGGCAACTGCTCTTCTATTACAGTGAAAAAAATATTATTTTTTAAATCTAAAGCTTAAGCTATTGTCACAACAGATATGAGTGGTGGCACTGACTGTGCAAATGGGCACAGCATCCAGCCTGACACAGAGGATGGCAGGCAGGCAAATGCTCTTCTATTACAGTGAAAAAAATATATTTTTTTAAATCTAAAGCTTAAGCTATTGTCACAACAGATATGAGTGGTGGCACTGGGCAAGTGGGCACAGTATCCACTGTGAGCCTCACACAGAAGCTGGCAGGCAGGCAACTGCTCTTCTATTACAGTGAAAAAAATTATTTTTTTTAAATCTAAAGCTTAAGCTATTGTCACAACAGATATGAGTGGTGGCACTGGGCAAGTGGGCACAGTATCCACTGTGAGCCTCACACAGAAGCTGGCAGGCAACTGCTCTTCTATTACAGTGAAAAAAATATTTTTTTTAAATCTAAAGCTTAAGCTATTATCACAACAGATATGAGTGGTGGCACTGACTGTGCAAATGGGAACAGCATCCAGCCTGACACAGAAGATGGCAGGCAGGCAACTGCTCTTCTATTACAGTGAAAAAAATATATTTTTTTAATCTAAAGCTTAAGCTATTGTCACAACAGATATGAGTGGTGGCACTGACTGTGCAAATGGGCACAGCATCCAGCCTGACACAGAAGATGGCAGGCAGGCAACTGCTCTTCTATTACAGTGAAAACAAATATTTTTTTTAAATCTAAAGCTTAAGCTATTGTCACAACAGATATGAGTGGTGGCACTGGGCAAGTGGGCACAGTATCCACTGTGAGCCTCACACAGAAGCTGGCAGGCAGGCAACTGCTCTTCTATTACAGTGAAAAAAATTATTTTTTTTAAATCTAAAGCTTAAGCTATTGTCACAACAGATATGACTGGTGGCACTGACTGTGCAAATGGGCACAGCATCCAGCCTGAGACAGAAGATGGCAGGCAGGCAACTGCTCTTCTATTACAGTGAAAACATTTTTTTTTAAATCTAAAGCTTAAGCTATTGTCACAACAGATATGAGTGGTGGCACTGACTGTGCAAATGGGCACAGCATCCAGCCTGACACAGAAGATGGCAGGCAGGCAACTGCTCTTCTATTACAGTGAAAACAAATATTTTTTTTAAATCTAAAGCTTAAGCTATTGTCACAACAGATATGAGTGGTGGCACTGGGCAAGTGGGCACAGTATCCACTGTGAGCCTCACACAGAAGCTGGCAGGCAGGCAACTGCTCTTCTATTACAGTGAAAAAAATTATTTTTTTTAAATCTAAAGCTTAAGCTATTGTCACAACAGATATGAGTGGTGGCACTGGGCAAGTGGGCACAGTATCCACTGTGAGCCTCACACAGAAGTTGGCAGGCAGGCAACTGCTCTTCTATTACAGTGAAAAAAAATATTTTTTTAAATCTAAAGCTTAAGCTATTGTCACAACAGATATGAGTGGTGGCACTGACTGTGGAAATGGGCACAGCATCCAGCCTGAGACAGAAGATGGCAGGCAGGCAACTGCTCTTCTATTACAGTGAAAACAATTTTTTTTTTAAATCTAAAGCTTAAGCTATTGTCACAACATATATGAGTGGTGGCACTGGGCAAGTGGGCACAGTATCCACTGTGAGCCTCACACAGAAGCTGGCAGGCAGGCAACTGCTCTTCAATTACAGTGAAAAAAAATTATTATTTTTTAAATCTAAAGCTTAAGCTATTGTCACAACAGATATGAGTGGTGGCACTGACTGTGCAAATGGGCACAGCATCCAGCCTGACACAGAGGATGGCAGGCAGGCAAATGCTCTTCTATTACAGTGAAAAAATATATATTTTTGTAAATCTAAAGCTTAAGCTATTGTCACAACAGATATGAGTGGTGGCACTGACTGTGCAAATGGGCACAGCATCCAGCCTGACACACAAGATGGCAGGCAGGCAACTGCTCTTCTATTACAGTGAAAACAAATATTTTTTTTTAAATCTAAAGCTTAAGCTATTGTCACAACAGATATGAGTGGTGGCACTGGGCAAGTGGGCACAGTATCCACTGTGAGCCTCACACAGAAGCTGGCAGGCAGGCAACTGCTCTTCTATTACAGTGAAAAAAATTATTTTTTTTAAATCTAAAGCTTAAGCTATTGTCACAACAGATATGACTGGTGGCACTGACTGTGCAAATGGGCACAGCATCCAGCCTGAGACAGAAGATGGCAGGCAGGCAACTGCTCTTCTATTACAGTGAAAACATTTTTTTTTAAATCTAAAGCTTAAGCTATTGTCACAACAGATATGAGTGGTGGCACTGGGCAAGTGGGCACAGTATCCACTGTGAGCCTCACACATAAGCTGGCAGGCAGGCAACTGCTCTTCTATTACAGTGAAAAAAAATGTTTTTTTAAATCTAAAGCTTAAGCTATTGTCACAACAGATATGAGTGGTGGCACTGACTGTGCAAATGGGCACAGCATCCAGCCTGACACAGAAGATGGCAGGCAGGCAACAGCTCTTCTATTACAGTGAAAAAAAATATTTTTTTTTAAATCTAAAGCTTAAGCTATTGTCACAACAGATATGAGTGGTGGCACTCACTGTGCAAATGGGCACAGCATCCAGCCTGACACAGAGGATGGCAGGCAGGCAAATGCTCTTCTATTACAGTGAAAATATATATATTTTTTTAAATCTAAAGCTTAAGCTATTGTCACAACAGATATGAGTGGTGGCACTGACTGTGCAAATGGGCACAGCATCCAGCCTGACACAGAAGATGGCAGGCAGGCAACTGCTCTTCTATTACAGTGAAAAAATATATATATATTTTTAAATTTAAAGCTTAAGCTATTGTCACAACAGATATGAGTGGTGGCACTGGGCAAGTGGGCACAGTATCCACTGTGAGCCTCACACAGAAGCTGGCAGGCAGGCAACTGCTCTTCTATTACAGTGAAAAAAAATATTTTTTTAAATCTAAAGCTTAAGCTATTGTCAAAACAGATATGAGTGGTGGCACTGACTGTGGAAATGGGCACAGCATCCAGCCTGAGACAGAAGATGGCAGGCAGGCAACTGCTCTTCTATTACAGTGAAAAAAATATATTTTTTTAAAATCTAAAGCTTAAGCTATTGTCACAACAGATATGAGTGGTGGCACTGACTGTGCAAATGGGCACAGCATCCAGCCTGACACAGAAGATGGCAGGCAGGCAACTGCTCTTCTATTACAGTGAAAAAAATATATTTTTTTAATCTAAAGCTTAAGCTATTGTCACAACAGATATGAGTGGTGGCACTGGGCAAGTGGGCACAGTATCCACTGTGAGCCTCACACATAAGCTGGCAGGCAGGCAACTGCTCTTCTATTACAGTGAAAAAAATATATGTTTTTTTTAAATCTAAAGCTTAAGCTATTGTCACAGCAGATATGAGTGGTGGCACTGACTGTGCAAATGGGCACAGCATCCAGCCTGACACAGAAGATGGCAGGCAGGCAACTGCTCTTCTATTACAGTGAAAAAAATATTTTTTTCTAAATCTAAAGCTTAAGCTATTGTCACAACAGATATGAGTGGTGGCACTGACTGTGCAAATGGGCACAGCATCCAGTCTGACACAGAAGATGGCAGGCAGGCAACTGCTCTTCTATTAGTGAAAAAATATATATTTTTTAAATCTAAAGCTTAAGCTATTGTCACAACAGATATGAGTGGTGGCACTGGGCAAGTGGGCACAGTATCCACTGTGAGCCTCACACATAAGCTGGCAGGCAGGCAACTGCTCTTCTATTACATGAAAAAAAAAAATTTAAATCTAAAGCTTAAGCTATTGTCACAACAGATATGAGTGGTGGCACTGGGCAAGTGGGCACAGTATCCACTGTGAGCCTCACACAGAAGCTGGCAGACAGGCAACTGCCTCACACAGAAGCTGGCAGGCAGGCAACTGCTCTTCTATTACAGTGAAAAAAATATTATTTTTTAAATCTAAAGCTTAAGCTATTGTCACAACAGATATGAGTGGTGGCACTGACTGTGCAAATGGGCACAGCATCCAGCCTGACACAGAGGATGGCAGGCAGGCAAATGCTCTTCTATTACAGTGAAAAAAATATATTTTTTTAAATCTAAAGCTTAAGCTATTGTCACAACAGATATGAGTGGTGGCACTGGGCAAGTGGGCACAGTATCCACTGTGAGCCTCACACAGAAGCTGGCAGGCAGGCAACTGCTCTTCTATTACAGTGAAAAAAATTATTTTTTTTAAATCTAAAGCTTAAGCTATTGTCACAACAGATATGAGTGGTGGCACTGGGCAAGTGGGCACAGTATCCACTGTGAGCCTCACACAGAAGCTGGCAGGCAACTGCTCTTCTATTACAGTGAAAAAAATATTTTTTTTAAATCTAAAGCTTAAGCTATTATCACAACAGATATGAGTGGTGGCACTGACTGTGCAAATGGGAACAGCATCCAGCCTGACACAGAAGATGGCAGGCAGGCAACTGCTCTTCTATTACAGTGAAAAAAATATATTTTTTTAATCTAAAGCTTAAGCTATTGTCACAACAGATATGAGTGGTGGCACTGACTGTGCAAATGGGCACAGCATCCAGCCTGACACAGAAGATGGCAGGCAGGCAACTGCTCTTCTATTACAGTGAAAACAAATATTTTTTTTAAATCTAAAGCTTAAGCTATTGTCACAACAGATATGAGTGGTGGCACTGGGCAAGTGGGCACAGTATCCACTGTGAGCCTCACACAGAAGCTGGCAGACAGGCAACTGCCTCACACAGAAGCTGGCAGGCAGGCAACTGCTCTTCTATCACAGTGAAAAAAAATATTTTTTTTTAAATCTAAAGCTTAAGCTATTGTCACAACAGATATGAGTGGTGGCACTGGGCAAGTGGGCACAGTATCCACTGTGAGCCTCACACAGAAGCTGGCAGGCAGGCAACTGCTCTTCTATTACATGAAAAAAAATTTTTTAAATCTAAAGCTTAAGCTATTGTCACAACAGATATGAGTTGTGGCATTGACTGTGCAAATGGGCACAGCATCCAGCCTGACACAGAAGATGGCAGGCAGGCAACTGCTCTTCTATTACAGTGAAAAAAAATATTTTTTTAAATCTAAAGCTTAAGCTATTGTCACAACAGATATGAGTGGTGGCATTGACTGTGGAAATGGGCACAGCATCCAGCCTGAGACAGAAGATGGCAGGCAGGCAACTGCTCTTCTATTACAGTGAAAACAAATATTTTTTTTAAATCTAAAGCTTGAGCTATTGTCACAACAGATATGAGTGGTGGCACTGGGCAAGTGGGCACAGTATCCACTGTGAGCCTCACACAGAAGCTGGCAGGCAGGCAACTGCTCTTCTATTACAGTGAAAACAAATATTTTTTTAAATCTAAAGCTTAAGCTATTGTCACAACAGATATGAGTGGTGGCACTGGGCAAGTGGGCACAGTATCCACTGTGAGCCTCACACAGAAGCTGGCAGGCAGGCAACTGCTCTTCTATTACAGTGAAAAAAAATATTTTTTTTAAATCTAAAGCTTAAGCTATTGTCACAACAGATATGAGTTGTGGCATTGACTGTGCAAATGGGCACAGCATCCAGCCTGACACAGAAGATGGCAGGCAGGCAACTGCTCTTCTATTACAGTGAAAAAAATATTTTTTTCTAAATCTAAAGCTTAAGCTATTGTCACAACAGATATGAGTGGTGGCACTGACTGTGCAAATGGGCACAGCATCCAGTCTGACACAGAAGATGGCAGGCAGGCAACTGCTCTTCTATTAGTGAAAAAATATATATTTTTTAAATCTAAAGCTTAAGCTATTGTCACAACAGATATGAGTGGTGGCACTGGGCAAGTGGGCACAGTATCCACTGTGAGCCTCACACAGAAGCTGGCAGGCAGGCAACTGCTCTTCTATTACAGTGAAAAAAATATATGTTTTTTTTAAATCTAAAGCTTAAGCTATTGTCACAGCAGATATGAGTGGTGGCACTGACTGTGCAAATGGGCACAGCATCCAGCCTGACACAGAAGATGGCAGGCAGGCAACTGCTCTTCTATTACAGTGAAAAAAATATTTTTTTCTAAATCTAAAGCTTAAGCTATTGTCACAACAGATATGAGTGGTGGCACTGACTGTGCAAATGGGCACAGCATCCAGTCTGACACAGAAGATGGCAGGCAGGCAACTGCTCTTCTATTAGTGAAAAAATATATATTTTTTAAATCTAAAGCTTAAGCTATTGTCACAACAGATATGAGTGGTGGCACTGGGCAAGTGGGCACAGTATCCACTGTGAGCCTCACACATAAGCTGGCAGGCAGGCAACTGCTCTTCTATTACAGTGAAAAAAATATATGTTTTTTTTAAATCTAAAGCTTAAGCTATTGTCACAACAGATATGAGTGGTGGCACTGGGCAAGTGGGCACAGTATCCACTGTGAGCCTTACACAGAGGATGGCAGGCAGGCAAATGCTCTTCTATTACAAAGAAAATATATATATTTTTTTAAATCTAAAGCTTAAGCTATTGTCACAACAGATATGAGTGGTGGCACTGACTGTGCAAATGGGCACAGCATCCAGCCTGACACAGAAGATGGCAGGCAGGCAACTGCTCTTCTATTACAGTGAAAAAATATATATATATTTTTTTAAATCTAAAGCTTAAGCTATTGTCACAACAGATATGAGTGGTGGCACTGGGCAAGTGGGCACAGTATCCACTGTGAGCCTCACACAGAAGTTGGCAGGCAGGCAACTGCTCTTCTATTACAGTGAAAAAAAATATTTTTTTAAATCTAAAGCTTAAGCTATTGTCACAACAGATATGAGTGGTGGCACTGACTGTGGAAATGGGCACAGCATCCAGCCTGAGACAGAAGATGGCAGGCAGGCAACTGCTCTTCTATTACAGTGAAAAAATATATATATATTTTTTTAAATCTAAAGCTTAAGCTATTGTCACAACATATATGAGTGGTGGCACTGGGCAAGTGGGCACAGTATCCACTGTGAGCCTCACACAGAAGCTGGCAGGCAGGCAACTGCTCTTCAATTACAGTGAAAAAAAATTATTATTTTTTAAATCTAAAGCTTAAGCTATTGTCACAACAGATATGAGTGGTGGCACTGACTGTGCAAATGGGCACAGCATCCAGCCTGACACAGAAGATGGCAGGCAGGCAACTGTTCTTCTATTACAGTGAAAACAAATATTTTTTTTAAATCTAAAGCTTAAGCTATTGTCACAACAGATATGACTGGTGGCACTGACTGTGCAAATGGGCACAGCATCCAGCCTGAGACAGAAGATGGCAGGCAGGCAACTGCTCTTCTATTACAGTGAAAACATTTTTTTTAAATCTAAAGCTTAAGCTATTGTCACAACAGATATGAGTGGTGGCACTGGGCAAGTGGGCACAGTATCCACTGTGAGCCTCACACATAAGCTGGCAGGCAGGTAACTGCTCTTCTATTACAGTGAAAAAAATGTTTTTTTAAATCTAAAGCTTAAGCTGTTGTCACAACAGATATGAGTGGTGGCACTGACCGTGCAAATGGGCACAGCATCCAGCCTGACACAGAAGATGGCAGGCAGGCAACTGCTCTTCTATTAGTGAAAAAATATATATTTTTTAAATCTAAAGCTTAAGCTATTGTCACAACAGATATGAGTGGTGGCACTGACTGTGCAAATGGGCACAGCATCCAGCCTGACACAGAAGATGGCAGGCAGGCAACTGCTCTTCTATTACAGTGAAAACAATTTTTTTTTTTAAATCTAAAGCTTAAGCTATTGTCACAACAGATATGAGTGGTGGCACTGGGCAAGTGGGCACAGTATCCACTGTGAGCCTCACACAGAAGCTGGCAGGCAGGCAACTGCTCTTCTATTACAGTGAAAAAAATTATTTTTTTTAAATCTAAAGCTTAAGCTATTGTCACAACAGATATGACTGGTGGCACTGACTGTGCAAATGGGCACAGCATCCAGCCTGAGACAGAAGATGGCAGGCAGGCAACTGCTCTTCTATTACAGTGAAAACATTTTTTTTTAAATCTAAAGCTTAAGCTATTGTCACAACAGATATGAGTGGTGGCACTGGGCAAGTGGGCACAGTATCCACTGTGAGCCTCACACATAAGCTGGCAGGCAGGCAACTGCTCTTCTATTACAGTGAAAAAAAATGTTTTTTTAAATCTAAAGCTTAAGCTATTGTCACAACAGATATGAGTGGTGGCACTGACTGTGCAAATGGGCACAGCATCCAGCCTGACACAGAAGATGGCAGGCAGGCAACAGCTCTTCTATTACAGTGAAAAAAAATATTTTTTTTTAAATCTAAAGCTTAAGCTATTGTCACAACAGATATGAGTGGTGGCACTCACTGTGCAAATGGGCACAGCATCCAGCCTGACACAGAGGATGGCAGGCAGGCAAATGCTCTTCTATTACAGTGAAAATATATATATTTTTTTAAATCTAAAGCTTAAGCTATTGTCACAACAGATATGAGTGGTGGCACTGACTGTGCAAATGGGCACAGCATCCAGCCTGACACAGAAGATGGCAGGCAGGCAACTGCTCTTCTATTACAGTGAAAAAATATATATATATTTTTAAATTTAAAGCTTAAGCTATTGTCACAACAGATATGAGTGGTGGCACTGGGCAAGTGGGCACAGTATCCACTGTGAGCCTCACACAGAAGCTGGCAGGCAGGCAACTGCTCTTCTATTACAGTGAAAAAAAATATTTTTTTAAATCTAAAGCTTAAGCTATTGTCAAAACAGATATGAGTGGTGGCACTGACTGTGGAAATGGGCACAGCATCCAGCCTGAGACAGAAGATGGCAGGCAGGCAACTGCTCTTCTATTACAGTGAAAAAAATATATTTTTTTAAAATCTAAAGCTTAAGCTATTGTCACAACAGATATGAGTGGTGGCACTGACTGTGCAAATGGGCACAGCATCCAGCCTGACACAGAAGATGGCAGGCAGGCAACTGCTCTTCTATTACAGTGAAAAAAATATATTTTTTTAATCTAAAGCTTAAGCTATTGTCACAACAGATATGAGTGGTGGCACTGGGCAAGTGGGCACAGTATCCACTGTGAGCCTCACACATAAGCTGGCAGGCAGGCAACTGCTCTTCTATTACAGTGAAAAAAATATATGTTTTTTTTAAATCTAAAGCTTAAGCTATTGTCACAGCAGATATGAGTGGTGGCACTGACTGTGCAAATGGGCACAGCATCCAGCCTGACACAGAAGATGGCAGGCAGGCAACTGCTCTTCTATTACAGTGAAAAAAATATTTTTTTCTAAATCTAAAGCTTAAGCTATTGTCACAACAGATATGAGTGGTGGCACTGACTGTGCAAATGGGCACAGCATCCAGTCTGACACAGAAGATGGCAGGCAGGCAACTGCTCTTCTATTAGTGAAAAAATATATATTTTTTAAATCTAAAGCTTAAGCTATTGTCACAACAGATATGAGTGGTGGCACTGGGCAAGTGGGCACAGTATCCACTGTGAGCCTCACACATAAGCTGGCAGGCAGGCAACTGCTCTTCTATTACATGAAAAAAAAAAATTTAAATCTAAAGCTTAAGCTATTGTCACAACAGATATGAGTGGTGGCACTGGGCAAGTGGGCACAGTATCCACTGTGAGCCTCACACAGAAGCTGGCAGACAGGCAACTGCCTCACACAGAAGCTGGCAGGCAGGCAACTGCTCTTCTATTACAGTGAAAAAAATATTATTTTTTAAATCTAAAGCTTAAGCTATTGTCACAACAGATATGAGTGGTGGCACTGACTGTGCAAATGGGCACAGCATCCAGCCTGACACAGAGGATGGCAGGCAGGCAAATGCTCTTCTATTACAGTGAAAAAAATATATTTTTTTAAATCTAAAGCTTAAGCTATTGTCACAACAGATATGAGTGGTGGCACTGGGCAAGTGGGCACAGTATCCACTGTGAGCCTCACACAGAAGCTGGCAGGCAGGCAACTGCTCTTCTATTACAGTGAAAAAAATTATTTTTTTTAAATCTAAAGCTTAAGCTATTGTCACAACAGATATGAGTGGTGGCACTGGGCAAGTGGGCACAGTATCCACTGTGAGCCTCACACAGAAGCTGGCAGGCAACTGCTCTTCTATTACAGTGAAAAAAATATTTTTTTTAAATCTAAAGCTTAAGCTATTATCACAACAGATATGAGTGGTGGCACTGACTGTGCAAATGGGAACAGCATCCAGCCTGACACAGAAGATGGCAGGCAGGCAACTGCTCTTCTATTACAGTGAAAAAAATATATTTTTTTAATCTAAAGCTTAAGCTATTGTCACAACAGATATGAGTGGTGGCACTGACTGTGCAAATGGGCACAGCATCCAGCCTGACACAGAAGATGGCAGGCAGGCAACTGCTCTTCTATTACAGTGAAAACAAATATTTTTTTTAAATCTAAAGCTTAAGCTATTGTCACAACAGATATGAGTGGTGGCACTGGGCAAGTGGGCACAGTATCCACTGTGAGCCTCACACAGAAGCTGGCAGACAGGCAACTGCCTCACACAGAAGCTGGCAGGCAGGCAACTGCTCTTCTATCACAGTGAAAAAAAATATTTTTTTTTAAATCTAAAGCTTAAGCTATTGTCACAACAGATATGAGTGGTGGCACTGGGCAAGTGGGCACAGTATCCACTGTGAGCCTCACACAGAAGCTGGCAGGCAGGCAACTGCTCTTCTATTACATGAAAAAAAAAAATTTAAATCTAAAGCTTAAGCTATTGTCACAACAGATATGAGTGGTGGCACTGGGCAAGTGGGCACAGTATCCACTGTGAGCCTCACACAGAAGCTGGCAGGCAGGCAACTGCTCTTCTATTACAGTGAAAAAAAATATTTTTTTAAATCTAAAGCTTAAGCTATTGTCACAACAGATATGAGTGGTGGCATTGACTGTGGAAATGGGCACAGCATCCAGCCTGAGACAGAAGATGGCAGGCAGGCAACTGCTCTTCTATTACAGTGAAAACAAATATTTTTTTTAAATCTAAAGCTTGAGCTATTGTCACAACAGATATGAGTGGTGGCACTGGGCAAGTGGGCACAGTATCCACTGTGAGCCTCACACAGAAGCTGGCAGGCAGGCAACTGCTCTTCTATTACAGTGAAAACAAATTTTTTTTTAAATCTAAAGCTTAAGCTATTGTCACAACAGATATGAGTGGTGGCACTGGGCAAGTGGGCACAGTATCCACTGTGAGCCTCACACAGAAGCTGGCAGGCAGGCAACTGCTCTTCTATTACAGTGAAAAAAAATATTTTTTTTAAATCTAAAGCTTAAGCTATTGTCACAACAGATATGAGTTGTGGCATTGACTGTGCAAATGGGCACAGCATCCAGCCTGACACATAAGATGGCAGGCAGGCAACTGCTCTTCTATTACAGTGAAAAAAATATTTTTTTCTAAATCTAAAGCTTAAGCTATTGTCACAACAGATATGAGTGGTGGCACTGACTGTGCAAATGGGCACAGCATCCAGTCTGACACAGAAGATGGCAGGCAGGCAACTGCTCTTCTATTAGTGAAAAAATATATATTTTTTAAATCTAAAGCTTAAGCTATTGTCACAACAGATATGAGTGGTGGCACTGGGCAAGTGGGCACAGTATCCACTGTGAGCCTCACACATAAGCTGGCAGGCAGGCAACTGCTCTTCTATTACAGTGAAAAAAATATATGTTTTTTTTAAATCTAAAGCTTAAGCTATTGTCACAGCAGATATGAGTGGTGGCACTGACTGTGCAAATGGGCACAGCATCCAGCCTGACACAGAAGATGGCAGGCAGGCAACTGCTCTTCTATTACAGTGAAAAAAATATTTTTTTCTAAATCTAAAGCTTAAGCTATTGTCACAACAGATATGAGTGGTGGCACTGACTGTGCAAATGGGCACAGCATCCAGTCTGACACAGAAGATGGCAGGCAGGCAACTGCTCTTCTATTAGTGAAAAAATATATATTTTTTAAATCTAAAGCTTAAGCTATTGTCACAACAGATATGAGTGGTGGCACTGGGCAAGTGGGCACAGTATCCACTGTGAGCCTCACACATAAGCTGGCAGGCAGGCAACTGCTCTTCTATTACAGTGAAAAAAATATATGTTTTTTTTAAATCTAAAGCTTAAGCTATTGTCACAACAGATATGAGTGGTGGCACTGGGCAAGTGGGCACAGTATCCACTGTGAGCCTTACACAGAGGATGGCAGGCAGGCAAATGCTCTTCTATTACAAAGAAAATATATATATTTTTTTAAATCTAAAGCTTAAGCTATTGTCACAACAGATATGAGTGGTGGCACTGACTGTGCAAATGGGCACAGCATCCAGCCTGACACAGAAGATGGCAGGCAGGCAACTGCTCTTCTATTACAGTGAAAAAATATATATATATTTTTTTAAATCTAAAGCTTAAGCTATTGTCACAACAGATATGAGTGGTGGCACTGGGCAAGTGGGCACAGTATCCACTGTGAGCCTCACACAGAAGTTGGCAGGCAGGCAACTGCTCTTCTATTACAGTGAAAAAAAATATTTTTTTAAATCTAAAGCTTAAGCTATTGTCACAACAGATATGAGTGGTGGCACTGACTGTGGAAATGGGCACAGCATCCAGCCTGAGACAGAAGATGGCAGGCAGGCAACTGCTCTTCTATTACAGTGAAAAAATATATATATATTTTTTTAAATCTAAAGCTTAAGCTATTGTCACAACATATATGAGTGGTGGCACTGGGCAAGTGGGCACAGTATCCACTGTGAGCCTCACACAGAAGCTGGCAGGCAGGCAACTGCTCTTCAATTACAGTGAAAAAAAATTATTATTTTTTAAATCTAAAGCTTAAGCTATTGTCACAACAGATATGAGTGGTGGCACTGACTGTGCAAATGGGCACAGCATCCAGCCTGACACAGAAGATGGCAGGCAGGCAACTGTTCTTCTATTACAGTGAAAACAAATATTTTTTTTAAATCTAAAGCTTAAGCTATTGTCACAACAGATATGACTGGTGGCACTGACTGTGCAAATGGGCACAGCATCCAGCCTGAGACAGAAGATGGCAGGCAGGCAACTGCTCTTCTATTACAGTGAAAACATTTTTTTTAAATCTAAAGCTTAAGCTATTGTCACAACAGATATGAGTGGTGGCACTGGGCAAGTGGGCACAGTATCCACTGTGAGCCTCACACATAAGCTGGCAGGCAGGCAACTGCTCTTCTATTACAGTGAAAAAAATGTTTTTTTAAATCTAAAGCTTAAGCTGTTGTCACAACAGATATGAGTGGTGGCACTGACCGTGCAAATGGGCACAGCATCCAGCCTGACACAGAAGATGGCAGGCAGGCAACTGCTCTTCTATTAGTGAAAAAATATATATTTTTTAAATCTAAAGCTTAAGCTATTGTCACAACAGATATGAGTGGTGGCACTGGGCAAGTGGGCACAGTATCCACTGTGAGCCTCACACATAAGCTGGCAGGCAGGCAACTGCTCTTCTATTACAGTGAAAAAATATATATTTTTTTAAATCTAAAGCTTAAGCTATTGTCACAACAGATATGAGTGGTGGCACTGGGCAAGTGGGCACAGTATCCACTGTGAGCCTCACACAGAAGCTAGCAGACAGGCAACTGCCTCACACAGAAGCTGGCAGGCAGGCAACTGCTCTTCTATTACAGTGAAAAAAATATTTTTTTCTAAATCTAAAGCTTAAGCTATTGTCACAACAGATATGAGTGGTGGCACTGACTGTGCAAATGGGCACAGCATCCAGTCTGACACAGAAGATGGCAGGCAGGCAACTGCTCTTCTATTAGTGAAAAAATATATATTTTTTAAATCTAAAGCTTAAGCTATTGTCACAACAGATATGAGTGGTGGCACTGGGCAAGTGGGCACAGTATCCACTGTGAGCCTCACACATAAGCTGGCAGGCAGGCAACTGCTCTTCTATTACAGTGAAAAAAATATATGTTTTTTTTAAATCTAAAGCTTAAGCTATTGTCACAGCAGATATGAGTGGTGGCACTGACTGTGCAAATGGGCACAGCATCCAGCCTGACACAGAAGATGGCAGGCAGGCAACTGCTCTTCTATTACAGTGAAAAAAATATTTTTTTCTAAATCTAAAGCTTAAGCTATTGTCACAACAGATATGAGTGGTGGCACTGACTGTGCAAATGGGCACAGCATCCAGTCTGACACAGAAGATGGCAGGCAGGCAACTGCTCTTCTATTAGTGAAAAAATATATATTTTTTAAATCTAAAGCTTAAGCTATTGTCACAACAGATATGAGTGGTGGCACTGGGCAAGTGGGCACAGTATCCACTGTGAGCCTCACACATAAGCTGGCAGGCAGGCAACTGCTCTTCTATTACAGTGAAAAAAATATATGTTTTTTTTAAATCTAAAGCTTAAGCTATTGTCACAACAGATATGAGTGGTGGCACTGGGCAAGTGGGCACAGTATCCACTGTGAGCCTTACACAGAGGATGGCAGGCAGGCAAATGCTCTTCTATTACAAAGAAAATATATATATTTTTTTAAATCTAAAGCTTAAGCTATTGTCACAACAGATATGAGTGGTGGCACTGACTGTGCAAATGGGCACAGCATCCAGCCTGACACAGAAGATGGCAGGCAGGCAACTGCTCTTCTATTACAGTGAAAAAATATATATATATTTTTTTAAATCTAAAGCTTAAGCTATTGTCACAACAGATATGAGTGGTGGCACTGGGCAAGTGGGCACAGTATCCACTGTGAGCCTCACACAGAAGTTGGCAGGCAGGCAACTGCTCTTCTATTACAGTGAAAAAAAATATTTTTTTAAATCTAAAGCTTAAGCTATTGTCACAACAGATATGAGTGGTGGCACTGACTGTGGAAATGGGCACAGCATCCAGCCTGAGACAGAAGATGGCAGGCAGGCAACTGCTCTTCTATTACAGTGAAAAAATATATATATATTTTTTTAAATCTAAAGCTTAAGCTATTGTCACAACATATATGAGTGGTGGCACTGGGCAAGTGGGCACAGTATCCACTGTGAGCCTCACACAGAAGCTGGCAGGCAGGCAACTGCTCTTCAATTACAGTGAAAAAAAATTATTATTTTTTAAATCTAAAGCTTAAGCTATTGTCACAACAGATATGAGTGGTGGCACTGACTGTGCAAATGGGCACAGCATCCAGCCTGACACAGAAGATGGCAGGCAGGCAACTGTTCTTCTATTACAGTGAAAACAAATATTTTTTTTAAATCTAAAGCTTAAGCTATTGTCACAACAGATATGACTGGTGGCACTGACTGTGCAAATGGGCACAGCATCCAGCCTGAGACAGAAGATGGCAGGCAGGCAACTGCTCTTCTATTACAGTGAAAACATTTTTTTTAAATCTAAAGCTTAAGCTATTGTCACAACAGATATGAGTGGTGGCACTGGGCAAGTGGGCACAGTATCCACTGTGAGCCTCACACATAAGCTGGCAGGCAGGCAACTGCTCTTCTATTACAGTGAAAAAAATGTTTTTTTAAATCTAAAGCTTAAGCTGTTGTCACAACAGATATGAGTGGTGGCACTGACCGTGCAAATGGGCACAGCATCCAGCCTGACACAGAAGATGGCAGGCAGGCAACTGCTCTTCTATTAGTGAAAAAATATATATTTTTTAAATCTAAAGCTTAAGCTATTGTCACAACAGATATGAGTGGTGGCACTGGGCAAGTGGGCACAGTATCCACTGTGAGCCTCACACATAAGCTGGCAGGCAGGCAACTGCTCTTCTATTACAGTGAAAAAATATATATTTTTTTAAATCTAAAGCTTAAGCTATTGTCACAACAGATATGAGTGGTGGCACTGGGCAAGTGGGCACAGTATCCACTGTGAGCCTCACACAGAAGCTAGCAGACAGGCAACTGCCTCACACAGAAGCTGGCAGGCAGGCAACTGCTCTTCTATTACAGTGAAAAAAATATATATTTTTTTAAATCTAAAGCTTAAGCTATTGTCACAACAGATATGAGTGGTGGCACTGACTGTGTAAATGGGCACAGCATCCAGCCTGACACAGAAGATGGCAGGCAGGCAACAGCTCTTCTATTACAGTGAAAAAAAAATATTTTTTTTTAAATCTAAAGCTTAAGCTATTGTCACAACAGATATGAGTGGTGGCACTGACTGTGCAAATGGGCACAGCATCCAGCCTGACACAGAAGATGGCAGGCAGGCAACAGCTCTTCTATTACAGTGAAAAAAAAATATTTTTTTTTAAATCTAAAGCTTAAGCTATTGTCACAACAGATATGAGTGGTGGCACTGGGCAAGTGGGCACAGTATCCACTGTGAGCCTCACACAGAAGCTGGCAGGCAGGCAACTGCTCTTCTATTACAGTGAAAAAAAAATATTTTTTTAAATCTAAAGCTTAAGCTATTGTCAAAACAGATATGAGTGGTGGCACTGACTGTGGAAATGGGCACAGCATCCAGCCTGAGACAGAAGATGGCAGGCAGGCAACTGCTCTTCTATTACAGTGAAAACAAATATATATTTTTTAAATCTAAAGCTTAAGCTATTGTCACAACAGATATGAGTGGTGGCACTGGGCAAGTGGGCACAGTATCCACTGTGAGCCTCACACAGAAGCTGGCAGGCAGGCAACTGCTCTTCAATTACAGTGAAAAAATTTTATTATTTTTTAAATCTAAAGCTTAAGCTATTGTCACAACAGATATGAGTGGTGGCACTGACTGTGCAAATGGGCACAGCATCCAGCCTGACACAGAGGATGGCAGGCAGGCAAATGCTCTTCTTTTACAGTGAAAAAATATATATTTTTTTAAATCTAAAGCTTAAGCTATTGTCACAACAGATATGAGTGGTGGCACTGACTGTGCAAATGGGCACAGCATCCAGCCTGACACAGAAGATGGCAGGCAGGCAACTGCTCTTCTATTACAGTGAAAAAAATATTTTTTTTTAAAATCTAAAGCTTAAGCTATTGTCACAACAGATATGAGTGGTGGCACTGACTGTGCAAATGGGCACAGCATCCAGCCTGACACAGAAGATGGCAGGCAGGCAACAGCTCTTCTATTACAGTGAAAAAAAAAATATTTTTTTTAAATCTAAAGCTTAAGCTATTGTCACAACAGATATGAGTGGTGGAACTGGGCAAGTGGGCACAGTATCCACTGTGAGCCTCACACAGAAGCTGGCAGGCAGGCAACTGCTCTTCTATTACAGTGAAAAAAAATATTTATTTGTAAATCTAAAGCTTAAGCTATTGTCACAACAGATATGAGTGGTGGCACTGACTGTGCAAATGGGCACAGCATCCAGCCTGACACAGAGGATGGCAGGCAGGCAAATGCTCTTCTATTACAGTGAAAATATATATATATTTTTTTTAAATCTAAAGCTTAAGCTATTGTCACAACAGATATGAGTGGTGGCACTGGGCAAGTGGGCACAGTATCCACTGTGAGCCTCACACAGAAGCTGGCAGGCAGGCAACTGCTCTTCTATTACATGAAAAAAAAAAATTTTTAAATCTAAAGCTTAAGCTATTGTCACAACAGATATGAGTGGTGGCACTGGGCAAGTGGGCACAGTATCCACTGTGAGCCTCACACAGAAGCTGGCAGGCAGGCAACTGCTCTTCTATTACAGTGAAAAAAAAAATTTTTTTAAATCTAAAGCTTAAGCTATTGTCACAACAGATATGAGTGGTGGCATTGACTGTGGAAATGGGCACAGCATCCAGCCTGAGACAGAAGATGGCAGGCAGGCAACTGCTCTTCTATTACAGTGAAAACAAATATTTTTTTTAAATCTAAAGCTTGAGCTATTGTCACAACAGATATGAGTGGTGGCACTGGGCAAGTGGGCACAGTATCCACTGTGAGCCTCACACCAAAGCTGGCAGGCAGGCAACTGCTCTTCTATTACAGTGAAAACAAATATTTTTTTAAATCTAAAGCTTAAGCTATTGTCACAACAGATATGAGTGGTGGCACTGGGCAAGTGGGCACAGTATCCACTGTGAGCCTCACACAGAAGCTGGCAGGCAGGCAACGGCTCTTCTATTACAGTGAAAAAAAATATTTTTTTTAAATCTAAAGCTTAAGCTATTGTCACAACAGATATGAGTGGTGGCACTGACTGTGCAAATGGGCACAGCATCCAGTCTGACACAGAAGATGGCAGGCAGGCAACTGCTCTTCTATTAGTGAAAAAATATATATTTTTTAAATCTAAAGCTTAAGCTATTGTCACAACAGATATGAGTGGTGGCACTGGGCAAGAGGGCACAGTATCCACTGTGAGCCTCACACAGAAGCTGGCAGGCAGGCAACTGCTCTTCTATTACAGTGAAAAAAATATATATTTTTTTAAATCTAAAGCTTAAGCTATTGTCACAACAGATATGAGTGGTGGCACTGACTGTGCAAATGGGCACAGCATCCAGCCTGACACAGAGGATGGCAGGCAGGCAAATGCTCTTCTATTACAGTGAAAATATATATATTTTTTTAAATCTAAAGCTTAAGCTATTGTCACAACAGATATGAGTGGTGGCACTGACTGTGAAAATGGGCACAGCATCCAGCCTGACACAGAAGATGGCAGGCAGGCAACTGCTCTTCTATTACAGTGAAAAAATATATATATATTTTTAAATCTAAAGCTTAAGCTATTGTCACAACAGATATGAGTGGTGGCACTGGGCAAGTGGGCACAGTATCCACTGTGAGCCTCACACAGAAGCTGGCAGGCAGGCAACTGCTCTTCTATTACAGTGAAAAAAAAATATTTTTTTAAATCTAAAGCTTAAGCTATTGTCACAACAGATATGAGTGGTGGCACTGACTGTGGAAATGGGCACAGCATCCAGCCTGAGACAGAAGATGGCAGGCAGGCAACTGCTCTTCTATTACAGTGAAAACAAATATATTTTTTTTAAATCTAAAGCTTAAGCTATTGTCACAACAGATATGAGTGGTGGCACTGGGCAAGTGGGCACAGTATCCACTGTGAGCCTCACACAGAAGCTGGCAGGCAGGCAACTGCTCTTCTAATACAGTGAAAAAAAATATTTATTTGTAAATCTAAAGCTTAAGCTATTGTCACAACAGATATGAGTGGTGGCACTGACTGTGGAAATGGGCACAGCATCCAGCCTGAGACAGAAGATGGCAGGCAGGCAACTGCTCTTCTATTACAGTGAAAAAATATATATATATTTTTTTAAATCTAAAGCTTAAGCTATTGTAACAACATATATGAGTGGTGGCACTGGGCAAGTGGGCACAGTATCCACTGTGAGCCTCACACAGAAGCTGGCAGGCAGGCAACTGCTCTTCAATTACAGTGAAAAAAAATTATTATTTTTTAAATCTAAAGCTTAAGCTATTGTCACAACAGATATGAGTGGTGGCACTGACTGTGCAAATGGGCACAGCATCCAGCCTGACACAGAAGATGGCAGGCAGGCAACTGTTCTTCTATTACAGTGAAAACAAATATTTTTTTTAAATCTAAAGCTTAAGCTATTGTCACAACAGATATGACTGGTGGCACTGACTGTGCAAATGGGCACAGCATCCAGCCTGAGACAGAAGATGGCAGGCAGGCAACTGCTCTTCTATTACAGTGAAAACATTTTTTTTTAAATCTAAAGCTTAAGCTATTGTCACAACAGATATGAGTGGTGGCACTGGGCAAGTGGGCACAGTATCCACTGTGAGCCTCACACATAAGCTGGCAGGCAGGCAACTGCTCTTCTTTTACAGTGAAAAAAAATGTTTTTTTAAATCTAAAGCTTAAGCTGTTGTCACAACAGATATGAGTGGTGGCACTGACCGTGCAAATGGGCACAGCATCCAGCCTGACACAGAAGATGGCAGGCAGGCAACTGCTCTTCTATTAGTGAAAAAATATATATTTTTTAAATCTAAAGCTTAAGCTATTGTCACAACAGATATGAGTGGTGGCACTGGGCAAGTGGGCACAGTATCCACTGTGAGCCTCACACATAAGCTGGCAGGCAGGCAACTGCTCTTCTATTACAGTGAAAAAAAATATATTTTTTTAAATCTAAAGCTTAAGCTATTGTCACAACAGATATGAGTGGTGGCACTGGGCAAGTGGGCACAGTATCCACTGTGAGCCTCACACAGAAGCTAGCAGACAGGCAACTGCCTCACACAGAAGCTGGCAGGCAGGCAACTGCTCTTCTATTACAGTGAAAAAAATATATATTTTTTTAAATCTAAAGCTTAAGCTATTGTCACAACAGATATGAGTGGTGGCACTGACTGTGCAAATGGGCACAGCATCCAGCCTGACACAGAAGATGGCAGGCAGGCAACAGCTCTTCTATTACAGTGAAAAAAAAATATTTTTTTTTAAATCTAAAGCTTAAGCTATTGTCACAACAGATATGAGTGGTGGCACTGACTGTGCAAATGGGCACAGCATCCAGCCTGACACAGAAGATGGCAGGCAGGCAACAGCTCTTCTATTACAGTGAAAAAAAAATATTTTTTTTTAAATCTAAAGCTTAAGCTATTGTCACAACAGATATGAGTGGTGGCACTGGGCAAGTGGGCACAGTATCCACTGTGAGCCTCACACAGAAGCTGGCAGGCAGGCAACTGCTCTTCTATTACAGTGAAAAAAAAATATTTTTTTAAATCTAAAGCTTAAGCTATTGTCAAAACAGATATGAGTGGTGGCACTGACTGTGGAAATGGGCACAGCATCCAGCCTGAGACAGAAGATGGCAGGCAGGCAACTGCTCTTCTATTACAGTGAAAACAAATATATATTTTTTAAATCTAAAGCTTAAGCTATTGTCACAACAGATATGAGTGGTGGCACTGGGCAAGTGGGCACAGTATCCACTGTGAGCCTCACACAGAAGCTGGCAGGCAGGCAACTGCTCTTCAATTACAGTGAAAAAAATTATTATTTTTTAAATCTAAAGCTTAAGCTATTGTCACAACAGATATGAGTGGTGGCACTGACTGTGCAAATGGGCACAGCATCCAGCCTGACACAGAGGATGGCAGGCAGGCAAATGCTCTTCTTTTACAGTGAAAAAATATATATTTTTTTAAATCTAAAGCTTAAGCTATTGTCACAACAGATATGAGTGGTGGCACTGACTGTGCAAATGGGCACAGCATCCAGCCTGACACAGAAGATGGCAGGCAGGCAACTGCTCTTCTATTACAGTGAAAAAAATATTTTTTTTTAAAATCTAAAGCTTAAGCTATTGTCACAACAGATATGAGTGGTGGCACTGACTGTGCAAATGGGCACAGCATCCAGCCTGACACAGAAGATGGCAGGCAGGCAACAGCTCTTCTATTACAGTGAAAAAAAATTTTTTTTTTTAAATCTAAAGCTTAAGCTATTGTCACAACAGATATGAGTGGTGGCACTGGGCAAGTGGGCACAGTATCCACTGTGAGCCTCACACAGAAGCTGGCAGGCAGGCAACTGCTCTTCTATTACAGTGAAAAAAAATATTTATTTGTAAATCTAAAGCTTAAGCTATTGTCACAACAGATATGAGTGGTGGCACTGACTGTGCAAATGGGCACAGCATCCAGCCTGACACAGAGGATGGCAGGCAGGCAAATGCTCTTCTATTACAGTGAAAATATATATATATTTTTTTTAAATCTAAAGCTTAAGCTATTGTCACAACAGATATGAGTGGTGGCACTGGGCAAGTGGGCACAGTATCCACTGTGAGCCTCACACAGAAGCTGGCAGGCAGGCAACTGCTCTTCTATTACATGAAAAAAAAAAAATTTAAATCTAAAGCTTAAGCTATTGTCACAACAGATATGAGTGGTGGCACTGGGCAAGTGGGCACAGTATCCACTGTGAGCCTCACACAGAAGCTGGCAGGCAGGCAACTGCTCTTCTATTACAGTGAAAAAAAATATTTTTTTAAATCTAAAGCTTAAGCTATTGTCACAACAGATATGAGTGGTGGCATTGACTGTGGAAATGGGCACAGCATCCAGCCTGAGACAGAAGATGGCAGGCAGGCAACTGCTCTTCTATTACAGTGAAAACAAATATTTTTTTTAAATCTAAAGCTTGAGCTATTGTCACAACAGATATGAGTGGTGGCACTGGGCAAGTGGGCACAGTATCCACTGTGAGCCTCACACCAAAGCTGGCAGGCAGGCAACTGCTCTTCTATTACAGTGAAAACAAATACTTTTTTAAATCTAAAGCTTAAGCTATTGTCACAACAGATATGAGTGGTGGCACTGGGCAAGTGGGCACAGTATCCACTGTGAGCCTCACACAGAAGCTGGCAGACAGGCAACTGCCTCACACAGAAGCTGGCAGGCAGGCAACTGCTCTTCTATTACAGTGAAAAAAATATATTTTTTTTTAAATCTAAAGCTTAAGCTATTGTCACAACAGATATGAGTGGTGGCACTGACTGTGCAAATGGGCACAGCATCCAGCCTGACACAGAGGATGGCAGGCAGGCAAATGCTCTTCTATTACAGTGAAAATATATATATTTTTTTAAATCTAAAGCTTAAGCTATTGTCACAACAGATATGAGTGGTGGCACTGACTGTGCAAATGGGCACAGCATCCAGCCTGACACAGAAGATGGCAGGCAGGCAACTGCTCTTCTATTACAGTGAAAAAATATATATATATTTTTAAATCTAAAGCTTAAGCTATTGTCACAACAGATATGAGTGGTGGCACTGGGCAAGTGGGCACAGTATCCACTGTGAGCCTCACACAGAAGCTGGCAGGCAGGCAACTGCTCTTCTATTACAGTGAAAAAAAAATATTTTTTTAAATCTAAAGCTTAAGCTATTGTCACAACAGATATGAGTGGTGGCACTGACTGTGGAAATGGGCACAGCATCCAGCCTGAGACAGAAGATGGCAGGCAGGCAACTGCTCTTCTATTACAGTGAAAACAAATATATTTTTTTTAAATCTAAAGCTTAAGCTATTGTCACAACAGATATGAGTGGTGGCACTGGGCAAGTGGGCACAGTATCCACTGTGAGCCTCACACAGAAGCTGGCAGGCAGGCAACTGCTCTTCTAATACAGTGAAAAAAAATATTTATTTGTAAATCTAAAGCTTAAGCTATTGTCACAACAGATATGAGTGGTGGCACTGACTGTGCAAATGGGCACAGCATCCAGCCTGACACAGAGGATGGCAGGCAGGCAAATGCTCTTCTTTTACAGTGAAAAAATATATATTTTTTTAAATCTAAAGCTTAAGCTATTGTCACAACAGATATGAGTGGTGGCACTGACTGTGCAAATGGGCACAGCATCCAGCCTGACACAGAAGATGGCAGGCAGGCAACTGCTCTTCTATTACAGTGAAAAAAATATTTTTTTTTAAAATCTAAAGCTTAAGCTATTGTCACAACAGATATGAGTGGTGGCACTGACTGTGCAAATGGGCACAGCATCCAGCCTGACACAGAAGATGGCAGGCAGGCAACAGCTCTTCTATTACAGTGAAAAAAAATATATTTTTTTTAAATCTAAAGCTTAAGCTATTGTCACAACAGATATGAGTGGTGGCACTGGGCAAGTGGGCACAGTATCCACTGTGAGCCTCACACAGAAGCTGGCAGGCAGGCAACTGCTCTTCTATTACAGTGAAAAAAAATATTTATTTGTAAATCTAAAGCTTAAGCTATTGTCACAACAGATATGAGTGGTGGCACTGACTGTGCAAATGGGCACAGCATCCAGCCTGACACAGAGGATGGCAGGCAGGCAAATGCTCTTCTATTACAGTGAAAATATATATATATTTTTTTTAAATCTAAAGCTTAAGCTATTGTCACAACAGATATGAGTGGTGGCACTGGGCAAGTGGGCACAGTATCCACTGTGAGCCTAACACAGAAGCTGGCAGGCAGGCAACTGCTCTTCTATTACATGAAAAAAAAATTTTTTTGAATCTAAAGCTTAAGCTATTGTCACAACAGATATGAGTGGTGGCACTGGGCAAGTGGGCACAGTATCCACTGTGAGCCTCACACAGAAGCTGGCAGGCAGGCAACTGCTCTTCTATTACAGTGAAAAAAAATATTTTTTTAAATCTAAAGCTTAAGCTATTGTCACAACAGATATGAGTGGTGGCATTGACTGTGGAAATGGGCACAGCATCCAGCCTGAGACAGAAGATGGCAGGCAGGCAACTGCTCTTCTATTACAGTGAAAACAAATATTTTTTTTTAATCTAAAGCTTGAGCTATTGTCACAACAGATATGAGTGGTGGCACTGGGCAAGTGGGCACAGTATCCACTGTGAGCCTCACACAGAAGATGGCAGGCAGGCAACTGCTCTTCTATTACAGTGAAAACAAATATTTTTTTAAATCTAAAGCTTAAGCTATTGTCACAACAGATATGAGTGGTGGCACTGGGCAAGTGGGCACAGTATCCACTGTGAGCCTCACACAGAAGCTGGCAGGCAGGCAACTGCTCTTCTAATACAGTGAAAAAAAATATTTATTTGTAAATCTAAAGCTTAAGCTATTGTCACAACAGATATGAGTGGTGGCACTGACTGTGCAAATGGGCACAGCATCCAGCCTGACACAGAGGATGGCAGGCAGGCAAATGCTCTTCTTTTACAGTGAAAAAATATATATTTTTTTAAATCTAAAGCTTAAGCTATTGTCACAACAGATATGAGTGGTGGCACTGACTGTGCAAATGGGCACAGCATCCAGCCTGACACAGAAGATGGCAGGCAGGCAACTGCTCTTCTATTACAGTGAAAAAAATATTTTTTTTTAAAATCTAAAGCTTAAGCTATTGTCACAACAGATATGAGTGGTGGCACTGACTGTGCAAATGGGCACAGCATCCAGCCTGACACAGAAGATGGCAGGCAGGCAACAGCTCTTCTATTACAGTGAAAAAAAATATATTTTTTTTAAATCTAAAGCTTAAGCTATTGTCACAACAGATATGAGTGGTGGCACTGGGCAAGTGGGCACAGTATCCACTGTGAGCCTCACACAGAAGCTGGCAGGCAGGCAACTGCTCTTCTATTACAGTGAAAAAAAATATTTATTTGTAAATCTAAAGCTTAAGCTATTGTCACAACAGATATGAGTGGTGGCACTGACTGTGCAAATGGGCACAGCATCCAGCCTGACACAGAGGATGGCAGGCAGGCAAATGCTCTTCTATTACAGTGAAAATATATATATATTTTTTTTAAATCTAAAGCTTAAGCTATTGTCACAACAGATATGAGTGGTGGCACTGGGCAAGTGGGCACAGTATCCACTGTGAGCCTAACACAGAAGCTGGCAGGCAGGCAACTGCTCTTCTATTACATGAAAAAAAAATTTTTTTGAATCTAAAGCTTAAGCTATTGTCACAACAGATATGAGTGGTGGCACTGGGCAAGTGGGCACAGTATCCACTGTGAGCCTCACACAGAAGCTGGCAGGCAGGCAACTGCTCTTCTATTACAGTGAAAAAAAATATTTTTTTAAATCTAAAGCTTAAGCTATTGTCACAACAGATATGAGTGGTGGCATTGACTGTGGAAATGGGCACAGCATCCAGCCTGAGACAGAAGATGGCAGGCAGGCAACTGCTCTTCTATTACAGTGAAAACAAATATTTTTTTTTAATCTAAAGCTTGAGCTATTGTCACAACAGATATGAGTGGTGGCACTGGGCAAGTGGGCACAGTATCCACTGTGAGCCTCACACAGAAGATGGCAGGCAGGCAACTGCTCTTCTATTACAGTGAAAACAAATATTTTTTTAAATCTAAAGCTTAAGCTATTGTCACAACAGATATGAGTGGTGGCACTGGGCAAGTGGGCACAGTATCCACTGTGAGCCTCACACAGAAGCTGGCAGGCAGGCAACTGCTCTTCTATTACAGTGAAAAAAATATTTTTTTCTAAATCTAAAGCTTAAGCTATTGTCACAACAGATATGAGTGGTGGCACTGACTGTGCAAATGGGCACAGCATCCAGTCTGACACAGAAGATGGCAGGCAGGCAACTGCTCTTCTATTAGTGAAAAAATATATATTTTTTAAATCTAAAGCTTAAGCTATTGTCACAACAGATATGAGTGGTGGCACTGGGCAAGTGGGCACAGTATCCACTGTGAGCCTCACACATAAGCTGGCAGGCAGGCAACTGCTCTTCTATTACAGTGAAAAAAATATATGTTTTTTTTAAATCTAAAGCTTAAGCTATTGTCACAACAGATATGAGTGGTGGCACTGACTGTGCAAATGGGCACAGCATCCAGCCTGACACAGAAGATGGCAGGCAGGCAACAGCTCTTCTATTACAGTGAAAAAAAAATATTTTTTTTAAATCTAAAGCTTAAGCTATTGTCACAACAGATATGAGTGGTGGCACTGACTGTGCAAATGGGCACAGCATCCAGCCTGACACAGAGGATGGCAGGCAGGCAAATGCTCTTCTATTACAGTGAAAATATATGTATTTTTTTAAATCTAAAGCTTAAGCTATTGTCACAACAGATATGAGTGGTGGCACTGGGCAAGTGGGCACAGTATCCACTGTGAGCCTCACACAGAAGCTGGCAGGCAGGCAACTGCTCTTCTATTACAGCGAAAAAATTTTTTTTTTTAAATCTAAAGCTTAAGCTATTGTCACAACAGATATGAGTGGTGGCACTGACTGTGAAAATGGGCACAGCATCCAGCCTGAGACAGAAGATGGCAGGCAGGCAACTGCTCTTCTATTACAGTGAAAACAAATATTTTTTTTTAAATCTAAAGCTTAAGCTATTGTCACAACAGATATGAGTGGTGGCACTGGGCAAGTGGGCACAGTATCCACTGTGAGCCTCACACAGAAGCTGGCAGGCAGGCAACTGCTCTTCAATTACAGTGAAATTTTTTTATTATTTTTTAAATCTAAAGCTTAAGCTATTGTCACAACAGATATGAGTGGTGGCACTGACTGTGCAAATGGGCACAGCATCCAGCCTGACACAGAGGATGGCAGGCAGGCAAATGCTCTTCTTTTACAGTGAAAAAATATATATTTTTTTAAATCTAAAGCTTAAGCTATTGTCACAACAGATATGAGTGGTGGCACTGACTGTGCAAATGGGCACAGCATCCAGCCTGACACAGAAGATGGCAGGCAGGCAACTGCTCATCTATTACAGTGAAAAAAATATTTTTTTTAAAATCTAAAGCTTAAGCTATTGTCACAACAGATATGAGTGGTGGCACTGACTGTGCAAATGGGCACAGCATCCAGCCTGACACAGAAGATGGCAGGCAGGCAACAGCTCTTCTATTACAGTGAAAAAATATATATTTTTTTTAAATCTAAAGCTTAAGCTATTGTCACAACAGATATGAGTGGTGGCACTGGGCAAGTGGGCACAGTATCCACTGTGAGCCTCACACAGAAGCTGGCAGGCAGGCAACTGCTCTTCTATTACAGTGAAAAAAAATATTTATTTGTAAATCTAAAGCTTAAGCTATTGTCACAACAGATATGAGTGGTGGCACTGACTGTGCAAATGGGCACAGCATCCAGCCTGACACAGAGGATGGCAGGCAGGCAAATGCTCTTCTATTACAGTGAAAATATATATATATTTTTTTTAAATCTAAAGCTTAAGCTATTGTCACAACAGATATGAGTGGTGGCACTGGGCAAGTGGGCACAGTATCCACTGTGAGCCTCACACAGAAGCTGGCAGGCAGGCAACTGCTCTTCTATTACATGAAAAAAAATTTTTTAAATCTAAAGCTTAAGCTATTGTCACAACAGATATGAGTGGTGGCACTGGGCAAGTGGGCACAGTATCCACTGTGAGCCTCACACAGAAGCTGGCAGGCAGGCAACTGCTCTTCTATTACAGTGAAAAAAAATATTTTTTTAAATCTAAAGCTTAAGCTATTGTCACAACAGATATGAGTGGTGGCATTGACTGTGGAAATGGGCACAGCATCCAGCCTGAGACAGAAGATGGCAGGCAGGCAACTGCTCTTCTATTACAGTGAAAACAAATATTTTTTTTAAATCTAAAGCTTGAGCTATTGTCACAACAGATATGAGTGGTGGCACTGGGCAAGTGGGCACAGTATCCACTGTGAGCCTCACACAGAAGCTGGCAGGCAGGCAACTGCTCTTCTATTTCAGTGAAAACAAATATTTTTTTAAATCTAAAGCTTAAGCTATTGTCACAACAGATATGAGTGGTGGCACTGGGCAAGTGGGCACAGTATCCACTGTGAGCCTCACACATAAGCTGGCAGGCAGGCAACAGCTCTTCTATTACAGTGAAAAAAATATATGTTTTTTTTAAATCTAAAGCTTAAGCTATTGTCACAACAGATATGAGTGGTGGCACTGACTGTGCAAATGGGCACAGCATCCAGCCTGACACAGAAGATGGCAGGCAGGCAACTGCTCTGCTATTACAGTGAAAAAAATATTTTTTTCTAAATCTAAAGCTTAAGCTATTGTCACAACAGATATGAGTGGTGGCACTGACTGTGCAAATGGGCACAGCATCCAGTCTGACACAGAAGATGGCAGGCAGGCAACTGCTCTTCTATTAGTGAAAAAATATATATTTTTTAAATCTAAAGCTTAAGCTATTGTCACAACAGATATGAGTGGTGGCACTGGGCAAGTGGGCACAGTATCCACTGTGAGCCTCACACATAAGCTGGCAGGCAGGCAACTGCTCTTCTATTACAGTGAAAAAAATATATGTTTTTTTTAAATCTAAAGCTTAAGCTATTGTCACAACAGATATGAGTGGTGGCACTGGGCAAGTGGGCACAGTATCCACTGTGAGCCTCACACAGAAGCTGGCAGACAGGCAACTGCCTCACACAGAAGCTGGCAGGCAGGCAACTGCTCTTCTATTACAGTGAAAAAAATATATATTTTTTTAAATCTAAAGCTTACGCTATATTCACAACAGATATGAGTGGTTGCACTGACTGTGCAAATGGGCACAGCATCCAGCCTGACACAGAAGATGGCAGGCAGGCAACAGCTCTTCTATTACAGTGAAAAAAAATATTTTTTTTAAATCTAAAGCTTAAGCTATTGTCACAACAGATATGAGTGGTGGCACTGACTGTGCAAATGGGCACAGCATCCAGCCTGACACAGAGAATGGCAGGCAGGCAAATGCTCTTCTATTACAGTGAAAATATATGTATTTTTTTAATCTAAAGCTTAAGCTATTGTCACAACAGATATGAGTGGTGGCACTGACTGTGCAAATGGGCACAGCATCCAGCCTGACACAGAGGATGGCAGGCAGGCAAATGCTCTTCTATTACAGTGAAAAAATATATTTTTTTTTAAATCTAAAGCTTAAGCTATTGTCACAACAGATATGAGTGGTGGCACTGACTGTGCAAATGGGCACAGCATCCAGCCTGACACAGAAGATGGCAGGCAGACAACTGCTCTTCTATTACAGTGAAAACAAATATTTTTTTTAAATCTAAAGCTTAAGCTATTGTCACAACAGATATGAGTGGTGGCACTGGGCAAGTGGGCACAGTATCCACTGTGAGCCTCACACAGAAGCTGGCAGGCAGGCAACTGCTCTTCTATTACAGTGAAAAAAAATATTTATTTGTAAATCTAAAGCTTAAGCTATTGTCACAACAGATATGAGTGGTGGCACTGACTGTGCAAATGGGCACAGCATCCAGCCTGACACAGAGGATGGCAGGCAGGCAAATGCTCTTTTATTACAGTGAAAATATATATATATTTTTTTTAAATCTAAAGCTTAAGCTATTGTCACAACAGATATGAGTGGTGGCACTGGGCAAGTGGGCACAGTATCCACTGTGAGCCTCACACAGAAGCTGGCAGGCAGGCAACTGCTCTTCTATTACATGAAAAAAAATAATTTTTTAATCTAAAGCTTAAGCTATTGTCACAACAGATATGAGTGGTGGCACTGGGCAAGTGGGCACAGTATCCACTGTGAGCCTCACACAGAAGCTGGCAGGCAGGCAACTGCTCTTCTATTACAGTGAAAAAAAATATTTTTTTAAATCTAAAGCTTAAGCTATTGTCACAACAGATATGAGTGGTGGCATTGACTGTGGAAATGGGCACAGCATCCAGCCTGAGACAGAATATGGCAGGCAGGCAACTGCTCTTCTATTACAGTGAAAACAAATATTTTTTTTAAATCTAAAGCTTGAGCTATTGTCACAACAGATATGAGTGGTGGCACTGGGCAAGTGGGCACAGTATCCACTGTGAGCCTCACACAGAAGCTGGCAGGCAGGCAACTGCTCTTCTATTACAGTGAAAACAAATATTTTTTTAAATCTAAAGCTTAAGCTATTGTCACAACAGATATGAGTGGTGGCACTGGGCAAGTGGGCACAGTATCCACTGTGAGCCTCACACAGAAGCTGGCAGGCAGGCAACTGCTCTTCTATTACAATGAAAAAAAATATTTTTTTTAAATCTAAAGCTTAAGCTATTGTCACAACAGATATGAGTGGTGGCACTGACTGTGCAAATGGGCACAGCATCCAGCCTGACACAGAAGATGGCAGGCAGGACACTGCTCTTCTATTACAGTGAAAAAAATATTTTTTTCTAAATCTAAAGCTTAAGCTATTGTCACAACAGATATGAGTGGTGGCACTGACTGTGCAAATGGGCACAGCATCCAGTCTGACACAGAAGATGTCAGGCAGGCAACTGCTCTTCTATTAGTGAAAAAATATATATTTTTTAAATCTAAAGCTTAAGCTATTGTCACAACAGATATGAGTGGTGGCACTGGGCAAGTGGGCACAGTATCCACTGTGAGCCTCACACATAAGCTGGCAGGCAGGCAACTGCTCTTCTATTACAGTGAAAAAAATATATGTTTTTTTTAAATCTAAAGCTTAAGCTATTGTCACAACAGATATGAGTGGTGGCACTGACTGTGCAAATGGGCACAGCATCCAGCCTGACACAGAAGATGGCAGGCAGGCAACTGCTCTTCTATTACAGTGAAAAAAATATTTTTTTCTAAATCTAAAGCTTAAGCTATTGTCACAACAGATATGAGTGGTGGCACTGACTGTGCAAATGGGCACAGCATCCAGTCTGACACAGAAGATGGCAGGCAGGCAACTGCTCTTCTATTAGTGAAAAAATATATATTTTTTAAATCTAAAGCTTAAGCTATTGTCACAACAGATATGAGTGGTGGCACTGGGCAAGTGGGCACAGTATCCACTGTGAGCCTCACACATAAGCTGGCAGGCAGGCAACTGCTCTTCTATTACAGTGAAAAAAATATATGTTTTTTTTAAAATCTAAAGCTTAAGCTATTGTCACAACAGATATGAGTGGTGGCACTGGGCAAGTGGGCACAGTATCCACTGTGAGCCTTACACAGAGGATGGCAGGCAGGCAAATGCTCTTCTATTACAAAGAAAATATATATATTTTTTTAAATCTAAAGCTTAAGCTATTGTCACAACAGATATGAGTGGTGGCACTGGGCAAGTGGGCACAGTATCCACTGTGAGCCTCACACAGAAGCTGGCAGGCAGGCAACTGCTCTTCTATTACAGTGAAAAAAAATATTTATTTGTAAATCTAAAGCTTAAGCTATTGTCACAACAGATATGAGTGGTGGCACTGACTGTGCAAATGGGCACAGCATCCAGCCTGACACAGAGGATGGCAGGCAGGCAAATGCTCTTCTATTACAGTTAAAAAATATATATATTTTTTTAAATCTAAAGCTTAAGCTATTGTCACAACAGATATGAGTGGTGGCACTGGGCAAGTGGGCACAGTATCCACTGTGAGCCTCACACAGAAGTTGGCAGGCAGGCAACTGCTCTTCTATTACAGTGAAAAAAATTTTTTTTTTAAATCTAAAGCTTAAGCTATTGTCACAACAGATATGAGTGGTGGCACTGACTGTGGAAATGGGCACAGCATCCAGCCTGAGACAGAAGATGGCAGGCAGGCAACTGCTCTTCTATTACAGTGAAAACAATTTTTTTTTAAATCTAAAGCTTAAGCTATTGTCACAACAGATATGAGTGGTGGCACTGACTGTGCAAATGGGCACAGCATCCAGCCTGAGACAGAAGATGGCAGGCAGGCAACTGCTCTTCAATTACAGTGAAAAAAAATTATTATTTTTTAAATCTAAAGCTTAAGCTATTGTCACAACAGATATGAGTGGTGGCACTGACTGTGCAAATGGGCACAGCATCCAGCCTGACACAGAGGATGGCAGGCAGGCAAATGCTCTTCTATTACAGTGAAAAAATATATATTTTTTTAAATCTAAAGCTTAAGCTATTGTCACAACAGATATGAGTGGTGGCACTGACTGTGCAAATGGGCACAGCATCCAGCCTGACACAGAAGATGGCAGGCAGGCAACTGCTCTTCTATTACAGTGAAAACAAATATTTTTTTTAAATCTAAAGCTTAAGCTATTGTCACAACAGATATGAGTGGTGGCACTGGGCAAGTGGGCACAGTATCCACTGTGAGCCTCACACAGAAGCTGGCAGGCAGGCAACTGCTCTTCTATTACAGTGAAAAAAAATATTTATTTGTAAATCTAAAGCTTAAGCTATTGTCACAACAGATATGAGTGGTGGCACTGACTGTGCAAATGGGCACAGCATCCAGCCTGACACAGAGGATGGCAGGCAGGCAAATGCTCTTCTATTACAGTTAAAAAATATATATATTTTTTTAAATCTAAAGCTTAAGCTATTGTCACAACAGATATGAGTGGTGGCACTGGGCAAGTGGGCACAGTATCCACTGTGAGCCTCACACAGAAGTTGGCAGGCAGGCAACTGCTCTTCTATTACAGTGAAAAAAATTTTTTTTTTAAATCTAAAGCTTAAGCTATTGTCACAACAGATATGAGTGGTGGCACTGACTGTGGAAATGGGCACAGCATCCAGCCTGAGACAGAAGATGGCAGGCAGGCAACTGCTCTTCTATTACAGTGAAAACAATTTTTTTTTAAATCTAAAGCTTAAGCTATTGTCACAACAGATATGAGTGGTGGCACTGACTGTGCAAATGGGCACAGCATCCAGCCTGAGACAGAAGATGGCAGGCAGGCAACTGCTCTTCAATTACAGTGAAAAAAAATTATTATTTTTTAAATCTAAAGCTTAAGCTATTGTCACAACAGATATGAGTGGTGGCACTGACTGTGCAAATGGGCACAGCATCCAGCCTGACACAGAGGATGGCAGGCAGGCAAATGCTCTTCTATTACAGTGAAAAAATATATATTTTTTTAAATCTAAAGCTTAAGCTATTGTCACAACAGATATGAGTGGTGGCACTGACTGTGCAAATGGGCACAGCATCCAGCCTGACACAGAAGATGGCAGGCAGGCAACTGCTCTTCTATTACAGTGAAAACAAATATTTTTTTTAAATCTAAAGCTTAAGCTATTGTCACAACAGATATGAGTGGTGGCACTGGGCAAGTGGGCACAGTATCCACTGTGAGCCTCACTCAGAAGCTGGCAGGCAGGCAACTGCTCTTCTATTACAGTGAAAAAAATTATTTTTTTTAAATCTAAAGCTTAAGCTATTGTCACAACAGATATGAGTGGTGGCACTGACTGTGCAAATGGGCACAGCATCCAGCCTGAGACAGAAGATGGCAGGCAGGCAACTGCTCTTCTATTACAGTGAAAACATTTTTTTTTAAATCTAAAGCTTAAGCTATTGTCACAACAGATATGAGTGGTGGCACTGGGCAAGTGGGCACAGTATCCACTGTGAGCCTCACACATAAGCTGGCAGGCAGGCAACTGCTCTTCTATTACAGTGAAAAAAAAATGTTTTTTTAAATCTAAAGCTTAAGCTGTTGTCACAACAGATATGAGTGGTGGCACTGACCGTGCAAATGGGCACAGCATCCAGCCTGACACAGAAGATGGCAGGCAGGCAACTGCTCTTCTATTAGTGAAAAAATATATATTTTTTAAATCTAAAGCTTAAGCTATTGTCACAACAGATATGAGTGGTGGCACTGGGCAAGTGGGCACAGTATCCACTGTGAGCCTCACACATAAGCTGGCAGGCAGGCAACTGCTCTTCTATTACAGTGAAAAAATATATATTTTTTTAAATCTAAAGCTTAAGCTATTGTCACAACAGATATGAGTGGTGGCACTGGGCAAGTGGGCACAGTATCCACTGTGAGCCTCACACAGAAGCTGGCAGACAGGCAACTGCCTCACACAGAAGCTGGCAGGCAGGCAACTGCTCTTCTATTACAGTGAAAAAAATATATATTTTTTTAAATCTAAAGCTTAAGCTATTGTCACAACAGATATGAGTGGTGGCACTGGGCAAGTGGGCACAGTATCCACTGTGAGCCTCACACATAAGCTGGCAGGCAGGCAACTGCTCTTCTATTACAGTGAAAAAAATATATGTTTTTTTTAAATCTAAAGCTTAAGCTATTGTCACAACAGATATGAGTGGTGGCACTGACTGTGCAAATGGGCACAGCATCCAGCCTGACACAGAAGATGGCAGGCAGGCAACTGCTCTTCTATTACAGTGAAAAAAATATTTTTTTCTAAATCTAAAGCTTAAGCTATTGTCACAACAGATATGAGTGGTGGCACTGACTGTGCAAATGGGCACAGCATCCAGTCTGACACAGAAGATGGCAGGCAGGCAACTGCTCTTCTATTAGTGAAAAAATATATATTTTTTAAATCTAAAGCTTAAGCTATTGTCACAACAGATATGAGTGGTGGCACTGGGCAAATGGGCACAGTATCCACTGTGAGCCTCACACATAAGCTGGCAGGCAGGCAACTGCTCTTCTATTACAGTGAAAAAAATATATGTTTTTTTTTAAATCTAAAGCTTAAGCTATTGTCACAACAGATATGAGTGGTGGCACTGACTGTGCAAATGGGCACAGCATCCAGCCTGACACAGAAGATGGCAGGCAGGCAACTGCTCTTCTATTACAGTGAAAAAAATATTTTTTTCTAAATCTAAAGCTTAAGCTATTGTCACAACAGATATGAGTGGTGGCACTGACTGTGCAAATGGGCACAGCATCCAGTCTGACACAGAAGATGGCAGGCAGGCAACTGCTCTTCTATTAGTGAAAAAATATATATTTTTTAAATCTAAAGCTTAAGCTATTGTCACAACAGATATGAGTGGTGGCACTGGGCAAGTGGGCACAGTATCCACTGTGAGCCTCACACATAAGCTGGCAGGCAGGCAACTGCTCTTCTATTACAGTGAAAAAAATATATGTTTTTTTTAAATCTAAAGCTTAAGCTATTGTCACAACAGATATGAGTGGTGGCACTGGGCAAGTGGGCACAGTATCCACTGTGAGCCTCACACAGAAGCTGGCAGACAGGCAACTGCCTCACACAGAAGCTGGCAGGCAGGCAACTGCTCTTCTATTACAGTGAAAAAAATATATATTTTTTTAAATCTAAAGCTTACGCTATTGTCACAACAGATATGAGTGGTGGCACTGACTGTGCAAATGGGCACAGCATCCAGCCTGACACAGAAGATGGCAGGCAGGCAACAGCTCATCTATTACAGTGAAAAAAAAATATTTTTTTTAAATCTAAAGCTTAAGCTATTGTCACAACAGATATGAGTGGTGGCACTGACTGTGCAAATGGGCACAGCATCCAGCCGGACACAGAAGATGGCAGGCAGGCAACTGCTCTTCTATTACAGTGAAAAAATATATATATATTTTTTAAATCTAAAGCTTAAGCTATTGTCACAACAGATATGAGTGGTGGCACTGGGCAAGTGGGCACAGTATCCACTGTGAGCCTCACACAGAAGCTGGCAGGCAGGCAACTGCTCTTCTATTACAGTGAAAAAAAATTATTATTTTTTAAATCTAAAGCTTAAGCTATTGTCACAACAGATATGAGTGGTGGCACTGACTGTGCAAATGGGCACAGCATCCAGCCTGACACAGAAGATGGCAGGCAGGCAACTGCTCTTCTATTACAGTGAAAAAAATATTTTTTTCTAAATCTAAAGCTTAAGCTATTGTCACAACAGATATGAGTGGTGGCACTGACTGTGCAAATGGGCACAGCATCCAGTCTGACACAGAAGATGGCAGGCAGGCAACTGCTCTTCTATTAGTGAAAAAATATATATTTTTTAAATCTAAAGCTTAAGCTATTGTCACAACAGATATGAGTGGTGGCACTGGGCAAGTGGGCACAGTATCCACTGTGAGCCTCACACATAAGCTGGCAGGCAGGCAACTGCTCTTCTATTACAGTGAAAAAAATATATGTTTTTTTTAAATCTAAAGCTTAAGCTATTGTCACAACAGATATGAGTGGTGGCACTGGGCAAGTGGGCACAGTATCCACTGTGAGCCTCACACAGAAGCTGGCAGACAGGCAACTGCCTCACACAGAAGCTGGCAGGCAGGCAACTGCTCTTCTATTACAGTGAAAAAAATATATATTTTTTTAAATCTAAAGCTTACGCTATTGTCACAACAGATATGAGTGGTGGCACTGACTGTGCAAATGGGCACAGCATCCAGCCTGACACAGAAGATGGCAGGCAGGCAACAGCTCATCTATTACAGTGAAAAAAAAATATTTTTTTTAAATCTAAAGCTTAAGCTATTGTCACAACAGATATGAGTGGTGGCACTGGGCAAGTGGGCACAGTATCCACTGTGAGCCTCACACATAAGCTGGCAGGCAGGCAACTGCTCTTCTATTACAGTGAAAAAAATATATGTTTTTTTTAAAATCTAAAGCTTAAGCTATTGTCACAACAGATATGAGTGGTGGCACTGGGCAAGTGGGCACAGTATCCACTGTGAGCCTTACACAGAGGATGGCAGGCAGGCAAATGCTCTTCTATTACAAAGAAAATATATATATTTTTTTAAATCTAAAGCTTAAGCTATTGTCACAACAGATATGAGTGGTGGCACTGGGCAAGTGGGCACAGTATCCACTGTGAGCCTCACACAGAAGCTGGCAGGCAGGCAACTGCTCTTCTATTACAGTGAAAAAAAATATTTATTTGTAAATCTAAAGCTTAAGCTATTGTCACAACAGATATGAGTGGTGGCACTGACTGTGCAAATGGGCACAGCATCCAGCCTGACACAGAGGATGGCAGGCAGGCAAATGCTCTTCTATTACAGTTAAAAAATATATATATTTTTTTAAATCTAAAGCTTAAGCTATTGTCACAACAGATATGAGTGGTGGCACTGGGCAAGTGGGCACAGTATCCACTGTGAGCCTCACACAGAAGTTGGCAGGCAGGCAACTGCTCTTCTATTACAGTGAAAAAAATTTTTTTTTTAAATCTAAAGCTTAAGCTATTGTCACAACAGATATGAGTGGTGGCACTGACTGTGGAAATGGGCACAGCATCCAGCCTGAGACAGAAGATGGCAGGCAGGCAACTGCTCTTCTATTACAGTGAAAACAATTTTTTTTTAAATCTAAAGCTTAAGCTATTGTCACAACAGATATGAGTGGTGGCACTGACTGTGCAAATGGGCACAGCATCCAGCCTGAGACAGAAGATGGCAGGCAGGCAACTGCTCTTCAATTACAGTGAAAAAAAATTATTATTTTTTAAATCTAAAGCTTAAGCTATTGTCACAACAGATATGAGTGGTGGCACTGACTGTGCAAATGGGCACAGCATCCAGCCTGACACAGAGGATGGCAGGCAGGCAAATGCTCTTCTATTACAGTGAAAAAATATATATTTTTTTAAATCTAAAGCTTAAGCTATTGTCACAACAGATATGAGTGGTGGCACTGACTGTGCAAATGGGCACAGCATCCAGCCTGACACAGAAGATGGCAGGCAGGCAACTGCTCTTCTATTACAGTGAAAACAAATATTTTTTTTAAATCTAAAGCTTAAGCTATTGTCACAACAGATATGAGTGGTGGCACTGGGCAAGTGGGCACAGTATCCACTGTGAGCCTCACTCAGAAGCTGGCAGGCAGGCAACTGCTCTTCTATTACAGTGAAAAAAATTATTTTTTTTAAATCTAAAGCTTAAGCTATTGTCACAACAGATATGAGTGGTGGCACTGACTGTGCAAATGGGCACAGCATCCAGCCTGAGACAGAAGATGGCAGGCAGGCAACTGCTCTTCTATTACAGTGAAAACATTTTTTTTTAAATCTAAAGCTTAAGCTATTGTCACAACAGATATGAGTGGTGGCACTGGGCAAGTGGGCACAGTATCCACTGTGAGCCTCACACATAAGCTGGCAGGCAGGCAACTGCTCTTCTATTACAGTGAAAAAAAAATGTTTTTTTAAATCTAAAGCTTAAGCTGTTGTCACAACAGATATGAGTGGTGGCACTGACCGTGCAAATGGGCACAGCATCCAGCCTGACACAGAAGATGGCAGGCAGGCAACTGCTCTTCTATTAGTGAAAAAATATATATTTTTTAAATCTAAAGCTTAAGCTATTGTCACAACAGATATGAGTGGTGGCACTGGGCAAGTGGGCACAGTATCCACTGTGAGCCTCACACATAAGCTGGCAGGCAGGCAACTGCTCTTCTATTACAGTGAAAAAATATATATTTTTTTAAATCTAAAGCTTAAGCTATTGTCACAACAGATATGAGTGGTGGCACTGGGCAAGTGGGCACAGTATCCACTGTGAGCCTCACACAGAAGCTGGCAGACAGGCAACTGCCTCACACAGAAGCTGGCAGGCAGGCAACTGCTCTTCTATTACAGTGAAAAAAATATATATTTTTTTAAATCTAAAGCTTAAGCTATTGTCACAACAGATATGAGTGGTGGCACTGGGCAAGTGGGCACAGTATCCACTGTGAGCCTCACACATAAGCTGGCAGGCAGGCAACTGCTCTTCTATTACAGTGAAAAAAATATATGTTTTTTTTAAATCTAAAGCTTAAGCTATTGTCACAACAGATATGAGTGGTGGCACTGACTGTGCAAATGGGCACAGCATCCAGCCTGACACAGAAGATGGCAGGCAGGCAACTGCTCTTCTATTACAGTGAAAAAAATATTTTTTTCTAAATCTAAAGCTTAAGCTATTGTCACAACAGATATGAGTGGTGGCACTGACTGTGCAAATGGGCACAGCATCCAGTCTGACACAGAAGATGGCAGGCAGGCAACTGCTCTTCTATTAGTGAAAAAATATATATTTTTTAAATCTAAAGCTTAAGCTATTGTCACAACAGATATGAGTGGTGGCACTGGGCAAATGGGCACAGTATCCACTGTGAGCCTCACACATAAGCTGGCAGGCAGGCAACTGCTCTTCTATTACAGTGAAAAAAATATATGTTTTTTTTTAAATCTAAAGCTTAAGCTATTGTCACAACAGATATGAGTGGTGGCACTGACTGTGCAAATGGGCACAGCATCCAGCCTGACACAGAAGATGGCAGGCAGGCAACTGCTCTTCTATTACAGTGAAAAAAATATTTTTTTCTAAATCTAAAGCTTAAGCTATTGTCACAACAGATATGAGTGGTGGCACTGACTGTGCAAATGGGCACAGCATCCAGTCTGACACAGAAGATGGCAGGCAGGCAACTGCTCTTCTATTAGTGAAAAAATATATATTTTTTAAATCTAAAGCTTAAGCTATTGTCACAACAGATATGAGTGGTGGCACTGGGCAAGTGGGCACAGTATCCACTGTGAGCCTCACACATAAGCTGGCAGGCAGGCAACTGCTCTTCTATTACAGTGAAAAAAATATATGTTTTTTTTAAATCTAAAGCTTAAGCTATTGTCACAACAGATATGAGTGGTGGCACTGGGCAAGTGGGCACAGTATCCACTGTGAGCCTCACACAGAAGCTGGCAGACAGGCAACTGCCTCACACAGAAGCTGGCAGGCAGGCAACTGCTCTTCTATTACAGTGAAAAAAATATATATTTTTTTAAATCTAAAGCTTACGCTATTGTCACAACAGATATGAGTGGTGGCACTGACTGTGCAAATGGGCACAGCATCCAGCCTGACACAGAAGATGGCAGGCAGGCAACAGCTCATCTATTACAGTGAAAAAAAAATATTTTTTTTAAATCTAAAGCTTAAGCTATTGTCACAACAGATATGAGTGGTGGCACTGACTGTGCAAATGGGCACAGCATCCAGCCGGACACAGAAGATGGCAGGCAGGCAACTGCTCTTCTATTACAGTGAAAAAATATATATATATTTTTTAAATCTAAAGCTTAAGCTATTGTCACAACAGATATGAGTGGTGGCACTGGGCAAGTGGGCACAGTATCCACTGTGAGCCTCACACAGAAGCTGGCAGGCAGGCAACTGCTCTTCTATTACAGTGAAAAAAAATTATTATTTTTTAAATCTAAAGCTTAAGCTATTGTCACAACAGATATGAGTGGTGGCACTGACTGTGGAAATGGGCACAGCATCCAGCCTGAGACAGAAGATGGCAGGCAGGCAACTGCTCTTCTATTACAGTGAAAACAAATATTTTTTTTTTAAATCTAAAGCTTAAGCTATTGTCACAACAGATATGAGTGGTGGCACTGGGCAAGTGGGCACAGTATCCACTGTGAGCCTCACACAGAAGCTGGCAGGCAGGCAACTGCTCTTCAATTACAGTGAAAAAAAATTATTATTTTTTAAATCTAAAGCTTAAGCTATTGTCACAACAGATATGAGTGGTGGCACTGACTGTGCAAATGGGCACAGCATCCAGCCTGACACAGAGGATGGCAGGCAGGCAAATGCTCTTCTTTTACAGTGAAAAAATATATATTTTTTTAAATCTAAAGCTTAAGCTATTGTCACAACAGATATGAGTGGTGGCACTGACTGTGCAAATGGGCACAGCATCCAGCCTGACACAGAAGATGGCAGGCAGGCAACTGCTCTTCTATTCTAGTGAAAAAAATATTTTTTTTAAAATCTAAAGCTTAAGCTATTGTCACAACAGATATGAGTGGTGGCACTGACTGTGCAAATGGGCACAGCATCCAGCCTGACACAGAAGATGGCAGGCAGGCAACAGCTCTTCTATTACAGTGAAAAAAAATATATTTTTTTTAAATCTAAAGCTTAAGCTATTGTCACAACAGATATGAGTGGTGGCACTGGGCAAGTGGGCACAGTATCCACTGTGAGCCTCACACAGAAGCTGGCAGGCAGGCAACTGCTCTTCTATTACAGTGAAAAAAAATATTTTTTTTAAATCTAAAGCTTAAGCTATTGTCACAACAGATATGAGTGGTGGCACTGACTGTGCAAATGGGCACAGCATCCAGCCTGACACAGAGGATGGCAGGCAGGCAAATGCTCTTCTATTACAGTGAAAATATATGTATTTTTTTAATCTAAAGCTTAAGCTATTGTCACAACAGATATGAGTGGTGGCACTGACTGTGCAAATGGGCACAGCATCCAGCCTGACACAGAGGATGGCAGGCAGGCAAATGCTCTTCTATTACAGTGAAAAAATATATTTTTTTTAAATCTAAAGCTTAAGCTATTGTCACAACAGATATGAGTGGTGGCACTGACTGTGCAAATGGGCACAGCATCCAGCCTGACACAGAAGATGGCAGGCAGGCAACTGCTCTTCTATTACAGTGAAAACAAATATTTTTTTTAAATCTAAAGCTTAAGCTATTGTCACAACAGATATGAGTGGTGGCACTGGGCAAGTGGGCACAGTATCCACTGTGAGCCTCACACAGAAGCTGGCAGGCAGGCAACTGCTCTTCTATTACAGTGAAAAAAATTATTTTTTTTAAATCTAAAGCTTAAGCTATTGTCACAACAGATATGAGTGGTGGCACTGACTGTGCAAATGGGCACAGCATCCAGCCTGAGACAGAAGATGGCAGGCAGGCAACTGCTCTTCTATTACAGTGAAAACATTTTTTTTTAAATCTAAAGCTTAAGCTATTGTCACAACAGATATGAGTGGTGGCACTGGGCAAGTGGGCACAGTATCCACTGTGAGCCTCACACATAAGCTGGCAGGCAGGCAACTGCTCTTCTATTACAGTGAAAAAAATGTTTTTTTTAAATCTAAAGCTTAAGCTATTGTCACAACAGATATGAGTGGTGGCACTGACTGTGCAAATGGGCACAGCATCCAGCCTGACACAGAAGATGGCAGGCAGGCAACAGCTCTTCTATTACAGTGAAAAAAAAATATTTTTTTTTAAATCTAAAGCTTAAGCTATTGTCACAACAGATATGAGTGGTGGCACTGACTGTGCAAATGGGCACAGCATCCAGCCTGACACAGAGGATGGCAGGCAGGCAAATGCTCTTCTATTACAGTGAAAATATATATATTTTTTTAAATCTAAAGCTTAAGCTATTGTCACAACATATATGAGTGGTGGCACTGACTGTGCAAATGGGCACAGCATCCAGCCTGACACAGAAGATGGCAGGCAGGCAACTGCTCTTCTATTACAGTGAAAAAAAATATATATTTTTTTAAATCTAAAGCTTAAGCTATTGTCACAACAGATATGAGTGGTGGCACTGGGCAAGTGGGCACAGTATCCACTGTGAGCCTCACACAGAAGCTGGCAGGCAGGCAACTGCTCTTCTATTACAGTGAAAAAAAATATTTTTTTAAATCTAAAGCTTAAGCTATTGTCACAACAGATATGAGTGGTGGCACTGACTGTGGAAATGGGCACAGCATCCAGCCTGAGACAGAAGATGGCAGGCAGGCAACTGCTCTTCTATTACAGTGAAAACAAATATTTTTTTTTTTAAATCTAAAGCTTAAGCTATTGTCACAACAGATATGAGTAGTGGCACTGGGCAAGTGGGCACAGTATCCACTGTGAGCCTCACACAGAAGCTGGCAGGCAGGCAACTGCTCTTCAATTACAGTGAAAAAAAATTATTATTTTTTAAATCTAAAGCTTAAGCTATTGTCACAACAGATATGAGTGGTGGCACTGACTGTGCAAATGGGCACAGCATCCAGCCTGACACAGAGGATGGCAGGCAGGCAAATGCTCTTCTATTACAGTGAAAAAATATATATTTTTTTAAATCTAAAGCTTAAGCTATTGTCACAACAGATATGAGTGGTGGCACTGACTGTGCAAATGGGCACAGCATCCAGCCTGACGCAGAAGATGGCAGGCAGGCAACTGCTCTTCTATTATAGTGAAAAAAATATATTTTTTTAAAATCTAAAGCTTAAGCTATTGTCACAACAGATATGAGTGGTGGCACTGACTGTGCAAATGGGCACAGCATCCAGCCTGACACAGAAGATGGCAGGCAGGCAACAGCTCTTCTATTACAGTGAAAAAAAATATATTTGTTTTAAATCTAAAGCTTAAGCTATTGTCACAACAGATATGAGTGGTGGCACTGGGCAAGTGGGCACAGTATCCACTGTGAGCCTCACACAGAAGCTGGCAGGCAGGCAACTGCTCTTCTATTACAGTGAAAAAAAATATTTATTTGTAAATCTAAAGCTTAAGCTATTGTCACAACAGATATGAGTGGTGGCACTGACTGTGCAAATGGGCACAGCTTTCAGCCTGACACAAAAGATGGCAGGCAGGCAACTGCCCTTCTATTACAGTGAAAAAATATATATTTTTTTAAATCTAAAGCTTAAGCTATTGTCACAACAGATATGAGTGGTGGCACTGGGCAAGTGGGCACAGTATCCACTGTGAGCCTCACACATAAGCTGGCAGGCAGGCAACTGCTCTTCTATTACTGTGAAAAAAATATATATTTTTTTTAAATCTAAAGCTTAAGCTATTGTCACAACAGATATGAGTGGTGGCACTGGGCAAGTGGGCACAGTATCCACTGTGAGCCTCACACCGAAGCTGGAAGACAGGCAACTGCCTCACACAGAAGCTGGCAGGCAGGCAACTGCTCTTCTATTACAGTGAAAAAAAAAATATTTTTTTTAAATCTAAAGCTTAAGCTATTGTCACAACAGATATGAGTGGTTGCACTGACTGTGCAAATGGGCACAGCATCCAGCCTGACACAGAAGATGGCAGGCAGGCAACAGCTCTTCTATTACAGTGAAAAAAAAATATTTTTTTTTAAATCTAAAGCTTAAGCTATTGTCACAACAGATATGAGTGGTGGCACTGACTGTGCAAATGGGCACAGCATCCAGCCTGACACAGAAGATGGCAGGCAGGCAACAGCTCTTCTATTACAGTGAAAATATATATATTTTTTTAAATCTAAAGCTTAAGCTATTGTCACAACAGATATGAGTGGTGGCACTGACTGTGCAAATGGGCACAGCATCCAGCCTGACACAGAAGATGGCAGGCAGGCAACTGCTCTTCTATTACAGTGAAAAAATATATATTTTTTTAAATCTAAAGCTTAAGCTATTGTCACAACAGATATGAGTGGTGGCACTGGGCAAGTGGGCACAGTATCCACTGTGAGCCTCACACAGAAGCTGGCAGGCAGGCAACTGCTCTTCTATTACAGTGAAAAAAAATATTTTTTTTAAATCTAAAGCTTAAGCTATTGTCACAACAGATATGAGTGGTGGCACTGACTGTGGAAATGGGCACAGCATCCAGCCTGAGACAGAAGATGGCAGGCAGGCAACTGCTCTTCTATTACAGTGAAAACAAATATTTTTTTTTTAAATCTAAAGCTTAAGCTATTGTCACAACAGATATGAGTGGTGGCACTGGGCAAGTGGGCACAGTATCCACTGTGAGCATCACACAGAAGCTGGCAGGCAGGCAACTGCTCTTCAATTACAGTGAAAAAAAAATATTATTTTTTAAATCTAAAGCTTAAGCTATTGTCACAACAGATATGAGTGGTGGCACTGACTGTGCAAATGGGCACAGCATCCAGCCTGACACAGAGGATGGCAGGCAGGCAAATGCTCTTATATTACAGTGAAAAAATATATATTTTTTTTAAATCTAAAGCTTAAGCTATTGTCACAACAGATATGAGTGGTGGCACTGACTGTGCAAATGGGCACAGCATCCAGCCTGACACAGAAGATGGCAGGCAGGCAACTGCTCTTCTATTACAGTGAAAAAAATATATTTTTTTAAAATCTAAAGCTTAAGCTATTGTCACAACAGATATGAGTTGTGGCACTGACTGTGCAAATGGGCACAGCATCCAGCCTGACACAGAAGATGGCAGGCAGGCAACAGCTCTTCTATTACAGTGAAAAAATATATATTTTTTTAAATCTAAAGCTTAAGCTATTGTCACAACAGATATGAGAGGTGGCACTGGGCAAGTGGGCACAGTATCCACTGTGAGCCTCACACAGAAGCTGGCAGGCAGGCAACTGCTCTTCTATTACAGTGAAAAAAAATATTTATTTGTAAATCTAAAGCTTAAGCTATTGTCACAACAGATATGAGTGGTGGCACTGACTGTGCAAATGGGCACAGCTTTCAGCCTGACACAAAAGATGGCAGGCAGGCAACTGCCCTTCTATTACAGTGAAAAAATATATATTTTTTTAAATCTAAAGCTTAAGCTATTGTCACAACAGATATGAGTGGTGGCACTGGGCAAGTGGGCACAGTATCCACTGTGAGCCTCACACATAAGCTGGCAGGCAGGCAACTGCTCTTCTATTACTGTGAAAAAAATATATATTTTTTTTAAATCTAAAGCTTAAGCTATTGTCACAACAGATATGAGTGGTGGCACTGGGCAAGTGGGCACAGTATCCACTGTGAGCCTCACACCGAAGCTGGAAGACAGGCAACTGCCTCACACAGAAGCTGGCAGGCAGGCAACTGCTCTTCTATTACAGTGAAAAAAAAATATTTTTTTTAAATCTAAAGCTTAAGCTATTGTCACAACAGATATGAGTGGTGGCACTGACTGTGCAAATGGGCACAGCATCCAGCCTGACACAGAGGATGGCAGGCAGGCAAATGCTCTTCTATTACAGTGAAAATATATATATTTTTTTTAAATCTAAAGCTTAAGCTATTGTCATAACAGATATGAGTGGTGGCACTGGGCAAGTGGGCACAGTATCCACTGTGAGCCTCACACAGAAGCTGGCAGGCAGGCAACTGCTCTTCTATTACATGAAAAATTTTTTTTTTTAAATCTAAAGCTTAAGCTATTGTCACAACAGATATGAGTGGTGGCACTGGGCAAGTGGGCACAGTATCCACTGTGAGCCTCACACAGAAGCTGGCAGGCAGGCAACTGCTCTTCTATTACAGTGAAAACAAATATTTTTTTAAATCTAAAGCTTAAGCTATTGTCACAACAGATATGAGTGGTGGCACTGGGCAAGTGGGCACAGTATCCACTGTGAGCCTCACACAGAAGCTGGCAGGCAGGCAACTGCTCTTCTATTACAGTGAAAAAAAATATTTTTTTTAAATCTAAAGCTTAAGCTATTGTCACAACAGATATGAGTGGTGGCACTGACTGTGCAAATGGGCACAGCATCCAGCCTGACACAGAAGATGGCAGGCAGGCAACTGCTCTTCTATTACAGTGAAAAAAATATTTTTTTCTAAATCTAAAGCTTAAGCTATTGTCACAACAGATATGAGTGGTGGCACTGACTGTGCAAATGGGCACAGCATCCAGTCTGACACAGAAGATGGCAGGCAGGCAACTGCTCTTCTATTAGTGAAAAAATATATATTTTTTAAATCTAAAGCTTAAGCTATTGTCACAACAGATATGAGTGGTGGCACTGGGCAAGTGGGCACAGTATCCACTGTGAGCCTCACACATAAGCTGGCAGGCAGGCAACTGCTCTTCTATTACAGTGAAAAAAATATGTTTTTTTTAAATCTAAAGCTTAAGCTATTGTCACAACAGATATGAGTGGTGGCACTGACTGTGCAAATGCGCACAGCATCCAGCCTGACACAGAAGATGGCAGGCAGGCAACTGCTCTTCTATTACAGTGAAAAAAATTTTTTTTTCTAAATCTAAAGCTTAAGCTATTGTCACAACAGATATGAGTGGTGGCACTGACTGTGCAAATGGGCACAGCATCCAGTCTGACACAGAAGATGGCAGGCAGGCAACTGCTCTTCTATTAGTGAAAAAATATATATTTTTTAAATCTAAAGCTTAAGCTATTGTCACAACAGATATGAGTGGTGGCACTGGGCAAGTGGGCACAGTATCCACTGTGAGCCTTACACAGAGGATGGCAGGCAGGCAAATGCTCTTCTATTACAAAGAAAATATATATATTTTTTTAAATCTAAAGCTTAAGCTATTGTCACAACAGATATGAGTGGTGGCACTGACTGTGCAAATGGGCACAGCATCCAGCCTGACACAGAAGATGGCAGGCAGGCAACTGCTCTTCTATTACAGTGAAAAAATATATATATTTTTTTAAATCTAAAGCTTAAGCTATTGTCACAACAGATATGAGTGGTGGCACTGGGCAAGTGGGCACAGTATCCACTGTGAGCCTCACACAGAAGTTGGCAGGCAGGCAACTGCTCTTCTATTACAGTGAAAAAAAATATTTTTTTAAATCTAAAGCTTAAGCTATTGTCACAACAGATATGAGTGGTGGCACTGACTGTGGAAATGGGCACAGCATCCAGCCTGAGACGGAAGATGGCAGGCAGGCAACTGCTCTTCTATTACAGTGAAAACAATTTTTTTTTTAAATCTAAAGCTTAAGCTATTGTCACAACAGATATGAGTGGTGGCACTGGGCAAGTGGGCACAGTATCCACTGTGAGCCTCACACAGAAGCTGGCAGGCAGGCAACTGCTCTTCAATTACAGTGAAAAAAAATTATTATTTTTTAAATCTAAAGCTTAAGCTATTGTCACAACAGATATGAGTGGTGGCACTGACTGTGCAAATGGGCACAGCATCCAGCCTGACACAGAGGATGGCAGGCAGGCAAATGCTCTTCTATTACAGTGAAAAAATATATATTTTTTTAAATCTAAAGCTTAAGCTATTGTCACAACAGATATGAGTGGTGGCACTGACTGTGCAAATGGGCACAGCATCCAGCCTGACACAGAAGATGGCAGGCAGGCAACAGCTCTTCTATTACAGTGAAAAAATATATATTTTTTTAAATCTAAAGCTTAAGCTATTGTCACAACAGATATGAGAGGTGGCACTGGGCAAGTGGGCACAGTATCCACTGTGAGCCTCACACAGAAGCTGGCAGGCAGGCAACTGCTCTTCTATTACAGTGAAAAAAAATATTTATTTGTAAATCTAAAGCTTAAGCTATTGTCACAACAGATATGAGTGGTGGCACTGACTGTGCAAATGGGCACAGCTTTCAGCCTGACACAAAAGATGGCAGGCAGGCAACTGCCCTTCTATTACAGTGAAAAAATATATATTTTTTTAAATCTAAAGCTTAAGCTATTGTCACAACAGATATGAGTGGTGGCACTGGGCAAGTGGGCACAGTATCCACTGTGAGCCTCACACATAAGCTGGCAGGCAGGCAACTGCTCTTCTATTACTGTGAAAAAAATATATATTTTTTTTAAATCTAAAGCTTAAGCTATTGTCACAACAGATATGAGTGGTGGCACTGGGCAAGTGGGCACAGTATCCACTGTGAGCCTCACACCGAAGCTGGAAGACAGGCAACTGCCTCACACAGAAGCTGGCAGGCAGGCAACTGCTCTTCTATTACAGTGAAAAAAAAATATTTTTTTAAATCTAAAGCTTAAGCTATTGTCACAACAGATATGAGTGGTGGCACTGACTGTGCAAATGGGCACAGCATCCAGCCTGACACAGAGGATGGCAGGCAGGCAAATGCTCTTCTATTACAGTGAAAATATATATTTTTTTTTTAAATCTAAAGCTTAAGCTATTGTCATAACAGATATGAGTGGTGGCACTGGGCAAGTGGGCACAGTATCCACTGTGAGCCTCACACAGAAGCTGGCAGGCAGGCAACTGCTCTTCTATTACATGAAAAAAAAAATTTTTTAAATCTAAAGCTTAAGCTATTGTCACAACAGATATGAGTGGTGGCACTGGGCAAGTGGGCACAGTATCCACTGTGAGCCTCACACAGAAGCTGGCAGGCAGGCAACTGCTCTTCTATTACAGTGAAAACAAATATTTTTTTAAATCTAAAGCTTAAGCTATTGTCACAACAGATATGAGTGGTGGCACTGACTGTGCAAATGGGCACAGCATCCAGCCTGACACAGAAGATGGCAGGCAGGCAACTGCTCTTCTATTAGTGAAAAAATATATATTTTTTAAATCTAAAGCTTAAGCTATTGTCACAACAGATATGAGTGGTGGCACTGGGCAAGTGGGCACAGTATCCACTGTGAGCCTCACACATAAGCTGGCAGGCAGGCAACTGCTCTTCTATTACAGTGAAAAAAATATATGTTTTTTTTAAATCTAAAGCTTAAGCTATTGTCACAACAGATATGAGTGGTGGCACTGACTGTGCAAATGCGCACAGCATCCAGCCTGACACAGAAGATGGCAGGCAGGCAACTGCTCTTCTATTACAGTGAAAAAATTTTTTTTTTCTAAATCTAAAGCTTAAGCTATTGTCACAACAGATATGAGTGGTGGCACTGACTGTGCAAATGGGCACAGCATCCAGTCTGACACAGAAGATGGCAGGCAGGCAACTGCTCTTCTATTAGTGAAAAAATATATATTTTTTAAATCTAAAGCTTAAGCTATTGTCACAACAGATATGAGTGGTGGCACTGGGCAAGTGGGCACAGTATCCACTGTGAGCCTTACACAGAGGATGGCAGGCAGGCAAATGCTCTTCTATTACAAAGAAAATATATATATTTTTTTAAATCTAAAGCTTAAGCTATTGTCACAACAGATATGAGTGGTGGCACTGACTGTGCAAATGGGCACAGCATCCAGCCTGACACAGAAGATGGCAGGCAGGCAACTGCTCTTCTATTACAGTGAAAAAATATATATATTTTTTTAAATCTAAAGCTTAAGCTATTGTCACAACAGATATGAGTGGTGGCACTGGGCAAGTGGGCACAGTATCCACTGTGAGCCTCACACAGAAGTTGGCAGGCAGGCAACTGCTCTTCAATTACAGTGAAAAAAATTATTATTTTTTAAATCTAAAGCTTAAGCTATTGTCACAACAGATATGAGTGGTGGCACTGACTGTGCAAATGGGCACAGCATCCAGCCTGACACAGAGGATGGCAGGCAGGCAAATGCTCTTCTATTACAGTGAAAAAATATATATTTTTTTAAATCTAAAGCTTAAGCTATTGTCACAACAGATATGAGTGGTGGCACTGACTGTGCAAATGGGCACAGCATCCAGCCTGACACAGAAGATGGCAGGCAGGCAACTGCTCTTCTATTACAGTGAAAACAAATATTTTTTTTAAATCTAAAGCTTAAGCTATTGTCACAACAGATATGAGTGGTGGCACTGGGCAAGTGGGCACAGTATCCACTGTGAGCCTCACACAGAAGCTGGCAGGCAGGCAACTGCTCTTCTATTACAGTGAAAAAAATTATTTTTTTAAATCTAAAGCTTAAGCTATTGTCACAACAGATATGAGTGGTGGCACTGACTGTGCAAATGGGCACAGCATCCAGCCTGAGACAGAAGATGGCAGGCAGGCAACTGCTCTTCTATTACAGTGAAAACATTTTTTTTTAAATCTAAAGCTTAAGCTATTGTCACAACAGATATGAGTGGTGGCACTGGGCAAGTGGGCACAGTATCCACTGTGAGCCTCACACATAAGCTGGCAGGCAGGCAACTGCTCTTCTATTACAGTGAAAAAAATGTTTTTTTAAATCTAAAGCTTAAGCTGTTGTCACAACAGATATGAGTGGTGGCACTGACCGTGCAAATGGGCACAGCATCCAGCCTGACACAGAAGATGGCAGGCAGGCAACTGCTCTTCTATTAGTGAAAAAATATATATTTTTTAAATCTAAAGCTTAAGCTATTGTCACAACAGATATGAGTGGTGGCACTGGGCAAGTGGGCACAGTATCCACTGTGAGCCTCACACATAAGCTGGCAGGCAGGCAACTGCTCTTCTATTACAGTGAAAAAAAATATATTTTTTTAAATCTAAAGCTTAAGCTATTGTCACAACAGATATGAGTGGTGGCACTGGGCAAGTGGGCACAGTATCCACTGTGAGCCTCACACAGAAGCTGGCAGACAGGCAACTGCCTCACACAGAAGCTGGCAGGCAGGCAACTGCTCTTCTATTACAGTGAAAAAAAAAATATTTTTTTAAATCTAAAGCTTAAGCTATTGTCACAACAGATATGAGTGGTGGCACTGACTGTGCAAATGGGCACAGCATCCAGCCTGACACAGAAGATGGCAGGCAGGCAACAGCTCTTCTATTACAGTGAAAAAAAAATATTTTTTTTTTAAATCTAAAGCTTAAGCTATTGTCACAACAGATATGAGTGGTGGCACTGACTGTGCAAATGGGCACAGCATCCAGCCTGACACAGAGGATGGCAGGCAGGCAAATGCTCTTCTATTACAGTGAAAATATATATATATTTTTAAATCTAAAGCTTAAGCTATTGTCACAACAGATATGAGTGGTGGCACTGGGCAAGTGGGCACAGTATCCACTGTGAGCCTCACACATAAGCTGGCAGGCAGGCAACTGCTCTTCTATTACAGTGAAAAAAATGTTTTTTTAAATCTAAAGCTTAAGCTATTGTCACAACAGATATGAGTGGTGGCACTGACCGTGCAAATGGGCACAGCATCCAGCCTGACACAGAAGATGGCAGGCAGGCAACTGCTCTTCTATTACAGTGAAAAAAATATTTTTTTCTAAATCTAAAGCTTAAGCTATTGTCACAACAGATATGAGTGGTGGCACTGACTGTGCAAATGGGCACAGCATCCAGTCTGACACAGAAGATGGCAGGCAGGCAACTGCTCTTCTATTAGTGAAAAAATATATATTTTTTAAATCTAAAGCTTAAGCTATTGTCACAACAGATATGAGTGGTGGCACTGGGCAAGTGGGCACAGTATCCACTGTGAGCCTCACACATAAGCTGGCAGGCAGGCAACTGCTCTTCTATTACAGTGAAAAAAAATATATTTTTTTAAATCTAAAGCTTAAGCTATTGTCACAACAGATATGAGTGGTGGCACTGGGCAAGTGGGCACAGTATCCACTGTGAGCCTCACACAGAAGCTGGCAGACAGGTAACTGCCTCACACAGAAGCTGGCAGGCAGGCAACTGCTCTTCTATTACAGTGAAAATTTTTTTATTTTTTTTAAATCTAAAGCTTAAGCTATTGTCACAACAGATATGAGTGGTGGCACTGACTGTGCAAATGGGCACAGCATCCAGCCTGACACAGAAGATGGCAGGCAGGCAACAGCTCTTCTATTACAGTGAAAAAAAAATATTTTTTTTTAAATCTAAAGCTTAAGCTATTGTCACAACAGATATGAGTGGTGGCACTGACTGTGCAAATGGGCACAGCATCCAGCCTGACACAGAGGATGGCAGGCAGGCAAATGCTCTTCTATTACAGTGAAAATATATATATTTTTTTAAATCTAAAGCTTAAGCTATTGTCACAACATATATGAGTGGTGGCACTGACTGTGCAAATGGGCACAGCATCCAGCCTGACACAGAAGATGGCAGGCAGGCAACTGCTCTTCTATTACAGTGAAAAAATATATATATTTTTTTAAATCTAAAGCTTAAGCTATTGTCACAACAGATATGAGTGGTGGCACTGGGCAAGTGGGCACAGTATCCACTGTGAGCCTCACACAGAAGCTGGCAGGCAGGCAACTGCTCTTCTATTACAGTGAAAAAAAATATTTTTTTAAATCTAAAGCTTAAGCTATTGTCACAACAGATATGAGTGGTGGCACTGACTGTGGAAATGGGCACAGCATCCAGCCTGAGATAGAAGATGGCAGGCAGGCAACTGCTCTTCTATTACAGTGAAAACAAATATTTTTTTTTTTAAATCTAAAGCTTAAGCTATTGTCACAACAGATATGAGTAGTGGCACTGGGCAAGTGGGCACAGTATCCACTGTGAGCCTCACACAGAAGCTGGCAGGCAGGCAACTGCTCTTCAATTACAGTGAAAAAAAATTATTATTTTTTAAATCTAAAGCTTAAGCTATTGTCACAACAGATATGAGTGGTGGCACTGACTGTGCAAATGGGCACAGCATCCAGCCTGACACAGAGGATGGCAGGCAGGCAAATGCTCTTCTATTACAGTGAAAAAATATATATTTTTTTAAATCTAAAGCTTAAGCTATTGTCACAACAGATATGAGTGGTGGCACTGACTGTGCAAATGGGCACAGCATCCAGCCTGACGCAGAAGATGGCAGGCAGGCAACTGCTCTTCTATTATAGTGAAAAAAATATATTTTTTTAAAATCTAAAGCTTAAGCTATTGTCACAACAGATATGAGTGGTGGCACTGACTGTGCAAATGGGCACAGCATCCAGCCTGACACAGAAGATGGCAGGCAGGCAACAGCTCTTCTATTACAGTGAAAAAAAATATATTTGTTTTAAATCTAAAGCTTAAGCTATTGTCACAACAGATATGAGTGGTGGCACTGGGCAAGTGGGCACAGTATCCACTGTGAGCCTCACACAGAAGCTGGCAGGCAGGCAACTGCTCTTCTATTACAGTGAAAAAAAATATTTATTTGTAAATCTAAAGCTTAAGCTATTGTCACAACAGATATGAGTGGTGGCACTGACTGTGCAAATGGGCACAGCTTTCAGCCTGACACAAAAGATGGCAGGCAGGCAACTGCCCTTCTATTACAGTGAAAAAATATATATTTTTTTAAATCTAAAGCTTAAGCTATTGTCACAACAGATATGAGTGGTGGCACTGGGCAAGTGGGCACAGTATCCACTGTGAGCCTCACACATAAGCTGGCAGGCAGGCAACTGCTCTTCTATTACTGTGAAAAAAATATATATTTTTTTTTAAATCTAAAGCTTAAGCTATTGTCACAACAGATATGAGTGGTGGCACTGGGCAAGTGGGCACAGTATCCACTGTGAGCCTCACACCGAAGCTGGAAGACAGGCAACTGCCTCACACAGAAGCTGGCAGGCAGGCAACTGCTCTTCTATTACAGTGAAAAAAAAAATATTTTTTTTAAATCTAAAGCTTAAGCTATTGTCACAACAGATATGAGTGGTTGCACTGACTGTGCAAATGGGCACAGCATCCAGCCTGACACAGAAGATGGCAGGCAGGCAACAGCTCTTCTATTACAGTGAAAAAAAAATATTTTTTTTTAAATCTAAAGCTTAAGCTATTGTCACAACAGATATGAGTGGTGGCACTGACTGTGCAAATGGGCACAGCATCCAGCCTGACACAGAAGATGGCAGGCAGGCAACAGCTCTTCTATTACAGTGAAAATATATATATTTTTTTAAATCTAAAGCTTAAGCTATTGTCACAACAGATATGAGTGGTGGCACTGACTGTGCAAATGGGCACAGCATCCAGCCTGACACAGAAGATGGCAGGCAGGCAACTGCTCTTCTATTACAGTGAAAAAATATATATATTTTTTTAAATCTAAAGCTTAAGCTATTGTCACAACAGATATGAGTGGTGGCACTGGGCAAGTGGGCACAGTATCCACTGTGAGCCTCACACAGAAGCTGGCAGGCAGGCAACTGCTCTTCTATTACAGTGAAAAAAAATATTTTTTTTAAATCTAAAGCTTAAGCTATTGTCACAACAGATATGAGTGGTGGCACTGACTGTGGAAATGGGCACAGCATCCAGCCTGAGACAGAAGATGGCAGGCAGGCAACTGCTCTTCTATTACAGTGAAAACAAATATTTTTTTTTTAAATCTAAAGCTTAAGCTATTGTCACAACAGATATGAGTGGTGGCACTGGGCAAGTGGGCACAGTATCCACTGTGAGCATCACACAGAAGCTGGCAGGCAGGCAACTGCTCTTCAATTACAGTGAAAAAAAAATATTATTTTTTAAATCTAAAGCTTAAGCTATTGTCACAACAGATATGAGTGGTGGCACTGACTGTGCAAATGGGCACAGCATCCAGCCTGACACAGAGGATGGCAGGCAGGCAAATGCTCTTATATTACAGTGAAAAAATATATATTTTTTTAAATCTAAAGCTTAAGCTATTGTCACAACAGATATGAGTGGTGGCACTGACTGTGCAAATGGGCACAGCATCCAGCCTGACGCAGAAGATGGCAGGCAGGCAACTGCTCTTCTATTACAGTGAAAAAAATATATTTTTTTAAAATCTAAAGCTTAAGCTATTGTCACAACAGATATGAGTTGTGGCACTGACTGTGCAAATGGGCACAGCATCCAGCCTGACACAGAAGATGGCAGGCAGGCAACAGCTCTTCTATTACAGTGAAAAAATATATATTTTTTTAAATCTAAAGCTTAAGCTATTGTCACAACAGATATGAGAGGTGGCACTGGGCAAGTGGGCACAGTATCCACTGTGAGCCTCACACAGAAGCTGGCAGGCAGGCAACTGCTCTTCAATTACAGTGAAAAAAAAATATTATTTTTTAAATCTAAAGCTTAAGCTATTGTCACAACAGATATGAGTGGTGGCACTGACTGTGCAAATGGGCACAGCATCCAGCCTGACACAGAGGATGGCAGGCAGGCAAATGCTCTTATATTACAGTGAAAAAATATATATTTTTTTAAATCTAAAGCTTAAGCTATTGTCACAACAGATATGAGTGGTGGCACTGACTGTGCAAATGGGCACAGCATCCAGCCTGACGCAGAAGATGGCAGGCAGGCAACTGCTCTTCTATTACAGTGAAAAAAAATATTTATTTGTAAATCTAAAGCTTAAGCTATTGTCACAACAGATATGAGTGGTGGCACTGACTGTGCAAATGGGCACAGCTTTCAGCCTGACACAAAAGATGGCAGGCAGGCAACTGCCCTTCTATTACAGTGAAAAAATATATATTTTTTTAAATCTAAAGCTTAAGCTATTGTCACAACAGATATGAGTGGTGGCACTGGGCAAGTGGGCACAGTATCCACTGTGAGCCTCACACATAAGCTGGCAGGCAGGCAACTGCTCTTCTATTACTGTGAAAAAAATATATATTTTTTTTAAATCTAAAGCTTAAGCTATTGTCACAACAGATATGAGTGGTGGCACTGGGCAAGTGGGCACAGTATCCACTGTGAGCCTCACACCGAAGCTGGAAGACAGGCAACTGCCTCACACAGAAGCTGGCAGGCAGGCAACTGCTCTTCTATTACAGTGAAAAAAAAATATTTTTTTTAAATCTAAAGCTTAAGCTATTGTCACAACAGATATGAGTGGTGGCACTGACTGTGCAAATGGGCACAGCATCCAGCCTGACACAGAGGATGGCAGGCAGGCAAATGCTCTTCTATTACAGTGAAAATATATATTTTTTTTTTAAATCTAAAGCTTAAGCTATTGTCATAACAGATATGAGTGGTGGCACTGGGCAAGTGGGCACAGTATCCACTGTGAGCCTCACACAGAAGCTGGCAGGCAGGCAACTGCTCTTCTATTACATGAAAAAAAAATTTTTTTAAATCTAAAGCTTCAGCTATTGTCACAACAGATATGAGTGGTGGCACTGGGCAAGTGGGCACAGTATCCACTGTGAGCCTCACACAGAAGCTGGCAGGCAGGCAACTGCTCTTCTATTACAGTGAAAACAAATATTTTTTTAAATCTAAAGCTTAAGCTATTGTCACAACAGATATGAGTGGTGGCACTGGGCAAGTGGGCACAGTATCCACTGTGAGCCTCACACAGAAGCTGGCAGGCAGGCAACTGCTCTTCTATTACAGTGAAAAAAAATATTTTTTTTAAATCTAAAGCTTAAGCTATTGTCACAACAGATATGAGTGGTGGCACTGACTGTGCAAATGGGCACAGCATCCAGCCTGACACAGAAGATGGCAGGCAGGCAACTGCTCTTCTATTACAGTGAAAAAAATATTTTTTTCTAAATCTAAAGCTTAAGCTATTGTCACAACAGATATGAGTGGTGGCACTGACTGTGCAAATGGGCACAGCATCCAGTCTGACACAGAAGATGGCAGGCAGGCAACTGCTCTTCTATTAGTGAAAAAATATATATTTTTTAAATCTAAAGCTTAAGCTATTGTCACAACAGATATGAGTGGTGGCACTGGGCAAGTGGGCACAGTATCCACTGTGAGCCTCACACATAAGCTGGCAGGCAGGCAACTGCTCTTCTATTACAGTGAAAAAAATATATGTTTTTTTTAAATCTAAAGCTTAAGCTATTGTCACAACAGATATGAGTGGTGGCACTGACTGTGCAAATGCGCACAGCATCCAGCCTGACACAGAAGATGGCAGGCAGGCAACTGCTCTTCTATTACAGTGAAAAAAAATGTTTTTTCTAAATCTAAAGCTTAAGCTATTGTCACAACAGATATGAGTGGTGGCACTGACTGTGCAAATGGGCACAGCATCCAGTCTGACACAGAAGATGGCAGGCAGGCAACTGCTCTTCTATTAGTGAAAAAATATATATTTTTTAAATCTAAAGCTTAAGCTATTGTCACAACAGATATGAGTGGTGGCACTGGGCAAGTGGGCACAGTATCCACTGTGAGCCTTACACAGAGGATGGCAGGCAGGCAAATGCTCTTCTATTACAAAGAAAATATATATATTTTTTTAAATCTAAAGCTTAAGCTATTGTCACAACAGATATGAGTGGTGGCACTGACTGTGCAAATGGGCACAGCATCCAGCCTGACACAGAAGATGGCAGGCAGGCAACTGCTCTTCTATTACAGTGAAAAAATATATATATTTTTTTAAATCTAAAGCTTAAGCTATTGTCACAACAGATATGAGTGGTGGCACTGGGCAAGTGGGCACAGTATCCACTGTGAGCCTCACACAGAAGTTGGCAGGCAGGCAACTGCTCTTCTATTACAGTGAAAAAAAATATTTTTTTAAATCTAAAGCTTAAGCTATTGTCACAACAGATATGAGTGGTGGCACTGACTGTGGAAATGGGCACAGCATCCAGCCTGAGACGGAAGATGGCAGGCAGGCAACTGCTCTTCTATTACAGTGAAAACAATTTTTTTTTTAAATCTAAAGCTTAAGCTATTGTCACAACAGATATGAGTGGTGGCACTGGGCAAGTGGGCACAGTATCCACTGTGAGCCTCACACAGAAGCTGGCAGGCAGGCAACTGCTCTTCAATTACAGTGAAAAAAAATTATTATTTTTTAAATCTAAAGCTTAAGCTATTGTCACAACAGATATGAGTGGTGGCACTGACTGTGCAAATGGGCACAGCATCCAGCCTGACACAGAGGATGGCAGGCAGGCAAATGCTCTTCTATTACAGTGAAAAAATATATATTTTTTTAAATCTAAAGCTTAAGCTATTGTCACAACAGATATGAGTGGTGGCACTGACTGTGCAAATGGGCACAGCATCCAGCCTGACACAGAAGATGGCAGGCAGGCAACAGCTCTTCTATTACAGTGAAAAAATATATATTTTTTTAAATCTAAAGCTTAAGCTATTGTCACAACAGATATGAGAGGTGGCACTGGGCAAGTGGGCACAGTATCCACTGTGAGCCTCACACAGAAGCTGGCAGGCAGGCAACTGCTCTTCTATTACAGTGAAAAAAAATATTTATTTGTAAATCTAAAGCTTAAGCTATTGTCACAACAGATATGAGTGGTGGCACTGACTGTGCAAATGGGCACAGCTTTCAGCCTGACACAAAAGATGGCAGGCAGGCAACTGCCCTTCTATTACAGTGAAAAAATATATATTTTTTTAAATCTAAAGCTTAAGCTATTGTCACAACAGATATGAGTGGTGGCACTGGGCAAGTGGGCACAGTATCCACTGTGAGCCTCACACATAAGCTGGCAGGCAGGCAACCGCTCTTCTATTACTGTGAAAAAAATATATATTTTTTTTAAATCTAAAGCTTAAGCTATTGTCACAACAGATATGAGTGGTGGCACTGGGCAAGTGGGCACAGTATCCACTGTGAGCCTCACACCGAAGCTGGAAGACAGGCAACTGCCTCACATAGAAGCTGGCAGGCAGGCAACTGCTCTTCTATTACAGTGAAAAAAAAATATTTTTTTAAATCTAAAGCTTAAGCTATTGTCACAACAGATATGAGTGGTGGCACTGACTGTGCAAATGGGCACAGCATCCAGCCTGACACAGAGGATGGCAGGCAGGCAAATGCTCTTCTATTACAGTGAAAATATATATATTTTTTTTAAATCTAAAGCTTAAGCTATTGTCATAACAGATATGAGTGGTGGCACTGGGCAAGTGGGCACAGTATCCACTGTGAGCCTCACACAGAAGCTGGCAGGCAGGCAACTGCTCTTCTATTACATGAAAAAAATTTTTTTTAAAATCTAAAGCTTAAGCTATTGTCACAACAGATATGAGTGGTGGCACTGGGCAAGTGGGCACAGTATCCACTGTGAGCCTCACACAGAAGCTGGCAGGCAGGCAACTGCTCTTCTATTACAGTGAAAACAAATATTTTTTTAAATCTAAAGCTTAAGCTATTGTCACAACAGATATGAGTGGTGGCACTGGGCAAGTGGGCACAGTATCCACTGTGAGCCTCACACAGAAGCTGGCAGGCAGGCAACTGCTCTTCTATTACAGTGAAAAAAAATATTTTTTTTAAATCTAAAGCTTAAGCTATTGTCACAACAGATATGAGTGGTGGCACTGACTGTGCAAATGGGCACAGCATCCAGCCTGACACAGAAGATGGCAGGCAGGCAACTGCTCTTCTATTACAGTGAAAAAAATATTTTTTTCTAAATCTAAAGCTTAAGCTATTGTCACAACAGATATGAGTGGTGGCACTGACTGTGCAAATGGGCACAGCATCCAGTCTGACACAGAAGATGGCAGGCAGGCAACTGCTCTTCTATTAGTGAAAAAATATATATTTTTTAAATCTAAAGCTTAAGCTATTGTCACAACAGATATGAGTGGTGGCACTGGGCAAGTGGGCACAGTATCCACTGTGAGCCTCACACATAAGCTGGCAGGCAGGCAACTGCTCTTCTATTACAGTGAAAAAAATATATGTTTTTTTTAAATCTAAAGCTTAAGCTATTGTCACAACAGATATGAGTGGTGGCACTGACTGTGCAAATGCGCACAGCATCCAGCCTGACACAGAAGATGGCAGGCAGGCAACTGCTCTTCTATTACAGTGAAAAAAAATTTTTTTTCTAAATCTAAAGCTTAAGCTATTGTCACAACAGATATGAGTGGTGGCACTGACTGTGCAAATGGGCACAGCATCCAGTCTGACACAGAAGATGGCAGGCAGGCAACTGCTCTTCTATTAGTGAAAAAATATATATTTTTTAAATCTAAAGCTTAAGCTATTGTCACAACAGATATGAGTGGTGGCACTGGGCAAGTGGGCACAGTATCCACTGTGAGCCTTACACAGAGGATGGCAGGCAGGCAAATGCTCTTCTATTACAAAGAAAATATATATATTTTTTTAAATCTAAAGCTTAAGCTATTGTCACAACAGATATGAGTGGTGGCACTGACTGTGCAAATGGGCACAGCATCCAGCCTGACACAGAAGATGGCAGGCAGGCAACTGCTCTTCTATTACAGTGAAAAAATATATATATTTTTTTAAATCTAAAGCTTAAGCTATTGTCACAACAGATATGAGTGGTGGCACTGGGCAAGTGGGCACAGTATCCACTGTGAGCCTCACACAGAAGTTGGCAGGCAGGCAACTGCTCTTCAATTACAGTGAAAAAAAAATATTATTTTTTAAATCTAAAGCTTAAGCTATTGTCACAACAGATATGAGTGGTGGCACTGACTGTGCAAATGGGCACAGCATCCAGCCTGACACAGAGGATGGCAGGCAGGCAAATGCTCTTCTATTACAGTGAAAAAATATATATTTTTTTAAATCTAAAGCTTAAGCTATTGTCACAACAGATATGAGTGGTGGCACTGACTGTGCAAATGGGCACAGCATCCAGCCTGAGACAGAAGATGGCAGGCAGGCAACTGCTCTTCTATTACAGTGAAAACATTTTTTTTTAAATCTAAAGCTTAAGCTATTGTCACAACAGATATGAGTGGTGGCACTGGGCAAGTGGGCACAGTATCCACTGTGAGCCTCACACATAAGCTGGCAGGCAGGCAACTGCTCTTCTATTACAGTGAAAAAAATGTTTTTTTAAATCTAAAGCTTAAGCTGTTGTCACAACAGATATGAGTGGTGGCACTGACCGTGCAAATGGGCACAGCATCCAGCCTGACACAGAAGATGGCAGGCAGGCAACTGCTCTTCTATTAGTGAAAAAATATATATTTTTTAAATCTAAAGCTTAAGCTATTGTCACAACAGATATGAGTGGTGGCACTGGGCAAGTGGGCACAGTATCCACTGTGAGCCTCACACATAAGCTGGCAGGCAGGCAACTGCTCTTCTATTACAGTGAAAAAAAATATATTTTTTTAAATCTAAAGCTTAAGCTATTGTCACAACAGATATGAGTGGTGGCACTGGGCAAGTGGGCACAGTATCCACTGTGAGCCTCACACAGAAGCTGGCAGACAGGCAACTGCCTCACACAGAAGCTGGCAGGCAGGCAACTGCTCTTCTATTACAGTGAAAAAAAAAATATTTTTTTAAATCTAAAGCTTAAGCTATTGTCACAACAGATATGAGTGGTGGCACTGACTGTGCAAATGGGCACAGCATCCAGCCTGACACAGAAGATGGCAGGCAGGCAACAGCTCTTCTATTACAGTGAAAAAAAAATATTTTTTTTTTAAATCTAAAGCTTAAGCTATTGTCACAACAGATATGAGTGGTGGCACTGACTGTGCAAATGGGCACAGCATCCAGCCTGACACAGAGGATGGCAGGCAGGCAAATGCTCTTCTATTACAGTGAAAATATATATATTTTTTTAAATCTAAAGCTTAAGCTATTGTCACAACAGATATGAGTGGTGGCACTGACTGTGCAAATGGGCACAGCATCCAGCCTGACACAGAAGATGGCAGGCAGGCAACTGCTCTTCTATTACAGTGAAAAAATATATATATATTTTTAAATCTAAAGCTTAAGCTATTGTCACAACAGATATGAGTGGTGGCACTGGGCAAGTGGGCACAGTATCCACTGTGAGCCTCACACAGAAGCTGGCAGGCAGGCAACTGCTCTTCTATTACAGTGAAAAAAAAATATTTTTTTAAATCTAAAGCTTAAGCTATTGTCACAACAGATATGAGTGGTGGCACTGACTGTGGAAATGGGCACAGCATCCAGCCTGAGACAGAAGATGGCAGGCAGGCAACTGCTCTTCTATTACAGTGAAAACAAATATATTTTTTTTAAATCTAAAGCTTAAGCTATTGTCACAACAGATATGAGTGGTGGCACTGGGCAAGTGGGCACAGTATCCACTGTGAGCCTCACACAGAAGCTGGCAGGCAGGCAACTGCTCTTCAATTACAGTGAAAAAAAATTATTATTTTTTAAATCTAAAGCTTAAGCTATTGTCACAACAGATATGAGTGGTGGCACTGACTGTGCAAATGGGCACAGCATCCAGCCTGACACAGAGGATGGCAGGCAGGCAAATGCTCTTCTTTTACAGTGAAAAAATGTATATTTTTTAAATCTAAAGCTTAAGCTATTGTCACAACAGATATGAGTGGTGGCACTGACTGTGCAAATGGGCACAGCATCCAGCCTGACACAGAAGATGGCAGGCAGGCAACTGCTCTTCTATTACAGTGAAAAAAATATATTTTTTTTAAATCTAAAGCTTAAGCTATTGTCACAACAGATATGAGTGGTGGCACTGACTGTGCAAATGGGCACAGCATCCAGCCTGACACAGAAGATGGCAGGCAGGCAACAGCTCTTCTATTACAGTGAAAAAAAATATATATTTTTTTAAATCTAAAGCTTAAGCTATTGTCACAACAGATATGAGTGGTGGCACTGGGCAAGTGGGCACAGTATCCACTGTGAGCCTCACACAGAAGCTGGCAGGCAGGCAACTGCTCTTCTATTACAGTGAAAAAAAATATTTTTTTTAAATCTAAAGCTTAAGCTATTGTCACAACAGATATGAGTGGTGGCACTGACTGTGCAAATGGGCACAGCATCCAGCCTGACACAGAAGATGGCAGGCAGGCAACTGCTCTTCTATTACAGTGAAAAAAATATTTTTTTCTAAATCTAAAGCTTAAGCTATTGTCAAAACAGATATGAGTGGTGGCACTGACTGTGCAAATGGGCACAGCATCCAGTCTGACACAGAAGATGGCAGGCAGGCAACTGCTCTTCTATTAGTGAAAAAATATATATTTTTTAAATCTAAAGCTTAAGCTATTGTCACAACAGATATGAGTGGTGGCACTGGGCAAGTGGGCACAGTATCCACGGTGAGCCTCACACATAAGCTGGCAGGCAGGCAACTGCTCTTCTATTACAGTGAAAAAAATATATGTTTTTTTTAAATCTAAAGCTTAAGCTATTGTCACAACAGATATGAGTGGTGGCACTGACTGTGCAAATGGGCACAGCATCCAGCCTGACACAGAAGATGGCAGGCAGGCAACTGCTCTTCTATTACAGTGAAAAAAATATTTTTTTCTAAATCTAAAGCTTAAGCTATTGTCACAACAGATATGAGTGGTGGCACTGACTGTGCAAATGGGCACAGCATCCAGTCTGACACAGAAGATGGCAGGTAGGCAACTGCTCTTCTATTAGTGAAAAAATATATATTTTTTAAATCTAAAGCTTAAGCTATTGTCACAACAGATATGAGTGGTGGCACTGGGCAAGTGGGCACAGTATCCACTGTGAGCCTCACACATAAGCTGGCAGGCAGGCAACTGCTCTTCTATTACAGTGAAAAAAATATATGTTTTTTTTAAATCTAAAGCTTAAGCTATTGTCACAACAGATATGAGTGGTGGCACTGGGCAAGTGGGCACAGTATCCACTGTGAGCCTCACACAGAAGCTGGCAGACAGGCAACTGCCTCACACAGAAGCTGGCAGGCAGGCAACTGCTCTTCTATTACAGTGAAAAAAATATATATTTTTTTAAATCTAAAGCTTACGCTATTGTCACAACAGATATGAGTGGTGGCACTGGCTGTGCAAATGGGCACAGCATCCAGCCTGACACAGAAGATGGCAGGCAGGCAACAGCTCTTCTATTACAGTGAAAAAAAAATATTTTTTTTAAATCTAAAGCTTAAGCTATTGTCACAACAGATATGAGTGGTGGCACTGACTGTGCAAATGGGCACAGCATCCAGCCTGACACAGAGGATGGCAGGCAGGCAAATGCTCTTCTATTACAGTGAAAATATATGTATTTTTTTAAATCTAAAGCTTAAGCTATTGTCACAACAGATATGAGTGGTGGCACTGACTGTGCAAATGGGCACAGCATCCAGCCTGACACAGAAGATGGCAGGCAGGCAACTGCTCTTCTATTACAGTGAAAAAAATATTTTTTTCTAAATCTAAAGCTTAAGCTATTGTCACAACAGATATGAGTGGTGGCACTGACTGTGCAAATGGGCACAGCATCCAGTCTGACACAGAAGATGGCAGGCAGGCAACTGCTCTTCTATTAGTGAAAAAATATATATTTTTTAAATCTAAAGCTTAAGCTATTGTCACAACAGATATGAGTGGTGGCACTGGGCAAGTGGGCACAGTATCCACTGTGAGCCTCACACATAAGCTGGCAGGCAGGCAACTGCTCTTCTATTACAGTGAAAAAAATATATGTTTTTTTTAAATCTAAAGCTTAAGCTATTGTCACAACAGATATGAGTGGTGGCACTGACTGTGCAAATGCGCACAGCATCCAGCCTGACACAGAAGATGGCAGGCAGGCAACTGCTCTTCTATTACAGTGAAAAAAAATTTTTTTTCTAAATCTAAAGCTTAAGCTATTGTCACAACAGATATGAGTGGTGGCACTGACTGTGCAAATGGGCACAGCATCCAGTCTGACACAGAAGATGGCAGGCAGGCAACTGCTCTTCTATTAGTGAAAAAATATATATTTTTAAAATCTAAAGCTTAAGCTATTGTCACAACAGATATGAGTGGTGGCACTGGGCAAGTGGGCACAGTATCCACTGTGAGCCTTACACAGAGGATGGCAGGCAGGCAAATGCTCTTCTATTACAAAGAAAATATATATATTTTTTTAAATCTAAAGCTTAAGCTATTGTCACAACAGATATGAGTGGTGGCACTGACTGTGCAAATGGGCACAGCATCCAGCCTGACACAGAAGATGGCAGGCAGGCAACTGCTCTTCTATTACAGTGAAAAAATATATATATTTTTTTAAATCTAAAGCTTAAGCTATTGTCACAACAGATATGAGTGGTGGCACTGGGCAAGTGGGCACAGTATCCACTGTGAGCCTCACACAGAAGTTGGCAGGCAGGCAACTGCTCTTCTATTACAGTGAAAAAAAATATTTTTTTAAATCTAAAGCTTAAGCTATTGTCACAACAGATATGAGTGGTGGCACTGACTGTGGAAATGGGCACAGCATCCAGCCTGAGACGGAAGATGGCAGGCAGGCAACTGCTCTTCTATTACAGTGAAAACAATTTTTTTTTTAAATCTAAAGCTTAAGCTATTGTCACAACAGATATGAGTGGTGGCACTGGGCAAGTGGGCACAGTATCCACTGTGAGCCTCACACAGAAGCTGGCAGGCAGGCAACTGCTCTTCAATTACAGTGAAAAAAAATTATTATTTTTTAAATCTAAAGCTTAAGCTATTGTCACAACAGATATGAGTGGTGGCACTGACTGTGCAAATGGGCACAGCATCCAGCCTGACACAGAGGATGGCAGGCAGGCAAATGCTCTTCTATTACAGTGAAAAAATATATATTTTTTTAAATCTAAAGCTTAAGCTATTGTCACAACAGATATGAGTGGTGGCACTGACTGTGCAAATGGGCACAGCATCCAGCCTGACACAGAAGATGGCAGGCAGGCAACTGCTCTTCTATTACAGTGAAAACAAATATTTTTTTTAAATCTAAAGCTTAAGCTATTGTCACAACAGATATGAGTGGTGGCACTGGGCAAGTGGGCACAGTATCCACTGTGAGCCTCACACAGAAGCTGGCAGGCAGGCAACTGCTCTTCTATTACAGTGAAAAAAATTATTTTTTTTAAATCTAAAGCTTAAGCTATTGTCACAACAGATATGAGTGGTGGCACTGACTGTGCAAATGGGCACAGCATCCAGCCTGAGACAGAAGATGGCAGGCAGGCAACTGCTCTTCTATTACAGTGAAAACATTTTTTTTTAAATCTAAAGCTTAAGCTATTGTCACAACAGATATGAGTGGTGGCACTGGGCAAGTGGGCACAGTATCCACTGTGAGCCTCACACATAAGCTGGCAGGCAGGCAACTGCTCTTCTATTACAGTGAAAAAAATGTTTTTTTAAATCTAAAGCTTAAGCTGTTGTCACAACAGATATGAGTGGTGGCACTGACCGTGCAAATGGGCACAGCATCCAGCCTGACACAGAAGATGGCAGGCAGGCAACTGCTCTTCTATTAGTGAAAAAATATATATTTTTTAAATCTAAAGCTTAAGCTATTGTCACAACAGATATGAGTGGTGGCACTGGGCAAGTGGGCACAGTATCCACTGTGAGCCTCACACATAAGCTGGCAGGCAGGCAACTGCTCTTCTATTACAGTGAAAAAATATATATTTTTTTAAATCTAAAGCTTAAGCTATTGTCACAACAGATATGAGTGGTGGCACTGGGCAAGTGGGCACAGTATCCACTGTGAGCCTCACACAGAAGCTGGCAGACAGGCAACTGCCTCACACAGAAGCTGGCAGGCAGGCAACTGCTCTTCTATTACAGTGAAAAAAAAATATTTTTTTAAATCTAAAGCTTAAGCTATTGTCACAACAGATATGAGTGGTGGCACTGACTGTGCAAATGGGCACAGCATCCAGCCTGACACAGAAGATGGCAGGCAGGCAACAGCTCTTCTATTACAGTGAAAAAAAAATATTTTTTTTTTAAATCTAAAGCTTAAGCTATTGTCACAACAGATATGAGTGGTGGCACTGACTGTGCAAATGGGCACAGCATCCAGCCTGACACAGAGGATGGCAGGCAGGCAAATGCTCTTCTATTACAGTGAAAATATATATATTTTTTTAAATCTAAAGCTTAAGCTATTGTCACAACAGATATGAGTGGTGGCACTGACTGTGCAAATGGGCACAGCATCCAGCCTGACACAGAAGATGGCAGGCAGGCAACTGCTCTTCTATTACAGTGAAAACAAATATTTTTTTTTAAATCTAAAGCTTAAGCTATTGTCACAACAGATATGAGTGGTGGCACTGGGCAAGTGGGCACAGTATCCACTGTGAGCCTCACACAGAAGCTGGCAGGCAGGCAACTGCTCTTCTATTACAGTGAAAAAAAAATATTTTTTTAAATCTAAAGCTTAAGCTATTGTCACAACAGATATGAGTGGTGGCACTGACTGTGGAAATGGGCACAGCATCCAGCCTGAGACAGAAGATGGCAGGCAGGCAACTGCTCTTCTATTACAGTGAAAACAAATATATTTTTTTTAAATCTAAAGCTTAAGCTATTGTCACAACAGATATGAGTGGTGGCACTGGGCAAGTGGGCACAGTATCCACTGTGAGCCTCACACAGAAGCTGGCAGGCAGGCAACTGCTCTTCAATTACAGTGAAAAAAAATTATTATTTTTTAAATATAAAGCTTAAGCTATTGTCACAACAGATATGAGTGGTGGCACTGACTGTGCAAATGGGCACAGCATCCAGCCTGACACAGAGGATGGCAGGCAGGCAAATGCTCTTCTTTTACAGTGAAAAAATGTATATTTTTTTAAATCTAAAGCTTAAGCTATTGTCACAACAGATATGAGTGGTGGCACTGACTGTGCAAATGGGCACAGCATCCAGCCTGACACAGAAGATGGCAGGCAGGCAACTGCTCTTCTATTACAGTGAAAAAAATATATTTTTTTTAAATCTAAAGCTTAAGCTATTGTCACAACAGATATGAGTGGTGGCACTGGGCAAGTGGGCACAGTATCCACTGTGAGCCTCACACAGAAGCTGGCAGGCAGGCAACTGCTCTTCTATTACAGTGAAAACAAATATTTTTTAAATCTAAAGCTTAAGCTATTGTCACAACAGATATGAGTGGTGGCACTGGGCAAGTGGGCACAGTATCCACTGTGAGCCTCACACAGAAGCTGGCAGGCAGGCAACTGCTCTTCTATTACAGTGAAAAAAAATATTTTTTTTAAATCTAAAGCTTAAGCTATTGTCACAACAGATATGAGTGGTGGCACTGACTGTGCAAATGGGCACAGCATCCAGCCTGACACAGAAGATGGCAGGCAGGCAACTGCTCTTCTATTACAGTGAAAAAAATATTTTTTTCTAAATCTAAAGCTTAAGCTATTGTCACAACAGATATGAGTGGTGGCACTGACTGTGCAAATGGGCACAGCATCCAGTCTGACACAGAAGATGGCAGGCAGGCAACTGCTCTTCTATTAGTGAAAAAATATATATTTTTTAAATCTAAAGCTTAAGCTATTGTCACAACAGATATGAGTGGTGGCACTGGGCAAGTGGGCACAGTATCCACGGTGAGCCTCACACATAAGCTGGCAGGCAGGCAACTGCTCTTCTATTACAGTGAAAAAAATATATGTTTTTTTTAAATCTAAAGCTTAAGCTATTGTCACAACAGATATGAGTGGTGGCACTGACTGTGCAAATGGGCACAGCATCCAGCCTGACACAGAAGATGGCAGGCAGGCAACTGCTCTTCTATTACAGTGAAAAAAATATTTTTTTCTAAATCTAAAGCTTAAGCTATTGTCACAACAGATATGAGTGGTGGCACTGACTGTGCAAATGGGCACAGCATCCAGTCTGACACAGAAGATGGCAGGCAGGCAACTGCTCTTCTATTAGTGAAAAAATATATATTTTTTAAATCTAAAGCTTAAGCTATTGTCACAACAGATATGAGTGGTGGCACTGGGCAAGTGGGCACAGTATCCACTGTGAGCCTCACACATAAGCTGGCAGGCAGGCAACTGCTCTTCTATTACAGTGAAAAAAATATATGTTTTTTTTAAATCTAAAGCTTAAGCTATTGTCACAACAGATATGAGTGGTGGCACTGGGCAAGTGGGCACAGTATCCACTGTGAGCCTCACACAGAAGCTGGCAGACAGGCAACTGCCTCACACAGAAGCTGGCAGGCAGGCAACTGCTCTTCTATTACAGTGAAAAAAATATATATTTTTTTAAATCTAAAGCTTACGCTATTGTCACAACAGATATGAGTGGTGGCACTGACTGTGCAAATGGGCACAGCATCCAGCCTGACACAGAAGATGGCAGGCAGGCAACAGCTCTTCTATTACAGTGAAAAAAAAATATTTTTTTTAAATCTAAAGCTTAAGCTATTGTCACAACAGATATGAGTGGTGGCACTGACTGTGCAAATGGGCACAGCATCCAGCCTGACACAGAGGATGGCAGGCAGGCAAATGCTCTTCTATTACAGTGAAAATATATGTATTTTTTTAAATCTAAAGCTTAAGCTATTGTCACAACAGATATGAGTGGTGGCACTGACTGTGCAAATGGGCACAGCATCCAGCCTGACACAGAAGATGGCAGGCAGGCAACTGCTCTTCTATTACAGTGAAAAAAATATTTTTTTCTAAATCTAAAGCTTAAGCTATTGTCACAACAGATATGAGTGGTGGCACTGACTGTGCAAATGGGCACAGCATCCAGTCTGACACAGAAGATGGCAGGCAGGCAACTGCTCTTCTATTAGTGAAAAAATATATATTTTTTAAATCTAAAGCTTAAGCTATTGTCACAACAGATATGAGTGGTGGCACTGGGCAAGTGGGCACAGTATCCACTGTGAGCCTCACACATAAGCTGGCAGGCAGGCAACTGCTCTTCTATTACAGTGAAAAAAATATATGTTTTTTTTAAATCTAAAGCTTAAGCTATTGTCACAACAGATATGAGTGGTGGCACTGACTGTGCAAATGCGCACAGCATCCAGCCTGACACAGAAGATGGCAGGCAGGCAACTGCTCTTCTATTACAGTGAAAAAATTTTTTTTTTCTAAATCTAAAGCTTAAGCTATTGTCACAACAGATATGAGTGGTGGCACTGACTGTGCAAATGGGCACAGCATCCAGTCTGACACAGAAGATGGCAGGCAGGCAACTGCTCTTCTATTAGTGAAAAAATATATATTTTTTAAATCTAAAGCTTAAGCTATTGTCACAACAGATATGAGTGGTGGCACTGGGCAAGTGGGCACAGTATCCACTGTGAGCCTTACACAGAGGATGGCAGGCAGGCAAATGCTCTTCTATTACAAAGAAAATATATATATTTTTTTAAATCTAAAGCTTAAGCTATTGTCACAACAGATATGAGTGGTGGCACTGACTGTGCAAATGGGCACAGCATCCAGCCTGACACAGAAGATGGCAGGCAGGCAACTGCTCTTCTATTACAGTGAAAAAATATATATATTTTTTTAAATCTAAAGCTTAAGCTATTGTCACAACAGATATGAGTGGTGGCACTGGGCAAGTGGGCACAGTATCCACTGTGAGCCTCACACAGAAGTTGGCAGGCAGGCAACTGCTCTTCTATTACAGTGAAAAAAAATATTTTTTTAAATCTAAAGCTTAAGCTATTGTCACAACAGATATGAGTGGTGGCACTGACTGTGGAAATGGGCACAGCATCCAGCCTGAGACGGAAGATGGCAGGCAGGCAACTGCTCTTCTATTACAGTGAAAACAATTTTTTTTTTAAATCTAAAGCTTAAGCTATTGTCACAACAGATATGAGTGGTGGCACTGGGCAAGTGGGCACAGTATCCACTGTGAGCCTCACACAGAAGCTGGCAGGCAGGCAACTGCTCTTCAATTACAGTGAAAAAAAATTATTATTTTTTAAATCTAAAGCTTAAGCTATTGTCACAACAGATATGAGTGGTGGCACTGACTGTGCAAATGGGCACAGCATCCAGCCTGACACAGAGGATGGCAGGCAGGCAAATGCTCTTCTATTACAGTGAAAAAATATATATTTTTTTAAATCTAAAGCTTAAGCTATTGTCACAACAGATATGAGTGGTGGCACTGACTGTGCAAATGGGCACAGCATCCAGCCTGACACAGAAGATGGCAGGCAGGCAACTGCTCTTCTATTACAGTGAAAACAAATATTTTTTTTTAAATCTAAAGCTTAAGCTATTGTCACAACAGATATGAGTGGTGGCACTGGGCAAGTGGGCACAGTATCCACTGTGAGCCTCACACAGAAGCTGGCAGGCAGGCAACTGCTCTTCTATTACAGTGAAAAAAATTATTTTTTTTAAATCTAAAGCTTAAGCTATTGTCACAACAGATATGAGTGGTGGCACTGACTGTGCAAATGGGCACAGCATCCAGCCTGAGACAGAAGATGGCAGGCAGGCAACTGCTCTTCTATTACAGTGAAAACATTTTTTTTTAAATCTAAAGCTTAAGCTATTGTCACAACAGATATGAGTGGTGGCACTGGGCAAGTGGGCACAGTATCCACTGTGAGCCTCACACATAAGCTGGCAGGCAGGCAACTGCTCTTCTATTACAGTGAAAAAAATGTTTTTTTAAATCTAAAGCTTAAGCTGTTGTCACAACAGATATGAGTGGTGGCACTGACCGTGCAAATGGGCACAGCATCCAGCCTGACACAGAAGATGGCAGGCAGGCAACTGCTCTTCTATTAGTGAAAAAATATATATTTTTTAAATCTAAAGCTTAAGCTATTGTCACAACAGATATGAGTGGTGGCACTGGGCAAGTGGGCACAGTATCCACTGTGAGCCTCACACATAAGCTGGCAGGCAGGCAACTGCTCTTCTATTACAGTGAAAAAAAATATATTTTTTTAAATCTAAAGCTTAAGCTATTGTCACAACAGATATGAGTGGTGGCACTGGGCAAGTGGGCACAGTATCCACTGTGAGCCTCACACAGAAGCTGGCAGACAGGCAACTGCCTCACACAGAAGCTGGCAGGCAGGCAACTGCTCTTCTATTACAGTGAAAAAAAAATATTTTTTTAAATCTAAAGCTTAAGCTATTGTCACAACAGATATGAGTGGTGGCACTGACTGTGCAAATGGGCACAGCATCCAGCCTGACACAGAAGATGGCAGGCAGGCAACAGCTCTTCTATTACAGTGAAAAAAAAATATTTTTTTTTTAAATCTAAAGCTTAAGCTATTGTCACAACAGATATGAGTGGTGGCACTGACTGTGCAAATGGGCACAGCATCCAGCCTGACACAGAGGATGGCAGGCAGGCAAATGCTCTTCTATTACAGTGAAAATATATATATTTTTTTAAATCTAAAGCTTAAGCTATTGTCACAACAGATATGAGTGGTGGCACTGACTGTGCAAATGGGCACAGCATCCAGCCTGACACAGAAGATGGCAGGCAGGCAACTGCTCTTCTATTACAGTGAAAAAATATATATATATTTTTAAATCTAAAGCTTAAGCTATTGTCACAACAGATATGAGTGGTGGCACTGGGCAAGTGGGCACAGTATCCACTGTGAGCCTCACACAGAAGCTGGCAGGCAGGCAACTGCTCTTCTATTACAGTGAAAAAAAAATATTTTTTTAAATCTAAAGCTTAAGCTATTGTCACAACAGATATGAGTGGTGGCACTGACTGTGGAAATGGGCACAGCATCCAGCCTGAGACAGAAGATGGCAGGCAGGCAACTGCTCTTCTATTACAGTGAAAACAAATATATTTTTTTTAAATCTAAAGCTTAAGCTATTGTCACAACAGATATGAGTGGTGGCACTGGGCAAGTGGGCACAGTATCCACTGTGAGCCTCACACAGAAGCTGGCAGGCAGGCAACTGCTCTTCAATTACAGTGAAAAAAAATTATTATTTTTTAAATCTAAAGCTTAAGCTATTGTCACAACAGATATGAGTGGTGGCACTGACTGTGCAAATGGGCACAGCATCCAGCCTGACACAGAGGATGGCAGGCAGGCAAATGCTCTTCTTTTACAGTGAAAAAATGTATATTTTTTTAAATCTAAAGCTTAAGCTATTGTCACAACAGATATGAGTGGTGGCACTGACTGTGCAAATGGGCACAGCATCCAGCCTGACACAGAAGATGGCAGGCAGGCAACTGCTCTTCTATTACAGTGAAAAAAATATATTTTTTTTAAATCTAAAGCTTAAGCTATTGTCACAACAGATATGAGTGGTGGCACTGACTGTGCAAATGGGCACAGCATCCAGCCTGACACAGAAGATGGCAGGCAGGCAACAGCTCTTCTATTACAGTGAAAAAAAATATATATTTTTTTAAATCTAAAGCTTAAGCTATTGTCACAACAGATATGAGTGGTGGCACTGGGCAAGTGGGCACAGTATCCACTGTGAGCCTCACACAGAAGCTGGCAGGCAGGCAACTGCTCTTCTATTACAGTGAAAAAAAATATTTATTTGTAAATCTAAAGCTTAAGCTATTGTCACAACAGATATGAGTGGTGGCACTGACTGTGCAAATGGGCACAGCATCCATCCTGACACAGAGGATGGCAGGCAGGCAAATGCTCTTCTATTACAGTGAAAATATATATATATTTTTTTTAAATCTAAAGCTTAAGCTATTGTCACAACAGATATGAGTGGTGGCACTGGGCAAGTGGGCACAGTATCCACTGTGAGCCTCACACAGAAGCTGGCAGGCAGGCAACTGCTCTTCTATTACATGAAAAAATTTTTTTTTAAATCTAAAGCTTAAGCTATTGTCACAACAGATATGAGTGGTGGCACTGGGCAAGTGGGCACAGTATCCACTGTGAGCCTCACACAGAAGCTGGCAGGCAGGCAACTGCTCTTCTATTACAGTGAAAAAAAATATTTTTTTAAATCTAAAGCTTAAGCTATTGTCACAACAGATATGAGTGGTGGCATTGACTGTGGAAATGGGCACAGCATCCAGCCTGAGACAGAAGATGGCAGGCAGGCAACTGCTCTTCTATTACAGTGAAAACAAATATATATTTTTTAAATCTAAAGCTTAAGCTATTGTCACAACAGATATGAGTGGTGGCACTGGGCAAGTGGGCACAGTATCCACTGTGAGCCTCACACAGAAGCTGGCAGGCAGGCAACTGCTCTTCAATTACAGTGAAAAAAAATTATTATTTTTTAAATCTAAAGCTTAAGCTATTGTCACAACAGATATGAGTGGTGGCACTGACTGTGCAAATGGGCACAGCATCCAGCCTGACACAGAGGATGGAAGGCAGGCAAATGCTCTTCTTTTACAGTGAAAAAATATATATTTTTTTAAATCTAAAGCTTAAGCTATTGTCACAACAGATATGAGTGGTGGAACTGACTGTGCAAATGGGCACAGCATCCAGCCTGACACAGAAGATGGCAGGCAGGCAACTGCTCTTCTATTACAGTGAAAAAAATATTTTTTTTAAAAATCTAAAGCTTAAGCTATTGTCACAACAGATATGAGTGGTGGCACTGACTGTGCAAATGGGCACAGCATCCAGCCTGACACAGAAGATGGCAGGCAGGCAACAGCTCTTCTATTACAGTGAAAAAATATATATTTTTTTTAAATCTAAAGCTTAAGCTATTGTCACAACAGATATGAGTGGTGGCACTGGGCAAGTGGGCACAGTATCCACTGTGAGCCTCACACAGAAGCTGGCAGGCAGGCAACTGCTCTTCTATTACAGTGAAAAAAAATATTTATTTGTAAATCTAAAGCTTAAGCTATTGTCACAACAGATATGAGTGGTGGCACTGACTGTGCAAATGGGCACAGCATCCAGCCTGACACAGAGGATGGCAGGCAGGCAAATGCTCTTCTATTACAGTGAAAATATATATATATATTTTTTTTAAATCTAAAGCTTAAGCTATTGTCACAACAGATATGAGTGGTGGCACTGGGCAAGTGGGCACAGTATCCACTGTGAGCCTCACACAGAAGCTGGCAGGCAGGCAACTGCTCTTCTATTACATGAAAAAAAAATTAAAATCTAAAGCTTAAGCTATTGTCACAACAGATATGAGTGGTGGCACTGGGCAAGTGGGCACAGTATCCACTGTGAGCCTCACACAGAAGCTGGCAGGCAGGCAACTGCTCTTCTATTACAGTGAAAAAAAATATTTTTTTAAATCTAAAGCTTAAGCTATTGTCACAACAGATATGAGTGGTGGCATTGACTGTGGAAATGGGCACAGCATCCAGCCTGAGACAGAAGATGGCAGGCAGGCAACTGCTCTTCTATTACAGTGAAAACAAATATTTTTTTTAAATCTAAAGCTTGAGCTATTGTCACAACAGATATGAGTGGTGGCACTGGGCAAGTGGGCACAGTATCCACTGTGAGCCTCACACAGAAGCTGGCAGGCAGGCAACTGCTCTTCTATTACAGTAAAAACAAATATTTTTTTAAATCTAAAGCTTAAGCTATTGTCACAACAGATATGAGTGGTGGCACTGGGCAAGTGGGCACAGTATCCACTGTGAGCCTCACACAGAAGCTGGCAGGCAGGCAACTGCTCTTCTATTACAGTGAAAAAAAAATATTTTTTTTAAATCTAAAGCTTAAGCTATTGTCACAACAGATATGAGTGGTGGCACTGACTGTGCAAATGGGCACAGCATCCAGCCTGACACAGAAGATGGCAGGCAGGCAACTGCTCTTCTATTACAGTGAAAAAAATATTTTTTTCTAAATCTAAAGCTTAAGCTATTGTCACAACAGATATGAGTGGTGGCACTGACTGTGCAAATGGGCACAGCATCCAGTCTGACACAGAAGATGGCAGGCAGGCAACTGCTCTTCTATTAGTGAAAAAATATATATGTTTTAAATCTAAAGCTTAAGCTATTGTCACAACAGATATGAGTGGTGGCACTGGGCAAGTGGGCACAGTATCCACTGTGAGCCTCACACATAAGCTGGCAGGCAGGCAACTGCTCTTCTATTACAGTGAAAAAAATATATGTTTTTTTTAAATCTAAAGCTTAAGCTATTGTCACAACAGATATGAGTGGTGGCACTGGGCAAGTGGGCACAGTATCAACTGTGAGCCTCACACAGAAGCTGGCAGACAGGCAACTGCCTCACACAGAAGCTGGCAGGCAGGCAACTGCTCTTCTATTACAGTGAAAAAAATATATATTTTTTTAAATCTAAAGCTTACGCTATTGTCACAACAGATATGAGTGGTGGCACTGACTGTGCAAATGGGCACAGCATCCAGCCTGACACAGAAGATGGCAGGCAGGCAACAGCTCTTCTATTACAGTGAAAAAAAAATATTTTTTTTTAAATCTAAAGCTTAAGCTATTGTCACAACAGATATGAGTGGTGGCACTGACTGTGCAAATGGGCACAGCATCCAGCCTGACACAGAGGATGGCAGGCAGGCAAATGCTCTTCTATTACAGTGAAAATATATATATTTTTTTAAATCTAAAGCTTAAGCTATTGTCACAACAGATATGAGTGGTGGCACTGACTGTGCAAATGGGCACAGCATCCAGCCTGACACAGAAGATGGCAGGCAGGCAACTGCTCTTCTATTACAGTGAAAAAATATATATATATTTTTAAATCTAAAGCTTAAGCTATTGTCACAACAGATATGAGTGGTGGCACTGGGCAAGTGGGCACATTATCCACTGTGAGCCTCACACAGAAGCTGGCAGGCAGGCAACTGCTCTTCTATTACAGTGAAAAAAAATATTTTTTTAAATCTAAAGCTTAAGCTATTGTCACAACAGATATGAGTGGTGGCACTGACTGTGGAAATGGGCACAGCATCCAGCCTGAGACAGAAGATGGCAGGCAGGCAACTGCTCTTCTATTACAGTGAAAACAAATATATTTTTTTTAAATCTAAAGCTTAAGCTATTGTCACAACAGATATGAGTGGTGGCACTGGGCAAGTGGGCACAGTATCCACTGTGAGCCTCACACAGAAGCTGGCAGGCAGGCAACTGCTCTTCTATTACAGTGAAAAAAAATATTTTTTTAAATCTAAAGCTTAAGCTATTGTCACAACAGATATGAGTGGTGGCATTGACTGTGGAAATGGGCACAGCATCCAGCCTGAGACAGAAGATGGCAGGCAGGCAACTGCTCTTCTATTACAGTGAAAACAAATATTTTTTTTAAATCTAAAGCTTGAGCTATTGTCACAACAGATATGAGTGGTGGCACTGGGCAAGTGGGCACAGTATCCACTGTGAGCCTCACACAGAAGCTGGCAGGCAGGCAACTGCTCTTCTATTACAGTAAAAACAAATATTTTTTTAAATCTAAAGCTTAAGCTATTGTCACAACAGATATGAGTGGTGGCACTGGGCAAGTGGGCACAGTATCCACTGTGAGCCTCACACAGAAGCTGGCAGGCAGGCAACTGCTCTTCTATTACAGTGAAAAAAAAATATTTTTTTTAAATCTAAAGCTTAAGCTATTGTCACAACAGATATGAGTGGTGGCACTGACTGTGCAAATGGGCACAGCATCCAGCCTGACACAGAAGATGGCAGGCAGGCAACTGCTCTTCTATTACAGTGAAAAAAATATTTTTTTCTAAATCTAAAGCTTAAGCTATTGTCACAACAGATATGAGTGGTGGCACTGACTGTGCAAATGGGCACAGCATCCAGTCTGACACAGAAGATGGCAGGCAGGCAACTGCTCTTCTATTAGTGAAAAAATATATATGTTTTAAATCTAAAGCTTAAGCTATTGTCACAACAGATATGAGTGGTGGCACTGGGCAAGTGGGCACAGTATCCACTGTGAGCCTCACACATAAGCTGGCAGGCAGGCAACTGCTCTTCTATTACAGTGAAAAAAATATATGTTTTTTTTAAATCTAAAGCTTAAGCTATTGTCACAACAGATATGAGTGGTGGCACTGGGCAAGTGGGCACAGTATCAACTGTGAGCCTCACACAGAAGCTGGCAGACAGGCAACTGCCTCACACAGAAGCTGGCAGGCAGGCAACTGCTCTTCTATTACAGTGAAAAAAATATATATTTTTTTAAATCTAAAGCTTACGCTATTGTCACAACAGATATGAGTGGTGGCACTGACTGTGCAAATGGGCACAGCATCCAGCCTGACACAGAAGATGGCAGGCAGGCAACAGCTCTTCTATTACAGTGAAAAAAAAATATTTTTTTTTAAATCTAAAGCTTAAGCTATTGTCACAACAGATATGAGTGGTGGCACTGACTGTGCAAATGGGCACAGCATCCAGCCTGACACAGAGGATGGCAGGCAGGCAAATGCTCTTCTATTACAGTGAAAATATATATATTTTTTTAAATCTAAAGCTTAAGCTATTGTCACAACAGATATGAGTGGTGGCACTGACTGTGCAAATGGGCACAGCATCCAGCCTGACACAGAAGATGGCAGGCAGGCAACTGCTCTTCTATTACAGTGAAAAAATATATATATATTTTTAAATCTAAAGCTTAAGCTATTGTCACAACAGATATGAGTGGTGGCACTGGGCAAGTGGGCACATTATCCACTGTGAGCCTCACACAGAAGCTGGCAGGCAGGCAACTGCTCTTCTATTACAGTGAAAAAAAATATTTTTTTAAATCTAAAGCTTAAGCTATTGTCACAACAGATATGAGTGGTGGCACTGACTGTGGAAATGGGCACAGCATCCAGCCTGAGACAGAAGATGGCAGGCAGGCAACTGCTCTTCTATTACAGTGAAAACAAATATATTTTTTTTAAATCTAAAGCTTAAGCTATTGTCACAACAGATATGAGTGGTGGCACTGGGCAAGTGGGCACAGTATCCACTGTGAGCCTCACACAGAAGCTGGCAGGCAGGCAACTGCTCTTCAATTACAGTGAAAAAAAATTATTATTTTTTAAATCTAAAGCTTAAGCTATTGTCACAACAGATATGAGTGGTGGCACTGACTGTGCAAATGGGCACAGCATCCAGCCTGACACAGAGGATGGCAGGCAGGCAAATGCTCTTCTTTTACAGTGAAAAAATGTATATTTTTTTAAATCTAAAGCTTAAGCTATTGTCACAACAGATATGAGTGGTGGCACTGACTGTGCAAATGGGCACAGCATCCAGCCTGACACAGAAGATGGCAGGCAGGCAACTGCTCTTCTATTACAGTGAAAAAAATATATTTTTTTTAAATCTAAAGCTTAAGCTATTGTCACAACAGATATGAGTGGTGGCACTGACTGTGCAAATGGGCACAGCATCCAGCCTGACACAGAAGATGGCAGGCAGGCAACAGCTCTTCTATTACAGTGAAAAAAAAAATATATTTTTTTAAATCTAAAGCTTAAGCTATTGTCACAACAGATATGAGTGGTGGCACTGGGCAAGTGGGCACAGTATCCACTGTGAGCCTCACACAGAAGCTGGCAGGCAGGCAACTGCTCTTCTATTACAGTGAAAAAATATTTATTTTTAAATCTAAAGCTTAAGCTATTGTCACAACAGATATGAGTGGTGGCACTGACTGTGCAAATGGGCACAGCATCCAGCCTGACACAGAAGATGGCAGGCAGGCAACAGCTCTTCTATTACAGTGAAAAAATATATATTTTTTTTAAATCTAAAGCTTAAGCTATTGTCACAACAGATATGAGTGGTGGCACTGGGCAAGTGGGCACAGTATCCACTGTGAGCCTCACACAGAAGCTGGCAGGCAGGCAACTGCTCTTCTATTACAGTGAAAAAAAATATTTATTTGTAAATCTAAAGCTTAAGCTATTGTCACAACAGATATGAGTGGTGGCACTGACTGTGCAAATGGGCACAGCATCCAGCCTGACACAGAGGATGGCAGGCAGGCAAATGCTCTTCTATTACAGTGAAAATATATATATTTTTTTAAAATCTAAAGCTTAAGCTATTGTCACAACAGATATGAGTGGTGGCACTGGGCAAGTGGGCACAGTATCCACTGTGAGCCTCACACAGAAGCTGGCAGGCAGGCAACTGCTCTTCTATTACATGAAAAAAAAAAAAAAAATCTAAAGCTTAAGCTATTGTCACAACAGATATGAGTGGTGGCACTGGGCAAGTGGGCACAGTATCCACTGTGAGCCTCACACAGAAGCTGGCAGGCAGGCAACTGCTCTTCTATTACAGTGAAAAAAAATATTTTTTTAAATCTAAAGCTTAAGCTATTGTCACAACAGATATGAGTGGTGGCATTGACTGTGGAAATGGGCACAGCATCCAGCCTGAGACAGAAGATGGCAGGCAGGCAACTGCTCTTCTATTACAGTGAAAACAAATATTTTTTTTAAATCTAAAGCTTGAGCTATTGTCACAACAGATATGAGTGGTGGCACTGGGCAAGTGGGCACAGTATCCACTGTGAGCCTCACACAGAAGCTGGCAGGCAGGCAACTGCTCTTCTATTACAGTGAAAAAAAAATATTTTTTTTAAATCTAAAGCTTAAGCTATTGTCACAACAGATATGAGTGGTGGCACTGACTGTGCAAATGGGCACAGCATCCAGCCTGACACAGAAGATGGCAGGCAGGCAACTGCTCTTCTATTACAGTGAAAAAAATATTTTTTTCTAAATCTAAAGCTTAAGCTATTGTCACAACAGATATGAGTGGTGGCACTGACTGTGCAAATGGGCACAGCATCCAGTCTGACACAGAAGATGGCAGGCAGGCAACTGCTCTTCTATTAGTGAAAAAATATATATGTTTTAAATCTAAAGCTTAAGCTATTGTCACAACAGATATGAGTGGTGGCACTGGGCAAGTGGGCACAGTATCCACTGTGAGCCTCACACATAAGCTGGCAGGCAGGCAACTGCTCTTCTATTACAGTGAAAAAAATATATGTTTTTTTTAAATCTAAAGCTTAAGCTATTGTCACAACAGATATGAGTGGTGGCACTGGGCAAGTGGGCACAGTATCAACTGTGAGCCTCACACAGAAGCTGGCAGACAGGCAACTGCCTCACACAGAAGCTGGCAGGCAGGCAACTGCTCTTCTATTACAGTGAAAAAAATATATATTTTTTTAAATCTAAAGCTTACGCTATTGTCACAACAGATATGAGTGGTGGCACTGACTGTGCAAATGGGCACAGCATCCAGCCTGACACAGAAGATGGCAGGCAGGCAACAGCTCTTCTATTACAGTGAAAAAAAAATATTTTTTTTTAAATCTAAAGCTTAAGCTATTGTCACAACAGATATGAGTGGTGGCACTGACTGTGCAAATGGGCACAGCATCCAGCCTGACACAGAGGATGGCAGGCAGGCAAATGCTCTTCTATTACAGTGAAAATATATATATTTTTTTAAATCTAAAGCTTAAGCTATTGTCACAACAGATATGAGTGGTGGCACTGACTGTGCAAATGGGCACAGCATCCAGCCTGACACAGAAGATGGCAGGCAGGCAACTGCTCTTCTATTACAGTGAAAAAATATATATATATTTTTAAATCTAAAGCTTAAGCTATTGTCACAACAGATATGAGTGGTGGCACTGGGCAAGTGGGCACAGTATCCACTGTGAGCCTCACACAGAACCTGGCAGGCAGGCAACTGCTCTTCTATTACAGTGAAAAAAAAATATTTTTTTAAATCTAAAGCTTAAGCTATTGTCACAACAGATATGAGTGGTGGCACTGACTGTGGAAATGGGCACAGCATCCAGCCTGAGACAGAAGATGGCAGGCAGGCAACTGCTCTTCTATTACAGTGAAAACAAATATATTTTTTTTAAATCTAAAGCTTAAGCTATTGTCACAACAGATATGAGTGGTGGCACTGGGCAAGTGGGCACAGTATCCACTGTGAGCCTCACACAGAAGCTGGCAGGCAGGCAACTGCTCTTCAATTACAGTGAAAAAAAATTATTATTTTTTAAATCTAAAGCTTAAGCTATTGTCACAACAGATATGAGTGGTGGCACTGACTGTGCAAATGGGCACAGCATCCAGCCTGACACAGAGGATGGCAGGCAGGCAACTGCTCTTCTATTACAGTGAAAAAAATATTTTTTTTAAAATCTAAAGCTTAAGCTATTGTCACAACAGATATGAGTGGTGGCACTGACTGTGCAAATGGGCACAGCATCCAGCCTGACACAGAAGATGGCAGGCAGGCAACTGCTCTTCTATTACAGTGAAAAAAATATTTTTTTTTAAAATCTAAAGCTTAAGCTATTGTCACAACAGATATGAGTGGTGGCACTGACTGTGCAAATGGGCACAGCATCCAGCCTGACACAGAAGATGGCAGGCAGGCAACAGCTCTTCTATTACAGTGAAAACAAATATATTTTTTTTAAATCTAAAGCTTAAGCTATTGTCACAACAGATATGAGTGGTGGCACTGGGCAAGTGGGCACAGTATCCACTGTGAGCCTCACACAGAAGCTGGCAGGCAGGCAACTGCTCTTCAATTACAGTGAAAAAAAATTATTATTTTTTAAATCTAAAGCTTAAGCTATTGTCACAACAGATATGAGTGGTGGCACTGACTGTGCAAATGGGCACAGCATCCAGCCTGACACAGAGGATGGCAGGCAGGCAACTGCTCTTCTATTACAGTGAAAAAAATATTTTTTTTAAAATCTAAAGCTTAAGCTATTGTCACAACAGATATGAGTGGTGGCACTGACTGTGCAAATGGGCACAGCATCCAGCCTGACACAGAAGATGGCAGGCAGGCAACTGCTCTTCTATTACAGTGAAAAAAATATTTTTTTTTAAAATCTAAAGCTTAAGCTATTGTCACAACAGATATGAGTGGTGGCACTGACTGTGCAAATGGGCACAGCATCCAGCCTGACACAGAAGATGGCAGGCAGGCAACAGCTCTTCTATTACAGTGAAAAAAAATATATTTTTTTTAAATCTAAAGCTTAAGCTATTGTCACAACAGATATGAGTGGTGGCACTGGGCAAGTGGGCACAGTATCCACTGTGAGCCTCACACAGAAGCTGGCAGGCAGGCAACTGCTCTTCTATTACAGTGAAAAAAAATATTTATTTGTAAATCTAAAGCTTAAGCTATTGTCACAACAGATATGAGTGGTGGCACTGACTGTGCAAATGGGCACAGCATCCAGCCTGACACAGAGGATGGCAGGCAGGCAAATGCTCTTCTATTACAGTGAAAATATATATATATTTTTTTTAAATCTAAAGCTTAAGCTATTGTCACAACAGATATGAGTGGTGGCACTGGGCAAGTGGGCACAGTATCCACTGTGAGCCTCACACAGAAGCTGGCAGGCAGGCAACTGCTCTTCTATTACATGAAAAAAAAAATTTAAATCTAAAGCTTAAGCTATTGTCACAACAGATATGAGTGGTGGCACTGGGCAAGTGGGCACAGTATCCACTGTGAGCCTCACACAGAAGCTGGCAGGCAGGCAACTGCTCTTCTATTACAGTGAAAAAAAATATTTTTTTAAATCTAAAGCTTAAGCTATTGTCACAACAGATATGAGTGGTGGCATTGACTGTGGAAATGGGCACAGCATCCAGCCTGAGACAGAAGATGGCAGGCAGGCAACTGCTCTTCTATTACAGTGAAAACAAATATTTTTTTTAAATCTAAAGCTTGAGCTATTGTCACAACAGATATGAGTGGTGGCACTGGGCAAGTGGGCACAGTATCCACTGTGAGCCTCACACAGAAGCTGGCAGGCAGGCAACTGCTCTTCTATTACAGTGAAAACAAATATTTTTTAAATCTAAAGCTTAAGCTATTGTCACAACAGATATGAGTGGTGGCACTGGGCAAGTGGGCACAGTATCCACTGTGAGCCTCACACAGAAGCTGGCAGGCAGGCAACTGCTCTTCTATTACAGTGAAAAAAAATATTTATTTGTAAATCTAAAGCTTAAGCTATTGTCACAACAGATATGAGTGGTGGCACTGACTGTGCAAATGGGCACAGCATCCAGCCTGACACAGAGGATGGCAGGCAGGCAACTGCTCTTCTATTACAGTGAAAAAAATATTTTTTTTAAAATCTAAAGCTTAAGCTATTGTCACAACAGATATGAGTGGTGGCACTGACTGTGCAAATGGGCACAGCATCCAGCCTGACACAGAAGATGGCAGGCAGGCAACTGCTCTTCTATTACAGTGAAAAAAATATTTTTTTTTAAAATCTAAAGCTTAAGCTATTGTCACAACAGATATGAGTGGTGGCACTGACTGTGCAAATGGGCACAGCATCCAGCCTGACACAGAAGATGGCAGGCAGGCAACAGCTCTTCTATTACAGTGAAAAAAAATATATTTTTTTTAAATCTAAAGCTTAAGCTATTGTCACAACAGATATGAGTGGTGGCACTGGGCAAGTGGGCACAGTATCCACTGTGAGCCTCACACAGAAGCTGGCAGGCAGGCAACTGCTCTTCTATTACAGTGAAAAAAAATATTTATTTGTAAATCTAAAGCTTAAGCTATTGTCACAACAGATATGAGTGGTGGCACTGACTGTGCAAATGGGCACAGCATCCAGCCTGACACAGAGGATGGCAGGCAGGCAAATGCTCTTCTATTACAGTGAAAATATATATATATTTTTTTTAAATCTAAAGCTTAAGCTATTGTCACAACAGATATGAGTGGTGGCACTGGGCAAGTGGGCACAGTATCCACTGTGAGCCTCACACAGAAGCTGGCAGGCAGGCAACTGCTCTTCTATTACATGAAAAAAAAAAAATTAAATCTAAAGCTTAAGCTATTGTCACAACAGATATGAGTGGTGGCACTGGGCAAGTGGGCACAGTATCCACTGTGAGCCTCACACAGAAGCTGGCAGGCAGGCAACTGCTCTTCTATTACAGTGAAAAAAAATATTTTTTTAAATCTAAAGCTTAAGCTATTGTCACAACAGATATGAGTGGTGGCATTGACTGTGGAAATGGGCACAGCATCCAGCCTGAGACAGAAGATGGCAGGCAGGCAACTGCTCTTCTATTACAGTGAAAACAAATATTTTTTTTAAATCTAAAGCTTGAGCTATTGTCACAACAGATATGAGTGGTGGCACTGGGCAAGTGGGCACAGTATCCACTGTGAGCCTCACACAGAAGCTGGCAGGCAGGCAACTGCTCTTCTATTACAGTGAAAACAAATATTTTTTAAATCTAAAGCTTAAGCTATTGTCACAACAGATATGAGTGGTGGCACTGGGCAAGTGGGCACAGTATCCACTGTGAGCCTCACACAGAAGCTGGCAGGCAGGCAACTGCTCTTCTATTACAGTGAAAAAAAATATTTTTTTTAAATCTAAAGCTTAAGCTATTGTCACAACAGATATGAGTGGTGGCACTGACTGTGCAAATGGGCACAGCATCCAGCCTGACACAGAAGATGGCAGGCAGGCAACTGCTCTTCTATTACAGTGAAAAAAATATTTTTTTCTAAATCTAAAGCTTAAGCTATTGTCACAACAGATATGAGTGGTGGCATTGACTGTGGAAATGGGCACAGCATCCAGCCTGAGACAGAAGATGGCAGGCAGGCAACTGCTCTTCTATTACAGTGAAAACAAATATTTTTTTTAAATCTAAAGCTTGAGCTATTGTCACAACAGATATGAGTGGTGGCACTGGGCAAGTGGGCACAGTATCCACTGTGAGCCTCACACAGAAGCTGGCAGGCAGGCAACTGCTCTTCTATTACAGTGAAAAAAAAATATTTTTTTTAAATCTAAAGCTTAAGCTATTGTCACAACAGATATGAGTGGTGGCACTGACTGTGCAAATGGGCACAGCATCCAGCCTGACACAGAAGATGGCAGGCAGGCAACTGCTCTTCTATTACAGTGAAAAAAATATTTTTTTCTAAATCTAAAGCTTAAGCTATTGTCACAACAGATATGAGTGGTGGCACTGACTGTGCAAATGGGCACAGCATCCAGTCTGACACAGAAGATGGCAGGCAGGCAACTGCTCTTCTATTAGTGAAAAAATATATATGTTTTAAATCTAAAGCTTAAGCTATTGTCACAACAGATATGAGTGGTGGCACTGGGCAAGTGGGCACAGTATCCACTGTGAGCCTCACACATAAGCTGGCAGGCAGGCAACTGCTCTTCTATTACAGTGAAAAAAATATATGTTTTTTTTAAATCTAAAGCTTAAGCTATTGTCACAACAGATATGAGTGGTGGCACTGGGCAAGTGGGCACAGTATCAACTGTGAGCCTCACACAGAAGCTGGCAGACAGGCAACTGCCTCACACAGAAGCTGGCAGGCAGGCAACTGCTCTTCTATTACAGTGAAAAAAATATATATTTTTTTAAATCTAAAGCTTACGCTATTGTCACAACAGATATGAGTGGTGGCACTGACTGTGCAAATGGGCACAGCATCCAGCCTGACACAGAAGATGGCAGGCAGGCAACAGCTCTTCTATTACAGTGAAAAAAAAATATTTTTTTTTAAATCTAAAGCTTAAGCTATTGTCACAACAGATATGAGTGGTGGCACTGACTGTGCAAATGGGCACAGCATCCAGCCTGACACAGAGGATGGCAGGCAGGCAAATGCTCTTCTATTACAGTGAAAATATATATATTTTTTTAAATCTAAAGCTTAAGCTATTGTCACAACAGATATGAGTGGTGGCACTGACTGTGCAAATGGGCACAGCATCCAGCCTGACACAGAAGATGGCAGGCAGGCAACTGCTCTTCTATTACAGTGAAAAAATATATATATATTTTTAAATCTAAAGCTTAAGCTATTGTCACAACAGATATGAGTGGTGGCACTGGGCAAGTGGGCACAGTATCCACTGTGAGCCTCACACAGAACCTGGCAGGCAGGCAACTGCTCTTCTATTACAGTGAAAAAAAAATATTTTTTTAAATCTAAAGCTTAAGCTATTGTCACAACAGATATGAGTGGTGGCACTGACTGTGGAAATGGGCACAGCATCCAGCCTGAGACAGAAGATGGCAGGCAGGCAACTGCTCTTCTATTACAGTGAAAACAAATATATTTTTTTTAAATCTAAAGCTTAAGCTATTGTCACAACAGATATGAGTGGTGGCACTGGGCAAGTGGGCACAGTATCCACTGTGAGCCTCACACAGAAGCTGGCAGGCAGGCAACTGCTCTTCAATTACAGTGAAAAAAAATTATTATTTTTTAAATCTAAAGCTTAAGCTATTGTCACAACAGATATGAGTGGTGGCACTGACTGTGCAAATGGGCACAGCATCCAGCCTGACACAGAGGATGGCAGGCAGGCAACTGCTCTTCTATTACAGTGAAAAAAATATTTTTTTTAAAATCTAAAGCTTAAGCTATTGTCACAACAGATATGAGTGGTGGCACTGACTGTGCAAATGGGCACAGCATCCAGCCTGACACAGAAGATGGCAGGCAGGCAACTGCTCTTCTATTACAGTGAAAAAAATATTTTTTTTTAAAATCTAAAGCTTAAGCTATTGTCACAACAGATATGAGTGGTGGCACTGACTGTGCAAATGGGCACAGCATCCAGCCTGACACAGAAGATGGCAGGCAGGCAACAGCTCTTCTATTACAGTGAAAACAAATATATTTTTTTTAAATCTAAAGCTTAAGCTATTGTCACAACAGATATGAGTGGTGGCACTGGGCAAGTGGGCACAGTATCCACTGTGAGCCTCACACAGAAGCTGGCAGGCAGGCAACTGCTCTTCAATTACAGTGAAAAAAAATTATTATTTTTTAAATCTAAAGCTTAAGCTATTGTCACAACAGATATGAGTGGTGGCACTGACTGTGCAAATGGGCACAGCATCCAGCCTGACACAGAGGATGGCAGGCAGGCAACTGCTCTTCTATTACAGTGAAAAAAATATTTTTTTTAAAATCTAAAGCTTAAGCTATTGTCACAACAGATATGAGTGGTGGCACTGACTGTGCAAATGGGCACAGCATCCAGCCTGACACAGAAGATGGCAGGCAGGCAACTGCTCTTCTATTACAGTGAAAAAAATATTTTTTTTTAAAATCTAAAGCTTAAGCTATTGTCACAACAGATATGAGTGGTGGCACTGACTGTGCAAATGGGCACAGCATCCAGCCTGACACAGAAGATGGCAGGCAGGCAACAGCTCTTCTATTACAGTGAAAAAAAATATATTTTTTTTAAATCTAAAGCTTAAGCTATTGTCACAACAGATATGAGTGGTGGCACTGGGCAAGTGGGCACAGTATCCACTGTGAGCCTCACACAGAAGCTGGCAGGCAGGCAACTGCTCTTCTATTACAGTGAAAAAAAATATTTATTTGTAAATCTAAAGCTTAAGCTATTGTCACAACAGATATGAGTGGTGGCACTGACTGTGCAAATGGGCACAGCATCCAGCCTGACACAGAGGATGGCAGGCAGGCAAATGCTCTTCTATTACAGTGAAAATATATATATATTTTTTTTAAATCTAAAGCTTAAGCTATTGTCACAACAGATATGAGTGGTGGCACTGGGCAAGTGGGCACAGTATCCACTGTGAGCCTCACACAGAAGCTGGCAGGCAGGCAACTGCTCTTCTATTACATGAAAAAAAAAAATTTAAATCTAAAGCTTAAGCTATTGTCACAACAGATATGAGTGGTGGCACTGGGCAAGTGGGCACAGTATCCACTGTGAGCCTCACACAGAAGCTGGCAGGCAGGCAACTGCTCTTCTATTACAGTGAAAAAAAATATTTTTTTAAATCTAAAGCTTAAGCTATTGTCACAACAGATATGAGTGGTGGCATTGACTGTGGAAATGGGCACAGCATCCAGCCTGAGACAGAAGATGGCAGGCAGGCAACTGCTCTTCTATTACAGTGAAAACAAATATTTTTTTTAAATCTAAAGCTTGAGCTATTGTCACAACAGATATGAGTGGTGGCACTGGGCAAGTGGGCACAGTATCCACTGTGAGCCTCACACAGAAGCTGGCAGGCAGGCAACTGCTCTTCTATTACAGTGAAAACAAATATTTTTTAAATCTAAAGCTTAAGCTATTGTCACAACAGATATGAGTGGTGGCACTGGGCAAGTGGGCACAGTATCCACTGTGAGCCTCACACAGAAGCTGGCAGGCAGGCAACTGCTCTTCTATTACAGTGAAAAAAAATATTTTTTTTAAATCTAAAGCTTAAGCTATTGTCACAACAGATATGAGTGGTGGCACTGACTGTGCAAATGGGCACAGCATCCAGCCTGACACAGAAGATGGCAGGCAGGCAACTGCTCTTCTATTACAGTGAAAAAAATATTTTTTTCTAAATCTAAAGCTTAAGCTATTGTCACAACAGATATGAGTGGTGGCACTGACTGTGCAAATGGGCACAGCATCCAGTCTGACACAGAAGATGGCAGGCAGGCAACTGCTCTTCTATTAGTGAAAAAATATATATTTTTTAAATCTAAAGCTTAAGCTATTGTCACAACAGATATGAGTGGTGGCACTGGGCAAGTGGGCACAGTATCCACGGTGAGCCTCACACATAAGCTGGCAGGCAGGCAACTGCTCTTCTATTACAGTGAAAAAAATATATGTTTTTTTTAAATCTAAAGCTTAAGCTATTGTCACAACAGATATGAGTGGTGGCACTGACTGTGCAAATGGGCACAGCATCCAGCCTGACACAGAAGATGGCAGGCAGGCAACTGCTCTTCTATTACAGTGAAAAAAATATTTTTTTCTAAATCTAAAGCTTAAGCTATTGTCACAACAGATATGAGTGGTGGCACTGACTGTGCAAATGGGCACAGCATCCAGTCTGACACAGAAGATGGCAGGCAGGCAACTGCTCTTCTATTAGTGAAAAAATATATATTTTTTAAATCTAAAGCTTAAGCTATTGTCACAACAGATATGAGTGGTGGCACTGGGCAAGTGGGCACAGTATCCACTGTGAGCCTCACACATAAGCTGGCAGGCAGGCAACTGCTCTTCTATTACAGTGAAAAAAATATATGTTTTTTTTAAATCTAAAGCTTAAGCTATTGTCACAACAGATATGAGTGGTGGCACTGGGCAAGTGGGCACAGTATCCACTGTGAGCCTCACACAGAAGCTGGCAGACAGGCAACTGCCTCACACAGAAGCTGACAGGCAGGCAACTGCTCTTCTATTACAGTGAAAAAAATATATATTTTTTTAAATCTAAAGCTTACGCTATTGTCACAACAGATATGAGTGGTGGCACTGACTGTGCAAATGGGCACAGCATCCAGCCTGACACAGAAGATGGCAGGCAGGCAACAGCTCTTCTATTACAGTGAAAAAAAAATATTTTTTTTAAATCTAAAGCTTAAGCTATTGTCACAACAGATATGAGTGGTGGCACTGACTGTGCAAATGGGCACAGCATCCAGCCTGACACAGAGGATGGCAGGCAGGCAAATGCTCTTCTATTACAGTGAAAATATATGTATTTTTTTAAATCTAAAGCTTAAGCTATTGTCACAACAGATATGAGTGGTGGCACTGACTGTGCAAATGGGCACAGCATCCAGCCGGACACAGAAGATGGCAGGCAGGCAACTGCTCTTCTATTACAGTGAAAAAATATATATATTTTTTTAAATCTAAAGCTTAAGCTATTGTCACAACAGATATGAGTGGTGGCACTGGGCAAGTGGGCACAGTATCCACTGTGAGCCTCACACAGAAGCTGGCAGGCAGGCAACTGCTCTTCTATTACAGTGAAAAAAAATATTTTTTTAAATCTAAAGCTTAAGCTATTGTCACAACAGATATGAGTGGTGGCACTGACTGTGGAAATGGGCACAGCATCCAGCCTGAGACAGAAGATGGCAGGCAGGCAACTGCTCTTCTATTACAGTGAAAACAAATATTTTTTTTTTAAATCTAAAGCTTAAGCTATTGTCACAACAGATATGAGTGGTGGCACTGGGCAAGTGGGCACAGTATCCACTGTGAGCCTCACACAGAAGCTGGCAGGCAGGCAACTGCTCTTCAATTACAGTGAAAAAAAATTATTATTTTTTAAATCTAAAGCTTAAGCTATTGTCACAACAGATATGAGTGGTGGCACTGACTGTGCAAATGGGCACAGCATCCAGCCTGACACAGAGGATGGCAGGCAGGCAAATGCTCTTCTTTTACAGTGAAAAAATATATATTTTTTTTAAATCTAAAGCTTAAGCTATTGTCACAACAGATATGAGTGGTGGCACTGACTGTGCAAATGGGCACAGCATCCAGTCTGACACAGAAGATGGCAGGCAGGCAACTGCTCTTCTATTACAGTGAAAAAAATATTTTTTTTAAAATCTAAAGCTTAAGCTATTGTCACAACAGATATGAGTGGTGGCACTGGGCAAGTGGGCACAGTATCCACTGTGAGCCTCACACATAAGCTGGCAGGCAGGCAACTGCTCTTCTATTACAGTGAAAAAAATATATGTTTTTTTTAAATCTAAAGCTTAAGCTATTGTCACAACAGATATGAGTGGTGGCACTGGGCAAGTGGGCACAGTATCCACTGTGAGCCTCACACAGAAGCTGGCAGACAGGCAACTGCCTCACACAGAAGCTGGCAGGCAGGCAACTGCTCTTCTATTACAGTGAAAAAAATATATATTTTTTTAAATCTAAAGCTTACGCTAATGTCACAACAGATATGAGTGGTGGCACTGACTGTGCAAATGGGCACAGCATCCAGCCTGACACAGAAGATGGCAGGCAGGCAACAGCTCTTCTATTACAGTGAAAAAAAAATATTTTTTTTAAATCTAAAGCTTAAGCTATTGTCACAACAGATATGAGTGGTGGCACTGACTGTGCAAATGGGCACAGCATCCAGCCTGACACAGAGGATGGCAGGCAGGCAAATGCTCTTCTATTACAGTGAAAATATATGTATTTTTTAAATCTAAAGCTTAAGCTATTGTCACAACAGATATGAGTGGTGGCACTGACTGTGCAAATGGGCACAGCATCCAGCCGGACACAGAAGATGGCAGGCAGGCAACTGCTCTTCTATTACAGTGAAAAAATATATATATTTTTTTAAATCTAAAGCTTAAGCTATTGTCACAACAGATATGAGTGGTGGCACTGGGCAAGTGGGCACAGTATCCACTGTGAGCCTCACACAGAAGCTGGCAGGCAGGCAACTGCTCTTCTATTACAGTGAAAAAAAATATTTTTTTAAATCTAAAGCTTAAGCTATTGTCACAACAGATATGAGTGGTGGCACTGACTGTGGAAATGGGCACAGCATCCAGCCTGAGACAGAAGATGGCAGGCAGGCAACTGCTCTTCTATTACAGTGAAAACAAATATTTTTTTTTTAAATCTAAAGCTTAAGCTATTGTCACAACAGATATGAGTGGTGGCACTGGGCAAGTGGGCACAGTATCCACTGTGAGCCTCACACAGAAGCTGGCAGGCAGGCAACTGCTCTTCAATTACAGTGAAAAAAAATTATTATTTTTTAAATCTAAAGCTTAAGCTATTGTCACAACAGATATGAGTGGTGGCACTGACTGTGCAAATGGGCACAGCATCCAGCCTGACACAGAGGATGGCAGGCAGGCAAATGCTCTTCTTTTACAGTGAAAAAATATATATTTTTTTAAATCTAAAGCTTAAGCTATTGTCACAACAGATATGAGTGGTGGCACTGACTGTGCAAATGGGCACAGCATCCAGTCTGACACAGAAGATGGCAGGCAGGCAACTGCTCTTCTATTACAGTGAAAAAAATATTTTTTTTAAAATCTAAAGCTTAAGCTATTGTCACAACAGATATGAGTGGTGGCACTGACTGTGCAAATGGGCACAGCATCCAGCCTGACACAGAAGATGGCAGGCAGGCAAATGCTCTTCTATTACAGTGAAAAAAAATATTTATTTGTAAATCTAAAGCTTAAGCTATTGTCACAACAGATATGAGTGGTGGCACTGACTGTGCAAATGGGCACAGCATCCAGCCTGACACAGAGGATGGCAGGCAGGCAAATGCTCTTCTATTACAGTGAAAATATATATATATTTTTTTTTAAATCTAAAGCTTAAGCTATTGTCACAACAGATATGAGTGGTGGCACTGGGCAAGTGGGCACAGTATCCACTGTGAGCCTCACACAGAAGCTGGCAGGCAGGCAACTGCTCTTCTATTACAGTGAAAAAAAATATTTATTTGTAAATCTAAAGCTTAAGCTATTGTCACAACAGATATGAGTGGTGGCACTGACTGTGCAAATAGGCACAGCATCCAGCCTGACACAGAGGATGGCAGGCAGGCAAATGCTCTTCTATTACAGTGAAAATATATATATATTTTTTTTAAATCTAAAGCTTAAGCTATTGTCACAACAGATATGAGTGGTGGCACTGGGCAAGTGGGCACAGTATCCACTGTGAGCCTCACACAGAAGCTGGCAGGCAGGCAACTGCTCTTCTATTACATGAAAAAAAAAATTTTAAAATCTAAAGCTTAAGCTATTGTCACAACAGATATGAGTGGTGGCACTGGGCAAGTGGGCACAGTATCCACTGTGAGCCTCACACAGAAGCTGGCAGGCAGGCAACTGCTCTTCTATTACAGTGAAAAAAAATATTTTTTTAAATCTAAAGCTTAAGCTATTGTCACAACAGATATGAGTGGTGGCATTGACTGTGGAAATGGGCACAGCATCCAGCCTGAGACAGAAGATGGCAGGCAGGCAACTGCTCTTCTATTACAGTGAAAACAAATATTTTTTTTAAATCTAAAGCTTGAGCTATTGTCACAACAGATATGAGTGGTGGCACTGGGCAAGTGGGCACAGTATCCACTGTGAGCCTCACACAGAAGCTGGCAGGCAGGCAACTGCTCTTCTATTACAGTGAAAACAAATATTTTTTTAAATCTAAAGCTTAAGCTATTGTCACAACAGATATGAGTGGTGGCACTGGGCAAGTGGGCACAGTATCCACTGTGAGCCTCACGCATAAGCTGGCAGGCAGGCAACTGCTCTTCTATTACAGTGAAAAAAATATATGTTTTTTTTAAATCTAAAGCTTAAGCTATTGTCACAACAGATATGAGTGGTGGCACTGACTGTGCAAATGGGCACAGCATCCAGCCTGACACAGAAGATGGCAGGCAGGCAACTGCTCTTCTATTACAGTGAAAAAAATATTTTTTTCTAAATCTAAAGCTTAAGCTATTGTCACAACAGATATGAGTGGTGGCACTGACTGTGCAAATGGGCACAGCATCCAGTCTGACACAGAAGATGGCAGGCAGGCAACTGCTCTTCTATTAGTGAAAAAATATATATTTTTTAAATCTAAAGCTTAAGCTATTGTCACAACAGATATGAGTGGTGGCACTGGGCAAGTGGGCACAGTATCCACTGTGAGCCTCACACATAAGCTGGCAGGCAGGCAACTGCTCTTCTATTACAGTGAAAAAAATATATGTTTTTTTTAAATCTAAAGCTTAAGCTATTGTCACAACAGATATGAGTGGTGGCACTGGGCAAGTGGGCACAGTATCCACTGTGAGCCTCACACAGAAGCTGGCAGACAGGCAACTGCCTCACACAGAAGCTGGCAGGCAGGCAACTGCTCTTCTATTACAGTGAAAAAAATATATATTTTTTTAAATCTAAAGCTTACGCTATTGTCACAACAGATATGAGTGGTGGCACTGACTGTGCAAATGGGCACAGCATCCAGCCTGACACAGAAGATGGCAGGCAGGCAACAGCTCTTCTATTACAGTGAAAAAAAATATTTTTTTTAAATCTAAAGCTTAAGCTATTGTCACAACAGATATGAGTGGTGGCACTGACTGTGCAAATGGGCACAGCATCCAGCCTGACACAGAGGATGGCAGGCAGGCAAATGCTCTTCTATTACAGTGAAAATATATGTATTTTTTTAATCTAAAGCTTAAGCTATTGTCACAACAGATATGAGTGGTGGCACTGACTGTGCAAATGGGCACAGCATCCAGCCTGACACAGAGGATGGCAGGCAGGCAACTGCTCTTCTATTACAGTGAAAAAATATATATTTTTTTTAAATCTAAAGCTTAAGCTATTGTCACAACAGATATGAGTGGTGGCACTGACTGTGCAAATGGGCACAGCATCCAGCCTGACACAGAAGATGGCAGGCAGGCAACTGCTCTTCTATTACAGTGAAAAAATATATATATTTTTTTAAATCTAAAGCTTAAGCTATTGTCACAACAGATATGAGTGGTGGCACTGGGCAAGTGGGCACAGTATCCACTGTGAGCCTCACACAGAAGCTGGCAGGCAGGCAACTGCTCTTCTATTACAGTGAAAAAAAATATTTTTTTAAATCTAAAGCTTAAGCTATTGTCACAACAGATATGAGTGGTGGCACTGACTGTGGAAATGGGCACAGCATCCAGCCTGAGACAGAAGATGGCAGGCAGGCAACTGCTCTTCTATTACAGTGAAAACAAATATTTTTTTTTTAAATCTAAAGCTTAAGCTATTGTCACAACAGATATGAGTAGTGGCACTGGGCAAGTGGGCACAGTATCCACTGTGAGCCTCACACAGAAGCTGGCAGGCAGGCAACTGCTCTTCAATTACAGTGAAAAAAAATTATTATTTTTTAAATCTAAAGCTTAAGCTATTGTCACAACAGATATGAGTGGTGGCACTGACTGTGCAAATGGGCACAGCATCCAGCCTGACACAGAGGATGGCAGGCAGGCAAATGCTCTTCTATTACAGTGAAAAAATATATATTTTTTTAAATCTAAAGCTTAAGCTATTGTCACAACAGATATGAGTGGTGGCACTGACTGTGCAAATGGGCACAGCATCCAGCCTGACACAGAAGATGGCAGGCAGGCAACTGCTCTTCTATTACAGTGAAAAAAATATATTTTTTTAAAATCTAAAGCTTAAGCTATTGTCACAACAGATATGAGTGGTGGCACTGACTGTGCAAATGGGCACAGCATCCAGCCTGACGCAGAAGATGGCAGGCAGGCAACTGCTCTTCTATTACAGTGAAAAAAATATATTTTTTTAAAATCTAAAGCTTAAGCTATTGTCACAACAGATATGAGTGGTGGCACTGACTGTGCAAATGGGCACAGCATCCAGCCTGACACAGAAGATGGCAGGCAGGCAACAGCTCTTCTATTACAGTGAAAAAAAATATATTTGTTTTAAATCTAAAGCTTAAGCTATTGTCACAACAGATATGAGTGGTGGCACTGGGCAAGTGGGCACAGTATCCACTGTGAGCCTCACACAGAAGCTGGCAGGCAGGCAACTGCTCTTCTATTACAGTGAAAAAAAATATTTATTTGTAAATCTAAAGCTTAAGCTATTGTCACAACAGATATGAGTGGTGGCACTGACTGTGCAAATGGGCACAGCTTTCAGCCTGACACAAAAGATGGCAGGCAGGCAACTGCCCTTCTATTACAGTGAAAAAATATATATTTTTTTAAATCTAAAGCTTAAGCTATTGTCACAACAGATATGAGTGGTGGCACTGGGCAAGTGGGCACAGTATCCACTGTGAGCCTCACACATAAGCTGGCAGGCAGGCAACTGCTCTTCTATTACTGTGAAAAAAATATATATTTTTTTTAAATCTAAAGCTTAAGCTATTGTCACAACAGATATGAGTGGTGGCACTGGGCAAGTGGGCACAGTATCCACTGTGAGCCTCACACCGAAGCTGGAAGACAGGCAACTGCCTCACACAGAAGCTGGCAGGCAGGCAACTGCTCTTCTATTACAGTGAAAAATTTTTTTTTTAAATCTAAAGCTTAAGCTATATTCACAACAGATATGAGTGGTGGCACTGACTGTGCAAATGGGCACAGCATCCAGCCTGACACAGAAGATGGCAGGCAGGCAACTGCCCTTCTATTACAGTGAAAAAATATATATTTTTTTAAATCTAAAGCTTAAGCTATTGTCACAACAGATATGAGTTGTGGCACTGGGCAAGTGGGCACAGTATCCACTTTGAGCCTCACACATAAGCTGGCAGGCAGGCAACTGCTCTTCTATTACTGTGAAAAAAATATATATTTTTTTTAAATCTAAAGCTTAAGCTATTGTCACAACAGATATGAGTGGTGGCACTGGGCAAGTGGGCACAGTATCCACTGTGAGCCTCACACCGAAGCTGGAAGACAGGCAACTGCCTCACACAGAAGCTGGCAGGCAGGCAACTGCTCTTCTATTACAGTGAAAAAAAAATATTTTTTTTAAATCTAAAGCTTAAGCTATTGTCACAACAGATATGAGTGGTTGCACTGACTGTGCAAATGGGCACAGCATCCAGCCTGACACAGAAAATGGCAGGCAGGCAACAGCTCTTCTATTACAGTGAAAAAAAAATATTTTTTTTTAAATCTAAAGCTTAAGCTATTGTCACAACAGATATGAGTGGTGGCACTGACTGTGCAAATGGGCACAGCATCCAGCCTGACACAGAGGATGGCAGGCAGGCAAATGCTCTTCTATTACAGTGAAAATAGATATATTTTTTTAAATCTAAAGCTTAAGCTATTGTCACAACAGATATGAGTGGTGGCACTGACTGTGCAAATGGGCACAGCATCCAGCCTGACACAGAAGATGGCAGGCAGGCAACTGCTCTTCTATTACAGTGAAAAAAAATATATATTTTTTTAAATCTAAAGCTTAAGCTATTGTCACAACAGATATGAGTGGTGGCACTGGGCAAGTGGGCACAGTATCCACTGTGAGCCTCACACAGAAGCTGGCAGGCAGGCAACTGCTCTTCTATTACAGTGAAAAAAAATATTTTTTTTAAATCTAAAGCTTAAGCTATTGTCACAACAGATATGAGTGGTGGCACTGACTGTGGAAATGGGCACAGCATCCAGCCTGAGACAGAAGATGGCAGGCAGGCAACTGCTCTTCTATTACAGTGAAAACAAATATTTTTTTTAAATCTAAAGCTTAAGCTATTGTCACAACAGATATGAGTGGTGGCACTGGGCAAGTGGGCACAGTATCCACTGTGAGCATCACACAGAAGCTGGCAGGCAGGCAACTGCTCTTCAATTACAGTGAAAAAAAATTATTATTTTTTAAATCTAAAGCTTAAGCTATTGTCACAACAGATATGAGTGGTGGCACTGACTGTGCAAATGGGCACAGCATCCAGCCTGACACAGAGGATGGCAGGCAGGCAAATGCTCTTATATTACAGTGAAAAAATATATATTTTTTTAAATCTAAAGCTTAAGCTATTGTCACAACAGATATGAGTGGTGGCACTGACTGTGCAAATGGGCACAGCATCCAGCCTGACGCAGAAGATGGCAGGCAGGCAACTGCTCTTCTATTACAGTGAAAAAAATATATTTTTTTTAAATCTAAAGCTTAAGCTATTGTCACAACAGATATGAGTGGTGGCACTGACTGTGCAAATGGGCACAGCATCCAGCCTGACACAAAAGATGGCAGGCAGGCAACAGCTCTTCTATTACAGTGAAAAAATATATATTTTTTTAAATCTAAAGCTTAAGCTATTGTCACAACAGATATGAGAGGTGGCACTGGGCAAGTGGGCACAGTATCCACTGTGAGCCTCACACAGAAGCTGGCAGGCAGGCAACTGCTCTTCTATTACAGTGAAAAAAAATATTTATTTGTAAATCTAAAGCTTAAGCTATTGTCACAACAGATATGAGTGGTGGCACAGACTGTGCAAATGGGCACAGCTTTCAGCCTGACACAAAAGATGGCAGGCAGGCAACTGCCCTTCTATTACAGTGAAAAAATATATATTTTTTTAAATCTAAAGCTTAAGCTATTGTCACAACAGATATGAGTGGTGGCACTGAGCAAGTGGGCACAGTATCCACTGTGAGCCTCACACATAAGCTGGCAGGCAGGCAACTGCTCTTCTATTACTGTGAAAAAAATATATATTTTTTTTAAATCTAAAGCTTAAGCTATTGTCACAACAGATATGAGTGGTGGCACTGGGCAAGTGGGCACAGTATCCACTGTGAGCCTCACACCGAAGCTGGAAGACAGGCAACTGCCTCACACAGAAGCTGGCAGGCAGGCAACTGCTCTTCTATTACAGTGAAAAAAAATATTTTTTTTAAATCTAAAGCTTAAGCTATTGTCACAACAGATATGAGTGGTGGCACTGACTGTGGAAATGGGCACAGCATCCAGCCTGAGACAGAAGATGGCAGGCAGGCAACTGCTCTTCTATTACAGTGAAAACAAATATTTTTTTTAAATCTAAAGCTTAAGCTATTGTCACAACAGATATGAGTGGTGGCACTGACTGTGGAAATGGGCACAGCATCCAGCCTGAGACAGAAGATGGCAGGCAGGCAACTGCTCTTCTATTACAGTGAAAACAAATATTTTTTTTTTAAATCTAAAGCTTAAGCTATTGTCACAACAGATATGAGTAGTGGCACTGGGCAAGTGGGCACAGTATCCACTGTGAGCCTCACACAGAAGCTGGCAGGCAGGCAACTGCTCTTCAATTACAGTGAAAAAAAATTATTATTTTTTAAATCTAAAGCTTAAGCTATTGTCACAACAGATATGAGTGGTGGCACTGACTGTGCAAATGGGCACAGCATCCAGCCTGACACAGAGGATGGCAGGCAGGCAAATGCTCTTCTATTACAGTGAAAAAATATATATTTTTTTAAATCTAAAGCTTAAGCTATTGTCACAACAGATATGAGTGGTGGCACTGACTGTGCAAATGGGCACAGCATCCAGCCTGACACAGAAGATGGCAGGCAGGCAACTGCTCTTCTATTACAGTGAAAAAAATATATTTTTTTAAAATCTAAAGCTTAAGCTATTGTCACAACAGATATGAGTGGTGGCACTGACTGTGCAAATGGGCACAGCATCCAGCCTGACGCAGAAGATGGCAGGCAGGCAACTGCTCTTCTATTACAGTGAAAAAAATATATTTTTTTAAAATCTAAAGCTTAAGCTATTGTCACAACAGATATGAGTGGTGGCACTGACTGTGCAAATGGGCACAGCATCCAGCCTGACACAGAAGATGGCAGGCAGGCAACAGCTCTTCTATTACAGTGAAAAAAAATATATTTGTTTTAAATCTAAAGCTTAAGCTATTGTCACAACAGATATGAGTGGTGGCACTGGGCAAGTGGGCACAGTATCCACTGTGAGCCTCACACAGAAGCTGGCAGGCAGGCAACTGCTCTTCTATTACAGTGAAAAAAAATATTTATTTGTAAATCTAAAGCTTAAGCTATTGTCACAACAGATATGAGTGGTGGCACTGACTGTGCAAATGGGCACAGCTTTCAGCCTGACACAAAAGATGGCAGGCAGGCAACTGCCCTTCTATTACAGTGAAAAAATATATATTTTTTTAAATCTAAAGCTTAAGCTATTGTCACAACAGATATGAGTGGTGGCACTGGGCAAGTGGGCACAGTATCCACTGTGAGCCTCACACATAAGCTGGCAGGCAGGCAACTGCTCTTCTATTACTGTGAAAAAAATATATATTTTTTTTAAATCTAAAGCTTAAGCTATTGTCACAACAGATATGAGTGGTGGCACTGGGCAAGTGGGCACAGTATCCACTGTGAGCCTCACACCGAAGCTGGAAGACAGGCAACTGCCTCACACAGAAGCTGGCAGGCAGGCAACTGCTCTTCTATTACAGTGAAAAATTTTTTTTTTAAATCTAAAGCTTAAGCTATATTCACAACAGATATGAGTGGTGGCACTGACTGTGCAAATGGGCACAGCATCCAGCCTGACACAGAAGATGGCAGGCAGGCAACTGCCCTTCTATTACAGTGAAAAAATATATATTTTTTTAAATCTAAAGCTTAAGCTATTGTCACAACAGATATGAGTTGTGGCACTGGGCAAGTGGGCACAGTATCCACTTTGAGCCTCACACATAAGCTGGCAGGCAGGCAACTGCTCTTCTATTACTGTGAAAAAAATATATATTTTTTTTAAATCTAAAGCTTAAGCTATTGTCACAACAGATATGAGTGGTGGCACTGGGCAAGTGGGCACAGTATCCACTGTGAGCCTCACACCGAAGCTGGAAGACAGGCAACTGCCTCACACAGAAGCTGGCAGGCAGGCAACTGCTCTTCTATTACAGTGAAAAAAAAATATTTTTTTTAAATCTAAAGCTTAAGCTATTGTCACAACAGATATGAGTGGTTGCACTGACTGTGCAAATGGGCACAGCATCCAGCCTGACACAGAAAATGGCAGGCAGGCAACAGCTCTTCTATTACAGTGAAAAAAAAATATTTTTTTTTAAATCTAAAGCTTAAGCTATTGTCACAACAGATATGAGTGGTGGCACTGACTGTGCAAATGGGCACAGCATCCAGCCTGACACAGAGGATGGCAGGCAGGCAAATGCTCTTCTATTACAGTGAAAATAGATATATTTTTTTAAATCTAAAGCTTAAGCTATTGTCACAACAGATATGAGTGGTGGCACTGACTGTGCAAATGGGCACAGCATCCAGCCTGACACAGAAGATGGCAGGCAGGCAACTGCTCTTCTATTACAGTGAAAAAAAATATATATTTTTTTAAATCTAAAGCTTAAGCTATTGTCACAACAGATATGAGTGGTGGCACTGGGCAAGTGGGCACAGTATCCACTGTGAGCCTCACACAGAAGCTGGCAGGCAGGCAACTGCTCTTCTATTACAGTGAAAAAAAATATTTTTTTTAAATCTAAAGCTTAAGCTATTGTCACAACAGATATGAGTGGTGGCACTGACTGTGGAAATGGGCACAGCATCCAGCCTGAGACAGAAGATGGCAGGCAGGCAACTGCTCTTCTATTACAGTGAAAACAAATATTTTTTTTAAATCTAAAGCTTAAGCTATTGTCACAACAGATATGAGTGGTGGCACTGGGCAAGTGGGCACAGTATCCACTGTGAGCATCACACAGAAGCTGGCAGGCAGGCAACTGCTCTTCAATTACAGTGAAAAAAAATTATTATTTTTTAAATCTAAAGCTTAAGCTATTGTCACAACAGATATGAGTGGTGGCACTGACTGTGCAAATGGGCACAGCATCCAGCCTGACACAGAGGATGGCAGGCAGGCAAATGCTCTTATATTACAGTGAAAAAATATATATTTTTTTAAATCTAAAGCTTAAGCTATTGTCACAACAGATATGAGTGGTGGCACTGACTGTGCAAATGGGCACAGCATCCAGCCTGACGCAGAAGATGGCAGGCAGGCAACTGCTCTTCTATTACAGTGAAAAAAATATATTTTTTTTAAATCTAAAGCTTAAGCTATTGTCACAACAGATATGAGTGGTGGCACTGACTGTGCAAATGGGCACAGCATCCAGCCTGACACAAAAGATGGCAGGCAGGCAACAGCTCTTCTATTACAGTGAAAAAATATATATTTTTTTTAAATCTAAAGCTTAAGCTATTGTCACAACAGATATGAGAGGTGGCACTGGGCAAGTGGGCACAGTATCCACTGTGAGCCTCACACAGAAGCTGGCAGGCAGGCAACTGCTCTTCTATTACAGTGAAAAAAAATATTTATTTGTAAATCTAAAGCTTAAGCTATTGTCACAACAGATATGAGTGGTGGCACAGACTGTGCAAATGGGCACAGCTTTCAGCCTGACACAAAAGATGGCAGGCAGGCAACTGCCCTTCTATTACAGTGAAAAAATATATATTTTTTTAAATCTAAAGCTTAAGCTATTGTCACAACAGATATGAGTGGTGGCACTGAGCAAGTGGGCACAGTATCCACTGTGAGCCTCACACATAAGCTGGCAGGCAGGCAACTGCTCTTCTATTACTGTGAAAAAAATATATATTTTTTTTAAATCTAAAGCTTAAGCTATTGTCACAACAGATATGAGTGGTGGCACTGGGCAAGTGGGCACAGTATCCACTGTGAGCCTCACACCGAAGCTGGAAGACAGGCAACTGCCTCACACAGAAGCTGGCAGGCAGGCAACTGCTCTTCTATTACAGTGAAAAAAAATATTTTTTTTAAATCTAAAGCTTAAGCTATTGTCACAACAGATATGAGTGGTGGCACTGACTGTGGAAATGGGCACAGCATCCAGCCTGAGACAGAAGATGGCAGGCAGGCAACTGCTCTTCTATTACAGTGAAAACAAATATTTTTTTTAAATCTAAAGCTTAAGCTATTGTCACAACAGATATGAGTGGTGGCACTGGGCAAGTGGGCACAGTATCCACTGTGAGCATCACACAGAAGCTGGCAGGCAGGCAACTGCTCTTCAATTACAGTGAAAAAAAAATATTATTTTTTAAATCTAAAGCTTAAGCTATTGTCACAACAGATATGAGTGGTGGCACTGACTGTGCAAATGGGCACAGCATCCAGCCTGACACAGAGGATGGCAGGCAGGCAAATGCTCTTATATTACAGTGAAAAAATATATATTTTTTTAAATCTAAAGCTTAAGCTATTGTCACAACAGATATGAGTGGTGGCACTGACTGTGCAAATGGGCACAGCATCCAGCCTGACGCAGAAGATGGCAGGCAGGCAACTGCTCTTCTATTACAGTGAAAAAAATATATTTTTTTTAAATCTAAAGCTTAAGCTATTGTCACAACAGATATGAGTGGTGGCACTGACTGTGCAAATGGGCACAGCATCCAGCCTGACACAGAAGATGGCAGGCAGGCAACAGCTCTTCTATTACAGTGAAAAAATATATATTTTTTTAAATCTAAAGCTTAAGCTATTGTCACAACAGATATGAGAGGTGGCACTGGGCAAGTGGGCACAGTATCCACTGTGAGCCTCACACAGAAGCTGGCAGGCAGGCAACTGCTCTTCTATTACAGTGAAAAAAAATATTTATTTGTAAATCTAAAGCTTAAGCTATTGTCACAACAGATATGAGTGGTGGCACTGACTGTGCAAATGGGCACAGCTTTCAGCCTGACACAAAAGATGGCAGGCAGGCAACTGCCCTTCTATTACAGTGAAAAAATATATATTTTTTTAAATCTAAAGCTTAAGCTATTGTCACAACAGATATGAGTGGTGGCACTGGGCAAGTGGGCACAGTATCCACTGTGAGCCTCACACATAAGCTGGCAGGCAGGCAACTGCTCTTCTATTACTGTGAAAAAAATATATATTTTTTTTAAATCTAAAGCTTAAGCTATTGTCACAACAGATATGAGTGGTGGCACTGGGCAAGTGGGCACAGTATCCACTGTGAGCCTCACACCGAAGCTGGAAGACAGGCAACTGCCTCACACAGAAGCTGGCAGGCAGGCAACTGCTCTTCTATTACAGTGAAAAAATTTTTTTTTTAAATCTAAAGCTTAAGCTATTGTCACAACAGATATGAGTGGTGGCACTGACTGTGCAAATGGGCACAGCATCCAGCCTGACACAGAAGATGGCAGGCAGGCAACTGCCCTTCTATTACAGTGAAAAAATATATATTTTTTTAAATCTAAAGCTTAAGCTATTGTCACAACAGATATGAGTGGTGGCACTGGGCAAGTGGGCACAGTATCCACTGTGAGCCTCACACATAAGCTGGCAGGCAGGCAACTGCTCTTCTATTACTGTGAAAAAAATATATATTTTTTTTAAATCTAAAGCTTAAGCTATTGTCACAACAGATATGAGTGGTGGCACTGGGCAAGTGGGCACAGTATCCACTGTGAGCCTCACACCGAAGCTGGAAGACAGGCAACTGCCTCACACAGAAGCTGGCAGGCAGGCAACTGCTCTTCTATTACAGTGAAAAAAATATATTTTTTTTAAATCTAAAGCTTAAGCTATTGTCACAACAGATATGAGTGGTTGCACTGACTGTGCAAATGGGCAAGGCATCCAGCCTGACACAGAAGATGGCAGGCAGGCAACAGCTCTTCTATTACAGTGAAAAAAAAAATATTTTTTTAAATCTAAAGCTTAAGCTATTGTCACAACAGATATGAGTGGTGGCACTGACTGTGCAAATGGGCACAGCATCCAGCCTGACACAGAAGATGGCAGGCAGGCAACTGCTCTTCTATTACAGTGAAAAATAAAATAAAAATTTAAATCTAAACCTTAAGCTATTGTCACAACAGATATGAGTGGTTGTCCCTGACTGTGCAAATGGGCACAGCATCCAGCCTGACACAGAAGATGGCAGGCAGGCAACAGCTCTTCTATTACAGTGAAAAAATATATTTTTTTTTAAATCTAAAGCTTAAGCTATTGTCACAACAGATATGAGTGGTGGCACTGACTGTGCAAATGGGCACAGCATCCAGCCTGACACAGAAGATGGCAGGCAGGCAACTGCTCTTCTATTACAGTGAAAAAAATATATTTTTTTAAAATCTAAAGCTTAAGCTATTGTCACAACAGATATGAGTGGTGGCACTGACTGTGCAAATGGGCACAGCATCCAGCCTGACACAGAAGATGGCAGGCAGGCAACAGCTCTTCTATTACAGTGAAAAAAAATATATTTTTTTAAATCTAAAGCTTAAGCTATTGTCACAACAGATATGAGTGGTGGCACTGGGCAAGTGGGCACAGTATCCACTATGAGCCTGACACAGAAGCTGGCAGGCAGGCAACTGCTCTTCTATTACAGTGAAAAAAATATATTTTTTTTAAATCTAAAGCTTAAGCTATTGTCACAACAGATATGAGTGGTGGCAATGACTGTGCAAATGGGCACAGCATCCAGCCTGACACAGAAGATGGCAGGCAGGCAACTGCTCTTCTATTACAGTGAAAAAAAATATATTTTTTTAAATCTAAAGCTTAAGCTATTGTCACAACAGATATGAGTGGTGGCACTGGGCAAGTGGGCACAGTATCCACTATGAGCCTCACACAGAAGCTGGCAGGCAGGCAACTGCTCTTCTATTACAGTGAAAAAAAATATTTATTTGTAAATCTAAAGCTTAAGCTATTGTCACAACAGATATGAGTGGTGGCACTGACTGTGCAAATGGGCACAGCTTTCAGCCTGACACAAAAGATGGCAGGCAGGCAACTGCCCTTCTATTACAGTGAAAAAATATATATTTTTTTAAATCTAAAGCTTAAGCTATTGTCACAACAGATATGAGTGGTGGCACTGGGCAAGTGGGCACAGTATCCACTGTGAGCCTCACACAGAAGCTGGCAGGCAGGCAACTGCTCTTCTATTACAGTGAAATTTTTTTTTTTTTAAATCTAAAGCTTAAGCTATTGTCACAACAGATATGAGTGGTGGCACTGACTGTGCAAATGGGCACAGCATCCAGCCTGACACAGAAGATGGCAGGCAGGCAACTGCCCTTCTATTACAGTGAAAAAATATATATTTTTTTAAATCTAAAGCTTAAGATATTGTCACAACAGATATGAGTGGTGGCACTGGGCAAGTGGGCACAGTATCCACTGTGAGCCTCACACAGAAGCTGGCAGGCAGGCAACTGCTCTTCTATTACAGTGAAAAAAAATATTTTTTTAAATCTAAAGCTTAAGCTATTGTCACAACAGATATGAGTGGTGGCACTGACTGTGCAAATGGGCACAGCATCCAGCCTGACACAGAAGATGGCAGGCAGGCAACTGCTCTTCAATTACAGTGAAAAAAAATTTTTTTTTAAATCTAAACCTTAAGCTATTGTCACAACAGATATGAGTGGTGGCACTGGGCAAGTGGGCACAGTATCCACTGTGAGCCTCACACAGAAGCTGGCAGGCAACTGCTCTTCTATTACAGTGAAAAAAAATATTTTTTTTATATCTAAAGCTTAAGCTATTGTCACAACAGATATGAGTGGTGGCACTGACTGTGCAAATGGGAACAGCATCCAGCCTGACACAGAAGATGGCAGGCAGGCAACAGCTCTTCTATTACAGTGAAAAAAAAAATTTTTTTTTAAATCTAAAGCTTAAGCTATTGTCACAACAGATATGAGTGGTGGCACTGACTGTGCAAATGGGCACAGCATCCAGCCTGACACAGAGGATGGCAGGCAGGCAAATGCTCTTCTATTACAGTGAAAATATATATATATTTTTAAATCCAAAGCTTAAGCTATTGTCACAACAGATATGAGTGGTGGCACTGACTGTGCAAATGGGCACAGCATCCAGCCTGACACAGAAGATGGCAGGCAGGCAACTGCTCTTCTATTACAGTGAAAAAATATATATATTTTTTTAAATCTAAAGCTTAAGATATTGTCACAACAGATATGAGTGGTGGCACTGGGCAAGTGGGCACAGTATCCACTGTGAGCCTCACACAGAAGCTGGCAGGCAGGCAACTGCTCTTCTATTACAGTGAAAAAAAATATTTTTTTAAATCTAAAGCTTAAGCTATTGTCACAACAGATATGAGTGGTGGTACTGACTGTGGAAATGGGCACAGCATCCAGCCTGAGACAGAAGATGGCAGGCAGGCAACTGCTCTTCTATTACAGTGAAAACAAATATTTTTTTTAAATCTAAAGCTTAAGCTATTGTCACAACAGATATGAGTGGTGGCACTGGGCAAGTGGGCACAGTATCCACTGTGAGCCTCACACAGAAGCTGGCAGGCAGGCAACTGCTCTTCAATTACAGTGAAAAAAAATATTATTTTTTAAATCTAAAGCTTAAGCTATTGTCACAACAGATATGAGTGGTGGCACTGACTGTGCAAATGGGCACAGCATCCAGCCTGACACAGAGGATGGCAGGCAGGCAAATGCTCTTCTATTACAGTGAAAAAATATATATTTTTTTAAATCTAAAGCTTAAGCTATTGTCACAACAGATATGAGTGGTGGCACTGACTGTGCAAATGGGCACAGCATCCAGCCTGACACAGAAGATGGCAGGCAGGCAACTGCTCTTCTATTACAGTGAAAAAAATATATTTTTTTAAAATCTAAAGCTTAAGCTATTGTCACAACAGATATGAGTGGTGGCACTGGGCAAGTGGGCACAGTATCCACTGTGAGCCTCACACAGAAGCTGGCAGGCAGGCAACTGCTCTTCTATTACAGTGAAAAAAAATATTTTTTTAAATCTAAAGCTTAAGCTATTGTCACAACAGATATGAGTGGTGGCACTGACTGTGGAAATGGGCACAGCATCCAGCCTGACACAGAAGATGGCAGGCAGGCAACTGCTCTTCTATTACAGTGAAAACTATTTTTTTTTAAATCTAAAGCTTAAGCTATTGTCACAACAGATATGAGTGGTGGCACTGACTGTGCAAATGGGAACAGCATCCAGCCTGACACAGAAGATGGCAGGCAGGCAACAGCTCTTCTATTACAGTGAAAAAAAAATTTTTTTTTTAAATCTAAAGCTTAAGCTATTGTCACAACAGATATGAGTGGTGGCACTGACTGTGCAAATGGGCACAGCATCCAGCCTGACACAGAGGATGGCAGGCAGGCAAATGCTCTTCTATTACAGTGAAAATATATATATTTTTTTAAATCCAAAGCTTAAGCTATTGTCACAACAGATATGAGTGGTGGCACTGACTGTGCAAATGGGCACAGCATCCAGCCTGACACAGAAGATGGCAGGCAGGCAACTGCTCTTCTATTACAGTGAAAAAATATATATATTTTTTTAAATCTAAAGCTTAAGATATTGTCACAACAGATATGAGTGGTGGCACTGGGCAAGTGGGCACAGTATCCACTGTGAGCCTCACACAGAAGCTGGCAGGCAGGCAACTGCTCTTCTATTACAGTGAAAAAAAATATTTTTTTAAATCTAAAGCTTAAGCTATTGTCACAACAGATATGAGTGGTGGCACTGACTGTGGAAATGGGCACAGCATCCAGCCTGAGACAGAAGATGGCAGGCAGGCAACTGCTCTTCTATTACAGTGAAAACAAATATTTTTTTTAAATCTAAAGCTTAAGCTATTGTCACAACAGATATGAGTGGTGGCACTGGGCAAGTGGGCACAGTATCCACTGTGAGCCTTACACAGAAGCTGGCAGGCAGGCAACTGCTCTTCAATTACAGTGAAAAAAAATATTATTTTTTAAATCTAAAGCTTAAGCTATTGTCACAACAGATATGAGTGGTGGCACTGACTGTGCAAATGGGCACAGCATCCAGCCTGACACAGAAGATGGCAGGCAGGCAAATGCTCTTCTATTACAGTGAAAAAATATATATTTTTTTAAATCTAAAGCTTAAGCTATTGTCACAACAGATATGAGTGGTGGCACTGACTGTGCAAATGGGCACAGCATCCAGCCTGACACAGAAGATGGCAGGCAGGCAACTGCTCTTCTATTACAGTGAAAAAAATATATTTTTTTAAAATCTAAAGCTTAAGCTATTGTCACAACAGATATGAGTGGTGGCACTGACTGTGCAAATGGGCACAGCATCCAGCCTGACACAGAAGATGGCAGGCAGGCAACAGCTCTTCTATTACAGTGAAAAAAAATATATTTTTTTAAATCTAAAGCTTAAGCTATTGTCACAACAGATATGAGTGGTGGCACTGGGCAAGTGGGCACAGTATCCACTGTGAGCCTTACACAGAAGCTGGCAGGCAGGCAACTGCTCTTCAATTACAGTGAAAAAAAATATTATTTTTTAAATCTAAAGCTTAAGCTATTGTCACAACAGATATGAGTGGTGGCACTGACTGTGCAAATGGGCACAGCATCCAGCCTGACACAGAAGATGGCAGGCAGGCAAATGCTCTTCTATTACAGTGAAAAAATATATATTTTTTTAAATCTAAAGCTTAAGCTATTGTCACAACAGATATGAGTGGTGGCACTGACTGTGCAAATGGGCACAGCATCCAGCCTGACACAGAAGATGGCAGGCAGGCAACTGCTCTTCTATTACAGTGAAAAAAATATATTTTTTTAAAATCTAAAGCTTAAGCTATTGTCACAACAGATATGAGTGGTGGCACTGACTGTGCAAATGGGCACAGCATCCAGCCTGACACAGAAGATGGCAGGCAGGCAACAGCTCTTCTATTACAGTGAAAAAAAATATATTTTTTTAAATCTAAAGCTTAAGCTATTGTCACAACAGATATGAGTGGTGGCACTGGGCAAGTGGGCACAGTATCCACTGTGAGCCTCACACAGAAGCTGGCAGGCAGGCAACTGCTCTTCTATTACAGTGAAAAAAAATATTTATTTGTAAATCTAAAGCTTAAGCTATTGTCACAACAGATATGAGTGGTGGCACTGACTGTGCAATTGGGCACAGCTTTCAGCCTGACACAAAAGATGGCAGGCAGGCAACTGCCCTTCTATTACAGTGAAAAAATATATTTTTTTTTAAATCTAAAGCTTAAGCTATTGTCACAACAGATATGAGTGGTGGCACTGACTGTGCAAATGGGCACAGCATCCAGCCTGACACAGAAGATGGCAGGCAGGCAACTGCTCTTCTATTACAGTGAAAAAAAAAAAAATTTCAATCTAAACCTTAAGCTATTGTCACAACAGATATGAGTGGTGGCACTGGGCAAGTGGGCACAGTATCCACTGTGAGCCTCACACAGAAGCTGGCAGGCAACTGCTCTTCTATTACAGTGAAAAAAAATGTTTTTTTTTTATATCTAAAGCTTAAGCTATTGTCACAACAGATATGAGTGGTGGCACTGACTGTGCAAATGGGAACAGCATCCAGCCTGACACAGAAGATGGCAGGCAGGCAACTGCTCTTCTATTACAGTGAAAAAAATATTTTTTATAATCTAAAGCTTAAGCTATTGTCACAACAGATATGAGTGGTGGCACTGACTGTGCAAATGGGCACAGCATCCAGCCTGACACAGAAGATGGCAGGCAGGCAACTGCTCTTCTATTACAGTGAAAACAAATATTTTTTTTAAAACTAAAGCTTAAGCTATTGTCACAACAGATATGAGTGGTGGCACTGGGCAAGTGGGCACAGTATCCACTGTGAGCCTCACACAGAAGCTGGCAGACAGGCAACTACCTCACACAGAAGCTGGCAGGCAGGCAACTGCTCTTCTATCACAGTGAAAAAAATATTTTTTTTTAAATCTAAAGCTTAAGCTATTGTCACAACAGATATGAGTGGTGGCACTGGGCAAGTGGGCACAGTATCCACTGTGAGCCTCACTCAGAAGCTGGCAGGCAGGCAACTGCTCTTCTATTACAGTGAAAAAAAAATATTTATTTGTAAATCTAAAGCTTAAGCTATTGTCACAACAGATATGAGTGGTGGCACTGACTGTGCAAATGGGCACAGCTTTCAGCCTGACACAAAAGATGGCAGGCAGTCAACTGCTCTTCTATTACAGTGAAATTTTTTTTTTAAATCTAAAGCTTAAGCTATTGTCACAACAGATATGAGTGGTGGCACTGACTGTGCAAATGGGCACAGCATCCAGTCTGACACAGAAGATGGCAGGCAGGCAACTGCCCTTCTATTACAGTGAAAAAATATATATTTTTTTAAATCTAAAGCTTAAGCTATTGTCACAACAGATATGAGTGGTGGCACTGGGCAAGTGGGCACAGTATCCACTGTGAGCCTCACACAGAAGCTGGCAGGCAACTGCTCTTCTATTACAGTGAAAAAAATATTTTTTTTTATATCTAAAGCTTAAGCTATTGTCACAACAGATATGAGTGGTGGCACTGACTGTGCAAATGGGAACAGCATCCAGCCTGACACAGAAGATGGCAGGCAGGCAACTGCTCTTCTATTACAGTGAAAAAAAATATTTTTTTTAATCTAAAGCTTAAGCTATTGTCACAACAGATATGAGTGGTGGCACTGACTGTGCAAATGGGCACAGCATCCAGCCTGACACAGAAGATGGCAGGCAGGCAACTGCTCTTCTATTACAGTGAAAACAAATATTTTTTTTAAATCTAAAGCTTAAGCTATTGTCACAACAGATATGAGTGGTGGCACTGGGCAAGTGGGCACAGTATCCACTGTGAGCCTCACACAGAAGCTGGCAGACAGGCAACTACCTCACACAGAAGCTGGCAGGCAGGCAACTGCTCTTCTATCACAGTGAAAAAAATATTTTTTTTTAAATCTAAAGCTTAAGCTATTGTCACAACAGATATGAGTGGTGGCACTGGGCAAGTGGGCACAGTATCCACTGTGAGCCTCACACAGAAGCTGGCAGGCAGGCAACTGCTCTTCTATTACAGTGAAAAAAAATATTTATTTGTAAATCTAAAGCTTAAGCTATTGTCACAACAGATATGAGTGGTGGCACTGACTGTGCAAATGGGCACAGCTTTCAGCCTGACACAAAAGATGGCAGGCAGTCAACTGCTCTTCTATTACAGTGAAAAAAAATATTTTTTTAATCTAAAGCTTAAGCTATTGTCACAACATATATGAGTGGTGGCACTGACTGTGCAAATGGGCACAGCATCCAGCCTGACACAGAAGATGGCAGGCAGGCAACTGCTCTTCTATTACAGTGAAAACAAATATTTTTTTTAAATCTAAAGCTTAAGCTATTGTCACAACAGATATGAGTGGTGGCACTGGGCAAGTGGGCACAGTATCCACTGTGAGCCTCACACAGAAGCTGGCAGACAGGCAACTACCTCACACAGAAGCTGGCAGGCAGGCAACTGCTCTTCTATCACAGTGAAAAAAATATTTTTTTTTAAATCTAAAGCTTAAGCTATTGTCACAACAGATATGAGTGGTGGCACTGGGCAAGTGGGCACAGTATCCACTGTGAGCCTCACACAGAAGCTGGCAGGCAGGCAACTGCTCTTCTATTACAGTGAAAAAAAATATTTATTTGTAAATCTAAAGCTTAAGCTATTGTCACAACAGATATGAGTGGTGGCACTGACTGTGCAAATGGGCACAGCTTTCAGCCTGACACAAAAGATGGCAGGCAGTCAACTGCTCTTCTATTACAGTGAATTTTTTTTTTAAATCTAAAGCTTAAGCTATTGTCACAACAGATATGAGTGGTGGCACTGACTGTGCAAATGGGCACAGCATCCAGCCTGACACAGAAGATGGCAGGCAGGCAACTGCCCTTCTATTGCAGTGAAAAAATATATATTTTTTTAAATCTAAAGCTTAAGCTATTGTCACAACAGATATGAGTGGTGGCACTGGGCAAGTGGGCACAGTATCCACTGTGAGCCTCACACATAAGCTGGCAGGCAGGCAACTGCTCTTCTATTACTGTGAAAAAAAAATATTTTTTTTAAATCTAAAGCTTAAGCTATTGTCACAACAGATATGAGTGGTGGCACTGGGCAAGTGGGCACAGTATCCACTGTGAGCCTCACACCGAAGCTGGAAGACAGGCAACTGCCTCACACAGAAGCTGGCAGGCAGGCAACTGCTCTTCTATTACAGTGAAAACAATTTTTTTTTAAATCTAAAGCTTAAGCTATTGTCACAACAGATATGAGTGGTGGCACTGGGCAAGTGGGCACAGTATCCACTGTGAGCCTCACACAGAAGCTGGCAGGCAACTGCTCTTCTATTACAGTGAAAAAAAATATTTTTTTTATATCTAAAGCTTAAGCTATTGTCACAACAGATATGAGTGGTGGCACTGACTGTGCAAATGGGAACAGCATCCAGCCTGACACAGAAGATGGCAGGCAGGCAACTGCTCTTCTATTACAGTGAAAAAAAATATTTTTTTTAATCTAAAGCTTAAGCTATTGTCACAACAGATATGAGTGGTGGCACTGACTGTGCAAATGGGCACAGCATCCAGCCTGACACAGAAGATGGCAGGCAGGCAACTGCTCTTCTATTACAGTGAAAACAAATATTTTTTTTAAATCTAAAGCTTAAGCTATTGTCACAACAGATATGAGTGGTGGCACTGGGCAAGTGGGCACAGTATCCACTTTGAGCCTCACACAGAAGCTGGCAGACAGGCAACTACCTCACACAGAAGCTGGCAGGCAGGCAACTGCTCTTCTATCACAGTGAAAAAAATATTTTTTTTTAAATCTAAAGCTTAAGCTATTGTCACAACAGATATGAGTGGTGGCACTGGGCAAGTGGGCACAGTATCCACTGTGAGCCTCACACAGAAGCTGGCAGGCAGGCAACTGCTCTTCTATTACAGTGAAAAAAAATATTTATTTGTAAATCTAAAGCTTAAGCTATTGTCACAACAGATATGAGTGGTGGCACTGACTGTGCAAATGGGCACAGCTTTCAGCCTGACACAAAAGATGGCAGGCAGTCAACTGCTCTTCTATTACAGTGAATTTTTTTTTTTTTTAAATCTAAAGCTTAAGCTATTGTCACAACAGATATGAGTGGTGGCACTGACTGTGCAAATGGGCACAGCATCCAGCCTGACACAGAAGATGGCAGGCAGGCAACTGCCCTTCTATTACAGTGAAAAAATATATTTTTTTTTAAATCTAAAGCTTAAGCTATTGTCACAACAGATATGAGTGGTGGCACTGGGCAAGTGGGCACAGTATCCACTGTGAGCCTCACACAGAAGCTGGCAGGCAACTGCTCTTCTATTACAGTGAAAAAAAATATTTTTTTTATATCTAAAGCTTAAGCTATTGTCATAACAGATATGAGTGGTGGCACTGACTGTGCAAATGGGAACAGCATCCAGCCTGACACAGAAGATGGCAGGCAGGCAACTGCTCTTCTATTACAGTGAAAACAAATATTTTTTTTAAATCTAAAGCTTAAGCTATTGTCACAACAGATATGAGTGGTGGCACTGGGCAAGTGGGCACAGTATCCACTGTGAGCCTCACACAGAAGCTGGCAGACAGGCAACTACCTCACACAGAAGCTGGCAGGCAGGCAACTGCTCTTCTATCACAGTGAAAAAAATATTTTTTTTAAATCTAAAGCTTAAGCTATTGTCACAACAGATATGAGTGGTGGCACTGGGCAAGTGGGCACAGTATCCACTGTGAGCCTCACACAGAAGCTGGCAGGCAGGCAACTGCTCTTCTATTACAGTGAAAAAAAATATTTATTTGTAAATCTAAAGCTTAAGCTATTGTCACAACAGATATGAGTGGTGGCACTAACTGTGCAAATGGGCACAGCTTTCAGCCTGACACAAAAGATGGCAGGCAGTCAACTGCTCTTCTATTACAGTGAATTTTTTTTTTAAATCTAAAGCTTAAGCTATTGTCACAACAGATATGAGTGGTGGCACTGACTGTGCAAATGGGCACAGCATCCAGCCTGACACAGAAGATGGCAGGCAGGCAACTGCCCTTCTATTACAGTGAAAAAATATATATATTTTTAAATCTAAAGCTTAAGCTATTGTCACAACAGATATGAGTGGTGGCACTGGGCAAGTGGGCACAGTATCCACTGTGAGCCTCACACATAAGCTGGCAGGCAGGCAACTGCTCTTCTATTACTGTGAAAAAAATATATATTTTTTTTAAATCTAAAGCTTAAGCTATTGTCACAACAGATATGAGTGGTGGCACTGGGCAAGTGGGCACAGTATCTACTGTGAGTCTCACACCGAAGCTGGAAGACAGGCAACTGCCTCACACAGAAGCTGGCAGGCAGGCAACTGCTCTTCTATTACAGTGAAAAAAAATATTTTTTTAAATCTAAAGCTTAAGCTATTGTCACAACAGATATGAGTGGTGGCACTGACTGTGCAAATGGGCACAGCATCCAGCCTGAGACAGAAGATGGCAGGCAGGCAACTGCTCTTCTATTACAGTGAAAATATTTTTTTTTTTTAAATCTAAAGCTTAAGCTATTGTCACAACAGATATGAATGGTGGCACTGGGCAAGTGGGCACAGTATCCACTGTGAGCCTCACACATAAGCTGGCAGGCAGGCAACTGCTCTTCTATTACAGTGAAAAAAAATGTTTTTTAAATCTAAAGCTTAAGCTATTGTCACAACAGATATGAGTGGTGGCACTGGGCAAGTGGGCACAGTATCCACTGTGAGCCTCACACCGAAGCTGGAAGACAGGCAACTGCCTCACACAGAAGCTGGCAGGCAGGCAACTGCTCTTCTATTACAGTGAAAAAAAATATTTTTTTAAATCTAAAGCTTAAGCTATTGTCACAACAGATATGAGTGGTGGCACTGACTGTGCAAATGGGCACAGCATCCAGCCTGAGACAGAAGATGGCAGGCAGGCAACTGCTCTTCTATTACAGTGAAAACATTTTTTTTTAAATCTAAAGCTTAAGCTATTGTCACAACAGATATGAATGGTGGCACTGGGCAAGTGGGCACAGTATCCACTGTGAGCCTCACACATAAGCTGGCAGGCAGGCAACTGCTCTTCTATTACAGTGAAAAAAAAATGTTTTTTAAACTAAAGCTTAAGCTATTGTCACAACAGATATGAGTGGTGGCACTGACTGTGCAAATGGGCACAGCATCCAGCCTGACACAGAAGATGGCAGGCAGGCAACTGCTCTTCTATTACAATGAAAAAAAATATTTTTTTAAATCTAAAGCTTAAGCTATTGTCACAACAGATATGAGTGGTGGCACTGACTGTGCAAATGGGCACAGCATCCAGCCTGAGACAGAAGATGGCAGGCAGGCAACTGCTCTTCTATTACAGTGAAAACAATTTTTTTTTATATCTAAAGCTTAAGCTATTGTCACAACAGATATGAGTAGTGGCACTGGGCAAGTGGGCACAGTATCCACTGTGAGCCTCACACATAAGCTGGCAGGCAGGCAACTGCTCTTCTATTACAGTGAAAAAAAATGTTTTTTAAATCTAAAGCTTAAGCTATTGTCACAACAGATATGAGTGGTGGCACTGGGCAAGTGGGCACAGTATCCACTGTGAGCCTCACACATAAGCTGGCAGGCAGGCAACTGCTCTTCTATTACTGTGAAAAAAATATATATTTTTTTTAAATCTAAAGCTTAAGCTATTGTCACAACAGATATGAGTGGTGGCACTGGGCAAGTGGGCACAGTATCCACTGTGAGCCTCACACAGAAGCTGGCACACAGGCAACTGCCTCACACAGAAGCTGGCATGCAGGCAGGCAACTGCTCTTCTATTACAGTGAAAAAAAATATTTTTTTTTAAATCTAAAGCTTAAGCTATTGTCACAACAGATATGAGTGGTGGCACTGACTGTGCAAATGGGCACAGCATCCAGCCTGACACAGAAGATGGCAGGCAGGCAACTGCTCTTCTATCACAGTGAAAAAAATATTTTTTTTAAATCTAAAGCTTAAGCTATTGTCACAACAGATATGAGTGGTGGCACTGGGCAAGTGGGCACAGTATCCACTGTGAGCCTCACACAGAAGCTGGCAGGCAGGCAACTGCTCTTCTATTACAGTGAAAAAAAATATTTATTTGTAAATCTAAAGCTTAAGCTATTGTCACAACAGATATGAGTGGTGGCACTGACTGTGCAAATGGGCACAGCATCCAGCCTGACACAGAAGATGGCAGGCAGGCAACTGCCCTTCTATTACAGTGAAAAAAAATATATTTTTTTAAATCTAAAGCTTAAGCTATTGTCACAACAGATATGAGTGGTGGCACTGGGCAAGTGGGCACAGTATCCACTGTGAGCCTCACACATAAGCTGGCAGGCAGGCAACTGCTCTTCTATTACTGTGAAAAAAAAATATTTTTTTTAAATCTAAAGCTTAAGCTATTGTCACAACAGATATGAGTGGTGGCACTGGGCAAGTGGGCACAGTATCCACTGTGAGCCTCACACAGAAGCTGGCAGGCAACTGCTCTTCTATTACAGTGAAAAAAAATATTTTTTTATATCTAAAGCTTAAGCTATTGTCACAACAGATATGAGTGGTGGCACTGACTGTGCAAATGGGAACAGCATCCAGCCTGACACAGAAGATGGCAGGCAGGCAACTGCTCTTCTATTACAGTGAAAAAAATATTTTTTTTAATCTAAAGCTTAAACTATTGTCACAACAGATATGAGTGGTGGCACTGACTGTGCAAATGGGCACAGCATCCAGCCTGACACAGAAGATGGCAGACAGGCAACTGCTCTTCTATTACAGTGAAAACAAATATTTTTTTTAAATCTAAAGCTTAAGCTATTGTCACAACAGATATGAGTGGTGGCACTGGGCAAGTGGGCACAGTATCCACTGTGAGCCTCACACAGAAGCTGGCAGACAGGCAACTACCTCACACAGAAGCTGGCAGGCAGGCAACTGCTCTTCTATCACAGTGAAAAAAATATTTTTTTTTAAATCTAAAGCTTAAGCTATTGTCACAACAGATATGAGTGGTGGCACTGGGCAAGTGGGCACAGTATCCACTGTGAGCCTCACACAGAAGCTGGCAGGCAGGCAACTGCTCTTCTATTACAGTGAAAAAAAATATTTATTTGTAAATCTAAAGCTTAAGCTATTGTCACAACAGATATGAGTGGTGGCACTGACTGTGCAAATGGGCACAGCTTTCAGCCTGACACAAAAGATGGCAGGCAGTCAACTGCTCTTCTATTACAGTGAATTTTTTTTTTTTTAAATCTAAAGCTTAAGCTATTGTCACAACAGATATGAGTGGTGGCACTGACTGTGCAAATGGGCACAGCATCCAGCCTGACACAGAAGATGGCAGGCAGGCAACTGCCCTTCTATTACAGTGAAAAAATATATATTTTTTTAAATCTAAAGCTTAAGCTATTGTCACAACAGATATGAGTGGTGGCACTGGGCAAGTGGGCACAGTATCCACTGTGAGCCTCACACATAAGCTGGCAGGCAGGCAACTGCTCTTCTATTACTGTGAAAAAAATATATATTTTTTTAAATCTAAAGCTTAAGCTATTGTCACAACAGATATGAGTGGTGGCACTGGGCAAGTGGGCACAGTATCCACTGTGAGCCTCACACCGAAGCTGGAAGACAGGCAACTGCCTCACACAGAAGCTGGCAGGCAGGCAACTGCTCTTCTATTACAGTGAAAAAAAATATTTTTTTAAATCTAAAGCTTAAGCTATTGTCACAACAGATATGAGTGGTGGCACTGACTGTGCAAATGGGCACAGCATCCAGCCTGAGACAGAAGATGGCAGGCAGGCAACTGCTCTTCTATTACAGTGAAAACATTTTTTTTTTAAATCTAAAGCTTAAGCTATTGTCACAACAGATATGAATGGTGGCACTGGGCAAGTGGGCACAGTATCCACTGTGAGCCTCACACATAAGCTGGCAGGCAGGCAACTGCTCTTCTATTACAGTGAAAAAAAATGTTTTTTAAATCTAAAGCTTAAGCTATTGTCACAACAGATATGAGTGGTGGCACTGACCGTGCAAATGGGCACAGCATCCAGCCTGACACAGAAGATGGCAGGCAGGCAACTGCTCTTCTATTACAATGAAAAAAAATATTTTTTTAAATCTAAAGCTTAAGCTATTGTCACAACAGATATGAGTGGTGGCACTGACTGTGCAAATGGGCACAGAATCCAGCCTGAGACAGAAGATGGCAGGCAGGCAACTGCTCTTCTATTACAGTGAAAACTATTTTTTTTTAAATCTAAAGCTTAAGCTATTGTCACAACAGATATGAGTAGTGGCACTGGGCAAGTGGGCACAGTATCCACTGTGAGCCTCACACATAAGCTGGGAGGCAGGCAACTGCTCTTCTATTACAGTGAAAAAAAATGTTTTTTAAATCTAAAGCTGAAGCTATTGTCACAACAGATATGAGTGGTGGCACTGGGCAAGTGGGCACAGTATCCACTGTGAGCCTCACACATAAGCTGGCAGGCAGGCAACTGCTCTTCTATTACAGTGATTTTTTTTTTTTAAATCTAAAGCTTAAGCTATTGTCACAACAGATATGAGTGGTGGCACTGGGCAAGTGGGCACAGTATCCACTGTGAGCCTCACACCGAAGCTGGAAGACAGGCAACTGCCTCACACAGAAGCTGGCAGGCAGGCAACTGCTCTTCTATTACAGTGAAAAAAAATATTTTTTTAAATCTAAAGCTTAAGCTATTGTCACAACAGATATGAGTGGTGGCACTGACTGTGCAAATGGGCACAGCATCCAGCCTGAGACAGAAGATGGCAGGCAGGCAACTGCTCTTCTATTACAGTGAAAACATTTTTTTTAAATCTAAAGCTTAAGCTATTGTCACAACAGATATGAATGGTGGCACTGGGCAAGTGGGCACAGTATCCACTGTGAGCCTCACACATAAGCTGGCAGGCAGGCAACTGCTCTTCTATTACAGTGAAAAAAAATGTTTTTTAAATCTAAAGCTTAAGCTATTGTCACAACAGATATGAGTGGTGGCACTGACTGTGCAAATGGGCACAGCATCCAGCCTGACACAGAAGATGGCAGGCAGGCAACTGCTCTTCTATTACAATGAAAAAAAATATTTTTTTAAATCTAAAGCTTAAGCTATTGTCACAACAGATATGAGTGGTGGCACTGACTGTGCAAATGGGCACAGCATCCAGCCTGAGACAGAAGATGGCAGGCAGGCAACTGCTCTTCTATTACAGTGAAAACATTTTTTTTTAAATCTAAAGCTTAAGCTATTGTCACAACAGATATGAATGGTGGCACTGGGCAAGTGGGCACAGTATCCACTGTGAGCCTCACACATAAGCTGGCAGGCAGGCAACTGCTCTTCTATTACAGTGAAAAAAAATGTTTTTTAAATCTAAAGCTTAAGCTATTGTCACAACAGATATGAGTGGTAGCACTGACCGTGCAAATGGGCACAGCATCCAGCCTGACACAGAAGATGGCAGGCAGGCAACTGCTCTTCTATTACAATGAAAAAAAATATTTTTTTAAATCTAAAGCTTAAGCTATTGTCACAACAGATATGAGTGGTGGCACTGGGCAAGTGGGCACAGTATCCACTGTGAGCCTCACACCGAAGCTGGAAGACAGGCAACTGCCTCACACAGAAGCTGGCAGGCAGGCAACTGCTCTTCTATTACAGTGAAAAAAAATATTTTTTTAAATCTAAAGCTTAAGCTATTGTCACAACAGATATGAGTGGTGGCACTGACTGTGCAAATGGGCACAGCATCCAGCCTGAGACAGAAGATGGCAGGCAGGCAACTGCTCTTCTATTACAGTGAAAACATTTTTTTTAAATCTAAAGCTTAAGCTATTGTCACAACAGATATGAATGGTGGCACTGGGCAAGTGGGCACAGTATCCACTGTGAGCCTCACACATAAGCTGGCAGGCAGGCAACTGCTCTTCTATTACAGTGAAAAAAAATGTTTTTTAAATCTAAAGCTTAAGCTATTGTCACAACAGATATGAGTGGTGGCACTGACTGTGCAAATGGGCACAGCATCCAGCCTGACACAGAAGATGGCAGGCAGGCAACTGCTCTTCTATTACAATGAAAAAAAATATTGTTTTAAATCTAAAGCTTAAGCTATTGTCACAACAGATATGAGTGGTGGCACTGACTGTGCAAATGGGCACAGCATCCAGCCTGAGACAGAAGATGGCAGGCAGGCAACTGCTCTTGTATTACAGTGAAAACATTTTTTTTTAAATCTAAAGCTTAAGCTATTGTCACAACAGATATGAATGGTGGCACTGGGCAAGTGGGCACAGTATCCACTGTGAGCCTCACACATAAGCTGGCAGGCAGGCAACTGCTCTTCTATTACAGTGATTTTTTTTTTTAAATCTAAAGCTTAAGCTATTGTCACAACAGATATGAGTGGTGGCACTGGGCAAGTGGGCACAGTATCCACTGTGAGCCTCACACCGAAGCTGGAAGACAGGCAACTGCCTCACACAGAAGCTGGCAGGCAGGCAACTGCTCTTCTATTACAGTGAAAAAAAATATTTTTTTAAATCTAAAGCTTAAGCTATTGTCACAACAGATATGAGTGGTGGCACTGACTGTGCAAATGGGCACAGCATCCAGCCTGAGACAGAAGATGGCAGGCAGGCAACTGCTCTTCTATTACAGTGAAAACATTTTTTTTAAATCTAAAGCTTAAGCTATTGTCACAACAGATATGAATGGTGGCACTGGGCAAGTGGGCACAGTATCCACTGTGAGCCTCACACATAAGCTGGCAGGCAGGCAACTGCTCTTCTATTACAGTGAAAAAAAATGTTTTTTAAATCTAAAGCTTAAGCTATTGTCACAACAGATATGAGTGGTGGCACTGACCGTGCAAATGGGCACAGCATCCAGCCTGACACAGAAGATGGCAGGCAGGCAACTGCTCTTCTATTACAATGAAAAAAAATATTTTTTTAAATCTAAAGCTTAAGCTATTGTCACAACAGATATGAGTGGTGGCACTGACTGTGCAAATGGGCACAGAATCCAGCCTGAGACAGAAGATGGCAGGCAGGCAACTGCTCTTCTATTACAGTGAAAACTATTTTTTTTTTAAATCTAAAGCTTAAGCTATTGTCACAACAGATATGAGTGGTGGCACTGACCGTGCAAATGGGCACAGCATCCAGCCTGACACAGAAGATGGCAGGCAGGCAACTGCTCTTCTATTAAAATGAAAAAAAATATTTTTTTAAATCTAAAGCTTAAGCTATTGTCACAACAGATATGAGTGGTGGCACTGACTGTGCAAATGGGCACAGCATCCAGCCTGAGACAGAAGATGGCAGGCAGGCAACTGCTCTTCTATTACAGTGAAAACTATTTTTTTTTAAAATCTAAAGCTTAAGCTATTGTCACAACAGATATGAGTAGTGGCACTGGGCAAGTGGGCACAGTATCCACTGTGAGCCTCACACATAAGCTGGCAGGCAGGCAACTGCTCTTCTATTACAGTGAAAAAAAATGTTTTTTAAATCTAAAGCTTAAGCTATTGTCACAACAGATATGAGTGGTGGCACTGGGCAAGTGGGCACAGTATCCACTGTGAGCCTCACACATAAGCTGGCAGGCAGGCAACTGCTCTTCTATTACTGTGAAAAAAATATATATTTTTTTTAAATCTAAAGCTTAAGCTATTGTCACAACAGATATGAGTGGTGGCACTGGGCAAGTGGGCACAGTATCCACTGTGAGCCTCACACAGAGGCTGGCACACAGGCAACTGCCTCACACAGAAGCTGGCATGCAGGCAGGCAACTGCTCTTCTATTACAGTGAAAATTTTTTTTTTTTTTAAATCTAAAGCTTAAGCTATTGTCACAACAGATATGAGTGGTGGCACTGACTGTGCAAATGGGCACAGCATCCAGCCTGACACAGAAGATGGCAGGCAGGCAACAGCTCTTCTATTACAGTGAAAAAAAATATTTTTTTTAAATCTAAAGCTTAAGCTATTGTCACAACAGATATGAGTGGTGGCACTGGGCAAGTGGGCACAGTATCCACTGTGAGCCTCACACAGAAGCTGGCAGGCAGGCAACTGCTCTTCTATTACAGTGAAAAAAATATTTATTTTTAAATCTAAAGCTTAAGCTATTGTCACAACAGATATGAGTGGTGGCACTGACTGTGCAAATGGGCACAGCATCCAGCCTGACACAGAGGATGGCAGGCAGGCAAATGCTCTTCTATTACAGTGAAAAAATATATATTTTTTTAAATCTAAAGCTTAAGCTATTGTCACAACAGATATGAGTGGTGGCACTGACTGTGCAAATGGGCACAGCATCCAGCCTGACACAGAAGATGGCAGGCAGGCAACTGCTCTTCTATTACAGTGAAAAAATATATATTTTTTTTAAATCTAAAGCTTAAGCTATTGTCACAACAGATATGAGTGGTGGCACTGGGCAAGTGGGCACAGTATCCACTGTGAGCCTCACACAGAAGCTGGCAGGCAGGCAACTGCTCTTCTATTACATGAAAAAAAAATATTTTTTTAAATCTAAAGCTTAAGCTATTGTCACAACAGATATGAGTGGTGGCACTGGGCAAGTGGGCACAGTATCCACTGTGAGCCTCACACAGAAGCTGGCAGGCAGGCAACTGCTCTTCTATTACAGTAAAAAAATATATTTTTTTAAATCTAAAGCTTAAGCTATTGTCACAACAGATATGAGTGGTGGCACTGACTGTGCAAATGGGCACAGCATCCAGCCTGAGACAGAAGATGGCAAGCAGGCACTGCTCTTCTATTACAGTGAAAACAAATATTTTTTTTAAATCTAAAGTTTAAGCTATTGTCACAACAGATATGAGTGGTGGCACTGGGCAAGTGGGCACAGTATCCACTGTGAGCCTCACACAGAAGCTGGCAGGCAGGCAACTGCTCTTCAATTACAGTGAAAAAAAATTATTTTTTTTTAAATCTAAAGCTTAAGCTATTGTCACAACAGATATGAGTGGTGGCACTGACTGTGCAAATGGGCACAGCATCCAGCCTGACACAGAGGATGGCAGGCAGGCAAATGCTCTTCTATTACAGTGAAAAAATATATATTTTTTTAAATCTAAAGCTTAAGCTATTGTCACAACAGATATGAGTGGTGGCACTGACTGTGCAAATGGGCACAGCATCCAGCCTGACACAGAAGATGGCAGGCAGGCAACAGATCTTCTATTACAGTGAGAAAAAAATATTTTAATAAATCTAAAGCTTAAGCTATTGTCACAACAGATATGAGTGGTTGCACTGACTGTGCAAATGTCACAGCATCCAGCCTGACACAGAAGATGGCAGGCAGGCAACTGCTCTTCTATTACAGTGAAAAAAAAATATTTTTTTTAAATCTAAACCTTAAGCTATTGTCACAACAGATATGAGTGGTGGCACTGGGCAAGTGGGCACAGTATCCACTGTGAGCCTCACACAGAAGCTGGCAGGCAACTGCTCTTCTATTACAGTGAAAAAAAATATATTTTTTTTAAATCTAAAGCTTAAGCTATTGTCACAACAGATATGAGTGGTGGCACTGACTGTGCAAATGGGCACAGCATCCAGCCTGACACAGAAGATGGCAGGCAGGCAACTGCTCTTCTATTACAGTGAAAAAAAATATATTTTTTTAATCTAAAGCTTAAGCTATTGTCACAACAGATATGAGTGGTGGCACTGACTGTGCAAATGGGCACAGCATCCAGCCTGACACAGAAGATGTCAGGCAGGCAACTGCTCTTCTATTACAGTGAAAACAAATATTTTTTTTAAATCTAAAGCTTAAGCTATTGTCACAACAGATATGAGTGGTGACACTGGGCAAGTGGGCACAGTATCCACTGTGAGCCTCACACAGAAGCTGGCAGACAGGCAACTGCCTCACACAGAAGCTGGCAGGCAGGCAACTGCTCTTCTATCACAGTGAAAAAAAATATTTTTTTTTAAATCTAAAGCTTAAGCTATTGTCACAACAGATATGAGTGGTGGCACTGGGCAAGTGGGCACAGTATCCACTGTGAGCCTCACACAGAAGCTGGCAGGCAGGCAACTGCTCTTCTATTACAGTGAAAAAAAATATTTATTTTTAAATCTAAAGCTTAAGCTATTGTCACAACAGATATGAGTGGTGGCACTGACTGTGCAAATGGGCACAGCATCCAGCCTGACACAGAGGATGGCAGGCAGGCAAATGCTCTTCTATTACAATGAAAAAATATATATTTTTTTAAATCTAAAGCTTAAGCTATTGTCACAACAGATATGAGTGGTGGCACTGACTGTGCAAATGGGCACAGCATCCAGCCTGACACAGAAGATGGCAGGCAGGCAACTGCTCTTCTATTACAGTGAAAAAATATATATTTTTTAAATCTAAAGCTTAAGCTATTGTCACAACAGATATGAGTGGTGGCACTGGGCGAGTGGGCACAGTATCCACTGTGAGCCTCACACAGAAGCTGGCAGGCAGGCAACTGCTCTTCTATTACAGTGAAAAAAAAATTTTTTTTAAATCTAAAGCTTAAGCTATTGTCACAACAGATATGAGTGGTGGCACTGGGCAAGTGGGCACAGTATCCACTGTGAGCCTCACACAGAAGCTGGCAGGCAACTGCTCTTCTATTACAGTGAAAAAATATATATATTTTTTAAATCTAAAGCTTAAGCTATTGTCACAACAGATATGAGTGGTGGCACTGACTGTGCAAATGGGCACAGCATCCAGCCTGACACAGAAGATGGCAGGCAGGCAACTGCTCTTCTATTACAGTGAAAAAAAATATATTTTTTTAATCTAAAGCTTAAGCTATTGTCACAACAGATATGAGTGGTGGCACTGACTGTGCAAATGGGCACAGCATCCAGCCTGACACAGAAGATGGCAGGCAGGCAACTGCTCTTCTATTACAGTGAAAACAAATATTTTTTTTTAAATCTAAAGCTTAAGCTATTGTCACAACAGATATGAGTGGTGACACTGGGCAAGTGGGCACAGTATCCACTGTGAGCCTCACACAGAAGCTGGCAGACAGGCAACTGCCTCACACAGAAGCTGGCAGGCAGGCAACTGCTCTTCTATCACAGTGAAAAAAAATATTTTTTTTTAAATCTAAAGCTTAAGCTATTGTCACAACAGATATGAGTGGTGGCACTGGGCAAGTGGGCACAGTATCCACTGTGAGCCTCACACAGAAGCTGGCAGGCAGGCAACTGCTCTTCTATTACAGTGAAAAAAAATATAAATTTTTAAATCTAAAGCTTAAGCTATTGTCACAACAGATATGAGTGGTGGCACTGACTGTGCAAATGGGCACAGCATCCAGCCTGACACAGAGGATGGCAGGCAGGCAAATGCTCTTCTATTACAATGAAAAAATATATTTTTTTTTAAATCTAAAGCTTAAGCTATTGTCACAACAGATATGAGTGGTGGCACTGACTGTGCAAATGGGCACAGCATCCAGCCTGACACAGAAGATGGCAGGCAGGCAACTGCTCTTCTCTTACAGTGAAAAAATATATATTTTTTAAATCTAAAGCTTAAGCTATTGTCACAACAGATATGAGTGGTGGCACTGGGCAAGTGGGCACAGTATCCACTGTGAGCCTCACCAAGAAGCTGGCAGGCAGGCAACTGCTCTTCTATTACATGAAAAAAAAATATTTTTTTAAATCTAAAGCTTAAGCTATTGTCACAACAGATATGAGTGGTGGCACTGGGCGAGTGGGCACAGTATCCACTGTGAGCCTCACACAGAAGCTGGCAGGCAGGCAACTGCTCTTCTATTACAGTGAAAAAATTTTTTTTTTTAAATCTAAAGCTTAAGCTATTGTCACAACAGATATGAGTGGTGGCACTGACTGTGCAAATGGGCACAGCATCCAGCCTGAGACAGAAGATGGCAGGCAGGCAACTGCTCTTCTATTACAGTGAAAACAAATATTTTTTTTTTAAATCTAAAGCTTAAGCTATTGTCACAACAGATATGAGTGGTGGCACTGGGCAAGTGGGCACAGTATCCACTGTGAGCCTCACACAGAAGCTGGCAGGCAGGCAACTGCTCTTCAATTACAGTGAAGAAAAATTATTTTTTTTTAAATCTAAAGCTTAAGCTATTGTCACAACAGATATGAGTGGTGGCACTGACTGTGCAAATGGGCACAGCATCCAGCCTGACACAGAGGATGGAAGGCAGGCAAATGCTCTTCTATTACAGTGAAAAAAATATATATTTTTTAAATCTAAAGCTTAAGCTATTGTCACAACAGATATGAGTGGTGGCACTGGGCAAGTGGGCACAGTATCCACCGTGAGCCTCACACAGAAGCTGGCAGGCAGGCAACTGCTCTTCTATTACAGTGAAAAAAATATTTTTTTTAAATCTAAAGCTTAAGCTATTGTCACAACAGATATGAGTGGTGGCACTGACTGTGCAAATGGGCACAGCATCCAGCATGAGACAGAAGATGGCAGGCAGGCAACTGCTCTTCTATTACAGTGAAAAAAAAATATTTTTTTAAATCTAAACCTTAAGCTATTGTCACAACAGATATGAGTGGTGGCACTGGGCAAGTGGGCACAGTATCCACTGTGAGCCTCACACAGAAGCTGGCAGGCAACTGCTCTTCTATTACAGTGAAAAAAATATTTTTTTTTAAATCTAAAGCTTAAGCTATTATCACAACAGATATGAGTGGTGGCACTGACTGTGCAAATGGGAACAGCATCCAGCCTGACACAGAAGATGACAGGCAGGCAACTGCTCTTCTATTACAGTGAAAAAAAATATATTTTTTTAATCTAAAGCTTAAGCTATTGTCACAACAGATATGAGTGGTGGCACTGACTGTGCAAATGGGCACAGCATCCAGCCTGAGACAGAAGATGGCAGGCAGGCAACTGCTCTTCTATTACAGTGAAAAAAATATATTTTTTTAAATCTAAACCTTAAGCTATTGTCACAACAGATATGAGTGGTGGCACTGGGCAAGTGGGCACAGTATCCACTGTGAGCCTCACACAGAAGCTGGCAGGCAACTGCTCTTCTATTACAGTGAAAAAAATATTTTTTTTAAATCTAAAGCTTAAGCTATTATCACAACAGATATGAGTGGTGGCACTGACTGTGCAAATGGGAACAGCATCCAGCCTGACACAGAAGATGGCAGGCAGGCAACTGCTCTTCTATTACAGTGAAAAAAATCTATTTTTTTAATCTAAAGCTTAAGCTATTGTCACAACAGATATGAGTGGTGGCACTGACTGTGCAAATGGGCACAGCATCCAGCCTGACACAGAAGATGGCAGGCAGGCAACTGCTCTTCTATTACAGTGAAAACAAATATTTTTTTTAAATCTAAAGCTTAAGCTATTGTCACAACAGATATGAGTGGTGGCACTGGGCAAGTGGGCACAGTATCCACTGTGAGCCTCACACAGAAGCTGGCAGACAGGCAACTGCCTCACACAGAAGCTGGCAGGCAGGCAACTGCTCTTCTATCACAGTGAAAAAAAATATTTTTTTTTAAATCTAAAGCTTAAGCTATTGTCACAACAGATATGAGTGGTGGCACTGGGCAAGTGGGCACAGTATCCACTGTGAGCCTCACACAGAAGCTGGCAGGCAGGCAACTGCTCTTCTATTACAGTGAAAAAAAATATTTATTTTTAAATCTAAAGCTTAAGCTATTGTCACAACAGATATGAGTGGTGGCACTGACTGTGCAAATGGGCACAGCATCCAGCCTGACACAGAGGATGGCAGGCAGGCAAATGCTCTTCTATTACAATGAAAAAATATATATTTTTTTAAATCTAAAGCTTAAGCTATTGTCACAACAGATATGAGTGGTGGCACTGACTGTGCAAATGGGCACAGCATCCAGCCTGACACAGAAGATGGCAGGCAGGCAACTGCTCTTCTATTACAGTGAAAATATATATATATTTTTTAAATCTAAGGCTTAAGCTATTGTCACAACAGATACGAGTGGTGGCACTGGGCAAGTGGGCACAGTATCCACTGTGAGCCTCACCAAGAAGCTGACAGGCAGGCAACTGCTCTTCTATTACAGTGAAAAAAAATATATTTTTTTAAATCTAAAGCTTAAGCTATTGTCACAACAGATATGAGTGGTGGCACTGGGCAAGTGGGCACAGTATCCACTGTGAGCCTCACACAGAAGCTGGCAGGTAGGCAACTGCTCTTCTATTACAGTGAAAACAAATATATTTTTTTTAAATCTAAAGCTTAAGCTATTGTCACAACAGATATGAGTGGTGGCACTGGGCAAGTGGGCACAGTATCCACTGTGAGCCTCACACAGAAGCTGGCAGGCAGGCAACTGCTCTTCTATTACAGTGAAAAAAAATATTTTTTTTTAAATCTAAAGCTTAAGCTATTGTCACAACAGATATAAGTGGTGGCACTGGGCAAGTGGGCACAGTATCCACTGTGAGCCTCACACAGAAGCTGGCAGGCAGGCAACTGCTCTTCTATTACAGTGAAAAAAAATATTTATTTTTAAATCTAAAGCTTAAGCTATTGTCACAACAGATATGAGTGGTGGCACTGACTGTGCAAATGGGCACAGCATCCAGCCTGACACAGAGGATGGCAGGCAGGCAAATGCTCTTCTATTACAATGAAAAAATATATATTTTTTTAAATCTAAAGCTTAAGCTATTGTCACAACAGATATGAGTGGTGGCACTGACTGCAAATAGGCACAGCATCCAGCCTGACACAGAAGATGGCAGGCAGGCAACTGCTCTTCTATTACAGTGAAAATATATATATATTTTTTAAATCTAAGGCTTAAGCTATTGTCACAACAGATACGAGTGGTGGCACTGGGCAAGTGGGCACAGTATCCACTGTGAGCCTCACCAAGAAGCTGGCAGGCAGGCAACTGCTCTTCTATTACAGTGAAAAAAAATATATTTTTTTAAATCTAAAGCTTAAGCTATTGTCACAACAGATATGAGTGGTGGCACTGGGCAAGTGGGCACAGTATCCACTGTGAGCCTCACACAGAAGCTGGCAGGTAGGCAACTGCTCTTCTATTACAGTGAAAAAAAATATTTTTTTAAATCTAAAGCTTAAGCTATTGTCACAACAGATATGAGTGGTGGCACTGACTGTGCAAATGGGCACAGCATCCAGCCTGAGACAGAAGATGGCAGGCAGGCAACTGCTCTTCTATTACAGTGAAAACAAATATTTTTTTTTAAAATCTAAAGCTTAAGCTATTGTCACAACAGATATGAGTGGTGGCACTGGGCAAGTGGGCACAGTATCCACCGTGAGCCTCACACAGAAGCTGGCAGGCAGGCAACTGCTCTTCTATTACAGTGAAAAAAATATTTTTTTTTAAATCTAAAGCTTAAGCTATTGTCACAACAGATATGAGTGGTGGCACTGACTGTGCAAATGGGCACAGCATCCAGCCTGAGACAGAAGATGGCAGGCAGGCAACTGCTCTTCTATTACAGTGAAAACAAATATTTTTTTTTTAAATCTAAAGCTTAAGCTATTGTCACAACAGATATGAGTGGTGGCACTGGGCAAGTGGGCACAGTATCCACTGTGAGCCTCACACAGAAGCTGGCAGGCAGGCAACTGCTCTTCAATTACAGTGAAGAAAAATTATTTTTTTTTAAATCTAAAGCTTAAGCTATTGTCACAACAGATATGAGTGGTGGCACTGACTGTGCAAATGGGCACAGCATCCAGCCTGACACAGAGGATGGAAGGCAGGCAAATGCTCTTCTATTACAGTGAAAAAAATATATATTTTTTAAATCTAAAGCTTAAGCTATTGTCACAACAGATATGAGTGGTGGCACTGGGCAAGTGGGCACAGTATCCACCGTGAGCCTCACACAGAAGCTGGCAGGCAGGCAACTGCTCTTCTATTACAGTGAAAAAAATATTTTTTTTAAATCTAAAGCTTAAGCTATTGTCACAACAGATATGAGTGGTGGCACTGACTGTGCAAATGGGCACAGCATCCAGCCTGAGACAGAAGATGGCAGGCAGGCAACTGCTCTTCTATTACAGTGAAAAAAATATATTTTTTTAAATCTAAACCTTAAGCTATTGTCACAACAGATATGAGTGGTGGCACTGGGCAAGTGGGCACAGTATCCACTGTGAGCCTCACACAGAAGCTGGCAGGCAACTGCTCTTCTATTACAGTGAAAAAAATATTTTTTTTAAATCTAAAGCTTAAGCTATTATCACAACAGATATGAGTGGTGGCACTGACTGTGCAAATGGGAACAGCATCCAGCCTGACACAGAAGATGGCAGGCAGGCAACTGCTCTTCTATTACAGTGAAAAAAATATATTTTTTTAATCTAAAGCTTAAGCTATTGTCACAACAGATATGAGTGGTGGCACTGACTGTGCAAATGGGCACAGCATCCAGCCTGACACAGAAGATGGCAGGCAGGCAACTGCTCTTCTATTACAGTGAAAACAAATATTTTTTTTAAATCTAAAGCTTAAGCTATTGTCACAACAGATATGAGTGGTGGCACTGGGCAAGTGGGCACAGTATCCACTGTGAGCCTCACACAGAAGCTGGCAGACAGGCAACTGCCTCACACAGAAGCTGGCAGGCAGGCAACTGCTCTTCTATCACAGTGAAAAAAAATATTTTTTTTTAAATCTAAAGCTTAAGCTATTGTCACAACAGATATGAGTGGTGGCACTGGGCAAGTGGGCACAGTATCCACTGTGAGCCTCACACAGAAGCTGGCAGGCAGGCAACTGCTCTTCTATTACAGTGAAAAAAAATATTTATTTTTAAATCTAAAGCTTAAGCTATTGTCACAACAGATATGAGTGGTGGCACTGACTGTGCAAATGGGCACAGCATCCAGCCTGACACAGAGGATGGCAGGCAGGCAAATGCTCTTCTATTACAATGAAAAAATATATATTTTTTTAAATCTAAAGCTTAAGCTATTGTCACAACAGATATGAGTGGTGGCACTGACTGTGCAAATGGGCACAGCATCCAGCCTGACACAGAAGATGGCAGGCAGGCAACTGCTCTTCTATTACAGTGAAAATATATATATATTTTTTAAATCTAAGGCTTAAGCTATTGTCACAACAGATACGAGTGGTGGCACTGGGCAAGTGGGCACAGTATCCACTGTGAGCCTCACCAAGAAGCTGACAGGCAGGCAACTGCTCTTCTATTACAGTGAAAAAAAATATATTTTTTTAAATCTAAAGCTTAAGCTATTGTCACAACAGATATGAGTGGTGGCACTGGGCAAGTGGGCACAGTATCCACTGTGAGCCTCACACAGAAGCTGGCAGGTAGGCAACTGCTCTTCTATTACAGTGAAAACAAATATTTTTTTTTTAAATCTAAAGCTTAAGCTATTGTCACAACAGATATGAGTGGTGGCACTGGGCAAGTGGGCACAGTATCCACTGTGAGCCTCACACAGAAGCTGGCAGGCAGGCAACTGCTCTTCTATTACAGTGAAAAAAAATATTTTTTTTTAAATCTAAAGCTTAAGCTATTGTCACAACAGATATAAGTGGTGGCACTGGCAAGTGGGCACAGTATCCACTATGAGCCTCACACAGAAGCTGGCAGGCAGGCAACTGCTCTTCTATTACAGTGAAAAAAAATATTTATTTTTAAATCTAAAGCTTAAGCTATTGTCACAACAGATATGAGTGGTGGCACTGACTGTGCAAATGGGCACAGCATCCAGCCTGACACAGAGGATGGCAGGCAGGCAAATGCTCTTCTATTACAATGAAAAAATATATATTTTTTTAAATCTAAAGCTTAAGCTATTGTCACAACAGATATGAGTGGTGGCACTGACTGCAAATAGGCACAGCATCCAGCCTGACACAGAAGATGGCAGGCAGGCAACTGCTCTTCTATTACAGTGAAAATATATATATATTTTTTAAATCTAAGGCTTAAGCTATTGTCACAACAGATACGAGTGGTGGCACTGGGCAAGTGGGCACAGTATCCACTGTGAGCCTCACCAAGAAGCTGGCAGGCAGGCAACTGCTCTTCTATTACAGTGAAAAAATATATATTTTTTTAAATCTAAAGCTTAAGCTATTGTCACAACAGATATGAGTGGTGGCACTGGGCAAGTGGGCACAGTATCCACTGTGAGCCTCACACAGAAGCTGGCAGGTAGGCAACTGCTCTTCTATTACAGTGAAAAAAAATTTTTTTTTAAATCTAAAGCTTAAGCTATTGTCACAACAGATATGAGTGGTGGCACTGACTGTGCAAATGGGCACAGCATCCAGCCTGAGACAGAAGATGGCAGGCAGGCAACTGCTCTTCTATTACAGTGAAAACAAATATTTTTTTTTTTAAATCTAAAGCTTAAGCTATTGTCACAACAGATATGAGTGGTGGCACTGGGCAAGTGGGCACAGTATCCACCGTGAGCCTCACACAGAAGCTGGCAGGCAGGCAACTGCTCTTCTATTACAGTGAAAAAAATATTTTTTTAAAATCTAAAGCTTAAGCTATTGTCACAACAGATATGAGTGGTGGCACTGACTGTGCAAATGGGCACAGCATCCAGCCTGAGACAGAAGATGGCAGGCAGGCAACTGCTCTTCTATTACAGTGAAAACAAATATTTTTTTTAAATCTAAAGCTTAAGCTATTGTCACAACAGATATGAGTGGTGGCACTAGGCAAGTGGGCACAGTATCCACTGTGAGCCTCACATAGAAGCTGGCAGGCAGGCAACTGCTCTTCAATTACAGTGAAAAAAAAATATTTTTTTTAAATCTAAAGCTTAAGCTATTGTCACAACAGATATGAGTGGTGGCACTGACTGTGCAAATGGGCACAGCATCCAGCCTGACACAGAGGATGGCAGGCAGGCAAATGCTCTTCTATTACAGTGAAAAAATATATATTTTTTTTAAATCTAAAGCTTAAGCTATTGTCACAACAGATATGAGTGGTGGCACTGACTGTGCAAATGGGCACAGCATCCAGCCTGACACAGATGATGGCAGGCAGGCAACTGCTCTTCTATTACAGTGAAAAAATATATATTTTTTTAAAATCTAAAGCTTAAGCTATTGTCACAACAGATATGAGTGGTGGCACTGGGCAAGTGGGCACAGTATCCACTGTGAGCCTCACACAGAAGCTGTCAGGCAGGCAACTGCTCTTCTATTACAGTGAAAAAAAATATTTTTTTTTAATCTAAAGCTTAAGCTATTGTCACAACAGATATGAGTGGTGGCACTGACTGTGCAAATGGGCACAGCATCCAGCCTGACACAGAAGATGGCAGGCAGGCAACTGCTCTTCTATTACAGTGAAAACTATTTTTTTTTTTAAATCTAAAGCTTAAGCTATTGTCACAACAGATATGAGTGGTGGCACTGACTGTGCAAATGGGCACAGCATCCAGCCTGACACAGAGGATGGCAGGCAGGCAAATGCTCTTCTATTACAGTGAAAAAATATATATATTTTTAAATCTAAAGCTTAAGCTATTGTCACAACAGATATGAGTGGTGGCACTGACTGTGCAAATGGGCACAGCATCCAGCCTGACACAGAAGATGGCAGGCAGGCAACTGCTCTTCTATTACAGTGAAAACAAATATTTTTTTTAAATCTAAAGCTTAAGCTATTGTCACAACAGATATGAGTGGTGGCACTGGGCAAGTGGGCACAGTATCCACTGTGAGCCTCACACAGAAGCTGGCAGACAGGCAACTGCCTCACACAGAAGCTGGCAGGCAGGCAACTGCTCTTCTATCACAGTGAAAAAAAATATTTTTTTTTAAATCTAAAGCTTAAGCTATTGTCACAACAGATATGAGTGGTGGCACTGGGCAAGTGGGCACAGTATCCACTGTGAGCCTCACACAGAAGCTGGCAGGCAGGCAACTGCTCTTCTATTACAGTGAAAAAAAATATTTATTTTTAAATCTAAAGCTTAAGCTATTGTCACAACAGATATGAGTGGTGGCACTGACTGTGCAAATGGGCACAGCATCCAGCCTGACACAGAGGATGGCAGGCAGGCAAATGCTCTTCTATTACAATGAAAAAATATATATTTTTTTAAATCTAAAGCTTAAGCTATTGTCACAACAGATATGAGTGGTGGCACTGACTGTGCAAATGGGCACAGCATCCAGCCTGACACAGAAGATGGCAGGCAGGCAACTGCTCTTCTATTACAGTGAAAATATATATATATTTTTTAAATCTAAGGCTTAAGCTATTGTCACAACAGATACGAGTGGTGGCACTGGGCAAGTGGGCACAGTATCCACTGTGAGCCTCACCAAGAAGCTGACAGGCAGGCAACTGCTCTTCTATTACAGTGAAAAAATATATATTTTTTTAAATCTAAAGCTTAAGCTATTGTCACAACAGATATGAGTGGTGGCACTGGGCAAGTGGGCACAGTATCCACTGTGAGCCTCACACAGAAGCTGGCAGGTAGGCAACTGCTCTTCTATTACAGTGAAAACAAATATTTTTTTTTTAAATCTAAAGCTTAAGCTATTGTCACAACAGATATGAGTGGTGGCACTGGGCAAGTGGGCACAGTATCCACTGTGAGCCTCACACAGAAGCTGGCAGGCAGGCAACTGCTCTTCTATTACAGTGAAAAAAAATATTTTTTTTTAAATCTAAAGCTTAAGCTATTGTCACAACAGATATAAGTGGTGGCACTGGGCAAGTGGGCACAGTATCCACTGTGAGCCTCACACAGAAGCTGGCAGGCAGGCAACTGCTCTTCTATTACAGTGAAAAAAAATATTTATTTTTAAATCTAAAGCTTAAGCTATTGTCACAACAGATATGAGTGGTGGCACTGACTGTGCAAATGGGCACAGCATCCAGCCTGACACAGAGGATGGCAGGCAGGCAAATGCTCTTCTATTACAATGAAAAAATATATATTTTTTTAAATCTAAAGCTTAAGCTATTGTCACAACAGATATGAGTGGTGGCACTGACTGCAAATAGGCACAGCATCCAGCCTGACACAGAAGATGGCAGGCAGGCAACTGCTCTTCTATTACAGTGAAAATATATATATATTTTTTAAATCTAAGGCTTAAGCTATTGTCACAACAGATACGAGTGGTGGCACTGGGCAAGTGGGCACAGTATCCACTGTGAGCCTCACACAGAAGCTGGCAGGTAGGCAACTGCTCTTCTATTACAGTGAAAAAAAATATTTTTTTAAATCTAAAGCTTAAGCTATTGTCACAACAGATATGAGTGGTGGCACTGACTGTGCAAATGGGCACAGCATCCAGCCTGAGACAGAAGATGGCAGGCAGGCAACTGCTCTTCTATTACAGTGAAAACAAATATTTTTTTTTAAATCTAAAGCTTAAGCTATTGTCACAACAGATATGAGTGGTGGCACTGGGCAAGTGGGCACAGTATCCACTGTGAGCCTCACACAGAAGCTGGCAGGTAGGCAACTGCTCTTCTATTACAGTGAAAAAAAATATTTTTTTAAATCTAAAGCTTAAGCTATTGTCACAACAGATATGAGTGGTGGCACTGACTGTGCAAATGGGCACAGCATCCAGCCTGAGACAGAAGATGGCAGGCAGGCAACTGCTCTTCTATTACAGTGAAAACAAATATTTTTTTTTAAAATCTAAAGCTTAAGCTATTGTCACAACAGATATAAGTGGTGGCACTGGGCAAGTGGGCACAGTATCCACTGTGAGCCTCACACAGAAGCTGGCAGGCAGGCAACTGCTCTTCTATTACAGTGAAAAAAAATATTTATTTTTAAATCTAAAGCTTAAGCTATTGTCACAACAGATATGAGTGGTGGCACTGACTGTGCAAATGGGCACAGCATCCAGCCTGACACAGAGGATGGCAGGCAGGCAAATGCTCTTCTATTACAATGAAAAAATATATATTTTTTTAAATCTAAAGCTTAAGCTATTGTCACAACAGATATGAGTGGTGGCACTGACTGCAAATAGGCACAGCATCCAGCCTGACACAGAAGATGGCAGGCAGGCAACTGCTCTTCTATTACAGTGAAAAAATATATATATTTTTTAAATCTAAGGCTTAAGCTATTGTCACAACAGATACGAGTGGTGGCACTGGGCAAGTGGGCACAGTATCCACTGTGAGCCTCACACAGAAGCTGGCAGGTAGGCAACTGCTCTTCTATTACAGTGAAAAAAAATATTTTTTTAAATCTAAAGCTTAAGCTATTGTCACAACAGATATGAGTGGTGGCACTGACTGTGCAAATGGGCACAGCATCCAGCCTGAGACAGAAGATGGCAGGCAGGCAACTGCTCTTCTATTACAGTGAAAACAAATATTTTTTTTTAAATCTAAAGCTTAAGCTATTGTCACAACAGATATGAGTGGTGGCACTGGGCAAGTGGGCACAGTATCCACTGTGAGCCTCACACAGAAGCTGGCAGGTAGGCAACTGCTCTTCTATTACAGTGAAAAAAAATATTTTTTTAAATCTAAAGCTTAAGCTATTGTCACAACAGATATGAGTGGTGGCACTGACTGTGCAAATGGGCACAGCATCCAGCCTGAGACAGAAGATGGCAGGCAGGCAACTGCTCTTCTATTACAGTGAAAACAAATATTTTTTTTTAAAATCTAAAGCTTAAGCTATTGTCACAACAGATATGAGTGGTGGCACTGGGCAAGTGGGCACAGTATCCACCGTGAGCCTCACACAGAAGCTGGCAGGCAGGCAACTGCTCTTCTATTACAGTGAAAAAAATATTTTTTTTAAATCTAAAGCTTAAGCTATTGTCACAACAGATATGAGTGGTGGCACTGACTGTGCAAATGGGCACAGCATCCAGCCTGAGACAGAAGATGGCAGGCAGGCAACTGCTCTTCTATTACAGTGAAAACAAATATTTTTTTTAAATCTAAAGCTTAAGCTATTGTCACAACAGATATGAGTGGTGGCACTAGGCAAGTGGGCACAGTATCCACTGTGAGCCTCACATAGAAGCTGGCAGGCAGGCAACTGCTCTTCAATTACAGTGAAAAAAAAATATTTTTTTTAAATCTAAAGCTTAAGCTATTGTCACAACAGATATGAGTGGTGGCACTGACTGTGCAAATGGGCACAGCATCCAGCCTGACACAGAGGATGGCAGGCAGGCAAATGCTCTTCTATTACAGTGAAAAAATATATATTTTTTTTAAATCTAAAGCTTAAGCTATTGTCACAACAGATATGAGTGGTGGCACTGACTGTGCAAATGGGCACAGCATCCAGCCTGACACAGATGATGGCAGGCAGGCAACTGCTCTTCTATTACAGTGAAAAAATATATATTTTTTTAAAATCTAAAGCTTAAGCTATTGTCACAACAGATATGAGTGGTGGCACTGGGCAAGTGGGCACAGTATCCACTGTGAGCCTCACACAGAAGCTGTCAGGCAGGCAACTGCTCTTCTATTACAGTGAAAAAAAATATTTTTTTTTAAATCTAAAGCTTAAGCTATTGTCACAACAGATATGAGTGGTGGCACTGACTGTGCAAATGGGCACAGCATCCAGCCTGACACAGAAGATGGCAGGCAGGCAACTGCTCTTCTATTACAGTGAAAAAAAATATATTTTTTTAATCTAAAGCTTAAGCTATTGTCACAACAGATATGAGTGGTGGCACTGACTGTGCAAATGGGCACAGCATCCAGCCTGACACAGAAGATGGCAGGCAGGCAACTGCTCTTCTATTACAGTGAAAACTATTTTTTTTTTTAAATCTAAAGCTTAAGCTATTGTCACAACAGATATGAGTGGTGGCACTGACTGTGCAAATGGGCACAGCATCCAGCCTGACACAGAGGATGGCAGGCAGGCAAATGCTCTTCTATTACAGTGAAAAAATATATATATTTTAAATCTAAAGCTTAAGCTATTGTCACAACAGATATGAGTGGTGGCACTGACTGTGCAAATGGGCACAGCATCCAGCCTGACACAGAAGATGGCAGGCAGGCAACTGCTCTTCTATTACAGTGAAAACAAATATTTTTTTTAAATCTAAAGCTTAAGCTATTGTCACAACAGATATGAGTGGTGGCACTGGGCAAGTGGGCACAGTATCCACTGTGAGCCTCACACAGAAGCTGGCAGGCAGGCAACTGCTCTTCAATTACAGTGAAAAAATATATATTTTTTTTAAATCTAAAGCTTAAGCTATTGTCACAACAGATATGAGTGGTGGCACTGGGCAAGTGGGCACAGTATCCACTGTGAGCCTCACACAGAAGCTGGCAGGCAACTGCTCTTCTATTACAGTGAAAAAAATATTTTTTTTTAAATCTAAAGCTTAAGCTATTGTCACAACAGATATGAGTGGTGGCACTGGGCAAGTGGGCACAGTATCCACTGTGAGCCTCACACAGAAGCTGGCAGGCAACTGCTCTTCTATTACAGTGAAAAAAATATTTTTTTTAAATCTAAAGCTTAAGCTATTGTCACAACAGATACGAGTGGTGGCACTGGGCAAGTGGGCACAGTATCCACTGTGAGCCTCACCAAGAAGCTGGCAGGCAGGCAACTGCTCTTCTATTACAGTGAAAAAAAATATATTTTTTTAAATCTAAAGCTTAAGCTATTGTCACAACAGATATGAGTGGTGGCACTGGGCAAGTGGGCACAGTATCCACTGTGAGCCTCACACAGAAGCTGGCAGGTAGGCAACTGCTCTTCTATTACAGTGAAAAAAAATATTTTTTTAAATCTAAAGCTTAAGCTATTGTCACAACAGATATGAGTGGTGGCACTGACTGTGCAAATGGGCACAGCATCCAGCCTGAGACAGAAGATGGCAGGCAGGCAACTGCTCTTCTATTACAGTGAAAACAAATATTTTTTTTTAAATCTAAAGCTTAAGCTATTGTCACAACAGATATGAGTGGTGGCACTGGGCAAGTGGGCACAGTATCCACTGTGAGCCTCACACATAAGCTGGCAGGCAGGCAACTGCTCTTCTATTACTGTGAAAAAAATATATTTTTTTTTAAATCTAAAGCTTAAGCTATTATCACAACAGATATGAGTGGTGGCACTGACTGTGCAAATGGGAACAGCATCCAGCCTGACACAGAAGATGGCAGGCAGGCAACTGCTCTTCTATTACAGTGAAAAAAAATATATTTTTTTAATCTAAAGCTTAAGCTATTGTCACAACAGATATGAGTGGTGGCACTGACTGTGCAAATGGGCACAGCATCCAGCCTGACACAGAAGATGGCAGGCAGGCAACTGCTCTTCTATTACAGTGAAAACAAATATTTTTTTTAAATCTAAAGCTTAAGCTATTGTCACAACAGATATGAGTGGTGGCACTGGGCAAGTGGGCACAGTATCCACTGTGAGCCTCACACAAAAGCTGGCAGACAGGCAACTGCCTCACACAGAAGCTGGCAGGCAGGCAACTGCTCTTCTATCACAGTGAAAAAAAATATTTTTTTTTAAATCTAAAGCTTAAGCTATTGTCACAACAGATATGAGTGGTGGCACTGACTGTGCAAATGGGCACAGCATCCAGCCTGACACAGAGGATGGCAGGCAGGCAAATGCTCTTATATTACAATGAAAAAATATATATTTTTTTAAATCTAAAGCTTAAGCTATTGTCACAACAGATATGAGTGGTGGCACTGACTGTGCAAATAGGCACAGCATCCAGCCTGACACAGAAGATGGCAGGCAGGCAACTGCTCTTCTATTACAGTGAAAATATATATATATTTTTTTAATCTAAGGCTTAAGCTATTGTCACAACAGATACGAGTGGTGGCACTGGGCAAGTGGGCACAGTATCCACTGTGAGCCTCACCAAGAAGCTGGCAGGCAGGCAACTGCTCTTCTATTACAGTGAAAAAAAATATATTTTTTTAAATCTAAAGCTTAAGCTATTGTCACAACAGATATGAGTGGTGGCACTGGGCAAGTGGGCACAGTATCCACTGTGAGCCTCACACAGAACCTGGCAGGTAGGCAACTGCTCTTCTATTACAGTGGAAAAAAAATATTTTTTTAAATCTAAAGCTTAAGCTATTGTCACAACAGATATGAGTGGTGGCACTGACTGTGCAAATGGGCACAGCATCCAGCCTGAGACAGAAGATGGCAGGCAGGCAACTGCTCTTCTATTACAGTGAAAACAAATATTTTTTTTTAAATCTAAAGCTTAAGCTATTGTCACAACAGATATGAGTGGTGGCACTAGGCAAGTGGGCACAGTATCCACTGTGAGCCTCACATAGAAGCTGGCAGGCAGGCAACTGCTCTTCAATTACAGTGAAAAAAAAATATTTTTTTTAAATCTAAAGCTTAAGCTATTGTCACAACAGATATGAGTGGTGGCACTGACTGTGCAAATGGGCACAGCATCCAGCCTGAGACAGAAGATGGCAGGCAGGCAACTGCTCTTCTATTACAGTGAAAACAAATATTTTTTTTAAATCTAAAGCTTAAGCTATTGTCACAACAGATATGAGTGGTGGCACTAGGCAAGTGGGCACAGTATCCACTGTGAGCCTCACATAGAAGCTGGCAGGCAGGCAACTGCTCTTCAATTACAGTGAAAAAAAATATTTTTTTTAAATCTAAAGCTTAAGCTATTGTCACAACAGATATGAGTGGTGGCACTGACTGTGCAAATGGGCACAGCATCCAGCCTGACACAGAGGATGGCAGGCAGGCAAATGCTCTTCTATTACAGTGAAAAAATATATATTTTTTTTTAAATCTAAAGCTTAAGCTATTGTCACAACAGATATGAGTGGTGGCACTGACTGTGCAAATGGGCACAGCATCCAGCCTGACACAGATGATGGCAGGCAGGCAACTGCTCTTCTATTACAGTGAAAAAATATATATTTTTTTAAAATCTAAAGCTTAAGCTATTGTCACAACAGATATGAGTGGTGGCACTGGGCAAGTGGGCACAGTATCCACTGTGAGCCTCACACAGAAGCTGTCAGGCAGGCAACTGCTCTTCTATTACAGTGAAAAAAAATATTTTTTTTACATCTAAAGCTTAAGCTATTGTCACAACAGATATGAGTGGTGGCACTGACTGTGCAAATGGGCACAGCATCCAGCCTGACACAGAAGATGGCAGGCAGGCAACTGCTCTTCTATTACAGTGAAAACTATTTTTTTTTTAAATCTAAAGCTTAAGCTATTGTCACAACAGATATGAGTGGTGGCACTGACTGTGCAAATGGGCACAGCATCCAGCCTGACACAGAGGATGGCAGGCAGGCAAATGCTCTTCTATTACAGTGAAAAAATATATATATTTTTAAATCTAAAGCTTAAGCTATTGTCACAACAGATATGAGTGGTGGCACTGACTGTGCAAATGGGCACAGCATCCAGCCTGACACAGAAGATGGCAGGCAGGCAACTGCTCTTCTATTACAGTGAAAACAAATATTTTTTTTAAATCTAAAGCTTAAGCTATTGTCACAACAGATATGAGTGGTGGCACTGGGCAAGTGGGCACAGTATCCACTGTGAGCCTCACACAGAAGCTGGCAGGCAGGCAACTGCTCTTCAATTACAGTGAAAAAATATATATTTTTTTTAAATCTAAAGCTTAAGCTATTGTCACAACAGATATGAGTGGTGGCACTGGGCAAGTGGGCACAGTATCCACTGTGAGCCTCACACAGAAGCTGGCAGGCAACTGCTCTTCTATTACAGTGAAAAAAATATTTTTTTTAAATCTAAAGCTTAAGCTATTGTCACAACAGATATGAGTGGTGGCACTGGGCAAGTGGGCACAGTATCCACTGTGAGCCTCACACAGAAGCTGGCAGGCAACTGCTCTTCTATTACAGTGAAAAAAATATTTTTTTTAAATCTAAAGCTTAAGCTATTGTCACAACAGATACGAGTGGTGGCACTGGGCAAGTGGGCACAGTATCCACTGTGAGCCTCACCAAGAAGCTGGCAGGCAGGCAACTGCTCTTCTATTACAGTGAAAAAAAATATATTTTTTTAAATCTAAAGCTTAAGCTATTGTCACAACAGATATGAGTGGTGGCACTGGGCAAGTGGGCACAGTATCCACTGTGAGCCTCACACAGAAGCTGGCAGGTAGGCAACTGCTCTTCTATTACAGTGAAAAAAAATATTTTTTTAAATCTAAAGCTTAAGCTATTGTCACAACAGATATGAGTGGTGGCACTGACTGTGCAAATGGGCACAGCATCCAGCCTGAGACAGAAGATGGCAGGCAGGCAACTGCTCTTCTATTACAGTGAAAACAAATATTTTTTTTTTAAATCTAAAGCTTAAGCTATTGTCACAACAGATATGAGTGGTGGCACTGGGCAAGTGGGCACAGTATCTACCGTGAGCCTCACACAGAAGCTGGCAGGCAGGCAACTGCTCTTCTATTACAGTGAAAAAAATATTTTTTTTAAATCTAAAGCTTAAGCTATTGTCACAACAGATATGAGTGGTGGCACTGACTGTGCAAATGGGCACAGCATCCAGCCTGAGACAGAAGATGGCAGGCAGGCAACTGCTCTTCTATTACAGTGAAAACAAATATTTTTTTTAAATCTAAAGCTTAAGCTATTGTCACAACAGATATGAGTGGTGGCACTAGGCAAGTGGGCACAGTATCCACTGTGAGCCTCACATAGAAGCTGGCAGGCAGGCAACTGCTCTTCAATTACAGTGAAAAAAAAATATTTTTTTTAAATCTAAAGCTTAAGCTATTGTCACAACAGATATGAGTGGTGGCACTGACTGTGCAAATGGGCACAGCATCCAGCCTGACACAGAGGATGGCAGGCAGGCAAATGCTCTTCTATTACAGTGAAAAAATATATATTTTTTTTAAATCTAAAGCTTAAGCTATTGTCACAACAGATATGAGTGGTGGCACTGACTGTGCAAATGGGCACAGCATCCAGCCTGACACAGATGATGGCAGGCAGGCAACTGCTCTTCTATTACAGTGAAAAAATATATATTTTTTTAAAATCTAAAGCTTAAGCTATTGTCACAACAGATATGAGTGGTGGCACTGGGCAAGTGGGCACAGTATCCACTGTGAGCCTCACACAGAAGCTGTCAGGCAGGCAACTGCTCTTCTATTACAGTGAAAAAAAATATTTTTTTTTAAATCTAAAGCTTAAGCTATTGTCACAACAGATATGAGTGGTGGCACTGACTGTGCAAATGGGCACAGCATCCAGCCTGACACAGAAGATGGCAGGCAGGCAACTGCTCTTCTATTACAGTGAAAACTATTTTTTTTTTAAATCTAAAGCTTAAGCTATTGTCACAACAGATATGAGTGGTGGCACTGACTGTGCAAATGGGCACAGCATCCAGCCTGACACAGAGGATGGCAGGCAGGCAAATGCTCTTCTATTACAGTGAAAAAATATATATATTTTTAAATCTAAAGCTTAAGCTATTGTCACAACAAATATGAGTGGTGGCACTGACTGTGCAAATGGGCACAGCATCCAGCCTGACACAGAAGATGGCAGGCAGGCAACTGCTCTTCAATTACAGTGAAAAAATATATATTTTTTTAAAATCTAAAGCTTAAGCTATTGTCACAACAGATATGAGTGGTGGCACTGGGCAAGTGGGCACAGTATCCACTGTGAGCCTCACACAGAAGCTGGCAGGCAACTGCTCTTCTATTACAGTGAAAAAAATATTTTTTTTAAATCTAAAGCTTAAGCTATTGTCACAACAGATATGAGTGGTGGCACTTACTGTGCAAATGGGCACAGCATCCAGCCTGACACAGAAGATGGCAGGCAGTCAACTGCTCTTCTATTACAGTGAAAAAAATATTTTTTTTAAATCTAAAGCTTAAGCTATTGTCACAACAGATATGAGTGGTGGCACTGGGCAAGTGGGCACAGTATCCACTGTGAGCCTCACACAGAAGCTGGCAGGCAGGCAACTGCTCTTCTATTACAGTGAAAAAAAATATTTATTTTAAAATCTAAAGCTTAAGCTATTGTCACAACAGATATGAGTGGTGGCACTGACTGTGCAAATGGGCACAGCATCCAGCCTGACACAGAAGATGGCAGGCAGGCAACTGCTCTTCTATTACAATGAAAAAAAATATTTTTTTAAATCTAAAGCTTAAGCTATTGTCACAACAGATATGAGTGGTGGCACTGACTGTGCAAATGGGCACAGCATCCAGCCTGACACAGAAGATGGCAGGCAGGCAACTGCCCTTCTATTACAGTGAAAAATATATATTTTTTTAAATCTAAAGCTTAAGCTATTGTAACAACAGATATGAGTGGTGGCACTGGGCAAGTGGGCACAGTATCCACTTTGAGCCTCACACATAAGCTGGCAGGCAGGCAACTGCTCTTCTATTACTGTGAAAAAAATATATATTTTTTTTAAATCTAAAGCTTAAGCTATTGTCACAACAGATATGAGTGGTGGCACTGGGCAAGTGGGCACAGTATCCACTGTGAGCCTCACACCGAAGCTGGAAGACAGGCAACTGCCTCACACAGAAGCTGGCAGGCAGGCAACTGCTCTTCTATTACAGTGAAAAAAAAATATTTTTTTTAAATCTAAAGCTTAAGCTATTGTCACAACAGATATGAGTGGTTGCACTGACTGTGCAAATGGGCACAGCATCCAGCCTGACACAGAAGATGGCAGGCAGGCAACAGCTCTTCTATTACAGTGAAAAAAAAAATATTTTTTTAAATCTAAAGCTTAAGCTATTGTCACAACAGATATGAGTGGTGGCACTGACTGTGCAAATGGGCACAGCATCCAGCCTGACACAGTAGATGGCAGGCAGGCAACTGCTCTTCAAATACAGTGAAAAATTTTTTTTTTTTAAATCTAAACCTTAAGCTATTGTCACAACAGATATGAGTGGTGGCACTGGGCAAGTGGGCACAGTATCCACTGTGAGCCTCACACAGAAGCTGGCAGGCAACTGCTCTTCTATTACAGTGAAAAAAAAATTTTTTTTATATCTAAAGCTTAAGCTATTGTCACAACAGATATGAGTGGTGGCACTGACTGTGCAAATGGGGACAGCATCCAGCCTGACACAGAAGATGGCAGGCAGGCAACAGCTCTTCTATTACAGTGAAAAAAAAATATTTTTTTAAATCTAAAGCTTAAGCTATTGTCACAACAGATATGAGTGGTGGCACTGACTGTGCAAATGGGCACAGCATCCAGCCTGACACAGAAGATGGCAGGCAGGCAACTGCTCTTCAATTACAGTGAAAATTTTTTTTTTTTAAATCTAAACCTTAAGCTATTGTCACAACAGATATGAGTGGTGGCACTGGGCAAGTGGGCACAGTATCCACTGTGAGCCTCACACAGAAGCTGGCAGGCAACTGCTCTTCTATTACAGTGAAAAAAAATATTTTTTTTTATATCTAAAGCTTAAGCTATTGTCACAACAGATATGAGTGGTGGCACTGACTGTGCAAATGGGCACAGCATCCAGCCTGACACAGAGGATGGCAGGCAGGCAAATGCTCTTCTATTACAGTGAAAATATATATATTTTTTTAAATCCAAAGCTTAAGCTATTGTCACAACAGATATGAGTGGTGGCACTGACTGTGCAAATGGGCACAGCATCCAGCCTGACACAGAAGATGGCAGGCAGGCAACTGCTCTTCTATTACAGTGAAAAAAAATATTTTTTTTAATCTAAAGCTTAAGCTACTGTCACAACAGATATGAGTGGTGGCACTGACTGTGGAAATGGGCACAGCATCCAGCCTGAGACAGAAGATGGCAGGCAGGCAACTGCTCTTTTATTACAGTGAAAACAAATATTTTTTTTTAAATCTAAAGCTTAAGCTATTGTCACAAGAGATATGAGTGGTGGCACTGGGCAAGTGGGCACAGTATCCACTGTGAGCCTCACACAGAAGCTGGCAGGCAGGCAACTGCTCTTCAATTACAGTGAAAAAAATTATTATTTTTTAAATCTAAAGCTTAAGCTATTGTCACAACAGATATGAGTGGTGGCACTGACTGTGCAAATGGGCACAGCATCCAGCCTGACACAGAGGATGGCAGGCAGGCAAATGCTCTTCTATTACAGTGAAAAAATATATATTTTTTTAAATCTAAAGCTTAAGCTATTGTCACAACAGATATGAGTGGTGGCACTGACTGTGCAAATGGGCACAGCATCCAGCCTGACACAGAAGATGGCAGGCAGGCAACTGCTCTTCTATTACAGTGAAAAAAATATATTTTTTTAAAATCTAAAGCTTAAGCTATTGTCACAACAGATATGAGTGGTGGCACTGACTGTGCAATTGGGCACAGCTTTCAGCCTGACACAAAAGAAGGCAGGCAGGCAACTGCCCTTCTATTACAGTGAAAAATATATATTTTTTTAAATCTAAAGCTTAAGCTATTGTCACAACAGATATGAGTGGTGGCACTGACTGTGCAAATGGGCACAGCATCCAGCCTGACACAGAAGATGGCAGGCAGGCAACTGCTCTTCTATTACAGTGAAAAAAATTTTTTTTTTTAAATCTAAACTTAAGCTATTGTCACAACAGATATGAGTGGTGGCACTGGGCAAGTGGGCACAGTATCCACTGTGAGCCTCACACAGAAGCTGGCAGGCAACTGCTCTTCTATTACAGTGAAAAAAAATGTTTTTTTTATATCTAAAGCTTAAGCTATTGTCACAACAGATATGAGTGGTGGCACTGACTGTGCAAATGGGAACAGCATCCAGCCTGACACAGAAGATGGCAGGCAGGCAACTGCTCTTCTATTACAGTGAAAAAAAATATTTTTTATAATCTAAAGCTTAAGCTATTGTCACAACAGATATGAGTGGTGGCACTGACTGTGCAAATGGGCACAGCATCCAGCCTGACACAGAAGATGGCAGGCAGGCAACTGCTCTTCTATTACAGTGAAAACAAATATTTTTTTTAAAACTAAAGCTTAAGCTATTGTCACAACAGATATGAGTGGTGGCACTGGGCAAGTGGGCACAGTATCCACTGTGAGCCTCACACAGAAGCTGGCAGACAGGCAACTACCTCACACAGAAGCTGGCAGGCAGGCAACTGCTCTTCTATCACAGTGAAAATTTTTTTTTTTTTAAATCTAAAGCTTAAGCTATTGTCACAACAGATATGAGTGGTGGCACTGGGCAAGTGGGCACAGTATCCACTGTGAGCCTCACACAGAAGCTGGCAGGCAGGCAACTGCTCTTCTATTACAGTGAAAAAAAATATTTTTTTAAATCTAAAGCTTAAGCTATTGTCACAACAGATATGAGTGGTGGCACTGACTGTGCAAATGGGCACAGCATCCAGCCTGACACAGAAGATGGCAGGCAGGCAACTGCTCTTCAATTACAGTGAAAAATTTTTTTTTTTTAAATCTAAAGCTTAAGCTATTGTCACAACAGATATGAGTGGTGGCACTGGGCAAGTGGGCACAGTATCCACTGTGAGCCTCACACAGAAGCTGGCAGGCAACTGCTCTTCTATTACAGTGAAAAAAAATATTTTTTTTTATATCTAAAGCTTAAGCTATTGTCACAACAGATATGAGTGGTGGCACTGACTGTGCAAATGGGCACAGCATCCAGCCTGACACAGAGGATGGCAGGCAGGCAAATGCTCTTCTATTACAGTGAAAATATATATATTTTTTTAAATCCAAAGCTTAAGCTATTGTCACAACAGATATGAGTGGTGGCACTGACTGTGCAAATGGGCACAGCATCCAGCCTGACACAGAAGATGGCAGGCAGGCAACTGCTCTTCTATTACAGTGAAAAAAAATATATTTTTTAATCTAAAGCTTAAGCTACTGTCACAACAGATATGAGTGGTGGCACTGACTGTGGAAATGGGCACAGCATCCAGCCTGAGACAGAAGATGGCAGGCAGGCAACTGCTCTTTTATTACAGTGAAAACAAATATTTTTTTTTAAATCTAAAGCTTAAGCTATTGTCACAAGAGATATGAGTGGTGGCACTGGGCAAGTGGGCACAGTATCCACTGTGAGCCTCACACAGAAGCTGGCAGGCAGGCAACTGCTCTTCAATTACAGTGAAAAAAATTATTATTTTTTAAATCTAAAGCTTAAGCTATTGTCACAACAGATATGAGTGGTGGCACTGACTGTGCAAATGGGCACAGCATCCAGCCTGACACAGAGGATGGCAGGCAGGCAAATGCTCTTCTATTACAGTGAAAAAATATATATTTTTTTAAATCTAAAGCTTAAGCTATTGTCACAACAGATATGAGTGGTGGCACTGACTGTGCAAATGGGCACAGCATCCAGCCTGACACAGAAGATGGCAGGCAGGCAACTGCTCTTCTATTACAGTGAAAAAAATATATTTTTTTAAAATCTAAAGCTTAAGCTATTGTCACAACAGATATGAGTGGTGGCACTGACTGTGCAATTGGGCACAGCTTTCAGCCTGACACAAAAGAAGGCAGGCAGGCAACTGCCCTTCTATTACAGTGAAAAATATATATTTTTTTAAATCTAAAGCTTAAGCTATTGTCACAACAGATATGAGTGGTGGCACTGACTGTGCAAATGGGCACAGCATCCAGCCTGACACAGAAGATGGCAGGCAGGCAACTGCTCTTCTATTACAGTGAAAATTTTTTTTTTTTTTAAATCTAAACTTAAGCTATTGTCACAACAGATATGAGTGGTGGCACTGGGCAAGTGGGCACAGTATCCACTGTGAGCCTCACACAGAAGCTGGCAGGCAACTGCTCTTCTATTACAGTGAAAAAAAATGTTTTTTTTATATCTAAAGCTTAAGCTATTGTCACAACAGATATGAGTGGTGGCACTGACTGTGCAAATGGGAACAGCATCCAGCCTGACACAGAAGATGGCAGGCAGGCAACTGCTCTTCTATTACAGTGAAAAAAAATATTTTTTATAATCTAAAGCTTAAGCTATTGTCACAACAGATATGAGTGGTGGCACTGACTGTGCAAATGGGCACAGCATCCAGCCTGACACAGAAGATGGCAGGCAGGCAACTGCTCTTCTATTACAGTGAAAACAAATATTTTTTTTAAAACTAAAGCTTAAGCTATTGTCACAACAGATATGAGTGGTGGCACTGGGCAAGTGGGCACAGTATCCACTGTGAGCCTCACACAGAAGCTGGCAGACAGGCAACTACCTCACACAGAAGCTGGCAGGCAGGCAACTGCTCTTCTATCACAGTGAAAAAATTTTTTTTTTAAATCTAAAGCTTAAGCTATTGTCACAACAGATATGAGTGGTGGCACTGGGCAAGTGGGCACAGTATCCACTGTGAGCCTCACACAGAAGCTGGCAGGCAGGCAACTGCTCTTCTATTACAGTGAAAAAAAATATTTTTTTAAATCTAAAGCTTAAGCTATTGTCACAACAGATATGAGTGGTGGCACTGACTGTGCAAATGGGCACAGCATCCAGCCTGACACAGAAGATGGCAGGCAGGCAACTGCTCTTCTATTACAGTGAAAAAAAAAATTTTTAAATCTAAACCTTAAGCTATTGTCACAACAGATATGAGTGGTGGCACTGGGCAAGTGGGCACAGTATCCACTGTGAGCCTCACACAGAAGCTGGCAGGCAACTGCTCTTCTATTACAGTGAAAAAAATATTTTTTTTATATCTAAAGCTTAAGCTATTGTCACAACAGATATGAGTGGTGGCACTGACTGTGCAAATGGGAACAGCATCCAGCCTGACACAGAAGATGGCAGGCAGGCAACTGCTCTTCTATTACATTGAAAAAAAATATTTTTTTTAATCTAAAGCTTAAGCTATTGTCACAACAGATATGAGTGGTGGCACTGACTGTGCAAATGGGCACAGCATCCAGCCTGACACAGAAGATGGCAGGCAGGCAACTGCCCTTCTATTACAGTGAAAAAATATATATTTTTTTAAATCTAAAGCTTAAGCTATTGTCACAACAGATATGAGTGGTGGCACTGGGCAAGTGGGCACAGTATCCACTGTGAGCCTCACACATAAGCTGGCAGGCAGGCAACTGCTCTTCTATTACTGTGAAAAAAAAAATATTTTTTTTAAATCTAAAGCTTAAGCTATTGTCACAACAGATATGAGTGGTGGCACTGGGCAAGTGGGCACAGTATCCACTGTGAGCCTCACACCGAAGCTGGAAGACAGGCAACTGCCTCACACAGAAGCTGGCAGGCAGGCAACTGCTCTTCTATTACAGTGAAAAAAAATATTTTTTTAAATCTAAAGCTTAAGCTATTGTCACAACAGATATGAGTGGTGGCACTGACTGTGCAAATGGGCACAGCATCCAGCCTGAGACAGAAGATGGCAGGCAGGCAACTGCTCTTCTATTACAGTGAAAACATTTTTTTTTTTAAATCTAAAGCTTAAGCTATTGTCACAACAGATATGAGTGGTGGCACTGGGCAAGTGGGCACAGTATCCACTGTGAGCCTCACACAGAAGCTGGCAGACAGGCAACTACCTCACACAGAAGCTGGCAGGCAGGCAACTGCTCTTCTATCACAGTGAAAAAAATATTTTTTTTAAATCTAAAGCTTAAGCTATTGTCACAACAGATATGAGTGGTGGCACTGGGCAAGTGGGCACAGTATCCACTGTGAGCCTCACACAGAAGCTGGCAGGCAGGCAACTGCTCTTCTATTACAGTGAAAAAAAATATTTATTTGTAAATCTAAAGCTTAAGCTATTGTCACAACAGATATGAGTGGTGGCACTGACTGTGCAAATGGGCACAGCTTTCAGCCTGACACAAAAGATGGCAGGCAGTCAACTGCTCTTCTATTACAGTGAATTTTTTTTTTTAAATCTAAAGCTTAAGCTATTGTCACAACAGATATGAGTGGTGGCACTGACTGTGCAAATGGGCACAGCATCCAGCCTGACACAGAAGATGGCAGGCAGGCAACTGCCCTTCTATTACAGTGACAAAATATATATTTTTTTAAATCTAAAGCTTAAGCTATTGTCACAACAGATATGAGTGGTGGCACTGGGCAAGTGGGCACAGTATCCACTGTGAGCCTCACACATAAGCTGGCAGGCAGGCAACTGCTCTTCTATTACTGTGAAAAAAATATATATTTTTTTTAAATCTAAAGCTTAAGCTATTGTCACAACAAATATGAGTGGTGGCACTGGGCAAGTGGGCACAGTATCCACTGTGAGCCTCACACCGAAGCTGGAAGACAGGCAACTGCTCTTCTATTACAGTGAAAAAAAATATTTTTTTAAATCTAAAGCTTAAGCTATTGTCACAACAGATATGAGTGGTGGCACTGACTGTGCAAATGGGCACAGCATCCAGCCTGAGACAGAAGATGGCAGGCAGGCAACTGCTCTTCTATTACAGTGAAAACAATTTTTTTTTTTAATCTAAAGCTTAAGCTATTGTCACAACAGATATGAATGGTGGCACTGGGCAAGTGGGCACAGTATCCACTGTGAGCCTCACACATAAGCTGGCAGGCAGGCAACTGCTCTTCTATTACAGTGAAAAATTTTTTTTTTTAAATCTAAAGCTTAAGCTATTGTCACAACAGATATGAGTGGTGGCACTGACCGTGCAAATGGGCACAGCATCCAGCCTGACACAGAAGATGGCAGGCAGGCAACTGCTCTTCTATTACAATGAAAAAAAATATTTTTTTAAATCTAAAGCTATTGTCACAACAGATATGAGTGGTGGCACTGACTGTGCAAATGGGCACAGCTTTCAGCCTGACACAAAAGATGGCAGGCAGTCAACTGCTCTTCTATTACAGTGAATTTTTTTTTTTTAAATCTAAAGCTTAAGCTATTGTCACAACAGATATGAGTGGTGGCACTGACTGTGCAAATGGGCACAGCATCCAGCCTGACACAGAAGATGGCAGGCAGGCAACTGCCCTTCTATTACAGTGAAAAAATATATATTTTTTTAAATCTAAAGCTTAAGCTATTGTCACAACAGATATGAGTGGTGGCACTGGGCAAGTGGGCACAGTATCCACTGTGAGCCTCACACATAAGCTGGCAGGCAGGCAACTGCTCTTCTATTACTGTGAAAAAAATATATATTTTTTTTAAATCTAAAGCTTAAGCTATTGTCACAACAAATATGAGTGGTGGCACTGGGCAAGTGGGCACAGTATCCACTGTGAGCCTCACACCGAAGCTGGAAGACAGGCAACTGCCTCACACAGAAGCTGGCAGGCAGGCAACTGCTCTTCTATTACAGTGAAAACAATTTTTTTTTTAATCTAAAGCTTAAGCTATTGTCACAACAGATATGAATGGTGGCACTGGGCAAGTGGGCACAGTATCCACTGTGAGCCTCACACATAAGCTGGCAGGCAGGCAACTGCTCTTCTATTACAGTGAAAAAATTTTTTTTTTAAATCTAAAGCTTAAGCTATTGTCACAACAGATATGAGTGGTGGCACTGACCGTGCAAATGGGCACAGCATCCAGCCTGACACAGAAGATGGCAGGCAGGCAACTGCTCTTCTATTACAATGAAAAAAAAATTTTTTTTAAATCTAAAGCTATTGTCACAACAGATATGAGTGGTGGCACTGACTGTGCAAATGGGCACAGCATCCAGCCTAAGACAGAAGATGGCAGGCAGGCAACTGCACTTCTATTACAGTGAAAACTATTTTTTTTTTAAATCTAAAGCTTAAGCTATTGTCACAACAGATATGAGTAGTGGCACTGGGCAAGTGGGCACAGTATCCACTGGTAGCCTCACACATAAGCTGGCAGGCAGGCAACTGCTCTTCTATTACAGTGAAAAAAAATGTTTTTTAAATCTAAAGCTTAAGCTATTGTCACAACAGATATGAGTGGTGGCACTGGGCAAGTGGGCACAGTATCCACTGTGAGCCTCACACATAAGCTGGCAGGCAGGCAACTGCTCTTCTATTACTGTGAAAAAAATATATATTTTTTTTAAATCTAAAGCTTAAGCTATTGTCACAACAGATATGAGTGGTGGCACTGGGCAAGTGGGCACAGTATCCACTGTGAGCCTCACACAGAAGCTGGCACACAGGCAACTGCCTCACACAGAAGCTGGCATGCAGGCAGGCAACTGCTCTTCTATTACAGTGAAAAAATAATATTTTTTTTTAAATCTAAAGCTTAAGCTATTGTCACAACAGATATGAGTGGTGGCACTGACTGTGCAAATGGGCACAGCATCCAGCCTGACACAGAAGATGGCAGGCAGGCAACAGCTCTTCTATTACAGTGAAAAAAAATATATTTTTTTAAATCTAAAGCTTAAGCTATTGTCACAACAGATATGAGTGGTGGCACTGGGCAAGTGGGCACAGTATCCACTGTGAGCCTCACACAGAAGCTGGCAGGCAGGCAACTGCTCTTCTATTACAGTGAAAAAATATTTATTTTTAAATCTAAAGCTTAAGCTATTGTCACAACAGATATGAGTGGTGGCACTGACTGTGCAAATTGGCACAGCATCCAGCCTGACACAGAGGATGGCAGGCAGGCAACTGCTCTTCTATTACAGTGAAAAAATATATTTTTTTTTAAATCTAAAGCTTAAGCTATTGTCACAACAGATATGAGTGGTGGCACTGACTGTACAAATGGGCACAGCATCCAGCCTGACACAGAAGATGGCAGGCAGGCAACTGCTCTTCTATTACAGTGAAAAAATATATATATTTTTTTAAATCTAAAGCTTAAGCTATTGTCACA